>NC_046654.1:6617888-7261304 GCF_900324485.2 Mastacembelus armatus | reverse complement strand
CGCATGTCCCCATTGTGTGCAGGAAACACTGCATTCTCAGCTTATGCAAAGCTCCGAATACATGGTCCGTGAAGTGAAGATTAAAATCTGGTATCTCTCATTTACGTTCTTCAACTGCTTCTGCAGTGAGGGAAGAGGTTAATGTGGTGTCACCAGTTCTCTACTTGCCTGTTTTGGAGCCTGAGGACAGGAAGATCATATTACTGAATAACAGGAGAGAGTCAAAGAAAAAAACTTTTCTTTGGTACATGATGTTAAGATCCCTACCTGTATCTACTTGACAGTGCAGCCGGATCCCCTGTGACGGTGCCAGAGATAAATGATAATTATGGCTACAAATGGTTCTTTTTCCTCTCCGACTACTCATGACGATAGATCATTATGTAGACACTGTTTACCTGCTTTTAAGTGCTTGTTGTCACCTTTGGATGCAGTCTGTTGAAAAGAGGTCTGTGGCTGACTGATGACCTATACAGAGGAGCAGCATGTTTAAGATATTCTGCATATCTTTCAACACTGCTAAAGTAACCTCTCATGGAATGCACTTGTCAAGCCATTTATCTTTTGTTCTGTATTCGTTGGACCCATTTCTCATTTTAATGGCTCCATGATAATGGATGTTTTGCTAGTAAATAATATAGCTTGTCAGATGCTCATCAGAAAAGAGATGAGGTCAGAATTGTATTGCTAGTTTTCCTTTTTTTTTTTCTTCTCTAAGATTAGAATTATTTTTTAGTAGTAAAAATCATTTTTTTATTTCCACTTTGAATCACACAATATCAAAGTTTGCATTTAAAATAAATTGATTTATCATAATGCTAAAATGTACCGATAGAATTTTTCTATCGGTACATTTAAGCATTATGACACCACACCTTTAAAGACCTCAGTCACCCCCTGAAACTCAGCTACCTCCGCCTTTCTTTCTCTAAACACAACTTGATCTAAAAGCAAATTCTCAACATTTTTTTGGAGATTATAATTAAAAAGGAAAATCACTTCAGGTGCCTTTGAGTGTGTGTCTTGGCCTCCCACTGTAGCTGTTTCTGTGAGTATGTATGCATGCGTGTTTTGGCTACAGGTTAAAGAAAAAGATCTTATCAGCCCTGACTCCTCACCTGTCCTGCGGCAGTGGTAATTAGAAAGGAGAGAATTGAATACTGGTGCAAGCGCCCAAGGCATTTTAGGCGGCACTCATATAATTGCAGCTTTTCCAGGAGCAGGTCTGAGCAGCAAGGTGCGCTGTTTAGGGGAGATTGGGTGACAGAAGGGCGTACCTGGTGGCCTTTGCTGTGTGTGTGTGTGTGTGTGTGTGTGTGTGTGTGTGTGTGTGTGTGTGTGTGTGTGTGTGTGTGATCAAAAGAGAGAGATTTGGAGGGATTTACTTCTGCAGACCTCAAAAAGAGAAAAAAAAAAAAAACAACTTTCACAGGGCAAAGGTTATGAGTCTGCAAAGGTTATGAGTCTGCACCTGAACTGACAGCCAAAATAGCTTGTGATGTTCTTTGGATATATGAAATGGTTTTTTTTTGTGGGGTCTGAATAGTGGGACATTATTCAGGATTAATATTCCTTCATTAAATACTCAGAGGGACAGGTGGAAATTAGAGTTGAATGGATAAAGAAAAAAAAAATAGTTTCTTTCTTCGGGAGGATATATTCCTTGATCACAAATCCCTATAGTGAAAAGACAGCTGTCCAAATGCAGGATGAGCCTCTAAGTGAATAATCTGGAAGTGTTCAAATCACAAAAGAGAGAAAGAACATTTTAGTCTTTGAAGATGTCAAATTGCATGTAGTGGAGTAAGTTCAACTCTGAAATTTTACCATGAATGTCAGAAATGCTTCTAATTAGCAAAAATGCATTTCTCTCAAAGGGAAATACATATTTCTGTTGGGAACGTTTCTCTGTATAATCTAATATGTCTTGAGCTAACTGTGGTAATTGGCAATTCCAAAAGCTAGTATTTAAATATTCATGTAATTAGTTAATTGATTGATTAGTGCAGGTGTATGTGAGGGCACAGGTTCTGCAGTTAATTGGTCCTCAGCTCCAGAGATAATTGGCATGTGTGAAATCAAAGTCTATCCACCAGAAAACCTTTTATCACTGCATGATCTTTTACCCTTCACACGAACACCGTTCGTAAGTAGGAAATTTATGTCACAAATTTGCTTTCACTGATCACCTCATCCACCTAAGGACGCTGAGTAAAATTGAATGTATACTTAAAAGATAATTTAATAACTTTAACTAAAACAATTTCTGCTATCTAAAGAGACTTGTAAAGATTGTCAATTACAACCTATTTTTTAAAGAATGTTTCAGCTGTAGTCCCAAATCTTAAAGCTTTGTTTAATGTGTAAAGAAACAAGAGCAGGATGATCATTAATTAATTGTGGCATTTTTGAACTGTTAGTGTGAAGGTCGCAGGTCGCAGTTCATCTGAAGCAGCTCTAAACAGATTAGAAATTATGGTCTACAATTATTTATCTTTTTTAACCCCCCCACCCCGTTGCACACGTTACATTTTAAAGTTCATTATGATTGTAAGTGCCCTCAGTTTCCCTTTTTTGATTTGTTGGACTGAAAAGATTTCATCTTGATGTGATTGCTACACAATTCATGCTACGTATTATTCCGTTCACAGACAGTGAATTTCAGATAAGAGCCTGACAAATTTCACATATAACCTTAATCTTATCATCTTTTTATGTTTGCTTCCTCCTTCCTCTTCTTTCTTCCTTTCCATTCTCTATTTCTCTCTCTCTTGCGAAGATTATGTGATAGTGAACAGCCATTGTTTTCTCAGGGGTCTTAGGGAGCCTTGTTTAAAAGCTGATGCAGCTCACCTGCTAGGGAGGAGATGCTTATTTCATCCATTTAAAGGCTAAAATGTTACACATCATGAATCCAATTTTCTCTGCTTTTCCTCTTTGAAGGCAGGGATTAGAGCCGAGCTGTCAGCCAGCATGCCAGATCTTAAGACAACCCGCGGATGTCTGCGATACCGCGCTCACCTCAGCTCAGACAGTATCTAGAATCTCCTGGCTTTTAATTTAGCATTAGGCTCAGTAAGCAAAATCACAAGCAGTTTCAATTAAATAGGTAACTCACTGCTGTGGGTTTACATGAATCAACCACTTCAAGTTGGGAAAAGGCCAATCATGATCGTTAAAAAGAATTAGTACAAAAGTGTGCTCTGGAAATAATTGCCATTGACTTTTATAAGAGTAGAAGAGAAGGTAGCATTGTAGAGTTAGAAGAATATTTTTTTTTCTGAGAACTTTGCCTCTTGGTCCAAGAATCAACTTTTTAAAGTGAATTTCTGAGCACAGTCTTAAGGGGTTTCACTTGTTATTGCAAGGATTCTGGTTAATCAGCTTTGTGTCTTATAATGTTAGCTATAAAATACATTTTTTAAAATAACTTTTACCATTTTTCATACCTCAATATAAAAACTAACTTAATTGTGTAAATGGCTCTTGGTTTCCTGGTAAACTTTTTTCCTCACTAATTTCAACCCCCTAAATGTCAACAAGGTTTTTAAAAAATGCTCTCCCTCATTACTGGAGTCCCCGGTTTTAAAGTTCACTGAATTTAATTGGAGTTTTATAGGATAATACGAGGTAAAAAGCCCTTTTAAAGGAGAGCCATTCCTCAGTCTCTCTTAGGGAAGCTCTCCTCTCTCTCCAAAGTGCGGCCTTGCTGTCTCTGGCGGCAGACTAATGGCATCTTCTAGTGGGCTTATTTGGGTTTAATGTGGCATAATGAGGTTAGGTAATTGGGTTTAGGTCAAGTTGTAAAACAGGTTCAGAGGAGACAGAGATGTGAAGATCATGTAAATGAGTGGTGTTAGATCGCTGAAGGCTCACACCAGTGGCTACTCAAAGACGTCTCAAAGCATGTATTGTACAAGTGCAAGCTAATTCTGCCTATGCTCATTTGCAAATGGTTTCAGTAACCTTAAGTCAGTCAGGAACATCAATTAAGAAAACACTCATACAAGTGCTAAGTGGTCTTGGGAGAAATGCCTCCACGTTAATGTCGGTTTTGTATCATTTTATCACTCACTCCAGTCTTCCCTGATTTCCATCGTCCCCTTCACTCCTTGTAAATATCAAATCATGTATCATATATTATTTAAGCTCAAGGAAGTTAATGAACATATAAAAAATGCGGCATCCCCTTAGCAATTTGGAGCCAATTATTAAAATTTGTTAAAAGGCATGACTAATTAAAGAGGATATTTAAATGGGATTGAATTTTAATGCTTTTTTTTCTCCCTCCTTATTACCTTTGTGGCAGGGTTAAGATGAGAGGATGTTGAGATTAGATATTCTCACACTAATTAAGACCAAAGATCCCCTGGGAAGAGAATAAGGGTCTGCTCATCCCCCCCCCCCACTACATTTTGCTACTAGTGCTGGACTACCAGGGCCCAGAGGAGAGACACAGCTGGGATTAAGATGAACCTGTGATGGGGTATATCGTCCTTCCATCACATCTCCACTCCCTTCCCTCTCGTCTCCCATCCATTTGCTCCCCATGGATGACACATTAACCTTTGAGGTTGTCAGGCCACGAGAGAAGAGAGATTCTCACATTACGATTAACTTTGTTCCTTTAATTAAACACATGAATGTGCCAATGAGCAGATCCTCGCAATGTCTTGAAATAGAGAAGCTATATTAGAGATTCCGAGAAATTATTAGGGACAATTCAGCAAGTTAGTAACTTGATAATGATTGTGTCACTCAGTTAGTAGGCAGATACAGAAAGAGCCAAAGGAAAATTCTGAAGAATATGGCAATTTACTGCCAAGAGCCATCAAGACATACTTTTAGTTTAGTGCTTTTGCAATTTTATTTTAGATAATGTTCAGGTCTAGGAGCTGAAGATTTTGAGGTTCTCTCTGGGAGTGACGAGGATGGATAGGATCAGGAATGAGGACATCAGAGGGACAGCTCATGTTCGATGTTTTGGAGAAAAAGTCAGAGAAGCCAGATTGAGATGGTTTGGACATGTTCAGAGGAGGGACAGTGAATACATTGGTAAAAGGATGCTGAGGTCAGAGCTGCCAGGAAGGAGGCCTAGAGGAAGACCAAAGAGGAGGTTCTTGGATGTAGTGAAGGAGGACATGAGAATAGTTGGTGTGGGTGAGGAGGATACAGAGGATAGGGTTGAATGGAGGTGGATGATTCGCTGTGGCGACCCCTGAAGGGAGCAGCCGAAAGAAGAAGAAGAAGAAGGTCAGGTTTAAGTCTTTTAGAATAAACATGGTAGCAGGAGAATATAACTATACATTATTTGAAATTTTGGGTTATATTTGCTGTTATTAGTGTTCCATTCTTAGTAGAAAGTGCTTGGTATGCAGGGCTTTTGTGTATTGTGTGTGATGAGTGTACAGTAGGAAGAGGTAGTCTGCACTTCCTTTGTGAAAGGAGTTGTTCACAGGGTGAGATAGAGTTCAGCATGGTGCCATCAGCAACAGGCGTCTGGTAGACAAAATCAGGATTTAGTGTCACGAAGAAGTAAAACCCTCAAAGAACTGAATAAGTATTCACTGTTTAAGTGCACCCTTTTATTCTTTCTAATATGTACATAATCCCAAATAGGACTGATCAAAGTGCTAATCTTTTAATGAGGCTGTGGTCCAGATCTGGATATCTTATAAAGGGATATGACAAAAGGCTGTTTTTTTTTTTCTAGAAGTCTACTCAGTTGTTTTTACTTGTTTTTTTTTCTGTTTGGGGAATGAAGTTTTATTTTAGGAGTGTGGCACCACTAGGTATGCATACAGACCTCTCCTCCACACTTCTCCTCCCCTCCTTCTTTTCTCTCCCATGCCTGTGAGTCACTTCCATGCACCATTTCAGGGGAAGGGGGTGGGGGGAGGCAAATAAACAAGATCTCTTTCCAAAGTTTATGCTCGCAAAGGGAACTAGATGAGGGGGCGGCATGCAAAAGGTTTTGGGGGGTCTGTGGCCAGCAATTGAAAACTGTTGGCCTTACCCGGAGAGATCTGTGTACACTACTTGCAAAGTCAAACAAATAGATCCAGGGTGAAGGTTTACGTGTGCGTTTGTACGACTGCCCGTAAACCTCCTAGTCTGTCACCTTCAATCACTGTTCTCTGTTTCTGATCAACTCTCTTTCTCTCTCTTTATGTGTGTGTCTGTGCAAAACGCTGTTTGTGTTTGTATCTGTGTCATTTGTGTGGTGGTGTCTATGTTCAAATGTCGTTGTGTGTGTGTGTGTTTCCCACGTGGGTGCCAGGCCTGGATCCAGAGAAGCACTTAGGAAAACATCTGGCTGACATGGAGCCCCATCTGAAACAGGTCACAGACTGGTAGATACTCTGTAACCTTGTTAAACTTTTGGCTACATGCACTTACTGTTTTTACCACAGTGTCGTGATTGGTTTTGTATTTTATTCTTAAACTTATATTAAAAAAGTTTAATAACCTTTAATTTGACTGCCAAGACAGCATACACATACATATTGTAATTGAGTTTGAGGTAACCAGAAAAAGGTGACAAAGAAAGCTGAAAGACAAAAAGAAAATATGTTTACATATAGTATACTATGTTTAAATAAAATACAGCTATCTATAAGTTCAAGTGGTTTTAATAGGGTGATTTTTTTTTTTTTTTTTCAATGATTAGCTGTCCCAGAAGTACGGAGTCCATATTTGTGGGGAAGGGGGTGAATATGAAACCTTCACCCTTGATTGCCCTCTCTTCAAAAAGAAGATTGTTATGTGAGTAAAGCACAAGTGTTTGTTTTAATATGCCGTTGCACATTCTTCAGCATGTGGCTGCAGTAAGTTGAAGTAAGTGATGTGTTTGTGCAGTGATGCAGCAGAGACAGTGATCCACTCAGCAGATGCCTTTGCTCCAGTTGGCTACCTGCGCTTCACCAAGATGCACACTGAGAACAAGAACAGCGTGAGTTAAACTTATGAAAGAGACCAGGAGTATAACTTGTTTCAGAATTAAAAATCAATGCAGAATCAATAATTTTACAACAAAAGTTTAAGTTGCTTTAGGCTTGATTGCTTTAAAACCACCCTGAAGGCAAAACAAATGCAAGAACAAAACCCTTTGGTGTCTGATAACTTTGTTAGGGAGAGGAGAAACACAGCACTGTAGGGCAGGGTTCAGATAAACCTCCAGAGGTCCTCTCTTTCTCTCCTGACTCTCTTGCTCATGGTCTCTCCCTTCCTCCCTCGTACTCTCTCCTCTAGCCCCACATGGCCTACTTTGACGTCTGCAATATTCACTGCAGCCTGAAACTAGGCCTAGCTTAATAAACATGTCTGCTCACATTAAGGCGCTTTGCATTCAGGTAGCTGGCTAAGCGCACATAGGCGGGGGCTGTGGGGAGGCAATAGCAATTGGCTTTTGCTATAATAGAAGGGGGCTTCACAGACTGAAAGGTTGACACTTCAAAACATTTTACTTCCCTTGCAAGAGCAGACAAGTTAAACATGTTGAAATAGTTGTTAAAATGTTATGATGGAGAGATTGACCTCGTTTCTGTATACTTTTAATTGCTCTTGTTCAAATTGTCTGCTTTAATAAGACACCTGCTAGATGATGAGTGTTCCTGATGATGTCCTGTATTTGCAGTTCAAAATAATGTGCTGATTTGCTTTTGTATTTGTCTATGTGTAAGAGATTGTTTGTAGCCTTGCATGTGTGTATCTGCATGTTGGGTGGGGGCTGGGACTGTTATGGACAGAAAACATACCCCCATCCCACAGTGTCCCTGACCCTGCAGCCTCACTCCCTACAGCTATATATTTTTTCACTCCCACAACACCACTTCCACCCCCATCACACAAACATACACACACGCTCCCGTTGCCCCTGTAGCCCCCCCTAGGTTTCTGGGGGAAGAGCAGGGAGATTCAGGGTCTGCGAGGGGAGGAGAGAGGAGGAGAGGGAGGGTGTAACCAGGGGAGAACCTGCCCTGGTTCAGCCTTCTGAAGCTCTTCTCGTCAGAGTGACAGATCTGCGGTGACACCAGCACTAGAGGAAACTGCACCGGGCTCAGGGGGTGGGGATGGACCACCATCATTTGCCCTCCGTTAATGCTAGTCAAGCTATTTTTCATGCTGGCCAGGAGAGAGGGGCTGAAGTATAATTAATTTGATTATCATATGCCCTAATGCAGTTGACAGCAGATGAGGGGGGTGAATGAGATTGGGCAGGGTGAGGGGGGCATTGAAGAAATATGTATTTAAATGCGTGACACCCCAGCAGGATTTGGCAGGTAATATGAATGCTTTAGAGAATGGTAATGATTTGTTATTTAAAGACATAGATAGCAGAGTGTAGAGGTATAAGTGAACAGAAAAAAAACTGGTGACATCCAAACATGTCTCACCCGTCCAGTCATGAGTTTTGACTGACAGCCAGCATGATTGAATCTACAGTATCAGAAATCACCACTCTGTATTCGCCTGAATCATGAATATGTTAGCATGTTGTTTCATATTCATTCACCTTGAAGTTATGTGTATCTGGGCCCTTGTCATGAAAGACTGACACACACAGCTTGCTTTGTGGGGTTTTGAAAATGTTGGCTAATTATACAGTGTTTTGTCTGTCTTTGCAAAAGGCTGAGCTCTCTTTGGTGGGCGTTTGGCCTGATGTATTCCCTGTGGTGCTTTATTGCAGGATGTGGTGGTGAGTGCTTTGCCCCATGGTAGTTGTCCTTGCCAGAACGCCATTGACAAGATGACTGAGGAGGTGGAATATGCTGATCAAGCTGAAGACAACCAGCAAGAATTTAAATCAAATTGTGACCTTAGTTGTCAGCAAGGCCATGGTGAGATTCATTTATTGTGAGACATGCATGTGCTGACATGCATGCGTGAGTGTGTATTTATGTTTGTGTGTGTGCACGCGTGTGTGGGTGTGTCAGATGATATCTGCGTGTGGCGAGTACTCCCTGAATCTGTGTCATGCGGCCAGCATCATGATGTTGGTATTTTTGAGTGACTGTTTGACAAGAACTGTCATTTCAGAAGTGTGTTTGTGACTATCTCTGAATTTGTTTCTTCTGACATAAATGACATATGCATAAATTCCCTCTGCAACAGCCAATGTCCTAGTTGTATATCCTGGTAAATGAAGACAAAAAACAGACAGAATGGACACTTATTTTGCATATCCTAAGTCCTGATCACACATTATGAACGCTAAACTAACCATTTGGAGTTCAGACTACATCACATACTGCTACAGTTCTAAACCTGGTAACCACATCATATTTTTCCTGCAGCTCTCCCTCCATCCTGCTCAAGTAGAAGCTCTAGAGGCTATCAGTGGATTTCTGGCATCAATGGCCTTCAGAGCCTGGACAACACAATCCAGGGCCAGACATCAGCAGCTTTCACGCAGCTGCAAAGTAAGAGAATGTGTGTGAGAAAGTACAAGAGAGTGAGTGCTTATGAAAGAACATGGTTTACCAGAACTGCGGACATGCTTTTAAATATTTCTACACAGGAAAACCACAAGGGTCTACTAGAAAATTCTTTTTTTTGCTTCTATGAAATTGCAAAAGCAAAAAGCACACAAAACGACACACACACACACAAGTAAACTACCTTTAAAAAAAACAAAAAAAACCAAAAAAAAACAACCCTTTAATAAGTCATGTTTTTGTTCGATCAAATAACAGTGACATCTTTGATATGATCAAGAAGAGATGATACAGAATTTCTTTGTCCAGGAGTGATTTAAGCAGCACAGTCAAACAGATTCTGCAGGGCTTATTGTACTACATGCTTTACTTTGGCCCCAAAGCACCAGTGGAGAGAATATATGGGAAAAAACTTCTTTGTCCCTTGGGTGTCTTTCTTTCTCTTTGCTGTGTTAGCTAAACACACATGAGGAGGTGTGGCAGAGCTTGAGAAGTCGTTCCTTATTCAAAAGTGCTTGTCAACCCAGCATGCAAAGCCCTGTGTGTCAGAGACTCCATCAGTCACAAGAATGGGATAGCGAGTTGGCCACCAAACAAGGACAAGCATTTTAAATGAGCCGAAACCAGGCATCTTTTAAACACAGACAAAGTCTAGTCATGTTGGGTGGGTTATCATTTTTGCCCTGCAGAAGTTTAAAAGTGCACGCTTTTACAGTGTATCTCAATCTTTCTTCTTTTTCTTTTTTTTTTTGATGGTGAAAGAAGAGCAAAAGATGAAAAGCATATTTAATGTTTATCGTGGTGCTCGGCTGAAGAGCCTTCACAGTGCAGAGACAATATTAAACAAGTTAATATTTAATGAACAACCTCTTTGTATGAGGGCGAAGTAGTCTAAGACGCTAGTGTTGGCAAAGGAAAAACAAACTTGAAGCTCTTTCAAATGATTGTAGGGAGAACGGCTTTCTTTGAGCCATTGTGCCTGCGTTTGCATCCAAAGATGTGCACACATACTGTGTAAGAGACAGCACTGAAGGGGACAAACACCATTACCACTTTAAAGCAGTTCCAGGGGATTTCATTGCCAGCAAAAATTGTGATAGTGCTCAAATGACTGTTTGAATTTGTTCAATGGCAACCTTGTTAGTTGAAGTAGGAGTAAACACAAAAATGTCACCAAGATAAGATAAGGTAAGATAGATGGGTATGTAGAGATAAACCAGTAACTCTCAAAAAATGGTTACATGAAATTGTTTACCAGTTACAAGCACAGATGTAATGGGGCACTTCAACGTTTTCTGTGTAAACATACCTGGAATATGTGTTTTTCGACCGGTGTTATCATAAGCATTTTACAGCTGTTTTTACCAAACATGCTTGAGTTAGTTTAGGCAATATTAGGTGAAGTTATGGTTAGTAAGGTTATATTACTGTAATTGGAGACTGATGGAGTGCACTCCATTCTAATGTGTTCTCTGTGTCCAGGCATGCTGGATAGCAGAGGCTGGAGTTTGAAGGACACTATCCTAGTTCACCTGTATGTGACGAGCATGGAAGACTTTGGTGAACTAAATGCAGTTTATAAGACACACTTTGACATCAACCCTCCAGCCAGGTAAAGGTGCAAGAACTCAAAGTCCTAAAGCATTCGCTCCTCTGAAGAAATTTTATTCAAGATCAAGTTACACAGTTCTTTCCACATCTCTTTCCACAACTTTCATTGTAGGGTGTGTGTCCAGGCTCCTCTACCTGCTGGTCAGCTGCTGCAGATGGACTGCCTGCTCCATGACTGGACTGAGCCCCTGGAGAACGGCTGCTTCCGCCAGAGGGAGGCTCTGCATGTCCAAAGCCTTTCCCACTGGGCCCCAGCCAACATTGGACCCTACAGCCAGGCCCTCAGGGTAAGACTTCAGGTTGTGGGTATGATGTTGACAAGTTGAATTTGTTGGCAACCAACGGAGTATATGCTTTCATAAGCCTAGTTATTTATATAGAGCCAGAACTCCTGTTGTCAGTAAGTAGATTAACAGATAGAAACTTTAAGTGTCTAAAAATAATGATGAATGCCCCCCACAGGCTGCCTGAGCCAAATGTAATAAGTTCAAATTGCTTCATAATTGGTGAAAAGCCAAAGTGTATTCAATATATAATTTGGAACTACAAGAAGTAGCATTTTTTTTACAGTTGCTTAATAAATTAATGATACATATTTTGCCAAATACTTGTTTTTAGCATTATTGTCTTGCCATATGATAGCATTCAGATTTTTTTTTTTTTTTGGGGGTTTAACACAGTTTCATCAATTTTTAAATTTCAATTACTATTTCAAGCTGGAGCTTCACATTACTGGTGCAGCTACTAAATGCCAGTGACAATGAAACACTGCACTGAATCCCTTG
Source organism: Mastacembelus armatus (assembly GCF_900324485.2). Classification (NCBI taxonomy): domain Eukaryota; kingdom Metazoa; phylum Chordata; class Actinopteri; order Synbranchiformes; family Mastacembelidae; genus Mastacembelus; species Mastacembelus armatus. The sequence goes on along the minus strand of NC_046654.1, from coordinate 7,249,471 downwards.
CTCCTTAACGGGCAGGTACAAAGTCAAAAACAAGGAACACTATTTTAACGAAGCAATTCACAGCAATCCATCACTTTTAGGATGTTAGGTAATGAATTAATGAGGAAGTAACATGGATCCATTTAAAGAATGATGAATCTCATTGGTGATTCTTATGGTACTTTGTTGTGCTTGACTCTTACAACGCAAATGAAGTGTCTCAGATTATGTGCAGTGCTTTATGTGCATTTCTCCATGCGATTATTGTTCTTATTGCTACTCTGGTGTACATGTGTGAACATGTATTCCCATTGTAGTGGGTATCCATTTTTTGCACTTGTTTGTAAAGCTACAAAAAGAACTTCTTTCATATTGTTTCAAAATCAGAAAAAATGTTGAATTCAAAGGCAGAGCAGAGGAAGTGTGGGCTGTGGTTGCACGGTTGGCTTGCTGTTTTGTTTACCCAGTGTGTATTATATGGGATTACACTTGTCAAGGTACTGTCAACAAGGATAGTGTCCATCTCCTCCACGCTGTCCTTGATCCTGCAACCAAATCCGTCTATGAGTGAGAACATGTGTGGATTAGCCATTCATTTTGAGCTTGACGGCATATCTCACCAGTGTGTCACTGAAGCTCAGAGGATCTTGGGCAGTTTGGATTCCTGAGATGTAACCTCCAGAGTCAGGTTTGCTTTTAACATGCCATCAGAATTTGAGATCATCACTCAGTAGAGTCTCACTGAGACATGAAATTGACATCAGCCGTTGGCATGTGTTGTTGCCTCCAGAACACTAATCATTCATTCCTCTAATAATGATTCAAATTCAAAGCAATTTGAGAAAACAATGAGGAGTTTGCTTGCTCAGAGCTGTAAACGGCACTTCATACGACCCCTGCTTCGTCTCTGTGTGTCTGCTCCTCCTCCACGCTACAATGACTTAATTTGATCAAAAATGTATTAGCAACTCTTCAGTACAGCTAGAGATTTTTACATATTGATACAATTACCCCCTTGCTGTGAGTAAGCATGCACTGCCACCCCTCCTTTCAACAGCACCACGCTGACTCCATCTTAATGACAATTTTCCTTGGTGACTGTTGCTGAGTGACACCATGGCGACAGGGCTCTGGCAACAACAGAGACTGAAAAGCTGCTGTCTGAGACCAAATAACCTGGAGCCCTTCTCATTCACTGTCTGGAGAAAAGAATTAGTAATTAAAAGAAGGCTACAGCTATACAGGGAGGTTGGAAGGGTGAGGGCTGGGGGGACGTGAAGTGATTAAAAGATGAATTTGTGATCTTAATTATGCCCAGATAAAGTAAGCATTTTTGCTGCAAAGGAGTTTTTGTGATGAGCCCTTTGAAGACTTGAATGACTTGTACCTTAAAGGAGGCAAAGGATTGTAGTTATTTATTTATTTATTTGTTAATCTGACAGAATATAGTGACACTATCCAAGTGAATGTGCTGTAATCAAATAAGGCTATAAACTGATCGATGTTCAGCTCTATTGGGAACAGTGCATTCTTTTGACAAGTGTCCAGTAGTTTGAGACACAACACATGGCTACTGACAGAACACAGCACTCTGGCCCTGCAGGATTTGACCACAGTCTCCACAATAAAGGGGCGGTACTGGTGAAGGTAGAGGGAAGGAGCATTATGGATTGGCATGTGATGGATGCTGGACCTTCACACTCCATCCATCTATTCAGCTGTCTGCTTGGCTTGTCACGTCTCTCAGCTTCAGCTTTCAGGAAGGGCTGACTGTCATCTTATAGCTGATATATTCAGATCTGACTTGATTTAAAGATTTAGTTAACCTTTATGATGTTAAAGCTGGGGGCCTATTGGAGTGTTGTATATTAATGTATGCTATTCCGGTAGTTTAGATAAAAAGTCGCAAGCTATAAATACAACAATGATTTAATGTGTTTTTTGTTTTGACATCATTCCACATTGTTCTATACCTCACTGACATGTCTTCAGAGGTTGCATTCACTGCACAGTATGTATCACTTCTACTAATAATACATTATTTCTGATTGCGGTAGTATCAAAGTTTGTCTCACTAATTGTTTTGCTGTCTTATTTATCAGAGATCTAATGCAAATTTAGATGTCATTTGCTTTAGACACAATTTGCATAATCTAATTAAGATATAAGAAATGTCACTCTTTTATTATATCAGTCAATTCATTAAATTCAAAAGTTGCTTTCAGACATCCAGTTTTGGTTGCAAAATATCAAAACAAATTCTCTCTTTCCAACAAAAGCCACGTAATGGCATGCTTTTAAGAGAAATAAAAGTTATTACTGCCTTTTCTGTCAGTTATTTCTTTGAAGGAGCTTTTAAACAATTCTGTTGCATTAGCATAATAGCAGGAAACAAGAGCATGGGACTGTTTCTTTAGCCAGCAATGTTCCACATTTTTACACAGAAATCCATTTGTACTAATAACAGACGATTAAGCGTATGAGTTGCCAGATGGAAAAAAATTGACCTATCATTTACTAAAGTCAGAGTTAACAACTGGAGTCTCAAACTGCAGGATTTTTTTCCCACATCTATTTAAATTAATGCTCCCTGTTCCGTCACATCCCCTTTGGAGCTGCATTTACAGAGGCTAAAGCAGATCTGAATAGAAAGACTATCACTTGAATGGTTGTTAAACATCTTCTCGTTTCTGTTAAGGTAAGTGGCTTGCCCCTGGGATATTTGCTGGGAAATTATACTCACTGATCAGATTCTGAGGGTGTGTTTGGGGAGCTGACTGCTCTAGCCTCAGGTTGCTGGTGAACACTAACCCCTTGCCTCATTCCCCTAATTGTGAGTGACAGTCAATATTGCTGAAGACCGTCTTGCACAAGCCTGCGATAGGATTTGCATTGGATTTTGAAAATTGTCAAAGTGGACTGTGAAGCTTCAGGAGGGAAGTGGATCTGATGCTGACAATTCTAACAGAGGGAGGAGTGCACTGAGGCAGGTGGAAGAATTTGAATAATCTTCTTAAAGGAGTTTAATGCTAGATGATTAAAAACAATAAGTTGAACCTTATGATGAAGAATTCAGAGGTTTGGCAGAGACATTATGATAATGAGGAGACAGGGGAGTATCCTCTGCTTGTTGGAACCCACTTTTTTAATTGGTTTATTTCAACCAGCAAAACATATAATATGAAATATTATTTTTAGGGCATTTTAATATGGACAGATGGGGATGACTTGTGATTTAAATCCCAAAGATAAATTAGAACATAGATGTTGTTGCCACCATATATCCATCTTAGACTAGCTAATTAGCAAGAACACCCCACAAATTATACGCCTTAAGGTGTCATGTCTGAGCCGTATTTTAAAGTTATAGCTATATTACAATACTTTGCATTAGAAATGTGGGAGAATAAATAGGACATGATAAGTTTGTGACGCTAACAGGCCCAGGAATGCTGCTGTTTATAGTGAATAACCAAAGGGTTGACAGCTAAAGATGAGCTAGTGTAGTGAGTGAGAAAGCAAAAAAAAATTTAGTGATGAATAGCAGAAATTAAGCTAAGTGCTTTAGTTTTATGGTTTGTTGTTCTCACCCAATAATGTTTCACTACTGTAAAAGAGCCAACATACACAATTCAGCAACCCCCCTAACAACATCAAACACCCCCCCCCCCCCCCCCCCCCATCCCCAACCTTCCTACATCTAGAGAATACATCTACCTCAATTACCACAGAAGAATAATTAGCCAAAAACAGTGTGTGTGCGTGCATCAGCGTTCAGGGAGGTATTCATGCAGCATGAACAGATTAATTAGGACATTTAACTTCATTTCTAATACAACAAAATTAATCCCATAAAATATGAGGGATCTCGGAGGAGGTGCCTGTCAGCATCTGATGCCTCTCCCCTGTTTGCCATAATCTATTAAAACCTTGCTTTTATCTCACCTCTCCCCTGTCATACTTTATGGATTTTTTCATAAACACGGCCCATACTTCATAAATGTCTCAATTTTCTAGTCTATTAACATTACTTCAAAAACGCTTGATAAAAGAGGAGGGCATGCGTGAAATAATGCACCAATAATATGAAACGCTGGAGGCTAGAACAGTAGGGGCGGCTCTCTAGCGTGCAGACTCAGACAATGCAAGGGATGTTATCAACTTTAATAAAAGAACAAATGATCACTTCCAACCAAGGAGGAGGGGAGATGATGCAGGGAGGACGGGGTGGGGCCAGGAGAGGAACAGTTGTCGAGTAATTGAGTCGATGAAAAATGAGGTCTTGAAGGTTGCACAGTTTGAGCAACCATGAGATTGAAGGCTACTCAAAACTGCAGTTGTTTTATCATGTGTAGTTATTTGCTCCTAATTGCAGAATCTTAACACTTTTTTTTTTTTTTTTGTCTTTTTATTTCAAGGAAAGCATTAGGAGAATAGGCTGGCTATTTCCTTTCCTGAAAGTCTTTTGTCTGTGGAGTCAGAAAGGTTTTGACTGACAGGTGAGCTTCACCTCCCAGCTTTTCTCCGGCGAGCATTGCTTCAGCTCCTGTCTGTGCAGGCTTTACTCATCCTACCCATACACTGGGTCAACTGTCTTCACTTGAACCGGACACACACAAAACACAATGATCAAACCCAGTAAGACCTTTGCACAATGGCATGTCAGCTGTATGCCCTGAGGCAGCTCTTACTAAGACACTCACAAACACACACATACACCTGTGTGCTCTTTATGATAGGCCCTGCCTGTATGACAAGGTAAACTGGTTTGGTCATTAAAATGAGTCACAGGTGACTCACTGTAATACACTCATGACTGACAGGACAGATGTGCAACATTTAAACCGTATCCAGTGACACGCAGATAAATAAAGGTGTATGCAAAGTCAAACAAAACAGGCAGTTTACACACATTATCTCTTAGCATCAACAAATTCACACCTAAACATTTGTTTGCTTGTGTGTAGGACTGTATACACACAGAAGTGCATGCTCTTGAACACAGTTCTATCAGTTTACAGCCCTATTTGAATGCAAAAATGGGAACACACTCAGTAAAACCTCTAATACAGTTTCACATCTCAAGACATGTATTTGCAATGACACACTGTCATAGCCTTGTCCTGGGACAGTGCTTATGCTATTGGAAGGGGGCTGGGCACTTTTGCCTCTAAACGTGTACACATACATGTGAGAGGTCAAATCACACCACTTTTTTTAATCTGATGAGGGGGCAGTTTTATGGGAAGTGGTAGACGGCAGCAGGGGTAATTATGTTCCCTCCAACCCACATCCCTCAATTTTTCCTGCTGTGACTGCGTGGAAGCTGACCTGCTATGGCAGCAGACATTTTCAGGAGTCAGTGCATTTTTTTTTTTTTTTGGGTACATTATCCTGTGCTGCTACTGCTGCAGCACCATGTGGTATCAGGCTGGTATCAGCTTGTACCCGGCGAGGACAGGGGTAGGACTGGATCTGTCAGAGTGCATCGGCTCTTAGGCAGTTGCCTACGCCGGCACTGTGCCTCTGCCCCAGCCCCTGCCACACTCCTACTCATTAATGGGCCTGGCCCTGACAACTGATCCTAATTGCCTTTGAACAGCTCTTCATGTATTATTGGTGCCTGACTGCCTTGGTTCATGTCAACAAGCCATGGGAAGCTGGGACAGGATAGCCACAGTCATTGCCCCACTTCCTCAGTCACATACAAGCACAAAAAGAACATAGACACACCAAATCATGCAGAGATACATGTATATACTAGATATGGATAAAAATATGCATACACGTCTGTCATATGTATATGTACACAAAGGTGGACAGTTGACCATTCGTAATCACCTGGACCCCTCAAGACACAGGTCTTTGGTCTCTCTAGTGAATTAAAAACATTGTAACATAGCAGATACAGAAATTACATTAACTACTTCCCAAACATTATGCACTTGTTTTAATTCGTATATGGTTAGAATGAACAAGAACATTGAATGGGATGTAGATGAATGTAATTGGTTATGATGTAAGGATAGGGTTTTGTTTGATAAATGGTAGACACTGACACTGCTTTTTAATTTGAGAGAACCACATGTATGTATGTGTGTGTGTGTATGCAGGGATGTTTGCTTCTCACTTTGTCACTGCTGATGAGCGGTGGAGGGGTGAATGGTTCAGAGAAATCAAGAAGGCATCTGAAAAGTGTCAAGTAAAGAACCCACCACTCCAGATGTCTGCCAAGACACTCACACTATTACAATTGCAATCACAAACACTCAGTCAAAACACATCAATTATTTGTAGTCCCATGTGTGAATTATTACCCCGTATCCAACTATTTACTTCCCATTTCACCCTTCTATTTGAATACGCAAAAAGGAGAGGTGGAGTGGCTTGGCTTTTTATTTGTGGAATGAAATAACTGAATACCAAATGCATAGATAAAAAGCATAGCGGCGTGTCCTGTCCACTCCTATCACTGTCTTTGAGAGGAGAGACGTATGACCATCCCATTACTATGGTAACTAGCCACTATATTCAGAGCTGCCCGGGTGTGTTTCTTCCCCCTGCAGTGACGAGCGGGCATAGCTGACAGGGTGTACACACACTCAAACACACACAGTACACGCACACGCACATGAGAAAGAGATGGGGAAAGTGTGGAAGATGCTTCTTGTGAAATACATACAGTGGTGCTAATACAGAACACTACAATGAAGGGGCAAGCATCCACACATGCTTGTGCAATGACGTACAGGAACTAATAGAGAACAGCATTGGGAAATGGAACACCCTAACTTGACAGCATTAACTGTTACCCAGAAAATTGTATTTAAAGCAAAGACACATTAACAATGTCCGTACAAACATCTAGGTAAACTTAGGCAAAAAGCACAATAGTCTGTAAAAAACTGCACGATGCTCTTCCATTTTTGATTTTTTTCATAGCAATCAGCCAAACACAACAGGATAAAATTCCATCCTTTCAGAAAAATAATTTTATTAATGGAAAATAAATGTTGTACAAGGAAAGACATGACTGATATTACAACTACAGGCTTTCAAGTGTCACCAAGCCAGGGTATGAGCTGTTAGTAATGTCATGTTACTGCAGCAGATACACCTACTGACTGTTCTGTAAGGCACTGTGCTACAGTTCGTGTATTTTAGGAAATCGCTCTCAGATTATTTTCTGATTATAATGATCTCCTGTTGACCTGTCCAGGGTGTACCCCTGCCTTCCACCCAAAAGAGAGCTGGGATAGGCTCCAGCAGATCCCCATGACCCTGGTTAAGGAATAAGCGGGTATAGATGATGGATGGATGGATGGATGGATGGATGGATGGATGATCTCCTGTGTTTCTCCAATTCCATAAGTTACACCCTTTTAGAAGTGGCAGTCAAGTCCTTTAGTTAGAATTGACTGTAATATCCATGTGCAAGAATACTGCATTGCCGTTTTGTCCTCATTTATTAAGGAATTTTTTTTCTTAGTAGGTTTACAGATGACTTAAAAAAGAGTTAGCATTTACATTCCATTTACTCTTGGCCACTTGTTTCATCATAAATTTCACATGGAGCAATTTGTCTGAGTAGTAACTTTTAACCTGGGTCATTCATTTTTCAAATGCCAATGTCATCAAAGTAGGCTTTAGTGTGGTAAAAACTGCTGAAGATGAATAATATACAGCCCCCTGTTTTTTCAGTGGACATATCAGCATGTTCACTTTAATATATATTTATTATTGATATTATGGATTTATTATGTAAGCGAATGTCAAGTCCCATGGGCCTAGGCAATGTAATGAAGTTGTGAAGAGTTCAATATAATAAAGAGTACACAATATTTTCCACATGTCAAAATTTATTGGGTTGAATTTGATGCACTGACAAAAATGTTAATATTTGCTATATTTTTCAGTAGGGATTCAGTACATTTTCAGCATATTGCATTTCACCAGTTTTTGATTGTGAAAATAGTATTACCTCTGGTGTATGTTTTTTGTTAAAGTAATACTTTTAATTATTCCAAAGTAGAAACAAAAAGCATTTCTTTGACTGGCAATCTTTATATTCAGATTATTTTAGTTTTTATCTTTTAATCAACATATTTCAGCTGCATTGGATTTTTATGGATTATTTATTGATGAAAATAAATATACACCAGCATGTGTGTAGAGGTTGTAATGAAATCCCCATACAGTTTGTTAAAGCTTTTTAGAATGAATTCCTAGTTTTTCATCCATATTCCTGCATTTTAGTGATGGAATTTATGACTTCTTTATGCAAACATTTTGACTATCTTTGGGGAAAAAAAAAAAAAAAAAAAGATCCAAGGTGACTTCGATGCTGTCTGGCCAGCCAGACTGAGTGTACTTTGAATGTACAGCATTGCTGATACTCCAGCTGGCTTTTTAATGAAACCATACTGCCATCTGTTGAGATGAAAAGGAACTGCGTGTATTTTCTGCAGTGTTGCTCTGTCTTTTCTTTTTTGTCTGCTATTTATCTTTGATTTGTGAATACTGAACTACATGTTGTATCCATTACAAGCAATATACCATTATCATGGCTGGAAGAATGGATTTGTCTGTACGTGTGTGTTTAACTGGGAGCGGCGGATGCAGGCACGCACTGCCTTTCTCACTGGACCCAATAACTTTGTGTTGCTGGTCACAGGCCGATTCGTTTTTGACATTCACGCTGTCTCATCTAGAATAGACACCGTGGTCCTATCCTTCACATAGTGCGCTCACGCACTCATAGTCGCTTAACTTCACTGGAACTGACAGTTATACTGTAATGGCTGTGCCACAGTACTTTGTGTTGACATAATTCTTTTGTGCCCAGGTTAAGTTAGTGCTTCTATTACCAGCCAGACTAAGAGATGTAGCTTCAAATAAAAGAAAAATATGAAAAGACAGAAGAGATGAGATGGTCACAGCTGGGTAGGGAGAAAGAAGGGGGTTGAGGGTTGCAGTTTCAGCATCATTCAATCAGACAACATGCCCCTCAGCTGAAACTGCGAGACCCTCCCCGATTCTCTTGAATTAGGGAGATTAGCAGGAAAGCACATAATTCAGGATGATGGAATTTGTCATAATTTGCATTGTCCTGGAAAGATTTGGTTTGATAGAGCGATGCATGGAGGGGCCTGTCATGTCCCACGGGCAGGTCGTAGAGGAAGCTTGGCAGAAATGATTTTTGCGATATGTGCATCAGTCGTAAAAGCCTCACAACCAATTTGTCAAAAAATGTGAGGTCAAGACAGTTGAAGGCAGCAGGGCATTTTGCCTAACGCAATGAAAAACCCTGCCCCTCCATCAGTTTTCAACCTCAGCCCAGCTCTGGTGTGGCACAGCGCTCCATAACAGCAATTTGTCTACATCAGCTTTGAGTATTTGTTATGTTCTGTTTGATCTTATTTCTTCATTTCAACATTAGTAAATCACTGTGAAACTTTCACAAGAACAAAATACAACCACCTTCTGAATTTTATCACAAAGCTTTTTTTTTTATCATAGTGGAAACAAATATATATTTTTTCAAGCCTGTTGGCATTCAGATGTGTCTCCCTGAGCATCCAGCAGTCAGGCTCCCCTGACCTTGGTCATCGTACTGAGCGGCAGCTCTTGACCAGCACAAAGTTGACTAGAGCTGACTTGACAGTGTTACTCTTCTGCACGGTTCAGTGTCTGTGGAGTGGGCATGTCGAGGGCAGACATACAGGCACAACAGAAAAATACACAAGCATAGAGAAGGTGGGGGGTTGGGGTAAGGCCAGTGTCCCTGGCTCAGACTGACCACACATTGCCTCAACAATGGCTCATTATAGTTGTGCAAGTATTCTTCTAAATTTGTCAGCATAATGCCATTGTGTTTTGAACATATGTTTATGGTTTGTTTTCGGAATAAATGTACAGTTTTAGACCTTGGAGAATGTATTTAGAATTGCCCTGTACTTGCCTTCCTTTATGCACTTCATACAGCTATTTATGTCGCAGTTTAAGTAACACTGATTTTGTGTGACAGTTGAGCATACAGGGGTTAGGCTCAAACTGGAACACAAACAGGAAGAAAAAAAACAAGAAAAAAGAGGAGGGAATAAAAAAGGCAAATACTGTATCAGCCTCCTCCTTTCCATGAAGCCTTAAATGAGAAGCCTAACATGGGGAGAGATTCTGTAGAGGGGAGAAAGGTTGTGGTTCTCCTGAAAGGTTTATATTTGTAGAAATGAGGTGTCAGAAGAGGCAGGATTTCCTCAGGGCGCAGCACAACATGAGCCCATCTCTTATCATTTCCCACTCTGAGACGTGATCTGCTTTGAATGTACTAATGCTAAAAGAGCCCCACAGACTTGAAGCCAGTTCAAGATGAAATCACAGCACACATCCCTGACAAACTGCCATCCACCACACAAGGATTAAACAGTCGTTGAATATCAAATCCCCACAGAAATGCAGAAATAATATATGCACTTAAATGCATTCAACAAAACTTCAACCTCAGTTTTTGATCCCCTCATTTTGAACTATTTTGAGATATTTTCCAACCCTCAAATATTCAAGGAATGAAGAAAATTGCTAAAGAGAAAGAGTCAAGACAGAAAAATTTGTCGCATACATTAAAAATGTTTTATAGATAAATGATTCAACCTGAAACCTGATTGTCCCATTTATTTAGTAAAGCATATATGTCAAATATATGCCTACGTCATATATATGCCTATGTCATTTTAACAACTCTCAAAAGGTTTTACATGCCACATATCAGATGTGTGAACATGTAATATCTTGGGTTTGAATCCGGCCTAGTGCTACTCACATGTCATTTTATCTGTATTAACTCTTAGCTATGTAATCAAAGCATAAAACTTTCAATAATCATCTTTAAATCCATTGTATATATGCAAATATAAACCCTTACTCCAGGGTGAGGTTGTTAACAACTCTCAAAAGATGTAGGAACACCCTAATGAAAACATCACAAATAATATTTACATTTTGTATTTAATTGCTGATACTGTATTGCCATTATCCCTGTCGCTTGGTTACTTGTCCTTGGCGTAAGGGAAAAGTTACACCGTATTAATCTAACCTATTTTACACATTTTGTATTATCGTTTTCCTGGTTAAATTATGCATGAGGTCTCAATGGGGAGAAATGTGACCATTAGCATATCTGATAGGACCAGTGGAGCAGTTTTCCACCTCTCTCTGTCCTTGAAACCAAGCAGAAAAACCTGACTGTTCGTCAATACTAGGTCATTTTATCCAGGCAAGCCCAGTTCATCTATACCGTTCCAAAGCTCTGCTAATGACACATGGAGACATCCTCAACACGACAGGGGCCCAGAGGACTCCATCACCAATGTGAATATAGTCTAGCACTGTCTGGTCATCTTTGGGAGCTCTTTAACTAAAACTGCTATTAGAAACACCTCAGACACACAGGCCTGAAACAAGACACTGCTGAGGGTTGGAAGTGGACACAGCTAGGTGCTTCCTGAGTACATTTACATATATAGTATGTTACTGTCTGTACCTCACAGGGATGGAGAGATATAATATGTTTGAGGTGCGTGACCTTTGGACAAATTATTGGGTTAATTAGGAAAATGATTGTGTTGTAGGCATGAAATAAAGACTAGCATAGGATGAAACAAAAACACAGCTCAGTTATACAGGTGAAATATCTGAAAATGTTTTGAATTATGGCAGTAAATATCAAATATTTTTTTTAAAAACAGAACAACAGCTATAAACCAACACGGACATGAAGTATTGATTTGTTGTAAACACTGTAAAGAAGCCCATGCTTGCCTTTTCTCTGTGGACCATTTAGACTGCTAAGGCTAGCATTTGAAAAATACTTACCTTGTTAAAGAAAGTTTAATGTCATATGCAATTGTTTGACCCTTATGAATATTAAAAGATCCCATCTCTGGCCTATTAAAAATGCATGTGGCATTGTGGTTGTTGATCACGTTTAGAACGCCCATGCAAATTGGACTGTCTTCCTTGTCAAGGCCTAAGATGAATAATGTAGTTGTGTTGTATATTCTGGGACACACCATTGACAGTCAATTAACAAGTTTGATTGGTGTGTGAAGTGATTCTTTTGAACTGTTAATTTTATGTAAATAGTATTTGCTCTTGCTCCACACTCTCTCCCCCATCCGGGTTCACTACAGAAAGATGTGCCCCTTTCACCACAAACCCCAAATCCCCAATTCCACCTCCCACTAAGAGTAACTAGAGCGGGATCCTTAATAATTGATCATCACACACCTGCTTGGTAGAAGCTATGGGAGTCTGCCTTTAACAGTCAAGGGGCCCCATGCTAGCCCCTTTTGATATTCAAATCAACAAATGGTAGCCGGCCTTTATGAATTTGAAATGGAAAAGCTCTTTTTATGGTGAAGAGCTTGTTCAAACATTCTAGCCACACATCCAACCTGATGGAGCCCTTCTTTGTTGGAGAGGATATTTGATGGCTCATAAATGAAATGCCAATGACAATTTGTTGTTGCTGTGTGGGAATCTGCCCTTTATTTTAGGCAGACATAGTAATACAGGTGCCCCGGCAGATTGCGCTTTCAGGTAAATGTTTCTGTGATTGATCCAACTGGTTGGAAGCAGCGAGGGCCTTATCTTCTCCCTTTGTATCCCCCACACTGACTCACACCCCTCTTGCTCATATACACTCCATCTCGTCTCTTGGAATGTCCCATTTTGGAGTAGCAGAGACGGAAGCTGAAGATTCATCAAAGTTATCAAGTTAACCTAGATGGTGAGGTCGTAGTAATGAGCCATGACTGGTGTTCACCCTCTAGCTAAACCACTGCAGAGCTACCACTTTGTTCTGCTACAGACAGGTTTAATATAGCTCATCAAGAACAAATACTTTGTATTCAGTTCCTCTTTTGGACAAGTTAGGTCATAGCCTACCACTCTCTGTTTGGCTTTGGTGTGGCAAGTAAGGAAACCAAAATGTTTGTTTTGAGTAAAGCAATAAGAAGTTTGGTTAAGGGGTTCTAAGTCCTAATTAATAACTCTGCTTCAGTTTAACACTAATAATCTCAGTGTAAACACAATACTGCTCTGTGTCCTTGCTAATCAGCAAAAGACTTTGTCTTCGACCGTGTATCAATTGATTCAGGCCTCTTTGATCCTCCCTGGGGATCCACATGTGCTCCAGGCTCCCTCCGTAGTCCAGCAATTATCAACATGTCACCACCATCTATTTGCATTGACCAGCCGCTAGTATCCGGCACTAATGCCATCCAACTTCAAACACTGGTGTCTCCAAAGACCTGACCTCCTTAATGCCACCCATCATCCCTGCTCGTCTCTCTGCATTAAACAGATAGATTTTTTCTGGTTTTGTTAATACAAGAAGCTTAATTCTAACAAAGGCATTTAACAGAGAATTGAGCTTATTATCACATGGTTAATTGTGCTTATAAATAACATTGGTGTCACAGAGATACATTTGCAGGTTTCTCACAGAATACCTTCCTGTTTTAAAACTGTGAAATGAGAATTCTTGGATCTGGAAATTGTTAATTAATACACTGCTAATATGCTAATAATCACCGTGATGTTAATTTGATTATAGCACCCACTGATGAATATTGCACTTTATTTACAAAGTACCTAGAGAATAAAACTCATTGTGGAGTTTGATAACTTTTTTCTTCTCACTTCTTGTTTTCTTTTGAATAGCTACTGCACTTTGTTAAAATGAAATGGAGAAATGATCTGGTCTTGATAATATACTGCAACAGAGTCTTGTAGACTCTAGGGTCTCTAGATTCCAAAGCCAACATCAATGCTTACACTGTGTTTTCTTTCTGTGCTGCAGGTCGACGAGTTGGTTTTCTGTGCCGGCCAAATTGCTTTGGTCCCATGTACCATGCAGATGGTGGAGGCTGGCACCAGCACGCAGACCCACTTGTCTTTCAGTCACGTGAAGAAGGTTCTGGAAGCTGTGATGAGCAGCTTGACTCTGGCTCATGTTGTCCAGGCTCACTGCTACACCACAAGACACCAAGACATACCCGTCATCAGGACCATCTGGGAGAACATGCTGAGGGCCACAGCGGAAGAGAAGGTCAGCCAGTGTGGAGTGAGATTTTTGTTTATGAAATGGTTAAGGAGAAGAAGCCATGTCTGGTTGTTTTATTATAGATGCAGAGGAAATATTGATCATACTTATAATACCATAATACACCCACACAGGATTAACATATATTTAATGGATTAAAAGACAGTAGAAGATATGCATCAATGAATAAGTAAAAGAAGAGAAATTTGATATGGCATTCAAGTTTTTTCAGAGAGGCCTTTCAGAATTGTGTTTTATAGTTGTGAGATAAGGGAAAGTTCCTCACCCCTCTCTGCCCCCTTGAGACCCAAGCCGCTGCGCATGATATTTACCAGTGAGTGCGCTCATGAAAAGTTGATGATGTGGGAAACGCTGGTGTCTTTGATAATGTGGAGCTTGGCACAGAAGCAGATGTCTTCCTCAGAGCCTCCCTAATCCTTTGCCCCCACACACCATTTTGGAGCTTCGTTCAATTCTCAGAGCAGCTTATCCCCCTCTCCACCCCTCTTTCCTGCCACCTCCCTCCATCCTTCCCGGTATTCTAGCGCCCCAGCTTACAACCCCTGCTCCATAAGTCTATGAGGGGCATGAGTCTCCTCTGTCACTCCTGTCTTCCCACAGTAATCTGTCTAGCCATGGGAATAGGGCCTAAGGGAGAGAGACAGGAGCCCACCTCCAACATGTGGCACTGAACAGTGGTGAGTGGTGTTAAAGACTGCAGAGAGGATGTCAACTTTGCATCAGTTCCTCAAAAGTATAGCAGAATATGAAATTCAAAATTTGTAATTCCAATAGTCATATTCTCAGAGCTTTCAAGCATCAGGTACCGTTCATTGAATTCAATTTAAATATGCTGCAGGATATCTAAGCCAGGGCTGGGGTTTATATTTGACACTTATAGTAACTAACATTGGAGTAACAGCATTGGCCGTGTAATATCAGATTAGCATCCAAACTGGACTGTTCAGATAAAAGGGCTAACTAAGGGCAAAGCGTTGGGAGGTACCTAGACTAGGCTCATGCCAGAGGTCACTGTTGATGGACAACATCACCCATCTGTTGTGCTTCCATGTGGTTTGTCAAAAGAATCAAAAATATTCATTAAAGCAAGTCAGGGTTGCCACAGGAGACCATATTTTATTTTCAGTTAACTCCCAGATCAAGCAGCTCTAATTGACACCTCAAAGTTCTTTACCTGTAAACAGGTAAGATTTCCCCTCAGGTACAGAGCTGGTTTAGGGGCTCACAGGCATCTTTGTCTTTGAGGCAGATTGTCTTGCGGGTGACTTGGTGTGACTTCCCAGCCTGGTCCTCACACTTGCCCCTCTCTTCCACTTGACACGCAAAATACACCAGAAGAAGAGTCTTGTATCACTTGCAGGCAGCTTTGTGAGGCATCACTTTTTGCACATCCACAGAATTCGAGTACAAGTAACTTTATAAGTTAGAAACTATATAAATCCAAAAGCCTAAAAATTAAGCTATGAAGTGTTTTATAAAAAGAAATAGAGAGAAAAAAGAAAAATAATGAAAATGTCTAGAATACATGAACCAAAAACCAAATTATGCAAGAAAATAATGTGGTGTCATGTTTAGCTGAACATCAGCCTATTATATATAGTATAATATATTCAGGGTGTTCAATTTTGGCACATTGATTTATTAAATGAAACTTAAACTATAAAATTCCAAATTCTTAATATTTAAAAATGAAATGAAAAAGTATATAACTATTGACTTTTTTATCAAATCTTTAAAAGTAGTTAATGCAATTTATTTAGAGTCAGCAAGTAGCAAAGCTGTATAATGATTACTGGCGATTTAAGATATTATTCTGCTAGTTTATGCTTCATATTCCAGAGTGCTGTCATAATGTATCCTAATGAAACCATGAGCACAAAATGTAATATTTGGTTTATTAATGAATGCTGATTTGAAACCCAAACCTAAACATAAAGGGTGTATTTTTCGGTTTATTTCCACATGCCAGACCTGTGAAGTGCATGTTTATGATGGAGACACCAGCCCTTAGCGTGTCTGTGACGCTACACGGCCATGTTGTTGTTGTGCGTTCATAATTTCGCTAATCAGGTAGAGGAAGGATCTTGCAGAGTTAATTGGGAGCACACTGGAGTTGCTATAAGTGTGAAATTGTATTTACGGTGCATTAAACCACAAAGAGCCTGTTTGTCTGTGTGCATGCAAGTGTGTGGGCAAGGGGTTTGATGAACAGCAAGATGTTGATGTGATAGGCTGATAAATGTTAAACAGGTTTCATTTGCGTAGCAATAACAGCTCCCAAAAACATGTCAAAAGTTTAAAAAAAAAAAAAAGAAAGTATTAAATGGTTTTACTTTTTTATAGTTGGTAAGGTTTAAAATGCTTTTAGACTTTCACAGGCACTATTAATAAACACTGGGAAAATTCAAATGTGTATTTTAAAGAAATGATTGGTTTTACTGAAATTTTGATAAACTGAATTTAATACTACCTAATTTGCAAACTTCCCAACTTAGCCCAGTAAACTCTTTTTCATTACGTCTCTTGTGCTTACTTGGTACTCTTGAAGTAACTCTGGCCTCTGTCATGGTATTGCAATGTGTCATTCCCTTAAACAATTCTTCACCTCACTGACATGGCCCTTTGTATTTCATTTACACAAACACAGTCTGTGAAGCATCAGAGTGGAATCTTAACAAAAGAGAGTGAATGAGGGAGTGAATGGGAAGGGATATTATAGCAGATTGACAGCACTACAGTAAGTGTTGAGACATAGAACCACATGCTGAAGGCATCCTGCTGGGCAGGAAATGTAGGGGAACTGGCTAAGCAGCACAGTCCCATCAGCTCCCTGCTGTTCCCCGCTTTTACACCACTTCCTTATTACCGTGTTTACCGTTCGGCTTTCACGCCTCTCGACCCTCCAACCCAACGCACGCTTCAGGCGCATGGGCGCGGGTTAGAAGGAAGAAAGTGGGGAGAAAGAAAACAAACACAAGGAGAGGCAGGTCACACCCCATCAGTGGAGAGAGCTGAGCACAGCAGATCCAGGCTTCACGCGTTTACCTGCTGCCTACAGAGTGAGAGAGCAAGCGGAAATGGCTGCATGCCCTGGAACTGAAGTGGGATGAAGTAATGAGATGGATTGTGTTAAGTGGCTGGTGTAGAGCAGAACAGAGCCCTTACAAACACACTCTGCCACTCGCCTGCTTTCCCTACATGCTGCTCCAGCACTCAGTTCCATATATCAAAGTTTATGTTTTATTGGGTAAATTAAATAAATGATCTCTGGTAAGGTAAGGATGTCACAGTGTTCCCATCCTCACTCCTCTGCCAGGTAGACACAGTAATCACTTTCTGGCCACAATCAAGCCTGAGATATACACATTCAGATACAGAAATACACACACACAACAATGTACCTTTAATGTATTTATAGTTACACAGTACAGAACAAACCCACCTGCTCTGATATTTTGGTGGATGCATTAATAAAGAAACAAATAGGGACTGATGTAACCTTGTGCGACAGCTCTAACAAAAAGTCAGCTGCTGTGCCTTGACAATAAAGTCCTGCCAGAGGCTGAAGCAGAGTGTTGAAGTCCCCTGATCTTCTTGTGGATGGTCTGTTGGGTATAGTACTTCAGCACACAAGGCCTGCAGGGTGGCCTTTAAGCCTGGCTGAGCAAGACCCCCAGTCCTGTCACTTCTCTCCCCAGCTCCCACTTTCTATTCCATGTTCAATCACTATTGACAAGTGCAGGAGCAGTTCCCTCTAGGAGAATACCTAGCCTGTGCCAGAAGTGCTAATATAACATTTATCAAAGCATGTGTGCTGTCATTTTGTCTGACATGCTAAGAGGTTTGTGCTGACACAACTATTGTTCTCTGCTCGTGATTGTTATTGTTGATCACTGCAAACTAGGCTGTCTTCAGAATCAGCTGTGTAAAGAAATCTTAACCTCACCCCGGCACATATACTCATTGAGGACACTTGCTTTTTTTGTATTTATTTTCACTCTCCAAGGCAAGAGGTTAGCTGTTGATACACAATTAAGCATTTGCTGAAGTTTAATCAGAAGGTAAGTGCTGCTTCAGTGAATCTGGCGAATTGGGTCATGATGGGTCCATCGGTTGAAGGGACAAAGAGGGCGTTGTCTGCTCTAGTCAACGATTTCTCTTTTTTGTGAGTGAATATCAAAATAAAATGTAAGTAACCTGTTATTATTCTGCACTTACGAAGTGGGGTGTAAGTGGATGAAAATTGATCCAGCAAATTGAAAAGGGGGTTAAGTGTTTTTGCCCTATTGACTCTGACTGAAATGACGGTTACATAAAACACTCATTTTTCTCCCATTAGCAGATGAAGCCACAGCCAAGTATTATTACAGGGCCACATTGTAGCAGTGCTCCAAGACATTTTGTTACTGCTAATGGCCCTCAGTCCAGAGGAGAGAAAAAAAAGAAGAAATTTGGGCTCTACAGATAAAATTCAGGCAGTTCTCCTCTAAATGTGTGAATCCAATGACATGTAGATCTTCTTAGAAAGGTGAGAATTCACTCTGGATAGGACCTGTCAGGTTAGCCAGTCAAAATGAATGTGTTTGTGTTTATGGTGACTGCAAGCGTTGTGAATTCTTTCTGAATAGTTTGTACACTATCATTACCAAAGGTTACCTCACAAACTCATGTTAATTGATAGCCTGTCAGTCTGCCGAGTAAAAAGCCTGGCCTAGTCCTGTGTGTTAGAATTTTTATGTGCTCTACAATAATATTTAATGGTAATGGAGCAGTGTTTGTGGTCAGAATACACAGCATGTATCTCAGCAGGAGGGCCATACATTTTTCAGCATGTGTCCCAGTATATAATTTGCCACACAGTTAATTTAAATACCCTCTGTGTGCATTGCAGGACTTGCTCTGGGAGCCTGAGCTCAAACCTGCCCCATTACTGGTTGCTGTGGTACCTGCATTACCTAGGGGTGCAGCAGTTGAGCTTCACGTAACTGCAATTGAGGAGGATTTCACCAAAAGGACCTCCTGTCACATGACTACAAAGGTGGCATGCGGATCCTTAGAGTGCCACACTGTCATGTCTGCTGACAGGTGTAGTGCTTCACTTTCCCTTTTCCTGGCTGTTCCCAGTGATACCCCGGAGGTCTCTGATATAAAGGATCTAACTAAAGCAGTCACCTCTACATTAAAGAAGGCCATGAAGAAGATGGAGATTGAGCTGGTGCCACTGTGTGCCAGGGCGTTTTACAAGAGTGCCCACTCATTGGCACCGCAGATTGCTGAAGGTATGTCACTACACACAAGCTTTGAACTGATTCAATTTATCCTACATAAGCTGCTCTGTTAAAAGCAACACTTGTGAAGACACACATTAATGAAAATAAAGTGACAACCTGTCTCTCTCTGCACTCTCCTTACAAAGAAAGTTTGAGCTGTCATTGGTTAAGTAAACTCCATAAAGTATTCTGGGAAGCAGACTCTCCAGAGGATCTCCATTCCTTTCTGTTTAATTATTGTAAGTCATTTGTTGTGTCTGCACTGTGTACAGTAACCCAAGCAGCTGGCACAGTCTTTTGTCATCATTACACTTTTATACGCCACCATCTCCTGCTCCCAGGATTCTAGGTTCTTGTCATGGCAAATGTGGAGCGATATTTGTTTTATCCTGAGAGACGTTCTCTGTGAGGGAAAAGGGCGACGAGCACATCGATCACACAGGCTCAGTTGTCAAGTCATCGCTGAAGCAGTCAATTAACATTTTTGAATCAGTGCCAAACCAGCCATCGTACCGTCATTTTTAGCTTTGACATAACTTATCATCTAGAGGACATGAAATTTTGGTTACCAGTGATTAATGGGGAAAAGGTTGATATGTTTAGAATATGCATTGATATGCATGACAGATGAACACTACTGTTTGTTTTGTTACCTAATAATATAATTGACTGTATTGTTTCATGATTTATGATGCATGTCATTTATTTCTTCTGTCATTGTCCACAATACAAAACTAAAAGGATTTAAAAATTAACATGGTTATTAATTTAAAAAAATGTAATTTGCATATAGAAAATTCTAATAATAATATCATAGGTATAAACTTAAGTTATTTAATGTTTTCCATAGAAAGAATTACAAAATATCATTAGTTTTTTTTTTTTTTTATTATGAGTTGACTAGCTCAAAATAAATCTAGATACTTATTCGTGATTTAAAAAAAATAAGATAAAAGATAAAAATGTGTATATATAAATATATATATATATATTTGTTTGATTATGGACTGCTGCTACAGACTGCTTCCCTAAAACCATTTACTGACTCATCACTAAGCTGGAATCTGTTACCTTAGCCTACACGCATAGCCAAGCCCTGGAAGCTTACCCATGGGTGTTTTTATGGGTCACAGCCTATGCTCATTGGGTGATGAATCCAAAAAGTCAAAGGAGGAAAAGTAACACCTCTGGCACTGGCAGTCACAGCCTCACAATTGCTGCTGTCAGCAAGTAGACAGACAACAACACAGGACCAAAATGTGACTGCACACCCCCTCGTTCGGTTGCTTGCATTAGGATTCACAGCTGATAGACATGACATATGCTCTGAATGAAACCTTTAAATATCTTGTCTCAACTTGTTACTTCCGATAGACAGATTCTCCAAAAGATAGGGCCTCACAACTCAAGCAAAACCTCAACTTATATAGAACATCAATGAAGGCTGATATTTCTAGAGAAGAATTAAAGCAGTAAATCTTTTTTCACACACTAACTATCAAATAAAAACATGGTTCAAGTTTTCATATCTTTTACTTATACATACTGAAAACATTAAACACTTAAACTTCAAATAATAAAAAAAAAATTCCCAAAATTGTTAGCAGTCAGGTGCACATCTAGCAGATATGGCGTAACACTGGCAAGGCAAATAATCTGGCAGCTTCATGTTGCAGCCTGTTCTCTTATTAGTCAGTAACTGTATGTCTGTGTTTTGGTGCTTGGCAAGTAGTGGATGTTTTTTTTAAAACATCCTTGCTAAAAATAAAGTCTACTGCTTCTGAAAATGAAACTAAGAGCAGTGAGAGTGAACCAAAGCGGAACAAACCAAACCTGCAAACCAAAACAATGAGCTAAAAGACTGCACTGTCCAGCTGAGGGGCACTGCAGAGTCGCATGGTAATTCTCTTTGGGTTTGTCACCACAAGAGACTCCTTTCACACACAAGCAGTCATGTGATTTCTTGTTGATATACAAATGTTTGATTATAGCTGCTGCAAAGAGAGGAGATGATTCCTTCTGTTTCTCTGTGGCTCCACTGCACAGCTCCTCAGCCTTTCTGTTCATTCTCCTTGGACTAAATGAACAATTTTCATGAGCCAACACTTGCTAATTACCACCTCGTTTACCGGTTAATTTGACCAGTTTGGAAGTCACTGTAGCACAACTAAAAACCACTGGCTCTGGGCCTTGGCCACTGCTTAAAAGCCCCATAAGCCCAGCAGGCATCAGTCATGCCACACAAGAACTCCCCTTTTCTGTCCTTTTAACCACAGTCTCCACTGACACAACCCCTATTCTTCTTATGCTTATAATATTTATATATTAATCAGTTCAAACCAAAAAATGTCTGCTGGTGTTTAGCATTAAAGGGTGTTATGGGCATTAGTAATGGTTTGGGTTTGAGAAAAGAGCAATTTAACAGCAGCCTTTTCCGCTCCCTGTGTGTTTGCTCTGAAGCAGAATAATGGCTGGTCCTCCTGGGTAGATGGTTTAGTTCCATCCCATTGCTAATGTGATGGCTTTTGAATCTTTCAGTCTCTGTCCACTGGGCCCCTCAATGTGGCTCCCTGTGTAGCCCAAAGGGAGCTTGAGAGACCATCGCATGGGGATTGGGCGTGTGATGGGAAGTGCTCATAGGATTTTGCATGATTTTACAGAAGAATTTACAGGGATTGGAGGAAAGCACTCTGTACCTTTAATCACTTTTAATTCACAAAGTCAAAAAACACACATACACACACACACACACAAAATGACATGGTCACCCCCATGCGCCTCTCATCCATGCATGAACGGCATGTCTTTGTACACAGTCAGTGAGAGAAGAACTCAAAGAGCGAGTGAAATTATTTCCTATCTGTTAGTACAAAGATTAAAACATCCTGACATAAAACAGGCTTAGTGTGCAAGGTGTGATGAAGGGTGTGCTTCTTCTCTTAATAAAGCCATCCCGTCTGTGATCTGCCTGGCTCGTTCAGTTGTCAGCTAGCCATCTCCAGAGGATCCTGCTTCCCAGGGTGCAACACATGCTCTGATAGCACATATTTAGGCTTTTAATGTCCTCCAAAAAAAAGGCCTGTGTTCAATGGGGGCATTTTAAGTTGGAGTGTATATTAACTAATTGGAGTGTGTGGGCCCTTTGTAATGATGTTTGGCATGCTGTGTGTGCTTCAAATGAAAGAGAATGGAGCTTATCAAATAGTGTTGAGCTGCTCTCGTAACCTTTCTGCTGTCCTGACAACTCTTTCAGCAAGTTCATGTAACAAGTATTACTGCAGTTCTGCAGTAGTTTGAGATTTGAGATAAGTGATCAGGAACTACATTTTTACATACATCGTATTAGACTGCTTTCTCAGTATATGTAAATCTTATGACCATGCCACATCTTGGTGACCACACCTGAGTTCCTTCCAACATGCTGTGAAATCAGAAAAAATAAGGCAGGACAGTCGACCAGGAGACAGAATACGTGGGTCAATTAGTGCACAGAGCAGAAGAGGCAAAGGGGCTAATCCCAGCAGGCTGCTGCTAAAAAGACAGGCTGTCATCAGGACCAGGCTCTGAGACTGTCAATGAATTCTCACATGTCCACTGTCCGTCTGTTTTGGACACCAGTTGGCCACACACACACACACACTAACAACATCTCTCAGCTCCAGTAAAGCTGAGCAGCAGTTCAAGCACAGCTTCCTAACACCCCAGCACAACAGGAGCACAGGATTCATTCCGCTAGATCCTCCCAACAAGCTGATCAGTTGTTTGAAAGGGCAACCCCCCCTCAAATGTGTGAGTGTGTGTTTTGAGAGGGGCAGCTTAGAGTTCAGTCCTTGCTGACCATATGTCTTCACTGCAGGGAGTTAAGTGGGGGTTTGCAATCTGCCAGGGGTTTAAGAATGCCGATAACTTGTAAATAGGCCCGTGTTCCACAGTCAAAGGGTTAAGTGTAGCCCCTGTCCATATACAGCCTTAGTGGGTCAAACATATGAGAACTCCAGCTAAATTTTCCTGTGAAATTAATGTATCCTTCATCTTTTGCTCTTACCCCCTTGTCTCCCTCCCCACTCTACCTCCCAGGACTTGAAGAAAGTTTGAGGAGCTCTCTAGAAGAGTCCAGTCCATCTGTGGCACTTGTTCCAGTCCTGGACTTGCCTGATGCCCAGATCCTCCACCTGTCCTGCTGGCTCAGTTTATAGAAACACAGCCAGAGTCAACAACCAGACTCTAGTCATCCACAACACTGGAATTCAGTGGGGCTTTTCTGGAGGAGTGACTCTGGCAGTCCAACACCTAATGACATACAACAGGGTGAATGTGTAGAAGAAAAACAGTGTAACTTCATAAATGCTGATTGTTTTCCACTTCTGATTGTTGAAATACAAAGCTGTGTCTGTCTCCAAGTGAATTTGATGGTAGTGTGTGGTTTTGAGGATATGTTTATTCCACTTTATACCTCAGAACCTAGGCCAATAATCCACTCTGTCCTCCACTGGTGTTGTGGACTGCAGCAGCTGTTACTCTGCCTGGGAGAAGAGTCTCATGGAGCCTCTATAAAGCTGCGTGCCAGAAGATTGGAGACCATAGTTTACAAAGAGATGCACCAGCGGTGTCTCACTCCATGAGGCAATAAACTGCATCCCCTGATATCGCACTGTTTCTGCTGGAATTTCTCTTACCATGTTAGCTAACACCCTTCATAAAGGCCTAACACCACTGCTAACACCATCTGCTCAATTGTAACCTTATAGATTTACTGTGTGGCTGGTTTGTGGCTGTGTGTAATATGTGCAGATGAGGTGTTTCTCCCTCTCATTCTCCATGAGATTCAAGGTGTGTTATTATTGTGTAATAGGCAATCAGCACCAAGCACCTGGAAAGATTAAGCCTCTTTATGTTTTCTATTGATTCTACAGCAGCCTGGTTAATAGGAGAGGGACACTACCACACACAGCTGCGGGGTGTGTGTGCGTGTGTGTATGTGTGTATATGTGTGTGTTGGGGGGCTGTGAGTGTGACGATGTGAAAAGAAAATAACACTATTAACCATTGCTCCTGGAACATTTCTTTTCTCAAAGATCATGAACCGTATTGATGATGCGAGTTGGAATGCATCTTCACTCCGGCTATTCTCTTCATCGCACTTGTGATGGCGGGGCGCTGGAGTGGGCTATTGATCTTCACCCACCGCAATGTTGTTTTGATTGTTGTTATCAAAAATTGAACAATAGAGGCAGCCAATAGAGCCTGAAGATTTTTATTGAGGGTTGAAAAACACAAACAGGCAATTATTTATGAGAGCAAGCAAGCCAATGCGCCATAAATATACACTGTGTGTTAATGTTCACCTTTGGTTTTAAAGGGCCCCATCAGGGTGAAGATTCTGAATTTTTAAATGATGTGGCTATCCAATCAGCACCAAGATGTGGGTATTTTTTCAGTAATGTACTTGCAGACCTCAGTCAAGTAAACACCCATAAATGTCATCCATAAAGTTTTTATTAGATTTCAGTGTTTTCAATAGCTGTGGCTGTACAATAGCTGGTGATTTTGCAGAAGCATACATAGCCAATAAAAGACATTCATTTAAAAATGTGACTGAATGTGTCTAAGAGTCTAAATGCTAAGCAGAATGATGCTAAAAAAGACCGTGCTGATCAAAAATGCATGTTCAGTAGTCTTGCCTGATAAACAATAATTTGCAAGGAAAAATGAGAAATGGATTTGTTCAAATTGAACAAGCAAAAAATGAAGCAGTAGCACTTACCAAGTGAAGCAAATTTGTTTCAATGATATATAAACACTCGTAAGTTTATATTTAAAATCCAAGGTTTTATCCACTTTGATAGGGATCAATAGTTAAATTACAAGGATTTCATATGTAACAAAATACAAGACTAATCATTTCAGTAAACACAGAAGAGCAAAGCTACTGAAATTCAATGCACAACAAACATTTGTCAATCACACTAAAAATTACATTTTCTCTTTCAGTGGTCATATTTTTTACAGGCATGGACAAAACCACAAGTATGTCATCGCACCTTCATCATAACCAGTGTGATGGCCAATGGCAAACACATTTCATTGTGTGCTTACCACTGTTTTCCTTCACAAAATGAATGAAGACAGGATGACATTTAGTTTTCTCATGTGTTTTGTCAAATGTACATTTTCTACTAAGCCGACCTGCAACCACTCTGCAAACAAACTGGCTGTTGTAGCTAACATTGTCCTTTGTGTGCAGTGTACCAGCCTGCGGCCCTTGTCATTGTAGCCTTGCACATGGACTTTAACTGTGTGTTTCTTCCTCCAGGCTAACCAGACTGATGTGTGTGACTCTCTTTCCCCATAGCAGTGACTACAGCAGGGGAGCTCAGCTCAGGAGCGGCCTTGCTACATGAGACGCCTCCTGACATTGTGGTCTGTTTGCCTCCGTGGTTTTGTTTGTTTTCATGTTTGAATCCTTTTGTTTCATAATGTATTGTTTTTCCTCCCTTGACGTATTGTGAAAGCCTGTCTTTATGGTCACAACCCTGACTTAATGTAACTTGCTCTCTCTGTGCTGAACTTGCAAACCATTATGCTATTGAGTGGTGTCTGCTGCCCCCTTGTGGTCAGTATAAATAGTGCAATTTAAATGCAGATTTTTTTATTCCATTTGCATGGTATTTCTACAAATATCCTGGATGGAATAATTTATGAATTAAGTCAAGCAGTATTAGTAAGTGTGTAGACACTATTTGCATGATGTGCATTTTAAATATACAGACTATATCTTGTCAGAACTTGAATTACTTTACATCTACTATTTAAATTGCTTTAATGCTCCATGTTCAGAGGTAAGGACTCATCTAAACATTTCTGAATATCAACAGCTTCTACTTTCACTTTTTTTAACTTTTATTGATAACCTATAACACCCACATGGAATACTGTTATTATACATCATGATATTATATACCTGTATGTATATGCAGAGCTGCAACTAATAACTAAATGCATAACAGTGTTTGAAAACCCATTATTGTTTTGCCTGTGTCTTGTTAGACTAAATAAGGAAAAGTATCAGAATTTATCCAAAACTATCCAGACTATTTTTCTCTTCTATACAAAGAACAATCTTTGGCTAAGAAAGGAAAGGGTCAGGCTGGCCAGGCTAATACTCTTATATTTTTCAAACCGCAAAACACAGGTAGTGTGTCAGAGACATGCATGTATGGATGTGATGAGGGAGTATGCAAATCCTTTTCTAATTAATACAAAGGAATGGAGTGCGGAGAGTATAAATCTGTATTATAACATCTGTCTTTCCTATGTACTGCATAGGCTTACTGCCTTTTGAGTGCTGGTGTGTAAGTGGTCCAACTTTTTAAATGTTTAAGGTTGTAGTTGTAATTGGTCTATTCAAATAAGAGCGTTAGGCATTACAACAGGTTATAATAGCGCAAAGTGTTATAATGTTTGATATATGAACCTAAAGTGGGTCCTTAGTCTTGAATTTTTCTTCATGTATTTAACTTTTATCTATTAGTCTCTTTTTAACCAGCACAGGAAAACGAAAATATTAGTTTCCTCGTTTATTAGATTGGTTGCTATGGGTCTATATAAATCTGTAATTTATCTTCCATGTCGTCAGTCTAAAATATTAGGGTCTCTTCATATCCGTTACGCATAGGAACCGAAAACATTTGTTCCCTTACGGACATTTTAAAGAGACGTACAAGAGTGGTTGCAGATTGGAGGGGGGCGGAAGCTTGTTGTATTGTTAGCGAGAAAGCTAACAGACACACATAGTCACGATATAAAATAGTTGTAACAGGATATCAGACGTATATAGTAAGTACTTCTGACTTATAAAAACTAGTTTTTTAGCTACTTCCAGTGTTTACTTTGTAATATCTGTTATTGAGTAATAATAATAGTAATGCATGCACGTTATCGTACTGCACCATTGAACTCTTCTGATATACGTAACTCCAGAAACGTGTTATTTAATTATAGTGCGGTTGATCCCATTATTGAAATAATGTAAGATTTTGTTTCCTGTTTTGTTTCTTGCTTTAAGTTTTAATGCCATATACTTTGCTCTAGGTTCAGTAAGAAGATCATCGGTCTGATAAACCACCGAGGTGTTGATATGAAAAACCATCAGTGTCCTGTTTGTCGGAAATCTTTCCCGTCGCCATATAAACTTCGGAGGCATCATGCCACCCACACGGGCGAGAAGCCCTTTGTTTGTAAAATCTGTGGAAAAGCCTTCACGCAATCTGGGCATTTAAAACTTCACTCGCAGAAAGTCCATCTTTCAAGGCTTCGAGCAGATCCTCTACATGATGTCAGTTTAAAAAAATACCAACAACCAGTCTCTGATAAACCAGCTGCAGGGATGAACACACGTGACAGTAGTCGTAATACAACAATGCCATCTACTGGGTCTTCTGTTGTGGCATCTCAGTCAGCATGTGAAAGGGAAACTAAATCTCACAGAGCTTGTCACCCTTTTTTTAAGGCTGGAGATCGACCAAAAAATAAATTGCACGTAAATGCTGGCTCAGTGAGACAGAACAGTGGTTCATATCATGTGGATTCAGGGCATCAGGATCAAGTTGTTTCTGCAAACGAGAGCACATCTGTGTGCAGTGGATATACCTGCAGGATCTGCTTGAAATCATTTACTTCATTGCGTAATCTTTGGATTCACTCATCAGTTCATCACCAACCAAAGCAATCTGAGAAAGGCAGAGCTTCAGTCCAGACTTCTTCTACAAAGCCCAGTTCTAAGGTGCATCCCAGCAAAAGCAAAATCACTTTGAAACAGCAGTGTCCTAAATGTTTCAAAGCCTTTTGTTCACTATCCAAATTACAACGACATTTTCTTATTCATACAGGGCAGAAACCCTATTCATGTAGAATCTGCTGTAAAACCTTTAGGCAGAAAGTACACTTGGAGTCCCATTTAAGTAGATCAAATAAATGCGCACATTCTCTGGTCAACGCAAGGAAAACACAGAACCTTTGTAATGCAAGTCGGACCTCAGCTCGACCCACCAGTCATTGTGCGCCTGTGAATTCATCCGTGGAACTGGAGCTACAATGTAAAGTCAGTGTAAATGCTGTGCAAGACCTGAAAAAGAGTGTAATACTCTCGGATGCAGTCATAACACCAGAACAATCACTAAATACAAGCAGTCAGAGAATTTGTCATAAGGCAGATGAAGATAAGCCACAATACCTGAGACATAAAGATTTAAAATCATTCCAGTGTATGATCTGTAACAGAGCATTCCGACTGAAAGTAAATTTAACACGTCATTGTAAAATTCACAGGAACCAGAAAGAGTTGGGAAGTCCTAATGTGGTGCAAATCAGCAATAATGGGAAAATACCAGATTCTGAAGCAATAACACATTTACCTGAATGTAGTCATGAAGACCCCGTCAGGTTGAACCTCACTGTTAAACCAGAAACATGGAGTGAGGATTGCACTGATTCCAGTGACTTGCTTCCTCAGAGGTTAATTACATCATCATGTAAACAAAAGAGGGAAAACCACCAAACTACCAGCAAGCAGCAGAAAATTGGGACTTTACATCAGTGCCATACATGTTTAAAATGTTTTCCTTCGCCGTCAAAACTTCAAAGGCACATTATGACTCATACTGGACAAAGACCCTTTGGCTGCAACATGTGTGGAAAGAGATTTCGGCAGAAAACTCACTTGAGGGTTCATTGTTGCACTCACCTGTGGTCCAGGTATCATAAACAACGATCACTGTGTATCGGTCGTCCGCCTTCGCGCACGGGTGCGCTCAACACAAGGTCTGCAGCAGACGTCCTGAAAACGTTAGTGCATAAAAAGGATTTTGAGACCCACACTTGCAATGAAGAGCTCTCTGAAGTGAAACCCCTGGATCAAACCCCATCTGTAGCAAGTGCTCAGAATAATGACATGGTACATGCAGAAAACAAACTTTTGCCGGTTGCCTTAAAGAAAAATCAGGCTTTGCTCTTCCGAAAGCTTCCTAAAGTGAACATGACACACACAGTTAAATTATTGCAAAATCCTGGCAAATTACAACACAAGTGCTTCAAGTGTTTAAAGTGTTTTCCGAATGCCTCTAAATTACAAAGGCATGAGATGGTACACACAGGCTTGAAACCATTTAATTGTGCTACATGTGGGAAAGCTTTTAGGCAAGCCTCACATCTAAAATCCCATGAAAGGACTCACACTAAGAGGAAACCATCCAAACCAGTCAAGCACCAGGGGAACATGAGAAAACTGAAAATGAATGGTCAACAGCAGTTTAACCCAAGGATCACTGTTCATATCCCACCACAGAAAAACTACACTACACATTCAGTTTGTGATGGTGCTGTAAAAAAAAGAGAAAGTGGGCTACTCTGTAGCAGGAGTGAGATATCCACCACAAATGTAAGGAGTCTTAAGAAAAACAAAAGTAATATTTGTAAAATACGAAAACTTCACATGTGCCGAATATGCTGTAAGAACTTTCCGTCTCCATACAAGCTCTCGAGGCACTTGGTCATTCACTCTGGGATAAGGCCGTATAAATGTAGTTGGTGCAGCAAAACCTTCACACAGCGTGGCCATCTAAAGACTCATGAGCACAAATGCAGAGAGGGCTCAGACAATACTCGAAGGGTAATGATAAGTAAGCAAAGCAGCCCTCTTCAGGATAGATGTGTTAATGTTTCTGACTATAAAGTAGTGAATGTGGATGCAGAAAGCGTTCCAGAGTCCCATTCTACCACTGTGGTTCATTGCTCGTTTAGTGATTATTCAGAGGCAATAGACACTGAATGGCTGGCAATACCAGAAGTAGACTTACAAGAGGAAAATAGTACATCACAGAAAAAGCAGAGAGAAAGTTGTAATCAAACTACAGGCAAGTGCAGATCGTCATTTCCCTCTGATCTTGCCTTTGAAATAAACAAGCTTGTCCATAATCAAAACATGGCAGCTCCAGCTTTGTCACATTTGTATGATGATAATGCATACAATGCAGAAATACCATGTCGGTACAAAGGCATCACAGCTATTTCTGATAGCAGTAGCCTGCTCAGTGATGAATTTGAGAGTTCTGAGGTTGAGAATCAAATCCAGGCAGAATTACCGGATGATTATTGGTGTGAACCACTAACTGTGTTTGAGTGTGACAAGTGCATTGACAGTTTTAAGAGTGAAAATGAGCTTAAGCAACATATTTGTTTAGCTGATGTTCAGCCTGAAATGACAAAGTCAGTCCAGAAAAATCACTGTGACATTTGCTTCAAAAAATTTGTTTCTCCCTCTAAACTTAAGAGACATTATGTTGTCCACACAGGTCAGAGACCGTTTCGGTGTGATATTTGTGGCAAAACCTTCACACAGGCCACGCATGTCAGAACACACAGACTGACTCACTGATGTCAAATGTGGAAGATTGGCTTTATGGTTATCATGATTTGTTGTTAATATGATGTTTCTGTGTGTATATATATGCAGAGTATTTGATATACTGGATGTATAATAATGTGGAAGTAAAAATAAATAAACTACTTTTTAAAAACTTTTATTTTTTGTATTTGTCATTTGAGAACGGAACGGAAAACATGTTGAAACTCGGGACGATTTGAGGGACGTACTCATTCAGGAAGTTGGTCGCGTACAGCGCGTTTTCGACATGAGTGTTTTGTCCAACAGGATTTCGTATATGCAGAAATAAACAAAAGGTTAGTGAGCTGACTTTGGTGTGTTTTTGTGTACGTTATGTGACTAACAATGCTGTTTATCTCATTTAGCTTAATTATCAAAAAACTATTCGAGTTAGCTTTGTCTGTGCTACCAATTAGCTTAGCCCATCACCTGAAAGTAAAGCAGCTGAGTTAATGTTACTTAGAAATCTTACGGTAGCGATGTACAATACCAGAATTGTGTCCCAAGGATGTATGATACCAGTATGAAACCAGTGTGAGGATTTGGCAAGTGTTTTAGCTTATTAAAGTTATCAAAAATGTTAAGACGCGTCCCCACTCTTTACCTCATACCTGACTTTGTTTCGGTAACGTTACAAGTGTATCGTTTAGTTTTTTTTTTCAAGTCATACATTCAGTGCAAAGACCTTTGTTATCTAACTGTATATCTGTTAAAGGAACATTATTTTACTCTTTTTCTCACAGTCGCCTTTGTAGCTGCTTGATACGGCCACCATGGAGAAAGAAACCCCCGCTAAAAAAGCTGCAGCGCCTTCAGTGTCTCAGATAAATGCTGAATATGTCACCCAGGTAATCGCCGTGCACGTCTAAGATGTGCTGTGCCTCAGCACTGTGCTCTGTGATATATCTGTAATGCCGGAAGGATCTGAGATTTCCCCCTCACCTGGGATGAAATAAGTGTACTGAAAGTTTAAGTGAGCCTTAAACCTGTACAGAAGATGAACTTATTACATCCCGTGTTATTCTGCTGCAGTTTAGAAGTAGGCTACTTCATGTGTGCAGCAGTGGGGCAACGTGGACAGGGGGGTGGCCTGACGATTTGTGCTCTGGACCGTTGTGCTCTGGACCGTTTGCTCTAGAAGAGAGTCAATCTAACTTTCCCATCTCTAGATTGTTCTATGTTAAACCAATGAAATATTTATACAATGGGTATGTATATGCTTTCATTTGTTCATGCTGCCACGTGTTGTGTTTTCTTATTTCAGCTGGCTAATAAATATTGGGCTCCTCATGCAAAGAATAAACTACCCTTTGACCCTAAGGTATGTTCTCAATATATATAAATTTTGTTTAACTTAAGTTAAACTTAAGTTAACTTAAGTTAAAAGCACAGTTTTTAGTTACATATAAATTGGCTTCTACCAAGTTTAGTTTCCTAAACGAAAGCACACATTTTTAGCGTTAATATGCGTCATGTGTTGTTTGCCTTAAATCCTAATAATTTTATCATCCTTTTATCATCTTTTTTAGGTGATGGAGGATGTTTATGAAAAAGAGATTCTCAAATCCAAGTAAGTGCATATACAGTATCTTGGGCTACATTTTAATCCAGTAAATACTCTTTACACTTTTTTATCTTCTTATTTTTTGTTCTTCTGTTGTCTTTTTTCCTGTATGTTTTCAGATTTGCCATCAGAAAAATTATGCTGCTTGAGTTCAGGTGGGTTTTTGCACTTTTTTTTAATCGCTTCTAATTATTAAGCAGTCACCAAATTTTAAAAAAGTGCCAACAGCACTTGGTAGATAGATGCTTATTTATTCTCTCATCTTTCAGCCAGTACCTTGAGAACTACCTGTGGGTAAACTACACTCCTGAGGTGTCCAGCAATGCCTACCTAATGTCTATTTGCTGTATTGTCAATGAGAAGTTCAGAGAGAATGTACCAGCCTGGGAGGTAAAAAAGAAATCAGTTCGAGACAATATTTAAACAATTTGAACACTGCAGTCACCACATCTGCAGCTACCATTCAAGGGAGTGCCATCTACAACATGATATTTTTTGTTGTATGGTGTATTTCAGGTGTTCAAGAAGGAGCCAAGCCATTTTCCATTCTTCTTTAAATGTGTGACGGAAGCCTTGTTGGCAGGCGAGGAGGCTGGTCTCACTCTGAAGGAACAAACTGTGCTTCTGGTCTTCCTTGACCACTGCTTCAACAGTCTGGTGTGTACCACTACATGAATATCTTTAAAAATGTTGTTACATTTATTATATCATAAAAATCTCTGATAGAAGCAAATTTATTAATTAGTAATAAAACCCTTAAATATGACTTCAGGGCATCTTAAATGATGAGGGTTGTGTTTAAACAGATTAAGAGCAACTTCATAATTATTGCTTGAAACACTCATAAAGAAACATGTAGAAATTAATGGCAGGTATTTCAAATGTCCACTAGATGGCAGTAGTAAACTAGGCAATACTTGGGCCAGCTCACTCATCTGTATCCTCTAAAGCTGCATTAAACCACAGGGAAGCTCTGCAGATGTCTCATTTTAAAATATGCTGCGATAGCTGGCTGCACTTTGATTGCATCCTATAAAGCCCTATAAATATTTTAGTTGCAGACTTTTCTTATAGACTGAAGTGTATTAAAAAATGTCATACACTGTACACTTTGGTAACTTACCCTTTCTCTTTCTCTCTCTGTGCACCTCTAACACAGGAGGTAGATTTGATCAGAGAACAGGTGCAGCAACTCATCTCTCTGCCTATGTGGATGTGCCTCCTACCAGTAAGATATCGGCCTATTACCCTAATTACATTTTTCTGGTGATGTACACCAATTGATGACGCTGTTTGGTAATTTAATAGGAAAGAATTGCCTCTTTGCTATGACCCTAATCCAAGAATTGACTCTTAACTGACTTACTTTTTGTCATGTTTGCAGTCCAGACTCCAGCAGGAACTGAAGAAAGTTCCAAAGCTGCAGAAGTTTTGGAATCTAATCAAGAAGAAATCCGATAAGATGGATGCTAATGCAGCTGAGCTGTAACATTACTTATTTATTTATTTTTGCTTGAGTATTGAGATTTGTACCCTATCATTTTCTAGGCTCTTCCCAATTTTCTTTTTTTTGTCTTCCTCAGGGCAAAAAAAGAGAGAACTTTCCTCTCAGCTCTCATTAAAAAGTTTTTTGGTGTCCTCATGTCAATTCCATCACCAGGTAAACAAGAAAAATATTTAAGAGTTTTTGTAAACATTTACAAAAACCATGATGATGTAATAGTCAATTCTGTCGCCTCACAGCAATCCTGTTTGACCCAGGGGCCTTGCTGTGTGGAGTTTGGGGTTTGGGGTTAGGCTAATTGGTAACTCTAAATTGCTCATAGGTGTGAATGTGAGACTGATGTTTTTCTCTCTGTTTGCCAGCCCTGTAATAGACTAGCGATCTGTCTGGAGTGTAACTTGCCTCTTGCTCAGTGTCAGCTGGGATTGGCTTTAGCCCTCCATGACCATGAATTGTACTAAGTGATGTAGAGAATTAATAGTTGGATGGATGTAAATATTTATATACTTTAGGATCTTGTACTGTTATTGTGTGTACTATTTAACATTGATTTCCTTCAGCATGAACATTGACCATAAGGTTGTGGCCCTATTTTAATACAAGAAATGTGCATCCCTAGAGCTGATTTCTATCCCTCAAATAGTGGTTTAAATGAATGATCTCTGATGACTCTCCCTGTGACTTTTGTGTCAAAGTCAGGCTTTCCATATGCTCTCTGTACCTTTCCTGGCATGTATAATGTGCTTAGACTTTTTGTAGCGCTTGCACAGTCTGTTTCTTTAGTCCATGGTTATATTGACATTATGAACCACAATATTACCCCTTTTCATCACTATTTCAGTTGCATCATTCCCTCATGTTTTTCTGAGTTGTGTGGCTGCAGAAGAAGCATGTGCTCCAGCTGCCGTACAGCCGCTGGCACTGAGTACTATGTTATAATGCAGGCAGACACAGAGGCCCCCTACCTGAATGCTAAAAACAGATCCTCTATATTTGTGTGTTTAGGTAGTATTCAAACCTGACAGAGCAGATTAGAATCTAAAGCCCAGCAGGATCCACATCACTCTAATGCTTCCTGCATGCATCAAATTTAAAAATACGCACACACCAGCATATTTAATGAGGCCTGAGGTCACAGCATGCTGCTCTGCTGGTCATGCAGTATCTTATAGTGAGGCTCACACACTCAGCATGACACCTTAGTGTTGTCCACATGCTTTTGCTGTCCTCTTATCCTTGGCGATAACTACACAGCCTAGTTTCCACTGTTACATATTACCTTTCTTTTATTTTTTTAGCCTTGTATGTTTATATATTCATGGTGGCTTGACTGTAGCATTTAACATTGACACCATGCATTTATGTAAAGCAAATATCTAACCTGTATGATTTCCTGGTTCTTGTTCCATAGGGCTTGTATCTATGGACAAAGTACATTACTGTGAGAGATTCATTGAACTCATGATTGATTTGGAGGTAAGACACATCCTTCCATTATTCTGTAGCCTTATTGAGTAAATGTTACAATTTGCAATTGGAACAGTCTCTCCCTTGATTTGATTGTGTTATTTAGAATTTACAGTGAAAGATGGCCAGTTCATTTCCACTGTGTCTGTTCACTGGAGGATTGCTGGTCTGCAATATATTTGCTTAATCATGGTATCTGATGAACGATGTGGTGTAGACATTTGTTTCTGCAAAGTTCATTTGCCTTTTGTCTTTCACTTTTATAGCTAACTCAGGTCAGCAGACAGTGGGTAAATGTCCAGTCTCAGCTTCACCCGATGTGTCTCTGTAATTTGTTTCTGTATTTGAAACCGTAGTCTTTGATGGAGTATGAAGGGTTATTTTCAGCCTGATGGATTTTGACATGTAGTATAAGGTAGAGAATAATCTGAAGTGTCTGCTTGACATAATGGTTCTGATGTTAGCCTTTTTGGATTAGTCCCTGTGTTTGAAGGAGAAATAGGTCATGGTGTTTTTGTACTGTATGGTGTTATTTTCACTTTTTGAATGAGCAAAATGTAGGTTCATATTTCTCACCCTATGTTCTTTATGTGCTGTTGCATCATGGACATAATCAGTAAGATGAGGAGGTAGGTGAAATGCATTTGGAAGTAGAGATACATCTATCTAGATTTTTCTTTTTTGCATCAGTATTTTTGGTGAGTAATTAGCAGTTCTATATGTTATATATCTATGCATCCTATTTTTTTCTATGCATCCTATCTTTCCAAAGAATGGATCATTGAGATTGTACCATTTGACAGTTTTTCCCTTGTGATTCTGCCTTTTGACTGGGACTGATCTACACCATATTGAGCAGCTTTGTTCAAAAATGCAAACACTGACCTTTTGCACATATAGATCTACCACACACTGGTTTAACTTGTCTACTTGCATGGGTTTGGAAAGGATTTGGGTTTGAAAATTTAACCCTGGAGCTTGTTGGAACACAAAACAATTTATGTGGGTTTTTTTTCATGTCAGTAACATCAATTACAGTAGGACTTGGCATTTTTATGGAGATGAAATAGCTGATAAAGATGAGGAACCTTTATGAACAATCAATCTGCTGGTTCATGTAAAAGACATAATTAAGGAAAATAGAATTCGACAGTGTTTGAGGGGGGCAACTGTGCGAATGAGGTTAGGCATTTGGAGTGAAGATTCAATGCCACATAAAATTGTTGCTCCCACTGCCTATGTAGATCTCCTGTTACTAGTGAGGGAGCTCAATAGATTTCATCTTGCTGTCTGCTGACAGGTTGGCCTTTCTGTTCCTGGCAACAGCTAGTGACCAGCCAGCTCACTTTCTCTGGAGACATCTGCTGTCCTTCAGCACTATCCTTTTACAAAGCCTCAGTTACCTGAAATCCATACTTCCCCTATCGACCTGAAAATTATTGCAGGGAAAAAGATCCCCATTTCTCATGCCTGGTTTCTACTTGCTGTCAGGATGGTGTTGAGATCAAAGATGGCTGTTGTGTGTCATGGTGTGTGTTCATAAAATAAAATAATGGATATGTTGTTTTTTTTGTGTTTTGCATTTCAGTCTTCCTTTTCATACCCTGTTTGATAATGCTGTTTTTTATCTGGACAGTTCATCTCTTTCTGACACAGTGGGAACGATTGAACTCTTTTCCTGTTCTGTGCTCAGCAGTCACCCTCTCACCCAGACTGTCAGTTCATCAACATGTTCAGTGTTTCTTTGTTATATTCCTACAAAAGCAGCTCTGTTATTTTGACAGGTTTCCTTTGTTTTCGCCATCTCGTCATGTTCCTGTGCTACAACAAGCAAATAATAATGGCTGTAGAAGTAGCTGAGCCAGTTTTTTTCCTATGTTGTCTTCACATCTGTCAGTTTTAAACAAACCTCAATACAAGAAAAGACCATGGATCAATAAGATGTATGGGTAACCATGGTCATGCTGGGAAATGCAGTTTATTTTAAATCATGTAATTCTTTTGACCTCAGAGAGGTGTTCCTATAAGAACTAACTTTTTGTCAAACATTAGAAATTTTCGTTTATGGTAACACAATGTTGTGAGGTGTTTTAGCCACAGAGCTTAAGTATTTAACCTGATAATGTAAACATGATTTTGTTTCTACATAGGCCTTGCTGCCCACCAGGCGTTGGTTTAATACAGTGTTGGATGATTCTCACTTGGTGGTCAGCTGCCACCTGTCCAGCCTCACTCAGATAGAGAAGGAGGGACACCTCTTTTGTCAGGTAAAACACATAAATAATTAATTGTCTGTAAACTTGAAGTGATTGTGTACATGCACAGTAAGTTCAAAACCAAGCCTGCTTTCATTTTATGTCTAACCTTTTCAAGTAACTTATGTTATTTTATTTCTGTAGTTGTTGGACATGCTGAAGTTCTACACAGGTTTTGAGATCAATGACCAGACAGGAAATGCCCTGACAGAGAAAGAGATGACAACCCTTCACTATGACAGAATCACCTCTCTGCAGGTAAATGTACACTACATAGTGGGGTACAGACACAGTGATGTATTAGAGCTAGTGTCTCTGTGATGCTTGGTTTGCTCCCACTACCGTTTCTCATTGACTGTGCCCAGGCTGCCATTCATTGGCACCTTTGTTAATGTCTTTTTTTTATTTTGATTCACTACTGTTTGACTTAGGGCTCTGGCCTCACCATGATGCTCCTGGTCCAGGTCATGTTAATATAATTAATGATGTTGTTTTAAGTATAAGGTCTCTGATCTTTGTTTTCTGTCTTGCAGAGGGCAGCATTTGCTCATTTTCCAGAGCTGCATGATTTTTCCCTGGCCAACGTAGCAGCAGTAGACACTCGAGAATCCTTGACCAAACACTTTGGTAATCTCAGGTAAATCAAAACATGAATGATTCATAAACTGAAGTGCACTTGTGATTTTTCACTGCACAGATGGAAGGATGTTG
Organism: Mastacembelus armatus; assembly: GCF_900324485.2. Classification (NCBI taxonomy): domain Eukaryota; kingdom Metazoa; phylum Chordata; class Actinopteri; order Synbranchiformes; family Mastacembelidae; genus Mastacembelus; species Mastacembelus armatus. The sequence goes on along the minus strand of NC_046654.1, from coordinate 7,211,156 downwards.
TAGAAGATTATTCATGATTGGAGTGAGTAAAATAATAGTGACCTTTTAATAGCCTATTGCTGTAGCAAAAGTGTTATTTTAGCCAAAAGGATGTTGTGCTAAGTGCACTGCATATGTGTTTAGAGGTGGTACAACTTTGTACCATCTTGTCTCATGTGCATTACAAGTAATGGATTAACTTTTTGTGGGACCCTTGGCGTTCCTTATTGCAATAAGACAAATTACCATTGTTTCTAAATGTACCGTAGCAAAAATTGCTGCACAAAAAAAAGAACTTCAGGAAACATAAGTAGATCTGACCTGTGAGTAATAAAATTCTTCTGCTCGCCCAAACACTTAAGCCCCAGTGAAAGTACAGGCAGACGTGCAGCGTTATACCTCTCTTGATTCTATGTTCCAGTATAACATCAGCACCACTGTTGTTGCCTGACTTCTCTGCTAAATGGCAGCCAGTGAGCCCTTGAACAGGCAGCTGGTACCAGCCAGAGAGAGAGACACGCCTCATTAATTTAATCGATTTGCAGTGGCTTGAGAATAAACTCTTTGAACAGCTGTGTTTGTCAGATCATATTAGCTTGCCAAAGAGCCAAAAAGCACACTCGCTTTGATGAACTGGCCTGCTTGTATTTTTTTTTTTTTTAAATCTGTACATGTGTGGGAAAAGGAGTAAAAAGACGTTGATTTGTTGGTAATTTCTAATTGCACTCAGGGTTGCTAACCTTTCCTGGCACATGATATCTTAATGAAAATTTTAAACTAATGACCAAAGCTCTTGGAGACGTTTCAAGTCATTTTGTTTTGGCCCTACAACACATTGAGTGACTGATGACTTGTTTGTTTGCACTCTATCTAATGGCTTTATTTGTCATGATTTTTCTGAGGTGTTGTGTTTGAACAACAGAAATTTCCTCTTTGAAGTCAACACGTCTATATCCATCACTCCTTTCTAACTTATGTGGTGGATTAAAAATGCTTAAACCCCATACTAAGTTTCTTTGAGTCAGGCAGAGAGTTATGAGCTGAGCTGTGCTGAGCTGAATCAGGTAAAGACTTATCTGAACCATTTCATGTATTTCTAGAGGCTGTGCTCCTTCTCTCAGAATTAGTTTTTTGAATATAGCAGCAGCTACATTGTTCCATGCTCCACAACTGTCACCAAAACAGCTCCTGGGTAACTCCAAATATGCCGATCAGATTTAACAAGGCAATTTTCATCCAAACAACTCACGCTAATGCCAGTTTATTCCAGCTGCTCTACCCACAGGCTTAGCTCCCAGTCAGACGCCATTCTGAATTTATCTGCTAAGTCCCCCAAACACACAAATGCAGCATTATTGCATAGCCTGCCAACACATGTACACACCCAGGCTCTTGCATGGACATATACTTCTTCCTGTCAGTGTGTGTCTTTTCAGGTCAAAAAAATGTAATTACATACCTGATCAAAGAGTATGCCCCGCTTTATGAAGTGCTAGCAAAAACTGAATGAAGTAATTAATACTGAGAAATGTCAAAATAACTGGAGTAATTCTGTTGAATAGTTATTCAGCATGATCTTGTCACTGGAAAAGGCAATTAAATTCTTACCAATTTGACATTTAATCAAATCTTCTGTCCTGTTCTGAAAATATATTGCAACTTAAAAAAAAAAAAAAGGCAAAAACATAAACTACCTTAATATTTAGCAGATAAAAGCTATTTATCCTATTTTTGGTTTGTTTTGTTTAATTAAAATATAGAGGCTTTTTATGCGTGTAATATTGTTCCATGTTTACCTAGGTGAATGAAAGTGCCCTTAACTGATCTGGTAATTTCTTTGGTCATTTGCACTTTACTAAACTGATGAAATGAACTTAAATAAACTTAAAAAAAACTTAAATAAACAAATGTCTAGGTTGCCTTGAGGCCATAGTGTAAAATTACTGTAGACTAGTTTCTATGCCCCCATCCTTACCTTACCCTGCCAGTGGCTTAGCTGTCAATCACGACCTGATCCAGTCATCTCCATTACTCAGAGTGAGTTGTTATGCTGCTGCTATTTTGTTGCTAAGGGAAGGAATGTCCTCATGACCTATGTCAGGTCATCCACTGGGCCACCAAACTGCAGCACTGGCAGAATTGCCACCCCCCTGCCCATGCTTGGCATCACAAGTCTCAAAATGCATGCACATACACGGATACAGTCGGTCAGTGCCACGTGTGGCTGTCCAGCCCTGTCACAGTGTGTTCAGGCCCTGCCCTTTGTTGTGTAGCAGACATTGTCTGTGTCACAGTGTGTCAGCCTGATTAAAACAGGTCTGTATGCAGAGAGCCACGCTTCAGCTTTCTGAGACGGAGATTGGCTTTGATTTTCATAATCCTGTCGCATCAGTGCGCACCGGCCCCTTAACACACACATGCTGACAGAGCAGGAGTGTTGTGTCAAAGCAAACAGAACTGCTTTGTGCTGCAGTGCTAACAAGCACAAAGAATTGATAAGGTTCTGTATCTTCACAAATATTATGGTGTACCACTGCATTTTAAATATCTTATTCAGAAGAGCATTAAATGTCTAAAAAAAGTGCAGACAAGTTTTTTTTTTTTTAAATAAATATATTGCACCAAGTGATATATCATAGTGTGAGAAAATCTTATCCTTTAGTGCGTTATTGCCAGATCAGTGTCTTTGCATGCCAATTATTATGTACTTTATTCAACTGCTATAGTTAAGAGTATTAGCTGAATTTGTAATTTGAAAATAGTATTTTTTTTTTTTTTTTTAAACTGACCAAACACTCGTTTTTTTCCAATAGTCCCAATATGCTCCACCAGGTGGCTTCATACTTGTGTCTCCTTCCTGAGTTGCCTGAAGGGCAAGACACCACATATGAAAAGAAGTTTCTCCTTGAGCTGCTGGTAAGTAAGACTAGCACCAGAACACCTGCTGTGTATCCTGCAAATGTGAACTAAAACTGACTTACTGGGCCCAAACAGTTCGCCTTAAATGTATAAAGTAAGTGGCTCTGAATTTGTAGGTCCCACTATTTTTATGTAAATTAAATATTTTTTCCGGGCAATATTGATAAGATTAAATGGACTAGATAGTGTTTAGTTGTATGAAGTACTAAATGCTTGTTAACTTACAGTATGAAAGATGTATAAATAGTATTGGAGCCCTCTACAAGCAGTTTTGGCTCAGCGGTCTGTCCAGGCTGCTTTACAGCATTATGGGTTTTGTGTACCTTATTTTAATGGCATTAATTTACTCTTGACCTTGGAATACATATAGCATGCCCTCTTCACCGCCCATCCCTCATTAATTTACCATGAAATCCAATGTTTTTTGTCTACATTTGTGACATGCAGTAAATTGAAGATTTCCACTCTTTCTCTGTATGTTTTGAAAGAAATGGAGATGGAAGTAGTTTGACTGTGTTTTCTGGTTGTCCTTCCCTCATACTTTTTTAATTTTAAAACCTCCAGGAATCAGCTGAACCTTTGCCCCACTACTCCTCCTATTAAACTCACATGTGCCATAGACCTCTTCATCAAAGTGGGTGTTTCAAGGCTGTCCTGCGATTATTCATAATTACACCCTCAAACCCTCCCCAGGTCCTTTCTGAGAAGTGATGGCGAAGAGCTGTTTCATAATTATCTGATTAGATTGTTGCAGGAGACAATGTCAGGGAACTCATTTGTGTGCGCCCTAGGTTGCCCCCAACAACCGACATCTCTGACTGGGTGGGATTAATAGGAAGGGGCCACTGGGATAGAATTCTGTCATACACCAGTAAAACAATCATGCATGATGCAGAGAAGAGCCTTATACACATACTTGCAGAGGAAGACCATTTTTGGTTTTTTTTTTGAGAGGCAGTGTTAGGCTAGTTGAAATCTTTTGCTCCTCCAGTGGTGCTTGGATCAAAGATTAATCCATTAAAATGGGAAAAATATCTTCATTCCAGATATGAAACCTCCATCTCTCATCAGTAAAGTTTGACCAGTTTGTTTTCTCCAGCAACTGCCTGCCTAAAGGAAATAAAACAGAATAAACAGTGACCAGTGGTCATTAGTACTTAATCCTATCTGTATGTATTACATGTAGACTTAGTTTTGACTTAGTTATTTCATAACCTATGACATGGCTGCCAGTCCTTCTAGACCTACACGTGTGTAAACCAGTGTAGTTTATTGGTATGAGAAAAGAAAATACATGTAAATGTTTAGCTATTAAAGCAGGCTTTGTGTTCCTGCTCATTTTGAAGCACACATATTCAAATAAAGGAGAATGTCAAGGTCCTAGCTCTGAGTCAGAGGGGCAGAAGTTCATTAACCCAATTTCTTTCCATATGTGTCCTTCTCCTCTCTCTTCCTGTTTGCCACACACACATGCAGGTGTCCCGTCATGAGCGCAGAATCTCTCAGATTGAGCAACTTAACCAGATGCCCCTTTATCCAACAGAGAAGATAATCTGGGATGAGAACATCGTCCCAACAGAGTACTACTCGGGCGAAGGTTTGTGCTCCTTGTATGAATTGTGATTGTCTCTGCACGTCTGTGTGTGTGCCTGAGTTAGTGTGCACCGGAGTGTACAGACATATGGTTAGTGCCTTATGCATACTCACAAGTATACACGTACACCTTGGGCTGTCTCTTATCCTAATTGCATTCTTCTGACACTGAATGGCACCTTCCATCACTAAAAGAGAAAGCAAACACCCAGTAGTCTGTATAGAAACAAAAATGTATGCAGTTCATTTAGTTAGGCTGCAAAGGTGGCAACCCTTTTTGCTGTTCTATAGAAAACATATTAAAGAATCTTGAGTGACTTGCCGTGTGTATAATTGCAACTTTATTATTTATACAGCTTGTTTCTCCTCATTTGTTTTCTTTCTTAGGCTGCCTAGCACTGCCTAAACTGAATCTCCAGTTTTTGACTCTCCATGACTACCTGTTGAGGAACTTTAACTTGTTTCGTCTAGAGTCCACCTATGAGATCAGACAGGACATAGAAGACGTGGTGTGGCGTATGAAACCATGGTAAAGCATCTTCAATTTTGTTCTTATGATTTTTACAAAAATAAATTTCTTTTTTTTTTTTTAAACCTGGATGTATTGGAAAATGTCCCCTTTTTTGTCATTGTCACATAGTTTTACCACTCTTTGAAATGCAGAAGCTCTGAATAAATTATTGGTAACATGGGATAAAGGTCACTTCCTGAGCTAAAGGTATCAAGATTCAAAAATCAAGATTTGTTACGTGCAATGTTTTCAGTATGTGCAGTGAAATGCAGTGATAGGCTCTGACTATGGAAATGGGTTTTCCCATACACACTGATAAACAACTTTATGTTTTTGCCTTTCTCAGTTTAAGTAAAACACCTTTCTACTGTTAACTACAGCACCAGCTTGTCTTTTCACTTCAACGGAAGATAATTCTTATGATCTGTCTACTTCTCACATGGTAGCTTGGTGTATTAATAATATTTTATTAAAGGACTGTGACATTTAGTACTTCACATTTGAAAACTCATTGCTTAACATAAGTGCTCCCATTATGTCAAGTGATGTAGCAACTTGCTTGTTGTTGCTACAAAAGTAAATAAGTAAGCAGCAGCACCATGTGCTGCCCTAAATCCAACTGATTTTTAATCTTGACAGCAGCCCACAGCACTAACGGTGCTTGTCTAACGTCTTGTTGCGTCTGTCCCTCTACAAAGGCAATCGGAGTATGGTGGAGTGGTGTTTGGAGGTTGGGCCCGGATGGCTCAGACAATCACCTCTTTTTCAATAGTAGAGGTTGCCAAACCCAACATTGGAGAGAGCTGGCCCGCTCGTGTTCGAGCTGATGTCACTATTAACCTCAATGTACAAGATCATATCAAGCAAGAGTGGGAAGGTAATTGTAGATGACTTTTTTCAGTAGATCTGTTTCTGTACATCACTTTTTATATTTGTCTGTCATGTATGTCTCTTCCGTCAGCCTAGCCATCTGTGTTACTCAGTGCATTTTCTCTCTGTAGACAGAATTGCTGTTTTTTGAGCTTTTTTTTTTAAAAGCTAAATCATCCTTTGACTTTGAAGAGATATTGTGGAGGGAAATAAAACATTATACTACTGTGTTATGTTATTATCCCCCTCTTCAGAATTGCTTTACTATACCATTTCATATTCCTTCGCTTTGTGTCTCTTATCAGTTTTCCTAGTAAGCAGTTTTTAATCTCCATGAAGTTGTCCCTTATGATTCTGTTCCATCCTGCCAGGCCTTGACTCATGACCCCTGCCTACTTTATGTCTTTGTGAAGATGTGTGACCTCTGTGTAGCTTCTGCCACAGAGCCTTTTTGTTTTATTTCCTGATCATTTTTCTTTCTGTCTCTCGATGTGTTTGATAAGAGCTACTGTAGATAACGTTAGCAGGAGCTTGTCAGCCTTGAAAAACACTTGATTCATTGGGAACATAGAAAGCACAAAGAAACCTTCAGCAGCTATCTGCTGTAAATTACCAGAGAAAGATATAGAATAGGTTCACATATGGTATATTGGTCTAATTAATATAGAAAATGAATAGGTGTGTCAGCCTTTTAGTGGGCAAATGGGTAAGCCTAATCTATCCTAAATTGATGTCTTCACTTCCTTTATACCCACTTTTATGGTTTTGCATTCTTTCTTGTAACTCAGTGACATTATTAAGTATTACTTCCTTCAAACTACAAGCCATTTCCCCGGTGTATAATTAGAGCTTCATGTTTTAAAGATCAGGCATGTGCTGACAGGGCTTTTTCTCTCACCTCTCCAAATTCCCCCACGCTACTAAACTGACTCACTCACACTCCCCCATCACCTCTTTCTTTTTCACTCTAATTCTTAGTGTTTCTTTCCTTATCCTTCTCTGTCTTGAATCGTTTTTTCTACCTTCCTTCTTTCTCCAATTGTGCTCTTTATCCTGTTTTCCTGCAGGGCTGCGGAAGCACGACGTTTGCTTTCTGATCACGGTGCGTCCCAACCTGCCCTACGGCACACGCTTCGACCGGCGCCAGCCCTTTGTGGAGCAGACTGGCCTGGTGTACGTGAGAGGCTGTGAGGTACAGGGTATGCTGGATGACAAAGGACGCGTAATTGAGGAAGGTATGCTCATATGTGCTCGTGCCTGTGCATACAAACATGTGCACACATACATACATACACACACACACACACACCAGTGACATGACATCCATCCACACACTGGACCTCCAATACACAATTATCTCCACTGGGCCTAGGCCTCCACAAAGGGTTAGAGTGATGTCAGTGAGATCTGACATGTCCACATCAACATTACATTAAACTGAGCTTGACAATAGCAACAATAGAGTTTTATTATTAATTTTCACTGTTTAATTTATTGGGCTTAACTGAATTTCCTCCTTAGGTGTACGTGGAAAAATCAGCTTTTGTTAGGCAACACTGAATATACTCATCCTGCAGAATATAGTAATGCGACATACAAGCAGAGTTCCTGTCTCTAAAACAAGGTGTTTCCAGCAACTGTGCAAAAATGATTTGAGCACAGCATGAAGTTTATCAGTAAGCTATTTACTGTTATCAAATAAAAGACCAAGATAATCTGTTATCTATGTATGTGACCATGCAGAACGAAAACCACCAGACCACATTTAAATCTTTGGTCTTTCCTAGAAAATACATATATTTATACATTAACATGATCTCCACTGATTACTGTGTCATGTCTTTCTCCAAAAGCACACTTGTTCACTCAGTCCATCTCAGTGGTTTGTTCACTCAGAGGTACTGAGTGAATGTGTCCATGCACTGAAACACCCTTTCCCCTATCTCTTATGTGTTTAGATTAAATATGTAGAGGGCAGGGCTTTCTAAATAGACATCCAGCTCAGGAACATGCCCTGCCGGACTCAGCTTGGTTAAACTTGCAAACTGGCAACAGGAATAAGTGGTAGTCTAACTAGAGGGTTGGATGGTGTCACTTGGTTGGGCTGTAGAAAGACACAAGCTGAGAGTGCTCCACTAAAAGTGACTCACAAACTGTAATGTTCAAATATTGAATATTATGTAAAGTACAGTGGCAAGAAAAAGTATGTGAAGTGTTCAAATTATATATTTTTTGCGTATAAATTTGTCTTATATGAAGATCTGGGCATATTTTAATTAATGTGGAGAGTGGGGGAAAAAATGTGTATGAAATCCTAGGATGATCACATCAACAAAGCTCATTTTAGTAAGAGGGATTTGTTGATCCCCAAAGAGCTACACACACGTGAACATACACACTTACATATACACGGGCACACACATCAGAGGCCAACACAATTGAGTTTCACTCTCCTGCTCTAGGCCTTTAGTTCCACACAAGAATTTATTTTAGACATTTTTGAAAGCCAGACTTGCTGCAGCACACATCATCCCTATGGGAATAAGGCTAAATCCCATGGCCTGTCAGTCAAGCTCTACATGGTACTCCTGTTCCCGAAAGGGTTTGGCACTATAGCAAGGCAAGCAGGGTTGAGTTCTTTATTTAAAATTTTATTAATGTAAAGAATTGATAGTATGAAAAGTGATAATGAAACTACTGTTTTACCTCTGAGTGGTTTTATATTTAGTATATAATGTTGGCTGCCTTGTGTGTTTTCTGCCTGGGCGTTGAGCTTTTTCTTTTGATTGTATAAAACTTATATTTATCACTGCAGGTTGTTTTTGCCTTCTCGCTCTAAAAAGTATTTTCCATACCACTGTGGGCTAGGGCCTGAACCAAAGCCTAAACTGCGAGGAGATGCCAGAACATTCCGTGTTTGGCTGGACCCGAACCAGTATCAACAGGACATGACCAGCAGTATTCAGAGTGGCAGTGAAGACCCATATGAGACTTTCAACATCATCATGAGACGCAAACCCAAGGAGAATAATTTCAAGGTTTGGACTACCCACTGAAGCACACAGATCAGCCCAGGCTCTAAATTGAATTGGAGTGCTTAATCTTCAGACCTTGAGCTCTGGTCCTGCCAACACCACCTCTGAGTGATGTATTGCACATATTATAGTCTCTTGGGTATTGTAGCTGTAAGATTGGGGGCAGGGCAGCTCTGAGATTCCCGTTTAGGGCTCTTCCAGTGATCCTGCCTCATTCTCACCTTTTTTATGGCAGGAAGCCAACATTGTCTAGTATAATGTAGTATGCTATAGGAACGCATATCCATGATATTTGTTTGGGATAGCATAATTAGAATCCAGGTGTTAATGAAAGTTAAGAAGGTAATTCTGTTTATTTTCAGAAAATACATAATTTTTCAGCAGGTCATAAGAGGTTATCCATGTGAATATGTGAAATTTTTCTGTTGTGTTGTGATCTGTTTTGTTCAACATTTTTTATACGTTAGCTATCATAAATTAACATATTTTTATTTGAGAGTTTGTCTATGGCTTTCATAAGTTTGCTATTTCTAATTCTGCTCACCCGTTTCTGTCTTCCACAGCTTGAGCAATAAGAGATGTTTTTGAAGTGTTTCTTTTTTTTATTTCGGAAGCAACAGAACTAATGGGTATTCAAGAAACATTTTTCTCCATCTTTGATGTGTGACATAGATAAAAGTAAACATGTTTCCCCACTCAGTGTTTGATGCACAGGGTATTAGACAGTTTGAGGCTCATTAAAATATAATTGACAAACATACAAATTACCTGCTGTCCCACCAGCCCACCACAAAGCTATTCTTATCCATCTAAACCACCTCTTGTGGGATGGTTCTCTATTGTCAGGCATGCGTTATTCAATTCAAATTTTCTCCTTCAAATCCTTTTTTACTGTGCAATATACTGGTTTAGTATTTGTCATATATTTATGTCTCTGTTTCAGGCAGTGCTAGAGACCATCAGAAACCTGATGAACACAGAGTGTGTTGTTCCAGACTGGCTTCATGATATTATCCTGGGCTATGGTGATCCAGGCAGTGCTCATTATTCCAAAATGCCCAATCAGATCTCCACATTGGATTTCAATGACACCTTTCTGTCTCTGGACCACCTGCGTTCATGCTTCCCTGGTTACACCATAAAGGTCACGGAGGAGAACCAGAAACTGCAGGTTCCCCCATTCAGGTGAAAATCAAAGATGCTGTAATCAAGTGACAAGAACATTTGTTGCTGATTTGCCTTGAACAAAGTAAATGATTAGACATTAGTATTATGCTTACTTGCATTTATATAATTTCCACTCTTAATGCAGTTGAAGTCACAATATGTATAAAATACATATGTTATTGCATATGTTGTGATATTATGGCAATAATAATTAATTCTCGTTTTACTTTTACAGAATCAAGTTTCCCATTTCAAACCAGACAGACAAAGGGAAGAAAAGAAAGGCTGATGAGGAAGTGCAGGACAAAGAGGAAGACGTGACCTTGGTTGTTGAGCCCTATGTAACCCCCAACCGTGGACCATATCCCTACAACCAGCCCAAAAGGTGAGAGGCCAGGGGCAAGCCTCAGGCCTTCCTGTTTACAATTCAGTGAGATAAATGGTTCAAAGGGCCAGTGCTTTATTACTCTCTGGCTTCCCTATACTGACCTCTTTAAAGCTAGTTACCCTGTAACTACCACTCTAACATAAACACAACAACATAAATAGCATTCATTCTTGAGGTGCGGCCCCAATTCCATATCATGTTGCAGACATGTTGCACCATAGGTTTTTAACCTTTATTGAAAGCGTGTTCTCAAGTCAAATGCTTATTATAGGTACCATCCTCATGAGTTGATGATTTATTTGTCCCCTTGTCATCTCTGCTGACTTGTTCACTATGTAATGTGGTGCTATTTTTGTTGATGTTATATCTACAAAATAAATAAATAAATAAAAGGTTAATTTTTATGTAATCAAAGGTGAACAGGAACTGCTTTAATATTCCTGTACTAATCATAGCGCCACATAATTGCCCTTCACGAAATTTAAGCTTCAACTCCACATTTCCGGTCTGGACTTTGATATTTAAATATTTCTAGCAACAATAGGTCCATGGGGAAGCACCAACTTAGCAATCTTATTGTGCAGCACAATGTGCAGCATTATGCATGATTTATTAATAAGAGCGATGTACATTTCATACAGGAATACAATCCAGTTCACTCCTACTCAGATTGAAGCCATTCGAGCAGGGATGCAGCCGGGACTCACCATGGTAAGTGTGTGTTGCACACGTTTCTCAGAAAAGGTTTAAGGAAAATCTGTAAGATTTAGATTGTGTTCATCTTGTGTGAAAAAACTGTGACATTTCAACAGCCTCCAGCAAGCAGTAGTTGTGGATATCTGGCTTAATAAGAATAACTCTTGTGGCGTTAATTAGGAGAACAAACTCTAGTATCTTTTGAATCCTACCCTCTGAAGGTATCATGCTCATACTTGACTGAATGTGATGCTGCCTGGGAAAAGCTCCTTGTTATCCTAGCAAGGTCACATACTGCAGGTGCATACTGTTACAGCCTGCTGTGAAGAAGCCAAAGATTTGAAGCTATTAATCTTAGTGATGTACACCAAAGGAATTCTCCCAACAGTAAAAATGCTGTTACTTGGTGTCCCTGTCTCAATCACTGATGTAAAGTGATGATAAATTTCACTTATGACCATTCTGTAATTTTGGCATTGCCAATGAAATGTTCAACCATGTATTAAATGGTATAAGATTACACATATGGATATACCCTATTGTTATCTCTGCATTTGTTTAAGACTGTTTTTGACAAAATGGCTGTTTCAGTTTAGTGATTGGAAGCTGGCAGTGGGGTAAGAGTTTTTTTTATTGTGCAGCTAAACAGAGTAAATATGGCAAGTAGGATCTCAGCAGAGCCATAAACAACTCGGCATGCATTCCTTCTTCTGCTCTTCTCCTCACCCCTTGTAACCTTCCATCTTGGCATATGTCACAGTTGTTAGCAACCATAACAAACACACAGTACCCCCTGGGCTGCCCATCTTGGCTTTTATGTAGAGAAACCACGGAGTTGATTACACACTGATGTATGCAGGGATATCTAATTATGCTTACTATTTTTAGCAGAAATTTCTCACCTGAGAGACCCACACTAAGACCATCCTGTTTCATGAATATTTATTTGGTAAATTAGATGTGCTGTTCTCTCTCAGTTAAGTGAATATGAGGTTCATTATCCAGGTAAATTGTGTACAGTGATGACATGCTACTTTTATTCAAGTAAGGAGTATAAAAGAAAGGCTTGAAAGATATTAATGCCACCTTTAGCTTTTATCCTTTTTAGGAGCTCTCTGTATCCTCACTCATCTGTGTACTTTATGGGACTGTCTTGGCATGTTAGGCAACACCACACTGCACTGAGGCCATCTGAGCATTGCTAATGATTGGGTACTAGCCTAGCTCCTTCTGACATGCCAATGGCCTAGTTGTCACAACTGCTAGATATACTTCAGTCAGAGTGCTGTTGCACGCTAACCTGCACTCTAAAATGTTCCTTTTTCATCTTTTCACTCATTCTTCAATTCCTGCTGTGTCTCCAGGTTGTGGGACCACCAGGTACTGGAAAGACAGATGTTGCTGTTCAAATCATCTCAAACCTCTATCACAACTTTCCTGAGCAGAGGACCCTCATAGTCACACACTCAAACCAGGTTAATCCAAGAGGCACACACACACACACATATACATATACCATTCAAAAGCAGTGGAGCTGTCAAGAGAATTTAGAGCTTGTACTCAGAACTGCCTTTTAATCAGCTGATAGCCATATTCAAAACTTTGAGGAAAAACAAGTATAAGCTCCCTTGTGCCCCAGTGTTTCCCCCTTTAGTATATAATCATGAAGTAATCTGCTGTTGTTTTACACCAGTGGAAGTTTGCCAGAAGGAACCTTTTCCACAATAAGTAGAGCTGGATACTATAGACAACCTGATTTGTATGTAACAGTTCTGCCTTCCATTTACATTTTCTTTTACAGGAATAGTCACTTGCTTCCCCAGCAAGCTAAATACCTAAAGTATACTACACAGTACTGGTACAAATTCATGGAGATTATAAAAAGAAAGTCAAAATAGGTTTATATGGACAAGTACATATAAGTACTGTTGACAGATGACAAAATACACACACATATCAAATGAAGGATTTTCCTTGTCTGATCATGTTTACTCGTTACCATGGTTCATTCTACACCAGGCTCTGAACCAGCTGTTTGAAAAGATCATGGCTCTAGACATTGATGAGCGCCACCTCCTGCGTCTGGGCCATGGAGAGGAGGAGCTGGAGACTGAGAAAGACTTCAGCAGGTGAGGACAGAAAGAGACAGGTGGTGAGAGAACACCCATACACAGAGACACAGCCAAACAAACATGAATTGCAAACGTGAAAATTGAGACAACTTGAATTCACACATGCAAGTGTGAAAGTTCATTTAACAAATGGTTACATAGTTAAAGTATACAGGTACTGCAGAAGCAACTTCCACAGTTCGATCAATCAACAACACACAGGCATACATGAAAGCATCCCAGCTGCTCCCACACATAATCAGCCTGCACCAACAAAGTGAAAGGTCTACTCTCTTATGCTAGGCCAGGAATCTGGTTTATCTTCATTAGGCATTGTTGGCCTCCCAGGTTTTTCCACCAGTGTAAGGGATCTTTCCTTACAGCCTTGCATTTATTGGCAATGCCTGGCTGATTAACCCTCTCATCTCATCTTGTTTTATCCAGCAATGTAAATCCTTCTGTCATATCAAGTCTGCAGTTATAGTTGTGATTGATCAAACAAAGAAAATATGCAAAATATTAACATATTCAAATAAATGCTTAATCTACAATATAGAATGTAATGTACAAATAATTTAAATGTCTTGTAAATGTATGCTGGTTGGATGGGGGAAAAAAATGTCATTTTTCCTACTTTTTCAATTCAGGTCAGGAATGAGCCCCTCTTTAAAGTGTGTGATGTTTATTCAATTCAGGTCAGGAATGAGTCCCTCTTTAAAGTGTGTGATGTTTATTCAATTCAGGTCAGGAATGAGCCCCTCTTTAAAGTGTGTGGCATCACCTGACTACAGTTTAGAAAAAACAACTAGAGGAAATAGAAGAACCCTGCTGCACATAAAACACCTAATGCTGCTATTCCTGACACAGCACTTGTAGCAGGGCACAGAACAAATGGCCTCAGACAAAAACCAGTAAAGGGCTGTTAAAGAGGGCAGCATGGTGGTTTGCTGGTTTGCACTGTTGCCTCACAGCAAGCAGGTTCCTGGATCTAGACCCGGCAGGGGCCCTGTTGTGTGGGGTTTGCATGTTCTCCCCTCTCCAGGTACTCTGGTTTCCTCCCACAGTCCAAAAACATGTATGTCAGGTTGGTTGGTGACTCTAAATTGCCCATAGGAGTGAGTGTGAGTGTGTGAGGTTGTGTGTCTCTATGTGGCCTTGTGATGGACTGGTGACCTGTCCAGGGTGTACCCCTGCCTTTCACCCAAAGAGAGCTGGGATAGGCTCCAGCAGATCCCTGTGACCCTAAATAAGGATAAGTGGGTATATATTATGGATGGATGGATGGACCTGTTAAGGAAGCCCTTGTAGTTCCCAGCTCTCTCAGCCATGTCTTTTTGTGAGCTCGTCTGTGTTTATTGTGTGTAATGACTTGAAGGATAGTGACTCAGTCCTTTCTATCGACATATAGTGAGGTGGGACAAGAAGAAGTAGCACTCATAACAGACATGAGAAAGAGATTATCATGACATATCAAAAACATTTACAGCTTGACAAAACCATTACTATATTTAACACTATTATTAACAGATCACCCAGAACCTTCTCTTTTTCAGCAGCTTTTAAGCCTGTCTTCAGAAATTAATTGCTCAGTGTCATTGAATATTAATTGCATTTTTATGCTGTTACTATTTAAAGTTTGCTTATAGCCTTGTTAATTACCACCTTATCCATCTGTGGCACTGAGAAAATTGCACCCTTAAGCTCTTAGCAGCACTTCCAGAGGATGCAAGGAGAATTTACGCCTGCAACTCCTACTTCTATGTTGCTTATACTACTTCTCAGAGTATATGACTGTAGTATGAAAAGCAGTATATGGGAAGTAGGATCTGCACTTGGAAGCAGTCTGTTACATTCTTAAATTATGCAGCAATACAGACATAAAAGAAAGAGTTTTAGCTAGCAGCATTTAATATGTTCGCGCCCGCTTGGCTGTCTCATAACAACCTGCAGACTCCCCACACTTTCCACCCCATCAACACCAGCGAGAGAAGAGAGCCAGAGAGTTTTAATTAACGCTGTATCTGAGATGAAAAATGGAAGGCAGTGCTTCTCTGAGTGCCTAACAAAGGGAAAGCTACAGCAATGCCAGTTAACAATACCTCCGTGCATTTCATGATGGATTTTGTGCTGTTGTAATGAGATTTTGTGAGTGGATGTTGGTGGCAATAGAGGGAAAAGCACATTGAGTTGTGGACAGTCTGTTTTTGTGTCCAAGGATCTGTGTAAAAATAATCAACCGCAGCATCCTCTTTCAGGTTCATGCACAACTCTTTAATTCTTGCCTTTCTGTGGAAGTTTAATATTTATTGGATTTTACAAAAAAATTGTCAATAAATCCAGACTCCTGTTCATACATATATACACACTATTTTGGGCTTTTGTCTCTGAATTCCTTAGTTTAAGTCATCTGCTTGTTCTTTATACAGGGTCTAAAAATAGCTTACCTCTAGTATTACCCTGTGACCCCTCCCACCTCCTGTCTATGTGCACTGCTTGTCTTGTTGCTACCTGCTAATTACTTTTAAGCAGTATTGTTTAGCTGCACAGTAGGATGTATAATAGAACCTAAACACATCTCGTATATAGTCAAGGACAGCCATTGTCCTGTTAATCTCTGAACGCAGGGGTCATATTTTTGATATATTTTACATTTTTACTCCGTTAAAATACTTCATTTGACCAGTATATCTAGCACATGTGCTCTGAGCCCAGAGCTTAAACACAGTAACAGCAATTTCAACCAAAATTCAGCAAACAAATGATTAGCAGATCAAGATTAACTTTGCTCTATTTATGTTTGTCGATAAAGATATCAGCCATGTGACAAAGCATGTGTTGACATTTGATGAAGATTATAGTAACTCTCAATCTTTTACATGAAAAGATAATCTTTTTAAATTGTGCTAACTACGTTGTCTTTTACAGATATGGCAGGGTAAACTACGTCTTAGCCAGAAGGCTGGAGCTCCTCAGAGAGGTGGCAAGGTTACAGGAGAGCCTGGATGTCCCAGGGGATGTTTCTTATACCTGTGAGACTGCTGGACACTTCTACCTCTATCAGGTAAGACTATAACTAGATGTAACCAATTTATTCATGGAAACTAAACCTTTACAAAGCCAATGTCTGCTGTTTCTTTTTGTCCTATTATCAAGCCACTAAACATCTCTGAAATGTGTGTTTGGATATTAATATTGATTTGCAAAGAGAGAGGGGATCCAGAAGATATTTTGCAGAATTAATTAGAATGGATTTCTGCATTGTCTGTCCTGTTCCTCAGACATATTCCTGCCAATCAAATCTAGACATTATTGAGGTTTCCTTTTCCTAGACTCACTGACATTTTTTTGTCTAGACTACAAATGCAGTCTCAGCCCTCCCTGTTTGTATTTCTGTCACCTAATTATCACTATCCTCTTGGGAAAAATGCCACTGCACATATACTTGCACTATTATGTTTCACTAGAGAGGTTCTAAGACTACAGTATAGATGTTCGCATCACAATGAAGTGCTGGACAGAGCTGTCATTTTAGGGTCTTAGGGACCTCAAGTTAATATCCAAGCCTTTATTTTTTGCTATTTCTTTTTTAAGTGTTACTCAGGTATCACTTCAAAAAAGTAATGTGAGGCATTTATTAACCATGCAGGTATGTCAGTGACAGTTTTTATTGGTGGTTAGAGCTGAAATTACATCTTATAGCAGATAGTTGTTGGTTCAAACAAACATGACTGCTACCAAAGCTCTACTGTGACTTTAGTAGTTTGATTGTGTTCATGCTGCCATTTGTTTGCACCTTGCCAGAAGTTTGTAAGTTTGCCGTTTGTCACAAACAGCCATGAATTTTTTTTTTTTTTATTACTTTGGTGATGCATGCAGAATAGATTCTCACCCCACACTTCATTTTAATTAAGTTCTTGTATTTATTTTAGCTGAAACCTGACCAACTTTAGTTCTGTGACATTTAAACATGTGAATGGTAAGAAATTGTTAGCATGTTGAATCTGGTCCTAATAGTCCATACAGACAGATACTTAACACACCATTAAGCTAAGTCCTCCAACAGACTCATTAATGTTGTCCTTAGGGGTTTTTTCCACATGGGTATTTATAAAACTAAACTAACCCACTCCTTGGTTGAAGCTGGTTTATAGGGGCTCAGCAGGACTCCCTCTGCAAGAGAGAATATATGTTCCCATTTGTTCAATTTGTGTGCAGTTTGTTTTTAGTTTTTGGTCAAAAACTTGCACATAAAGAGGTCCACACACCAGAATAAACAAAAGTCTCATTTCTTTTTATTTCCTTTTTCTTAGATGTAACCGCCCTGTTTCCCCAGTGCTGCTGTGTGCTAGAAATATGAAATAAAAAGAGACTTTTGTAGATTTAGGTGTGCAGACCTTTTGTTTTCTTTATGCTCTGAATGTGAATTGGATATACACCCAAACCTATACCCCTTTTTCAAGATCCTATTTTAAACCCAGTTACATATAAGCCACTAATATGTGCAGGATTCTTGAATTTGCACTAGACAGACAATATTACTACTGGCATTCAATCAGAGAGTACTGTATAATTGTTCTCCCTCCCCACTATAGGTGATCTCTCGCTGGGAAGAATACATGAGCAAAGTCAGGCCTAAGCAGGGCAAGGAAGTGGATGTGGAGGCAGTTGCTGCACATTTTCCTTTCCACAAATACTTCTCCAATGCCCCCCAACCTGTGTTTAAGGGACAGTCTTATGAAGAAGACATGGACATTGCAGAGGGCTGCTACCGCCACATCAAGAAAATATTTACCCAGCTGGAGGTAAGAAGGTGTCACACATTTTTGTGAGGGCACTCACTGATACAATGCATTCCCTAGTCCCTTAAGCAGACCCCAACATTTTCCCTAAACTAAATTTTAGTCTTAACTGTCAAACAGGCTTTTGATGTCGTAAATACTGGCCAAAATGTCTTCACGGTGCTGAAATGTCCTCACAATAAATGTATCAAACTAAAATAAAATGGAAAAAAAAGGGGACCAGGTGGGATCTAAAGAAATCACTTCAGTGCAATAAGATAATGGAAGGGAATTCTATTTTTAGAGCATCTGGCATTGTAGTTAAATGGAAAAGCAAATAATAACTTGAACATACAAAGCTTTTCTTCTTTGACACATACAGGCTGCATCAGCTGGCTCACAGATAGTTTGTCACCCATGTGTGCAGGTGTTGCTCATTCCCTCCTTCACGTTTAACTGTGCCTTTCCTGGCTACCACATTGACAAGTTGTTGTAGATTAACAGTGACTGGTGAGGCACTATCTTTTTGTGGATATGTTTGCTTTAGTCATCACCTGTCTCTTTGCTTCACTTGACAGTGAATCATTATATAAGATCCTTAACAGTGCTTACATTGTATACCCATAGGTATTTTTCTGACCCTCTTGAAAAGACTAGCAGCACAACAAAATGCAAATACCTATGACTGCTTATCGTTTTTTCTCTGTCACTCTTTTTCACTCTCAAACACACAGCTGAAGATGTTGCCATTCCTCTCAGTCCATCGAATATTTCTATAGGGATAACAAAAACATTTCAGATTTATGGGAACACCAAGAAGGCCTCTGAAAAGCAATAAAGAAGTTATTTGCTGGATGTAATATCCCAACATGTGTGCTGACCTTGATTTATCTTGCTGGCCTCTGCATCACTGTATCACTGCATCACAGCACCTATCCCTCCTCCCTCAGCCTCACCCATGCTGCAGTGAAATCTGTACACCCATTAATAGGTATTGCTGTGTGTGGTGCAGGGTAGGTAAAGCAGCATCCTGCTGAATTTGCTTATCCGTCTGTCTTTTCAAATGTAAAAACAGCTTGGAGTGAGCTGTCATAAGAAAATCCTAAGAATTTATTACTAGAAAGATGCAAAGACAGACAGACAGGGACAGATTGCACCTCCTGTGATCCTCCTCTGCAGTCCCACCACATCTTTACTGCTGTTTACTCCCCCCCCCCCTCCTCTCTCCCTTCAGTGTCTGTGATACCTTACCATCTTGATTTCACCCTTCAACTGCTCTGGAGCCATGAGGGTTAAAAATAGATCTCATCAATATTTCATGTTTTGATTGGTTTAATATTATTACTAAAATAGTAACACATTAAATATTTATACCCCAGTGCTGTCCAAAGCTACTTTTCCTGTCCCCCCTCCCTCTCTTCATTCCCTGCCCCTACACGCTGGTGTATCAGCCTGAAAATAACGTCTGTTTACCCCTTCTCTGCGTCCCCCCACAACATGAGTTCCATGAAATTTCCATGGAACTGAAGTGTATTTTGGGTGAAAACTAGTACAAAAATGTCCATTCAAGAATAAAGCATGTAAGAAAATCTATGCCTAAGTGATCTTCCTGCTGAGGTTATTGAATAGCAAACTACACCCAGTGTACCCTCTGCAGAGCAGACAGGCTGGTGTTTGTGTCACTGCATTATGGGAAGGAGGCAACGGTGTGTCCTAATGAGAACAGAAAGTAGATTGATTAAGTTGATTAATTTCATTTAGAGGTGAGGTTGGTTGCCAGTTAGTTAATATTTTTAGGATTGCTTTGATAGGAGTTTTGGGAAATCTAAAAGAACCCAAAAGTGGTAAATTATCAAAAGACACAACAATGTATCTGTTCCACAATAATGAACTGTGCCTTTTTTTTTTATTAAAGATGTTATCTCTTTGGCTTAGATAATCACTATATGCATTTTATTTCACTGTGGTCATCCATCATTTTGTCACTGTTGCCTTTGTATATGGTCATTAAATGTAACCCACAGCCCCAGTGTGAGAAATGAAAAACAGAACTGCATCAACAAAGGGATGAATATGTGCTAGCAGTGTAATTTTTGGCTACCCAGGTCTTTAAAGTACTTTTGTAATTGCTTATTGCAGTATTTGTTTCTGCTATTTGTGTTCTGAATTACAGCTGTTTATTCAGCTGTTCTGTGTGCAATGGTTGACCTCTGGCACTTGTCTTTTCTGTTGTCTATCTGGGAAGGAATTTAGGGCCTTTGAGCTTCTCAGGAGTGGACTGGACCGCTCCAAGTATCTGCTAGTGAAGGAAGCCAAAATTATTGCTATGACCTGTACACATGCTGCACTCAAACGTCATGACCTGGTGGAGCTGGGATTTAAGGTAGACTCTCCTCAGATGACACAAATACTTTACAGGCTGTTTGAGCATGTATTTCCTGCTGATGCTTTAAATATTTGTGTTAAATGGATAATTCTCCTCATTAGTATGACAACATCCTGATGGAAGAAGCTGCTCAGATTCTGGAGATTGAGACCTTCATCCCTCTATTGCTACAGGTAACCGTCTCCTGTCCTAAAACTTTAATTTGCACACTTTATGACCATTACTGGCAATTTTAGGTGTTAGTCTAAATTACTGGAAAGAAACTACACATATGCCCTGCCTGAAAATTCACTGCCAGGTCGAAGTACACCCATAACTTCCCATATCAGTTGCAGTTTAATCATTTATTCTAGATTCTGTCTTCTCCACCATCTAACCCTCTCTGTTAAAGCATAACTGATAGGCTCCAAACATAGTAAACAAGCTTGTCTTTGTTATGCCTAATTGTCCAAGATAGAGCTAATGTCTGTTTACAGATGAGATCATTTAGCGCATCAGTTCATCCAACAGCCTCACCAGAGCTCCTCTTTCTCACTTCTCTTGCGAGCCACAGTCAGAACCTTCTGTCTGTCTGGTATACATCATGTAAAATTTTGAATTCTTCTCCATTCAACCTTATCAGTGATTAAATCAGCTCATGACTTACAAAACTTGGTATATCAGATTTGTCAAAGGTCAAGATCCAAATAAATCACATCTAATTAGTAAAAGCTGAAAGCATGGCGTAGTCATGAGTGAAATACAGGCTGTACTGTCCCTTCATGTTTCACTGCCGACTGGACATTGTTTTTTTTCTACTTAAGATCTGATTTCACATACACTGTATTTATATTGTCAAAAGCAAAGTTTGGTAAAGGTAGACAACATGGGGGGGTTTAGTGTGCTGATATAACAGACATTGGTTAGAGTTTGCAGGTTATATTTTTATTCATACAGCTACATTTAAAAGTATGTTATGACATTTAGTTTGATGATTATATTCAAAAAGAAATCTAATGAACTGTTCTACTAAACTGTGCAAAATAGAAAAGTTATTATTTAGTGGGGTTTACTGCAAGGCCCCCAAATTCAGTTTCAAGTCTTCTCTGTAAGAGATATTCTTTTATTTTTTTTTCCCTTCTTGCTACAGAACCCCGAGGATGGCTACAGCAGGCTCAAGCGTTGGATTATGATTGGAGACCACCATCAGTTGCCCCCTGTTATCAAGAACATGGCCTTCCAGAAGTACTCCAACATGGAGCAGTCTCTCTTTACCCGATTTGTGCGCCTGGGAGTGCCCACCATCGATCTTGATGCCCAGGGCCGTGCACGTGCCAGGTATTTCACCAGAACACATTGCCGGAGTCAGATTTGGCAGATTTAATTTAAAAAGACTGAGATGTTTTGGGGTTTAGGGCTGCTCTCTCATTTAGGACTTACAGAAACCTTTGACTTGCATTTTTGTCTCTCTGTGCCACAGCCTGTGTAACCTCTACAACTGGCGCTACAAACACCTGGGGAACCTGCCTCATGTGCAGCAATTGCCTGAGTTCCAGGTGCCCAACCCTGGCCTATCCTTTGACTTCCAACTAATTAATGTGGAAGACTTCAATGGTGTGGGAGAATCTGAGCCCAATCCTTACTTCTACCAGGTCAGTGGTACTTACCACAGTATACAGTACATAAATAGCACAACTGTTATGTGAAGAAAGTTGCACATTAATAAATTATTTCTCTTTTAGAAATCCACAACAAAAATACCACCATGACTGCATTCAAAGCAACATAAAAGCAGCTGGAAAAAAAAATGTATATCTATATATTTAGTTCTACCATAGCAGAAAACCATACTTGGCCCAAGTCTCCATTTCCTCCAAACTGGTTCTAGTACAGCTAGTATATATTCATAACTGCTTAGTCTACAGCTAACACTGGCTGCCCCAGCACAGACCAGTTGGTTCGTTTTCCCTCCACCAGGAGCCAGATTATGTCTCATCATGACATTGCTGAGACACTCAAGACTACGAGTGGGTGGGGATGATAGGGGTGTGGAAAAAAAAATATTTACTTTGGCACTTTATCAGCACAGTAGCTGAAATGTTTCATATATGGCCACAGCAAAAATATTATGGAAATGTGACAGCCATAACTTAATTCAGCTGTCTTATTTAGTGTTATTTAATAGTTCTGAAACAGGTAAATTAATTAAATTAACTAATTATTCAAATATAAGATAAACAAAAGTGTAATATTTTGAGACACTGATTTCTTATAATCTGGCCAATGAGCATAAAACATTGCTTCATGAATGTTAGCACAGCATTGAGCTCTGCATTCTCATGGTACTGAAGCATCTTATTGTTCTTTAATCCAGATCATGTGCACTTCTCAAGGCCCCTGGTCACATGAACCTCAACTCATTTTCCCTGTTGCCATTTTCAGGCTCCTCAAGGGAATTACCAGTATCACTCACTATGCCTGACACACACACACACACACACACACACACACACACACACACACACACACGTACATTCCTACAAACCAGAAGGAATAAATTCAACACTAGAGAAGCAGTTTGCATGCAGTGAATGCTGAATGCCTGTCACAGCTGAACAAACACTGCATAAACCCTGTTTTACACTAATACAGGGAATGTACACCCACCATACTCGCAAACACTCCACAGTAAAATGGTCTGTTTCAGCTTCTTCGGCTCATTTGCTAAAGCACTTTCCATATTCAGTCTCAGCCCGTCGATAGTTACTTCCAAAGTTGTCAAATGGCTCATATGGGTAAGATGCTTATCTAAATCCACATCATCTGTTGTTAGAAAAAGGCTGTTCTCAGCCACTAGAGTTGTTAGTCTAAGCTTTTATGCTTTATAAGCTGTCTTTTATATTGCACAAGAAGAAATGGCATGGTTGGTTTTACTTACACTCTAGTCTAGATTTATACCTTATAAACTCTTATGTGTTCGTGCTTATACCACATCGTGTGAGCACAGTACTCTCACCTTCTGTCTTATCTCTGTCTCTTCTACCCTTCCCAGTCCTCATGTAACTGCAAACCACTGGCTCATACTTGGTTGGCTGGGCCTGATCTTGTTGTTATGGTTACCAAGTTCTCTGGGGTGTTAGGGCATTAGATTTCATTTACGTATTTATGTACATGAGGTTGGCAAAGCTGGAAATGCCAACCAAATGGGTACTTACATATTACGCCTCATGTGTGTAACTCTGTGTTTATGCTTTGAGATCATTTTTCTCTGCAGCAACACTGTTAGTATTTTAAGGCATTCAGATGCACAACTGAAAATATGGTTCACTGAAACAATCTTGATCTTAAATATTAAATGAAGCGGTGTCTTGACTACCTTAATATGATGCGCTCTAATTCTCTGTGAAACATGATGTTGGATCAGGACATTTAAGTGTATATCCTGACTGCTACATGGCCACTTTTGATGTTCTGACATTAGTGCAGCTAAACGAACAACTGTAGACGAGGATGCATATATTATCAAAAATGGGAGGCTGCAGTCCTATGCTTAATTGAAACCAGGTGGATAATGTATACTGATGTTTTGGTCACATTTGAAGGGCAGTGTGTAGACTGCTCTTTTTTAAATGGAGTGAATGATACACAATGTTAGCCTTTACATTTGCACACACAGGAGGAAAAAATCTGATGATTTCATTTCAGGGCCTGGAGGATTGGAATAGGAAGTGAGACACAGAACAAATGACCATGAGTGCTCCTGTAAATAAATAAATAAATAAAAAACAGTTTAGACTATGGAAGCAGACAGCAACACTGAGTTTCTCCAAACCTCAATTCCGTCCTTATTTCCTAACTTACCAGTATGTACGGTGCTATAGATGTATTAATGTTAATATTAACGTCTCCTTTTCTCTCTTTTGTGAAGAACCTGGCAGAGGCGGAGTACTCTGTGGCTCTGTACATGTACATGCGGCTGTTGGGCTACCCTGCTGACCGCATCAGCGTTCTTACCACCTACAATGGGCAAAAACACCTGATCAGAGATGTCATCAATCAGCGCTGCGGTAGAAATCCTTTCTTTGGACAACCTAACAAGGTGAGGGCATACATGCAGCAGCTGACAAATGCACACAGTTGTAATAAGTAGGACACACCCCATCATAACGACTATTTCCTTATGAAATGCATTTTTTTTTTTTTTTTTTTTTTTTAAATGTGCTAATGTGCATTGTCCTGTGGCATAATAACTGTTCATGGTAATTGACTGTGGTAAGATCTAAATCAAACTGGTTAATTGAATGCAATACAAACATGTATCGCATCAAACTACAGCGTTCATTAGCAGTGCAAGTAAAGTTCAGTTCATATTGCATTCTAACACTGAAGCACCCTGATTCTCCATGCATAAACAGTACATACTATTAATATCATTAGGGTGACACATTTCTTCTCTCCTGTCAGGAATTAACCCGTTAGTTTATTGGGAACATACATAACAGACGACATGTACATGAACAGTTTCTTTACACTGCCAGATTACAGCTGCAGTCAGTGCACCAACTCTCATCTGTTATACTGAGAGAAATCCAGTTCTGTCAAGGCTATTTCTTTCTGTCTCCTATTATCACAAACACAGACTTCTCTCTTTTCCAGTGCAATTTGAGTAGATTTGTGCATTTTGACTATAAAATTTCCCAATGGTCTTTGGCTTTACATACCTCTGTAAACCATTCACTGAGGTGTGTAGACGTGTGTGTGTTTGAGGAAATGATTTCAAATGAGTGTGGACACTTGGAGAGTGGGCGTAAACTGTGCTGCATTCATCCCTGAAGGATACTGTTGTTGTCTTCATCCAGCCCACGTTATTCCCCTGAACTCCTCTTGTCTGTGTTAAGTCAGCAACCCGCTGGCACAGTTTCCCATCCCTGTTCTGTTTGCACTGCTAAATGCTTTTACCCGCTAGCCTCTGGTTATGCTTTTCTCTCTCTCTTTATTCTTTTTCCCTACCCACACTCTCTCACCGTTCTTTGGTTTCTGTTCTTTGGGCTTTTCACAGCTAATGGTTTCACAGACTATTTAATATTTAGAGAGAAAGTTGCAAGATTGGAATGAAAATGGGATATTATCAGCCATTCTGAGTGTCATTTTCCCATACTGACACAGGATCATCATCTATCTAGTAGTATAGGGATATGTTCATACATGCTGCATATTTATACTGTTTTCTGCAGTTTCTTGTATAATGTGAGTGATAAGAAAGTTGGCTCTCCAGTCCAGATACAAGCATTGATTCAGTTTCTTCATCTTTTGATATGATAACCGTTTATAATCAAGATTATTGATACATGTTATCACCTGCAGGTTTGGAGTGTTTAATGCTCGCTGTGGTTGTTCCTGTTTTGTGCTGTGTAACTACCTACCTTGGTACTTTGTCTTGAAGTATATTCCCCGTTCTGACAGCTGGCTAGCAATTGTGCTTGGTCATGTCGAATGTCCTGCAATGTTAAGACCTAAAACATCATTCTATGTGCTCATGGCCTTAAGTCAGTATGCATGCCTGGTAATGAAATGACAGGGGTGACAGGCTGTTAGATTTGCTGAGGAGAAAGATTGCCAAAGAGGGAGAGAGATGGAACAGAGAAAGAGGCACATGTGGGAAAATGCTGAGCAGCTGAAAGGTCATGACGCTGAGCATTGGGTCCAGTGTGTCTGAAAATGTGTCACAGTGGCTAAAACCAAGCAAATGTCAACAGCCAGTCCACTTTACTGTGATAACTCTTAATTAGACAGAGGAGAGGAAGGCCAGTTAGCACCAGTTAGACTCTCAAACATAAACGCACTAGGCTAAGCTGTCTGCTAAATCCTAAACATTTTAGCTTGCATGCATATTTCATAATGTTTGTTTTTTTATTTTACTCCATAAAGTTTATGGGCAAAAGCCATTTTAGTTTCCTGTCTTTGGTGGTGTATTTTAAAACCCTGGGATATTATTTATTCATCCAGGTTACTAACCAATATTTTCTACATAAATGCTATCTGAATTCAGTGTCATTAGATCTGTTCTTCTCATCTAAAGTCTCACTCCTGCCCTTACCATAGGCCAAGTAGTGCAGTAAAAAAAAGAATCCACTGTGAAGCAGTTAATCTGTCTTCAAATAGTTTGAATGCCCATCAACAGTCACGGAGAGATGAATGAGAAGGGAAGAGGCTTTGAGCTCACCTTCTGCATCCATTCCTCCATTAATTCATATAAGATCAGATAAGTTACATTTTATTGATCAAGTATACATTTATGGCTACAAACACTCAGATACAGACTTTTCTGTGAAATTCCTTATTTTCTGAGAGCGGGAACCTCCATAACAAGAGAAAAGCAAGTCATTTATGACAGATCTTGAGACACATGGCTATGAAGCCACCATAATTAAAACATTACACTGTCTCATCCCTGAAAGTCTGTGTGATAAATTTAATAATCTGGCAGCGTCACTTGTGCACACCAGGGTGTAACTGCCACTGATAAGGCAGGCTGGATAGAATGAGTAACACAGAAAGAAGAGATCCACAGTTGATCATCGTCTCTAAGACACTGTCCCATTGTGTTTGTCGCATCGTTTCCACATCTTGTGTGTGCATGTGCATGCTTTCTTCTATCTTTGTATGTGCCGCAATGACATGACCTCTGTAATTCACACTGGAAGATTTCTCATAAATAACTAAGCACCATGCAAATGCTATGCCTTGGGGAGATTCTCTATCTGTTCTTCATTGTCACTGTCTGTGGGCTAAGAATAACTCTTCCTAGGCACCCCTTCTTTGCTAAACAGGTTGTGCTGTTTCAGTTGAAACCATGTCATTATAGGCCCTTTTAGCCTACTTCAACAAGGGCTCTGCTGGGCAGAGTCTGTGTTTGCCTCAATTGAGTAGACATTTCCTTGCTCTATATGATGGCTCTTTGCCTTGAACATTGTACTTGAACATACAACCCTCAATGGCTCATGCTATTGTAAAACCAACATATTTTTGCCTCTGGTGCTGCACCTGTTCTACATAACAACAGGGAGACCTAAATAAATATTGGTCTACAACCTCCTTAGCCCCATTCCACTCTCTTACACATTCACATGCAATCTGTCCACGCTCTCTTCCTCTTACCCCAAAACATGTTTAAGGGGTTTGGCAAAGGAAACTCCAGAAAGTGTTAGCCAAAAAAATGGTAACCGTGACCACAAGTCAGAGATTGGATGCTTCTTGCTGAAATGTAAGACCCTTCAAAACCCCTTAAGCTAATAGGAAGGGAATGTGGGGTTAATGTGTAGAAGAGTGGGGGGGCTACTGAGATCCAAAATGCCCAAGAGCTAGTACTCTGTGTGTATTATGAGAAAAGTTTTTTACTGGGTTGCATTTTCTTATTTTGTGCTTTGTATCAAGTTTCAAGTGCAAGTGCAGAATGTTGTCTTTATATTATGTAAGGCTTAACAGCACTGACCAAGTCAACACATAGCTCTGTTCTTCATGTACATAAATAGGTATGCTTCTCAGCAAGCCAGGATTACTAGGGTATAAAAGCAAATTGGCTGATATAAGTTTCCTTTTGCTTTGGGGAAAAAAAGAATACCACAGAGTGCCACGTCTCTGTCCCGATTCCCTGGAATAATCTCTGATCCAGTCAAACAGCATGGCCCCAAGTGCCTGGTTCCCCAAATCTCACAAGCCCAGGTACGAGGCAAGTGGTAGCAAATGTCCTTTAAGCTGTATTAGCCCCGCTGGCTGCCCATGTGGCCCACAGCGATAACAGCAATAGCAAGAAAACACAGGCACATTTGCTCATCTTTCCCCTCCCAAAAATAAAGAATTTAAGACTGAAAGCGCTCTCACTCATTTTTCTAAACATTTCAGCTAAATCCCTTCACCTGCCTTAAATGCATACTCATTTACTTTGCAAAAAACATTGCTGCCATAACTTACTTTGCATACATTTGATGTGTATGTGTATATTTGTGTCTGTTTCTGAATTGTGTGTGTTGCAATGAGTATGTTTTGTTTTTTGTTTTTTTTTGTCATGCAGGTGACAACAGTGGACAGGTTCCAGGGTCAGCAGAATGACTACATCATCCTGTCACTAGTCCGCACCAAAGCTGTGGGACACCTGAGGTAATTACTTGTATGCATGCCAAGCAGAAAACAACTTTCCTGTCCAAAAATAGACACCTTCAGCAGCTATTCTACTACAAATATCATTGTGTACTGGTTACTACTCCTAAGATACACATCCTCTAGGGAAACAATACTGCAGAAATGTAAGCACTTAACTCTCTTGAGATAGCTGCTCTCAGGATGCTTTCTCTTTCTGTCATGTGTAACTACTCAGTGAAGTTTGCTAAAGGGAAAGACCTTAATCTGAGGCAGGGAGAGCGCTTCAGGACAGGAGCATGTCTGTGGAGCTGGCTGTACTTTTTGTCCTGGTTAAGAGGAGCTATTGTGCTCTGATGATTGGGTTGGGAATATTAAACAAAGAGCTCTGTTCTGATCAAAGGCAAATAGTAAAGCAGTCCTTAAGAGGCATGATAGAACCAAACTGCAGTACTAGGTTTTATGTATATTAATTCTGTCCCCCAAATGCTCTGTGTTCAGCAGTACTCCTTGCTGGCCTCTCCCTCTTCTCACTGCCACATTCTTCCTTATTTCACTAAATTCAATTGTAGTGAAATGGCTGTTAATTCCTTGGCTGCCATGAGATCCAGATAAGGACTTAGACTTAATAACCTGCATGTTTTAGTACCAGACAATCGAGGTTGACATCTTTCACAGTACGTAAGCTTGTCATGATGGCCTCTTGCTGTGAGGTACAGTAGCTGGTGTTGGAATTGTGTTGTTCATAGCTATACTGCCCGTGCAACACCCCCCTCCCCCCCCCCCCATTGGACAGTCTGCAAATTAGAACCACAGTGCTAATAATAAGTCATTCCTTTCGTCGCTGAATACATGCCCCTGACACCACACTCTTGACATGGTCATTTTAAAGCGGCAGAGAAAACACTTAAAAAGTCTATTTTGTCCTTTTCCTCATCTCACAGATAAAGCAGTGAATTGATGTTGCTGAGAAAAGAGAAGTATAGCAGGCCACAGAAAGTGGTAGTTTATCTTGCTGGCAGCATTTGTACTCCTCTCAGTATCATTCATTTGATCTTGTCTAACACTGGATATTACACTCCTGCCTTGTACATGTTCTCAGCCCACACCATGTGGACTTGCTGTCAAATGCATCCTCATAACAAAGTCTGCTACAGTTGCAGGTTTTCAGTGAAGGGAGAATGAATAGTACTGGAGTTTTTAATCTTCTGCCTAAGGACTTTTATCAAGGACCTTTAAGGTAAAAAGGCCCTAAAAGCTATTTTTTCAGTCGGCTTTTTGCTGTTTAGGGCTGAGTCCTGCATTTTCTGTCGCGATACAGTAGAACAGTTGTGGTTAAATTAATTACTAAATATTTTAATCAAAATTTAAGGATATCAAATCTGTTCAACTAAGTTTGAGTATAAAACTTCTAAAGCATCCTTTTTTTATTTTTGTCTTTTTAGTCATAAAATATATATGTCATGAATAAAAGACTGCTGAGAGATTAGGACTTTTCTTACATTGGTGCAGGTAAAATCGTTGCAACAGAACCAGAGCTATCTTTTGTTTTTCCATGCATTCTTCTGCCTTGTTAAAACTCAGCACCAGTTAGGTCAGTGGTTCAGGTGTGTTGTGAGTAATGACAAAAGTAGCTACAAGCTGCTAACCCATCCCTATGTTGGTGTCCCTGACACTTCTGAATGGGTGGTTGGAAAAGCAGTGAAAATTTTTGTGTTGCCCTGTTTTTCACATTCTGTGGACTACTGATTTTTAGTTCACAAAAGTCCTTCTCTTCCGTGAACCTTTCCTT
The DNA here is from genome assembly GCF_900324485.2 of Mastacembelus armatus. Lineage (NCBI taxonomy): Eukaryota > Metazoa > Chordata > Actinopteri > Synbranchiformes > Mastacembelidae > Mastacembelus > Mastacembelus armatus. Next base: position 7,180,816 of record NC_046654.1, on the reverse strand, counting down.
TTTCCGGCATCTCTCCTCATGGAAAGCTGCTACTGTGACAACCACAGGGGATGCAGCTGACCATATGACAAGCTGCCCCGTGCTTTGACGAGGAGAAGCATTCCTGCTGATACATAGAGGCAGGCTCAGATGGCACACTCTGACAGGGAAGCACACATCCAGACACACACAAACGTTGCTCAGCCATGTCACCACACAGCCTAGGTAGGCATCTGTCTGTTGTGCCATGTCCAGAGGCTACGATGCTTCATGATTGGTTCATCTCTTCTTGAGTTCCATGCTCATTGGTTGGAGGCTGTTGCAGTTTGTCTCTGTGGAAATGTTGTTCTTCATCTTGTAGCACAGACACTATTTCGCTTGAAAATTTCACATTAATCTATACAGTAGGTTGCATACATTAAATCACACATAAACTCTGCACAATATAAGCCCCTTTTCCTTTATAAGCCCCTTTTACATATTCATTCAACTCATCATGCATATTGCAAGGGTTAATCCTCTTATTATGAAGTCCTCAGGTGCACTCTACACTAGCAGCCAAACATTCATGCACATTTTGTCTTTGAACTACATGATAAATATGTCCAAACCTGGTATTGTATATCTACATTTTAGTTGTATTTCAGAGCAGCTTTATCCAAAGAGTTCTTCCACATGTTGTGGTTCAGTAAGGCAAGATGCTCTTATTTGTCAGCTAAATGGTCATATAGGTTGCCCATGTAAACACCTCAAACAAATACACTACAGTTTCTTTTAACTACTGAAATAGATCACAATACCCCTACGTCCTTTGGTTTTTTGTGTTTTTTGGGGGGAACAGCCCTTTTTTTTTTTCGGATTTGAGTTTCTCCTTCCCACATTTAGATTAACAAACTGTTAACAGTTTGTATCTTCATTTAGGTGTTAATTCAAATTCAGAGCTTCCTGCCCATTTGCTTAACTTGGTTAAATAGACATTCAGTGTCTTCTTGTAGATGGGCAGATAACCACTTTTAATTATTACAGCCAGCTAAATAGGGTTCCTTCATTCTCTAGGAAATGACTCTTTGTCTCTCATCTCCTAATTCTACTGGATGGTGGGAAAACCTATCATTGGTTTCCCATACTCTCCCACATCTCGCTCTGTGCTTACTTTGCCTTTATTCATTTATTTCTCTCCTAATGTCTCTGTTGTTTGTCACTAAACCCCCTCCTACAGTAGCCTTTTCCATCTTTTGTAGGTTTTTTTTTTTTTTTTTTACTTGATCCTTCTACTTTGATCACTCCAGTTGTTTTGCCCATACACATGGTTTGTTTTCCTCTGGTATCACACTTTCCTCCCCCACCCCTGCCACTTGTCTTTAACTCCTCCCTCTAACTTTTTTTCTTTCTCTCTCCACAGGGATGTGAGGCGTCTGGTCGTGGCCATGTCAAGAGCTAGACTGGGTTTGTACATCTTTGCCCGGGTGTCACTGTTCCAGAATTGCTTCGAGCTGACTCCTGTCTTCAACCAACTCACAGCCAGACCTCTACAGCTGCATATCAGACCACATGAGTACTACAGCCAGGAACAGCCTGTACGTAGATGCACATGCCACTGAATTTGGGTGATTATGAAGTAACAAAGCTCCAGATTTACTGATAAGAACCAAGCTTACTTTTCTACACGTCGATTTCCAACTCTGATCTCTGGCATCTCACCATGACATTACAGCCACAGCCCCTGACTCCGTCTGATCCTGCCTCTATATTCTGAATGGCATCTTTATTCCCCTTGGTCTTCTCTGGTCTCAAGTCTTACTGCAGCTTTATGCATAGGGCTCTGTAAGTAACAGCATTCTGCAGGGGATATCTGAAAGCATGAGGAACATGGCGCTGGCTATAATTAACCCCCAAAGGTCAAAAGGCAAAACCACTCTCCCAAATTCTGCCAGGCCAGTATGAGACAACTGTTGTCTGGTCACTGTCTCTCTGACTGGCGTATGTGGCAACAGGGGGGTCTAAAATACCCCATAGCCTGTGACACTTCCTGTGACTCCAGAGTGTCCATCCCCATGGGGGACAGCTCTTCTGGGCAAACACATGTGACCCCTGCTTAGCCTGTCTATCTGGAGTTAGTAAACCCCCGCTGCTTCAGAAGCCGCTCGAGAAACTCTGCAGCTATTTACATAATGATGCTTATATTTATAGCACTATTAGATAGTATTGGACAGATGGTAAAACGTGATGCCTAATCACACTCAGTTGCCCTGATAGTTTTACACCAATAAACCACACGCAGTTAAGTTTTACAGTGCTAAAGCAATCAGTGCATTCACTTTGACATGATGCCCAAAAGGCCTGTGTGAGTATAACCCCTGTATTTAGAAGGTAACAGCCCAGCACATTGCATATTCGGCTTGGTGCACTCCTCAGTTAGGCTAACAGTAGGCTGTAGGTTTCTGTCTGCATACTGTTATCAAATTACAAAATGTGCATCCTCAGCTTCTTTTGATAGTGGGTGAACAGTGATTACTGAAGTTAGCAAAGAAGATCCTTGCTTTCAAATAAGCACATAGCAGTGGGCAGGTGAATTGAAAAATGACTGCTGACAAGCCAATGGAATGCTTTATTTATTTATTTCACATAACATGAATTCAAAACAATCTTTCTCTAACTTTTTTTTTTTTCTCTTTCCCTTAGAGAGATACTTCTGGACAGCAGGACCAAATTGTCAAGAGCATGCCTGAGATGGCTAACCTGGTTTATAACATGTACATGCACATTATCCAGACCTCCCAGACATACAGACAGGTAAATATTGATACACTTTATTATTATATAGTATTTAAGAGCTGGTATTATAGAAAACAAAAAAGAACTTCAGGATTTAAAGCTGATGGTGGAGGTCCGCCTTGAGATCTATCAGAGTTGAAACTGTTGAATCTCCTAAAAATAAGCTAGCCTCCCCCCCCTTCCTGTGCAGTACTAGGGAGCCACTGATAACAAGCAAAGTGGGACATTGCAAGTCTGCTTTTGCAGGTTGCTGAACAAAAGCTAATCTAAATACTGTCTTTCGGTTTAAAAGTGTCATTTCTTACATTTCACATGCTCTGGTTTTACAGTGCTTTCTCTCAAAAGCATGTCCCTGCTCCCTAATAGTCTCTGCTCATGCTCTAAACTGACAGCCTGCCCTCAAGATGTGAAGCTGCTAGGGCAGATTTCCTGTGCTCATGCTTAAGTCTTCCTCCTCCTCACACTCAGGCCACTGCTGCCCATTTGCAAAACTTTTGCTCTTGCTCTCAGACTTTTGTGTAATAACCATGTCAGAATCCACTAGTCAATAGGATGACAGTTACAGGTTTGACGAATAAAAGGATCGGTGTGTTTGCTTTTCTTCTTAGCGCATCCTATACAGATGGTTGCTTCATCTTTAATCAGGCTCTCCTGGGCTTTATTATATGTACTGCCCCTCCTTGTACAACTCAGCTAAAAGTAGACATAAAATTCTGAATTCAGACTTTTACTTTTTTACAAAGTACAAAAGTATTAGCAGAGCAAGGTAAGGTAGCTGCAGTCATTTCATTGGTCAGCATTAACTGGCATCCTATTGGCTGCTGGATTTTGACAGGGTTATTGCATAAATAAATCCAAGAGCAAATAAATCCAAGAGCAAAAAATTTTGTGAGTGCACAGCTGCAGCCAGAGTGTGAGGAGGAAGTATGAGCCCAGGAAATTTGTCCAAGCACTTTTACATCTGAGAGCAGACTCAGTTTTGAGCAGGAGTGTGGACTATTGTATGTGAGTACATACTTTTGACAGAAAGCATTACAAAATTTGCGGTGGAAATGCAGTCTGTCCGTTATCTGATTGGCTAACTCTTAAGATAACCTTACCTAACTGTCATGCCAAGCCAGCCGAGGTCAACAGCTCTCCACCTCCACAGTGAACAGTGTTGACAGTGCACTGCTTCACCCTCCTGAGGTGCTGAACGGTTTGCCAGAATTTCCTTGAGGCTGACCGATAGTCCCCCTTCATGGTCTTACTGAACTCCTCCCAGACCAGAGTTTTTGCCTCCGCAACCACCTGGTCTGCCGGTACCCATCAGTTGCCTCAGGAGTCCAAACCCCTCCACCACGATAAGGTGGCAGTTCAGGGAGGGGGAAATTAAAATTACTTACATTTAAATTACAAAATTATTTACAATGATTTGGGTATATCTATGCTACATGCAGAATAGTGCATGCACACCAACAGCTTACTCTGGTTCAGATAGAGCAATGCTGCCAGTTTGCAGAGCAGAAACTGTCTGTAGGGTTTTGGTTAATGTTTGCAGTTAGTTATCTTAGTAGCTTGTTGTCTAGGTAGACACACAGGCTGGTTATCTGCAAACCCTAGAAACTGCTTCTGCTCTGCCAACTGGTAGAAACCCTATACCTGAGCCTTACTTTATATATGAACCTTAAAAGTTGGTGTGCAACCTATTTACAGCATAGCTATACCTGAAACATTCATCTTAATTTAACTTACCCCAAGTTCCACTCACCCTGAGCTGCTGTGTCCTAGCACCAAACACAGGCAAAACTATCTGGAGGTGTAGGATTAACAGTCTCTTCTATACTGATTTCACCATACTCTGTGTTAGAGAGAGAAAGACTTACTCTGCTTATGTTGGACTGGTACTCATTGCCTTTGTTGGTTAGGTAGTTTTGTCTTTGGTAGAGGCAGAGTAGGAGCAAGTCATACTGGATTCAGGACTGAAAGATTCTATCCCTCCATTCCTTATTGCGCTTAGTCAATTTCAAGTGTGGGGTGGGCTGGAGCCAATTGCAGCTAACATTGAGTGAGAGGTGGGATACACCCTGGATAGATTTCCAGACTGTCTATCACAGGGCTGACACACAGAGACAGACAAAGACTCACGTTCACAGCTACAGCAGTGGAGTGGTGGTGTGGTTTTGTTGTCACAGGCCAGTAAACTGTAGAAATATGAAATGTTGATTAAAACTTCCATCAAAATATTCAAAATGAATTTAGGATTTAACTGTGATATTATAGAAAATGATCAAGTTTGGATGGATAAAATACCATAAGATACATTTAAAAATGACTAATTGTATAAAAAAAACAAAAAAAAAAGTAAACAAATAAAGGGGCCATAATACCAGCTCTTCAAGATAACAAGATATGCTGCTGTATCATTTCTATGATAAACCTGAGCCATTTAGTATGACTACTTTTCCCATGAGACATACAGATCACCAGGTGTTATTGTTCTACAGTATTAAAAATAACACTGGAAGTATTTTAATTCATTTTAAATATTTTCTCTTAGCAGCAACAGCAGAAACTGGCTCTGCCTCCACAACAAACCAAGACAGATGCTGTGATTAAGAACGCACCAGCTAGCTCTGAGGACCTGCAGGGAGAAACCCCCATGGAGCAGGAAAGCCCAGGAGGAGAGGCAAGCACAGAGCCAAACACAGAGGACACCAGTGAGAAGGAAGAAACTCGAGATACAGTGGATCATTCTAAGATGCCAGAGCATCCCGGCAGAGACAGTGACAGCGATGGCGAGGACAGCGGGGAGGAGCAAGAGCAATAGAACATCCTTGTGGGGGACTACTGTCTAATTAAAGGTCTCAGTTTTGGAGGGGACCAAGGACAGTCCTTTAAGAACAGATTAGTGTGGACACTGATTCTAAATTTGTTTTCTGCTGCAAGTAGATAATGTTTTTCATTTTTAGTCTTGAACATTTGATTTTGTAACCATAAGAACATTTTTATTAAGAAAAATAAAATGAAAATCCCTCATTTTCTGTGATATTTACTGTGCACACCCATCAGAGCTTCTAATAATCAAAGCGATCGAATCTATATATAAATATCTCCACCACAAACACACACCCTGACACAGATACAATACGTTTAAGCCTTGTCAAAATCTCTTGTCATGATACCTCCATCCATTCATCTCCTTCCCTCCTCTGCTTTAAGCACAACTCAAATCTGATTGGCTCAGCTTACACCAGCTACACGCTACGACTAAGCTGCATTTGTAGGTCAGTCACTTAACCCAAGGGCCAGTGTGCATGCTGGGGGATTTCAGCTTGCCCTCTGGATGTACACAGTCACTCAACCAGCAAGCCATAAATCCTCTGCCATTCATAACTTGGAGTACTAACAGTACAGTGCTCTGAAGACTAATTCATATCAGCTGGATCAGTGCAGCAGCCATTCAAAAGCCAAATCCAACAAATCGCAGTAATTTAAACAAAGAGCATCTTAAAATGAGGAAGAGGTTAACACAGTCCACAACCCTGCAGGCAAAAAACACAGACTGGAAATTCATTCATGATCATCATCATCATGCACCAGAGGTTGGCTGTTACATCATACCTCAGGCAGGCTGGGTGAACAGGTCGGCTGCACAGCTGCTCTTGCCTGGGCGCAGTCTAAAGACCTGACGGAGAAGCATGTGCTGATGGATGTGGAGAGACGTTTTCTGCATTCACTGTGGAGCGTGGAGCCAGGGTGTCTTCAGAGACTAGGGCACTCTGGGCTTAGGTTCACAGAAATGTTTTCAAGCAGTAAGCTGTGTCTTTCTGTCATCTGAGGAGACAATAAAAAAACTGATTAGATAAGGGAGATGATCTCTATGAGCTGAGACTGCACCTATAAATTATCAACACAAAGCTTTGGCATTAAGTCCTCAAAACTATGACCAATATTTTTCAGAAATTTCACAATGTGACTGAACATTACAACAATAAACATGTAGCTGTAACACACACATCTATATGATGTTCTATCATATTTTATCCTATTTCTCTGAAAACCTCATGACACTAAGCATACTTCCTGAGTCACATGAATGTCTGCATTGTGCAATATCCTCCCCTCTGTTAAGCATTCAAGTCACTACCCTACTGTTTTCTCCCAGATGGCATCTTGAGAATCCAGTTGCCTGTGGTACCTTGTTGTTGAAAATTACAGCTAAGTGGTGGGGAAGTGGCTACTGCTGGCACATGTAGTCTCTGGAACGCTCAGGATCTGGGAAGCTGGAAGAAATAGCCACAAGCAGAAAGGACATTAGGATCTATTTTCTTCCTCCAGAACCCTTCTCTGCTGAAGGTGAACATGTCTTTTATTCTCACACGACAGGTATTTCTTAGGTTAATAGCTACTTTGCAAAGCTCTTCCCTCTAACCTATGCTATGGGCAGACATGTCACAGGGACTAACAGCATGCAAGTACAACTATTGTACCTTTAATAATAAGCACAATGTTATTGTTTTCTGGATACTAAAATACTGTTGAGGCTCTCAACAAATTTACCAATACAAAGCAACAAATATGAGTGAGGACGTGTATTAAGGAAGTACAGACAGCTGAAGCTGTGTTTTATGAGGTTCAAAGTCAAAGTCTACTTAGTTTTGTTTTGCACTGTTATTTTCTTAAAAATAATTATTTGGTGTTTTTTCTTTTTTTTCGTCTTAATGTGAGGGCATTTCCCCAAAGCATGGGATCCACCATGGGACACACTCGTATTGTGTAATTTATTTCCCAACCCTACATGACAGTAGTGTCACAACAGGAAATTACACATTATGTAGAGTGAGGACAGTAGTGCCTGGAGGGGGTTAAGGATCAGACTATTGTGTCTTAAAGCTAAACCAGGCTCAGGGAATCTGTCTGACAGTACGCAACACTTTCTCGCTCCTAAAACCATCAGTTCAACAATCTCAGTTTTTACAGCTGCGCCTCAGGACAGATTTTTCTTTTGGCTTTTAACACAAAGAAACTCCTCTAGCTTGTAATTGCACTTCTTGGAAAAATAAAAGTTCAACACAACAAAAAGCTTTCACCAGCACACTATGCATAAATCATCAAGTAGAGAGGATTCACACATCACATAACGTTCCAATTAGCAGTGCTTCATCACAGATAATACAACACGCATTTTTTACTGCTCAAAATAAAAGCACATCATACTCCTAGCTGCGGTTTGTTGTCAGTGTTGACAGATAAAATAATCCTCATTACTAAAGTTATGCATGATCTCTGCTGATCTGCTATTAGTGGGTGACTAATGTGCCAGCACCGGTCCTCAGCACTAAGTGAGCAGCCTGTTGACCTCAAACAGGAAGACAGGCTTAGTGGTTCTTGCTTGAGGTTGCCAGCATATCATGCTTTGTCAAGTTTACTGCCTAATGCTGACAAGTCCATCCAGATTATCAATCTCATCATCTCTTATCACCACTGAGGAGGCACAGCTGCTTAAAGGAACACATTTGGTTGCTATTTCTGATGCTATTGTAGTTACACTGGCTTTTATGATCAAAAGTGCTCTCTTTACACATTTCATCCCAAAAATCTCAGTGCTCAGTTCTAGCTGTGTCTCTTTTTAACTCAAACAGAAGCAGTCGGCTTTGCAAAGTGTGTCGATGTTGCCTTTGACTAAAATATCAGCCACTTTTAACTCTCCTCCCTTTCCCAGACTAAAATGGCCACGTGCGGGTCATGTTTCTGGTGCATCATCTGGCTGGTGGTACTGCTGTGCATTGGCTGGCCCCTCAGCATCGCTTTAGGTGGTCTCTACGGACTCATCAGCCCCCTCACCACATGCCTCGGCCTGGACCGACTTTCTGATCTACTCCTGGAGGGGGCCAACCTGGGCCGAACCTGTGCCAATAACATGAGGCACTGCAAACCTTTGTGTTGAGATTCATTTCCAATTGACCGGGACCAGACAACACAGGGGTCAAAGGCAAGATAAATGCTTTTCTACACAGTAAAGCCGCTACTTTAAGGAAGACTATTATTGTCTGTCTTATGCAAAGACTTCCTGAGATGGTTGCCAATATTCAATACAGTCAGAAACTTTACAGCGTGTTACATAACAAAAAGGTCCACAAGGTCTGGAAAATGGATTTCACTTGTTCTATTAACATGTAATTAACCATGGATTTCTAATTTGTATGGGTTTGTCAGGAAGGAAATAGGCTTTGTGTTCATGCTCTGTGTTTGCTGTTTAATTCACGATGACACTGCATGGAGACGATAAGAATGAAAATAGCAATTTAACAATGCAAATGCTTAGACTTGTAAATGACTGTATGGAAACTTCTAATGCGATTAAAACTGCTTTGAACTTGCCCTCTGTTTGTTTACTGATTTATTGTATATAATATTTGGCAGAAAATCCATGTTGTGAAATTTTAAGGTGAAAATAAGCAGAATTTGTCAGCTTGCTTATCCCTATTTAGGTCACCGGTGGGTTGGAGCTTGATCTCATTGATTCTTTAGGTTGATTATATTTCTTACTATTTTTTACATCATTTTTTTCCTCTATTCAAATTTAATATTCATTATTCATTAATATTCATTATTCAACCTAAAGGCAATGGAAATAAAATAGTATAACATTATCCAAATCGAATATGGACAGTTATGACTAAAGCTTTAACTTTGCTGCACTATAAGCTGGTGACGATCTAACACACTGTTATGTGTTGACTGCACACAGGAAACAATGTAAAAGGGAAAAACTTTTCTTACACTCCTCTCATCTAAAATCCATCTGTGAGCGTAGAGAAAATGAGCTGCTCTTCACTGACTGAAATTATTTTTGAACCACACTGACCAGCCTAACAAAGATAGTTACACAAAATTTCTGAGTGCTTCTGTCAGCAGTCTGCAAAAGACTACAAAGCTCTCGGATCGAAAGAAGTGTCACAGTAATATGACTTGGCTGAAAATGTGAGACAGAAGCTAACCATGGCAGACAGAAACATCTTACAGAAAAAACTAAGATATTCTCGATGGTGTCTGATACAGCTCAAAGACTCTTGCATTTCACTGATTGAATGTAATGTCTATGACGACGTTTGAGACTGAATCTGGCTATGGGCTAAACAAGTTAACTTAAAGTTTTGTATGAGCTTATGGTTTGAAGGTCTAGGTCTTTTTTTCCATTCGTAGACTGGAACCTTTGAAAGCGAACATCTTACGTAAAGAAAAATGCTCTGAAGTGTGATACAGTGGCTCCAAGTGCTGGATTGCTCTACTGAAGTTCTGACATTGTGAATTCATGCCTGAGCGACTTATTGAATTTTGAATAGCAACACCTAAAGGAAAGAGTGGAAAGTTCTCAGCAAAGAGCTTTGCTGGGTCAGCGTCCTAAGTATAATTCACCTGAAACAGGATAATGTTCCTTCTCTGTTCTGTTGGCTATGTTTTTTTGGTATCACTTCTTTTGTTACCTTTAAAAAGCCCATTAATCCACTATAGAAGACAAAATGTGTGAAATAAATTATATTTTCTACATCAATAGACCTGGTCAAGAGAGTATAACATTAGTACTTTCAGATTCTGCATGAAAGACGAGTTAACGATTTAGTATTGAAAACCATGTATTTCCAAACTGAAAGAAACTGTCTATTGTAACAAAGCTGAAACCATGAGTGCTTTGTCATAATATATGGACACATTACTACAATCAGCTTTAAGGTTAAAACACTATAAGATTTTGTATATCTACGCTAATATTGGGCTACTTTACCTGTTGTTGTCACTTTCACTAGCTGTTTCCAGTGTTTATGTTAAGCTAGGCTCTATTGCATGGCTCTACCCTGAGCATATGGGCATGAGAACAGTATTTATTTTATAATGTGACACAGGAAGAAAGCAAACAAGTGTATTTCCACAAATGTTGAAGTTTTTTTAAAGCATGAATAGCAAACATTAGGTTCATAAATGTACTATTGAATGTTATTTTTAGTTTTTATTTATGTGATGTTACTTAATGACGCTGCTACATATCATTATGTCCTCTGTGCCCTTCTTAAAAATGTTTTTTTTCTTGTCTATATTAAATCAGCTGTCATGAAAGTTTTTACTTTGGCTTTAAGTCAAGTTAAGTCCATGCTATTATACCATGCGTTATCTCAGAGGGACATAAGGCTGTTTAATTCCATTTCTTTAAGGCTTAGCTGTTAGTTTCAACCTCTGTGACTCAACCCAGTGCGCTCTGAGCTATCATGACAAACAGGAGTGGGAATGCTTGTGCTTGACCAAACATTTTTAGAGGAATATCAGGGTTAATTACCATTTTCATCTGGCACGCACTAATTTAGTGACCTTAAGTCACCTTTCACTGCACTGCTGCTGTTGGGGTCAGTTTGGTTTGCTCCACTAGAGCTTTGTTGAGCTTTGAAGCCAGCGGGAATGTTGCACACAGAGGTTGATCTTTTATGAAAAAGATGCCATGGATGTTTTTTGGTTTTTTTTGCCGTTTGTCTATTTTTTTCTTGATAATATCATATTCAGGAACTGAAGAGATAATGAAAATAATCTTAAAGCCAAGGGCCAATATGGTGCCACAGTTTAACTTCCCTCTTTAGTCTTACTGAATGGTGGGGGCTTCATGACTCAACACTAAAATAATGGATTGTAATTATACTTTTAGCATATACTTATACTGTACTACATTTCAGAAAGAAAGAATGTATTTTTTTACTCAACTACATTTGCTGACAGCTACTTTGCCTATTTTGCATACTTATTTTTATTGCAAAACATATGCAGCTATTAAAAGTTGCACCTCACTGGGGAAAATGACTTTTCCAGGTAATTTCACTTTTTTCAATTTCCATTTAGTTTTCTCTTGTTGGAAAAAATGTTTCTATATATTTCAAGTTATTTAATTAAAAACAGGAAGAACTATTCTAAATGCATTGTGCAGAAATGTTTTTACATAATAAAATGCTCTAAACTTCACCAATCACAACAAGAACTTTGTTCAAATGCTAATTCATAAGTGATAACCACCCTATATTATACTATAAAACAATTAAACAATAACTGCTTTTACTTTTAATGATTTCAAGGTTCTATGTATCATATTTAATAAAGTGATCTACTAGCAGACATGGACTAAAGTTACCATTAGTGTGTAATCGGGAAAATACCAACCACTGCAATTATCTTAGAACAAGCATGAGGGGAGCAGGTCTCCTTTAATGGAGGCAGCCATGTTACACTACCATTAGGCGCTCTGATGGTTGCATTCTGCAGTCTCGCCACAAGATGTCGCTAAGTCTTTCACATTTTATGTACTGCACCTTTAATCTTCAGATACTTCGAATACTTCTACGAGCACTGGAGATGTTTGTCTGTAAGAAAAGTCTTTAAAACTGAATTGAGTCTTAGCCTTTAGGATTTTTTTATGAACCTTTCAAAAATAATAAAGACAGTTTCCCCTAAGTTCACGGCAAACTTCAAAATAACGTCAGTGCAGAGGTGCAGACCAACAAAGTCCAACTGAAGCACCTTTCATACTTTTATCTTGTAATAAACTTTTGAAGTTGGTGGTGAGACAACCAGCCAAACATGAAACAGAATTACAGTTCAAAAGAAATGGGAGAGTAGGGGATGGGGTCATGCAATAGAGCAGCAACCGAATGGCACAGTGCTGTACAAGTGAATTATTTACTGGGGGCAAAATGTGTAGTAGTTATTGATCCTGGACGGTAAATTCCCATCTGAGGCCAAAATAAACTTAGCTTCCAAACACTATTCCTACAGCCAAGAGGGAAGAAATTGCAATAAAAAAGCAACATTGTGGAATTACTAATATCCTGTTGTAGAGGCTCAATCTGACAATTTAAATAAAAATAAGACTTTCAGAAAGCAAAAGCTTGTTTAGCTGAACTTCTTCAAGATGTTTGGGTAATTTGCCTAAAAACCTGCAAGCTCTCCTGTTAATTTTTCACCAAAACAGCTCGGGATTCAATACTTAGGACCCCTATAAATACTGCTGTTGAACACCCTACCTACAAATGTGGGTACAGTACTGTTTCATAGCTTATTTAGATCTGATTCATAAATATTTCATTTTGAATCCCAAGGGATGTTTAACCTTTTTTCCCACTGCTCACACTGTTGATGAACATGCATAAAAAACCTTCCCCATTCTTTTAAAGACTGATTATAATCTGGGAGAAATTCCTTTGAAAAAAATAAGGTGGCCAATGCCTCGACGTGTTTTGCAATATTAATGTGTCATATGAGACCTAGTTAAATTGCTTTTTTCTCTGGCCAGTTCTGCTCCCAGATATCCTCCGGATATCAGCCGCTTGCCAAATAAATAAATAAATAAATAAATAAAATCGCCCGATTTTAATTCAACTTTCTCTCTTTTTCCGCCCAGAAGTCTTGGCAGAGGATATAGCAGGCGATTGGCCTTGAAGCCAAGCGGACAGCACCGTACTGAGAGACTATGAGAGGAACTGGTGAATTTTTTAGTAGGGTCTGAGACCAGTTATGGAAAAAGCCTGCTCCTGCTGGCTGCAAGGAGGCCTGGGAGGCAGAAAAACAGGGAGAGAGGATAAGTATAGGCCTCCCCATTCAATTAACCACCTACTGCTCTGTAATTTCAGCCTCGCACACACATGCATGCACACACACAAACACACGAGGTGAAGTGGGAACACTGTTAAATGTGAAGCCAGTTTGCCAGGCCTCAAAGTGGGACACTTTTTACAGTCCACAAGAGATCTTTTCCTGGTTTCTAGTTTCCTAATGAGGAACTTTAGGAGGTTTTTTCATTAAGGGTTGGACGTTCTATAGGTCTAATTCTCTATTGGTTATGGGAATTTGGAGTTTTAGTTACATTTCCATTCTATAATTAAAAACCCACAGTAGGCTTTCATAGGCTGGTTACAGTATGTCTACACACCATGTTCAGCTGTTGAAGCAATATAGGTTCAACTAATTGAACAGTAATTTAATAAAAGGTAGTGAAATTTATTAAACTCAACAAAAAATAAACATACAAAAGAACTACAACTGTCGACCAATATGGACCCTTTTTTCCCAATTTAAGAAAATAAATCAAAATTATCACAAATGTAAAAGAAATTTAGTCAAGAGTTAGAAAAACTATTTAATAAAAGGATAGGTAAACAACTTCATAAAGATTTATGATGATTCATGATGCAACATTAAGTGATTTATTAAGCAAAAATATTTTGGTTCCAGGTTCTTTTGTGATATTTAACAGTTTTATTTTTTATTTTATTACAAGCCTAATTTTTCTGGGTTTTGGAGATTTATTGCATTTGGTATAAATATATATTAAACATAAACAACCTTCTATTTTTTTTTTTATCTGCACCACTTCATAAATCTGTAACTCTCTTTACAAGAATCAGCTTATCTTCTCCAGTCTTAACGTGTTTCCTATGAGCTATTATGTAACACGTGTTCAGTATGAAACATTTGAACTGTGCATTGCATAATGAACAAACAAATGATGTGTAACTCCTTTCAGGTATCCACCTAAAGACTTGAACAAATGTCAACAACTGCATGGGTAAGAAAAAAAGCCTCCCACTTTTCACTGTGCAGTGTGTTTCATATCTTCTTTCTGCTGTGACCTTTCAATGGCTCCTGACACTCAACACAGATAAAGGTGCCATGTTGGGAAGAACAAAGCGTTTTCTATTGAGCAAGTTTTTGATGAACAGCTAAAAAGCTACAATCCTGCAACTGACTGCAGAGACATTCCTATATATGTGCACATTATTGATTTAAATACAAAACTTTCTCTGCATCAGGCAAATGACTTCCCATCAGGATTCTTTAAAAGTGTTAGAAAATCAATATGTTTTTTTATTCTGGACCGTTTTGTCCTTATTATCTCGTCTCTACTGCTGAGTAATGAGGCAGATCTCCTGAGGAGCCGTGAGCAGGAGGAGAATGATCGTGCCACAATGATTTAAATCTCAGTAGCAACAGCCAAAGTGAAAGTCACACTACAAGACTGATTGAGCAGCCTCCAGTGTCACTACGTCTAATCCAGGCACTGGGATGAGCTTTTCACACCCATGGGTGCTCTGACAATGAGCACACGAATACTTCAGCAATATTATTATTTACATTTTGAGCCCCTGGCCTAACATTTATAGTAGCTCCACACACTGTGAAAGACAGTAGCAGCAGAAATATCATTTTATAAGAATTTTATATATTGGCACAAGAGCAAACCCATGTTGAAAGTTACTGTCCACCTTTCCCCTGTTCTTTCTTTACAGCGGTGTTCTCCACAGACAGACCTAACTGAGCTCTGGTCATAAAATGTTAGTATTATTTGAATACTGGGGCAAAAGGATGCTTAAAGCAGACCACAGCCTACCATACATTACATAAGACCAAAACAAAGAGTCACACACAGTGAAGGGTTATGGCTCGGGGTCGGGTGACAGCAGCATATGATTCATGGCTTGCTGTGCCCTTTTGTCTTGTCCTCCTTGTGGTGGAACCATCCACTGCTCTTAGCCAATGTTATTTCACAGCCTTCAGAGCTTGCTCTCTGTCTGCTTCAAGTAAACCGGCAATGTCACTTCCTATGTCTCGTTCTTTCCTTAGTGCAAAAATAAAGAAAGAATATGGCACATGTCACAACAAAAGATGTTCCCTTTCTATATTTTTCTGATGTCGGGAAGAACAAATAGTATTAACATTGCTTTTGATTTATCTGTAAATGCATCTTACATGCAGGAATAGATTATGTTGACTTTTGTTACATAAAAAGGTCATTATTAGACTGGCACTTGGCGTCTGAGGTACTAGTTTGTGTTCAGGCAGACGATGACGAGAATGATCAAATCCATGTAGTCCAATAATCTTTGATATTATACTTGGGCCTAAGGATTTTTCTCTTTTTCTGATTGCAGATGTGTTCTGCTTTAATTTTCACTACTGAGGTTATGAAGGTGTTTTGGCATACTGTATCTAGTTTGTATTAAGATTTATTCTAACAGATCGATAAAAGTTAAAACAAAATGCTAATGTAAAACTAAGACAGCATGAGTAAGACATAAATTTTAATTATTTTGAAGTTTGCATATGTGGGCACAGCATGTTGCATGACCACCACATCAATAATGTCCACAATGCACATAGTAATAATGGAAGTGCATTGATTTTATGTAAATGAAGTGCATGAATGCATCTACAAAATTATGGTGAGCCCAGCAGCGTTCTGTGCATCATGACGTTTGTGCAGGTTTAACCTGCACTTAAAAATAAAGGAATGTTGGGTCTGAAACACTGGCTCCCCCCTGTTTGTTGAGACAAATCTGAGACAGGGGGTTTGGAGCTTCCAATAGAGTCAAACAGCTGCTGACACCAGCTGTGTATAGCACAAGTGGTCTCTCCAATTAGTTATATGGGCCTACATTTGTCCTGCCCATCTGAACTGATATATATCTTTAGTGGATCTTTCCAAAACAACAAATGAAATAATGTATCATTTAGAATAACAAACTAATTTGATAGCATTTGTTTATTTTGAAAGTCATTCATTTGGGTTTTTTTTTTTGTTGTTTTTTGTTACCCCAGAGGATCCTAATTCTACTGAATATGAACCTTTCCCTTCAATGGGATATTGTATTTAGTTTGCTCTAGTTAAAAACGTAGTGTGTAGTAATGTTACATTAATATTAGATAAAAATGTGAAACTATCCATTTACTATTCACTAACATAGGCTGACCCCAGACACAGTAAGTTTGGGGTTTTGATCATATTAAATTGATTTATTAGTAGGGAAATGGTCAAAAAGAAACCTGTGATTGTGTGTCAGCCCTCACCAATGTCCTCCATAAACGGGCGGCAAGAACACATGGCGGTGCGGGAGTTCCCTCTCCCTGCCATGCCATTCATGGAGTGGCTGTTGTCAATGGGGCAATAGGTTACCAAATATGGAGAAGGGGTCGCACTGCTCTCCCCCCAGCTCACGGACACTCGTCAGGGTATAAATTGACCCGACGTGACATTTCTGCACCCCTGGTTTACACACTCAAGATCCGGCGCCTGGTGCTGATCTGGTGAGTACAAAGGGCTGACCGAAGGAGCAACATATAATGCCACCTGTAGTGGATTTATCACAAGAGGAGAAATACGGGATTATAACAGTAACGACACTGGCTTCCATCATTAACTAACCAAATGTGATCAACTAACTGGAACGGATGAGCTTCTTTTGTTTTTCCTTCTCGGAGGGTGGATTACAGCTGCTGTGAAATACTAAAACAAAATAACTCAGAGTGCTGATGTTAGAGTCGAAATGCTTACTCAGACCCTTAACATACTTTGATCTCAAAGGCTACACTAATAATTCACTGTAAGACTCAACTAATATCTCCTCTTGGTTGTCTATCCACAAAAAACTACCCTACGTGTGTTGTGCTTTTCATTACTTCACCTCACGGTGCTACCGCGTGCGTGTGCGCGCCCCCGTGTGTGTTACAGAGCTTACACCATGTGCGACGACGAAGAGACTACCGCCCTGGTGTGCGATAACGGCTCCGGCCTGGTGAAGGCTGGATTCGCCGGCGATGACGCACCTCGCGCAGTGTTTCCCTCCATCGTTGGTCGCCCCCGTCACCAGGTAAAGAAAACTACTTGCCTGACGTTATAAGTACTTCAAGAATTACTTCATGTTATTTTATATCACACGGGGCTTTGGATGAGTGCTAGATCTACCGTTGTGCACCACAATTACGCATCTATTTTACGCATTTATGTATTTGTTCAACCGCATCACTGAATCCTGATCCTTGCTTTTATCAGGGCGTCATGGTGGGTATGGGCCAGAAGGACTCCTACGTCGGCGACGAAGCCCAGAGCAAAAGAGGTATCCTCACACTGAAGTACCCCATTGAGCACGGCATCATCACCAACTGGGACGACATGGAGAAAATCTGGCACCACACCTTCTACAACGAGCTACGCGTGGCCCCAGAGGAGCACCCCACACTGCTGACAGAGGCCCCCCTTAACCCAAAGGCCAACAGAGAGAAGATGACCCAGATCATGTTTGAGACTTTCAATGTCCCCGCAATGTACGTGGCCATCCAGGCCGTGCTGTCCCTGTATGCGTCTGGACGTACCACAGGTATGACAGTATTTCTCAGCTGTGAAGGACTTTGTTACGTTAATCAGTAACAGAACTAAACATCCATGTTTTTATAAATGTCCTCAGGTATCGTCCTGGACTCCGGTGACGGTGTGACTCACAATGTCCCCATCTATGAGGGGTACGCTCTTCCTCACGCCATCATGCGTCTGGATTTGGCAGGTCGTGACCTCACAGATTACCTCATGAAGATCCTGACTGAGCGTGGATACTCTTTTGTTACAACCGGTGAGTAAAAACGTCTAATCCAGACGTCTGACAAACCTGGGTTGATAAAGCACAGTTCGCTTCCAAACACACTAAAACACAAAAATCATTTGATGTCACAGTCATCCCTCTGATGAACTTTACTTTACTTTACTTGAATATTAAACGTTTTACTAACCTAATCTGTCCAGCTGAGCGTGAGATTGTGCGTGACATCAAGGAGAAGCTGTGCTACGTCGCTCTGGACTTTGAAAACGAGATGGCCACCGCCGCCTCCTCCTCCTCCCTGGAGAAGAGCTATGAGTTGCCCGACGGTCAGGTGATCACCATTGGCAACGAGCGTTTCCGCTGCCCAGAGACCCTCTTCCAGCCCTCATTCATTGGTGCGTAAAGGCGAACGCACACTTCAAACAAGTAATTCAGCTGAAGCGACACTTTGCCATGAACTTGCTGAAACTTTACTGTAGGTCAAAACTCACTGAAGTAATAAAAACTAGGGAATAAAGTTGGACTATATCCACTAATCAACGAAACCATCATTTGAACTGTTCTGGAGCAAGCTAAACCCTAATAAAGTGATTTTATCTTACTAAATGTAGAAAAAGATGTTCAAACAGAATGAAGGTATTTCTAGTCACTGGAAAATAACGAAGTACAATTTACTCAAAT
This sequence comes from Mastacembelus armatus, assembly GCF_900324485.2. Classification (NCBI taxonomy): domain Eukaryota; kingdom Metazoa; phylum Chordata; class Actinopteri; order Synbranchiformes; family Mastacembelidae; genus Mastacembelus; species Mastacembelus armatus. Next base: position 7,161,998 of record NC_046654.1, on the reverse strand, counting down.
ATTTTAGGTTACCTTCTTGCTTCCTGTTATAGTTCTACTTTATTAGATTTCAGAAGGAAATATGCAACTTTTCCACTACATTTATGTGACAGTTTGTTTTGTCTGCAAGAGAGAAACCATAAGATCTGATGATTAGATTATACTGTATAGATTATACTATAGCTCCACCTTTGCCTGCCACAAAATCAAAACGTCATTTACATATTACTGCATCATATAATAATGAGACACGACTAAGTATGCCAATGTCAATAGTGACCACTTCACATTTTATGCTCCACTTTTACTTAATTAAGTGAAGGGCCTTCCATCACTGCTTATGTATCAGTTTAAATCAGTTTCAATTGATGTTTTTTTTTTTCAGGAAAAGAGCTGGAATTTGTTCATATTAGTTGTTGGCTGTGAAATTATTTTAACTAACTGGAGGTCAGATTTTAACCCCCTCAGACTTATCACTTCATGAGCGATAAATAGACATGAGTAATCTAGAGGGGCTGATTGTTTCTATTTGCACCACAGAGCGTGCAGCTGCTGGCGGAGCTGTCCACTTCAGCACCTGTTCTGACAGCTGACGGAGGGGTCAGGTGTGGGTTGTGTAAACTCGCTAACTTGGCCGCTTTGTTTGCACAGGCATGGAATCCGCTGGCATTCATGAAACCACTTACAACAGCATCATGAAGTGCGACATTGACATCCGTAAGGACCTGTACGCCAACAACGTCCTGTCTGGGGGCACCACCATGTACCCTGGTATCGCTGACCGCATGCAGAAGGAGATCACTGCTCTGGCACCCAGCACCATGAAGATTAAGGTAACTTTGACTCACTGTTCAGTATCATCTCTAGGAGCAGACTCTCAGATTAACAAACATGTTTGCCTTTAGATCATCGCCCCCCCTGAGAGGAAATACTCTGTATGGATCGGTGGCTCCATCCTCGCCTCTTTGTCCACTTTCCAGCAGATGTGGATCAGCAAGCAGGAGTATGATGAGGCTGGACCCTCTATTGTCCACAGGAAGTGCTTCTAAGCAGCAGACTGACCACCTGCCCACTTCCTAACTCCATTCTCTGAAGCTTTTTTTTCCTTATGTGCCAACAACCCAGTGTATGGTTCATAAACAGGAGCTCATGTATTGTTGTCACATCCTTTGTTTACACTCAAGTGCAATTTCTACGTGGATATGTAAAGGTTTATAAATAAACAGGAACCGGGATGTACTACCGACACTTGCTTGCTTGCTTTATGGATACAACAAGGATGCTCTTCAGGAGAGGCCACATCAATACTCTCTCTCTCTCTCGCTCTCTTTTTAAGCAGCCGCACTATCCCCTCATCACGTGATGTATGAACAAAGGTTTTTAAAGATTTGAATTAGAAAAGATTACAGTGAGCAGAGAGGATAAGCCCCCTCCTGAGAAATTAACCTCACAAAAATGACTGAGTGGAAAACCACTGTCACGTGACTGGTAATCTCTGTTTCCCAGGTTGGAAACAAAGCTCATACTACCCACCTGTAATCCTACAGCATACATGATGTTAATAAAACCAACAACACTAATAACTACATTACACCAGGCGACACAAAATGCTGAGTGATGGTAACCCAATGATAGAGCAGGGATTCAGTACCCTCTCAGCATGATGCATCACTTTAATATAAGAGAGAAATATCATTAAAAAAAATCCAGAGCTAATTTTACAGTAGCTATGTGAGGCTTTACGAGCTGTGGATTCATAATGAAGCTCTAATTTAAAATGGCAATTATATAAATAACTATGACTTACAATACTATCAGGTCACACAACAGTCTAATATTACTGTACATACACAATGTACTGCCATAAGGTGATCAAATCTCATGGCGGGGTCCTCATGGCCGGGTCACATATTTTCTTTCTATTTTTAAACCTCTTCACAGACAGAGAGACAGACAGGCAGACGGGCAGGCAGGCTGCCTTGTAAAGCGATTAGCAACTCAGATGGTACTTTCACTCTGTCACTGTATCCAGCGCATCATCTTTGCCCGAGGTGGAAACAACAGCTCTACCAGGCGGCCCGTGGGGAGGGATACCTCTGTGTATGCGATGCTGTCTGCTCCAAGAGATTATAAAGCGGTGCAGTCAACAGTCTTTGGTTTTATGCAGAAAACAATGCTGTTCAAGTGTTGCAATGTGCTGCAGAGGAGTCACATGTCTTTGTAACTCTCTGCATTTCATGTAAAGTTAAAAACAAAGGGAAAGCACCTTCCCAGCACAGGGTGCGCCCACTAGCCCTGTGCAAGAAGGATGACTTTTGCTGTACGTGGTGCACACGTGCTTCTGACGCTCAGTTAGTTGAGCAGGTAACAAACAGTGTTGTAGGGGTTTGATTCCCATGACCACCCACACAAAAATGTATAGACTGAAGGTAGCCTGGGTTGGAGCGCTGTGGGCACGGTCGTCCATAGAAGTGTCCACTAAATAGCGCACACTATACACAAATATTGAAAATCAGAAGCTCGGGTACTCCTGGCTGCACTCCGTCGACCTGTCTGCACGTACGTAACGCGAGGGAGGGGTGCGCGGGGTGGGGGGAGACTACTTAAACGCGGATTAACGCTGGCAAGACATTAAATCCAACCACCCTGCACCCAGGCGCAGCGCGCATCCCATCAACATGATCTGAAGATCGAAAATAGGAGCGCTTATAACAATTAGTCCTACAGACTTTCATGACAAGGAAAAGTCCGGCAACGTCGTGGGAGCGCTCGGCACACGAAGCAGGACGCTCCTGGCGCTGCGCGCTCAGCACATAGTCTAACCAACCAGATAGCGCGCAGAGACACGGAGAGAAACGGGAACGGCAGCAGCATCCCGTGACGGATGCTTTGCTTTTTTTTAGCTAAAATTTGACGCTTTGGAAAGTGACAACGAGAGACAGAGAGAAGCTGGACGGGAAAAAACGCGCTTTTTTTGGAGGGATTTGAACAAAGTGCCGTTTTACCTTCGTCTTCTCCGGATGCTCAGAAATGGGGGAATGGACTATACTAGAGAGGCTCCTGGAGGCTGCTGTCCAGCAGCACTCTACTATGATAGGAAGGTAAGATGATCAGCAAAGACCAAGAAAAAACGAAGAAATGCAGCAGCCTCCAGGATCGTCTTTAGCATGGTTCCCAGTCCCCCGTTTCTGTCTTGTGCCTCCAGGATCTTCTGTATCGTGGTGTCCAGTGCTTCGTGTCTGTGTTGTGGATTTTTTCTGTCTTGTTCCACAGATTTCCTTTTTGTCCTCCTCCTAAACGAGACAGCTGAGTAAATCAGTTGGCAGCTGTCTTTTCAGAGCCTGGGATGGTGCTGCAAAGTAGAAAGATCCGAAACCAAACTAAAACCCATGTATCATTTCATGTGCTCGTTCACCCATTTATCCATTTGATGTCTGATGGTGAGTGTGTGAGTGGTGGTTGTGCACTCAGGGGTGGCAGGGAGAGCGTGATCACCTTTATCCATTAGCACAGCTCACACAGGTACAGTCGAAGCAACACGGTCCGCTTACATGTCACACCAGCCATTAAACCACCAACACCACAAAACTCATATACGTGCAAATAAAAAGACGCACATATTGTACGAAGACGCACATATGACTCTCGGTTGCGTCCCGGTTCAGCACTGGACAGCTCCCGAGATCAACACACTCAGCGCTTCAGCCACATCTGACTCAGTTACCACATATTTCCACTTATTTTCACATTGTTTGTTTCTTTGTTTGCTTGCTTTTTAGGATCCTACTAACAGTGGTGGTCATCTTCCGGATTCTAATCGTAGCAATAGTTGGAGAGACTGTCTATGATGACGAGCAGACCATGTTTGTTTGTAACACCTTACAGCCGGGCTGCAACCAGGCATGCTACGACAAAGCATTTCCCATTTCACACATTAGATATTGGGTTTTTCAGATCATCATGGTGTGCACCCCGAGTCTTTGTTTCATCACATACTCGGTGCATCAGTCGGCCAAGCAGAAGGAGCGGCGCTACTCAACAGTCTATCTGACACTAGATAAGGATCAAGATTCACTTAAGCGAGACGACAGCAAAAAGATAAAAAACACAATTGTTAACGGAGTACTTCAGAACACAGAGAACTCCACCAAAGAAGCCGAGCCGGACTGTTTAGAAGTCAAAGAGATCCCTAATTCGGCCATGAGAACTACAAAGTCCAAAATGAGGCGACAAGAGGGCATCTCCAGGTTTTACATCATCCAGGTGGTTTTCAGAAACGCGCTGGAAATAGGCTTTTTGGTGGGTCAGTATTTCTTGTATGGATTCAACGTCCCCTCGGTGTACGAATGTGATCGCTACCCCTGCATAAAAGATGTCGAGTGCTACGTCTCCAGACCCACGGAGAAGACAGTGTTCCTGGTCTTCATGTTCGCGGTCAGTGGGTTTTGTGTGGTGTTGAACCTGGCAGAACTTAATCATTTGGGATGGAGGAAAATCAAGACGGCCGTGCGAGGTGTGCAGGCTCGGCGGAAGTCCATTTATGAAATCAGAAATAAGGACTTGCCAAGAATGAGTGTGCCTAATTTTGGACGCACTCAGTCCAGTGACTCTGCCTATGTTTAACACATGGGCAGGAGGGAGTGAAAACACATGAAAACCATGATGGACATGTTGGACAGCTCCGCATGCCTAAATTCGACTCAATACTAAAAGAGTGGGCAGTTTTTGTTTTGTTTTATTTCTTTTTGGTCTTTTAAGGACTTCATGGCAAGCGTGGATTACACGTTTGTTTACTTATTTATTATTGCACTGATGCAACTTTTTAGTAACCTTTATACTCTGTAAGATGCTAAGTGGAGATCATGTTACCGTGTTCACATAGTTACTCTTTACTGGCTGTTCTGCTGTAGGCTACTTGAAGAGAGTAAATGCAAAAATTGCACTAAGAAGTGAACACCTGAGAGCTTGACCTTATCCATAACGTGCTACTGTCCTGGCAGTATTTTTAAGACATTTTTCTTTCCACCTATTTCTGGCACAAACCTAATTAAATGGCACCATACACAGTGGTTAAAGGAAAAAAAAAAATCTACCATCTAGATTTATATATGCATAGCTATATAAAATCCATACTGACTATGGTTTGACCTAGTGGAAATACATCAGCGCAATTCATGGTTTTGTTGCCTGTGTTGCACCACTGACCTTAACATATGTAACCATTCCATTGCTTTATAGCTGACTTGCAAAACAGTATCTGGTGAATTTGCTGCAAACGCTAACGTCTGTGACTTCCTTAATTTATGACACACCAAAGCGCCCACTGCTTTTATTTGTGAAGTGTTTTCTTGCTTTTGTGTAATCAAGTGCCATACTTGTATATAAACATAATATATATGTATACATATAAATATATAAATATATATAATAATCATCATGAAAGCTGATTCCCTGCTTGGATTATGCTAAATGCTACCCAGTTTTTTTTAAAATTATTATTATTGGCTTTAAATGTATTTGTTGTAATTTAAATGAAAAAAAAAGATATAGTTTTCCGTTTTGTTTTTGCAGATGAATGGAAAAAGAAATGAAGTGCTAGTCTTTTTCTAAACACAAGAAGACAATGTCTCTCCCCACTCAAAGCTGATCAAAACTGACAAATAGCACAAATTGACATTTTTATCAAAGGATGGGCAATAGAAATCTGCTCTGGTGCTACAGTCTTTTCATAGAATGGTTTTAAATGTAACCGAAACAAGACCAGAAAGAAACAAACATAATTTTCTTCTGTGGAAAATAAAAGCGGGATTCATGTACACCAGAAACGTGTGAGGTGCAGTACTTTTGTGTCTGCTACTGGAGCCTGTGTTGACTTTCCTATCACACAGAAAAATATATCCAGTATAAGTTTTGCCTTGGTGCAGTGAAGATGTTAGCCACACCCACTCTGTATCAAAAAAAAAAAAAAAAAACTACTGCAGGAGCCACCTTGTATGGGAACTCATCACTCTGCACTGTGTTGCAATACTGATGCTGCTTCGACAAGACACATCAATACTAAAGGAACAGTTAGTCTATATGACATCAAATTAAACACTGCCCTCAGCCCTTATTAGTGAGCTATACAGTCGCAGAGTTTCACTGTGAAGTTAAGTTTGTGACTTTCCTTGTACTCGACAGGAATGACAAAAAGCTGATCATAATTCTGAACGCTGAGAGAATGCCCTTTTCGGGTGCTCTGCTCATCCCTTCCTCTCTCATTGGAGAAAGGATGTAAGAAAGCAGCCTAAACGGAGGGGAAGGTAGTGTGTGCCTCTTGAAGGTCAAAATGAAAACAAAAGATGGGGAGAGAAAAAAGCAGAAGTGCTTAATGTTACGTCCACGCAAGAAAGTGAGATGGTGAGGAAGAAATAAAGACAGAGAGAGATGAAGTGAGACATTTGCAGCTAACCGTTGCAGATGGTCTGGGAAGTGTTGGTCTCTTCATGATTTCCCTGCCAGGATGACTCCGCAAAGCCAGGAGAGATCGGAGAGCAGCAGCACCGGCACCATCCATCTCCAACTCAGCAGGGACCCCAGACTTCTCCTTAAGTCATGAACTTGAAAAAAGAAAAACAGAAGAAAGAAGAAACATTTGTCAACTTAACTGTGATACAATGCAGTGCACGATTTTGTGCTTCTTTGTCTCCCTTTGCTTCTTCTGCTCATCTGATCTATTTCAGGGAATCAACATCTCATTAGTCACTCTTTTACAAAAGCTTTAAACTATTAGGATTTGGTCCACATTTCAGCATCACAAACATAAATGAAAATTATTCAAATTTAAAAAACAAACATAAAAAACTGAAGAGTCATAATTTACAGTATAGTGTTGAAATGCAACGGTTGCTTTGATAGTTTCATGTTGCTTGTGACATTCATTCAACGTGGTTTCAGACTCTAGTGAAATGGCAAAATTATTGGGGTATGTTCCAATGCAATTATGCATGCTGTCATGAATTTAAATCATGTGAGTGTTGCAGGGCTCAGAAGAGATTACCGATACACTGTACCTGCATGTGTGCATTTTTTGTAGTCATGAGAATTTGGCTAGCTGTATGAAAAATGTACAAGGCGGTTCACTTGGTTCTGATTTTTACATAGCTAAGCCAATGAAAAGACTATATGTTCTGAGCCATATCTTATCCCCTCCACCCCCGATATGTATTGCTGACAGAGACATCCTTACATTAAAGGATGAAGAAGGTGCTCAGCTTATAACCAGCTTCTGTTATGAGCAAATTCTAAATTCACCTTTAGAATTTTAAAAAGCTGTGTTAAAGTCTTTTGTTGCACACATATGTCTTGTAGGGGTGTGTGAAGAGCAGGTGCTGAAATGTTTTATTCTGAATGAAATCCACCTCCACAAATAAATTCGCACACACGTCTCCTTTTCCCACAGTCGGGAGAACAGTTCAAAATGAAACGGATTCATATTTGATACAGATTTGTCTCAACCTCAACAAAAAGCAGAGTGTACGAAAGGACAAAATGCTAGTAGTTAAATACAAACACCAGACACAATACAACAACCTACATTTACACAGACACTAAAAAGAAACATAATGTAACATAAAATTCCTCTCACCTGGTTGAAACCACTAAAATCTCAGTACTAAAAATATGTGTGTAGCGTTACAGGATTTCCTAAATAGTATATTTTAATTCAAACGTGAGGCCAGAATTTCCTATGAAATGTAGTAACATACATTTCATTATTTGGCACAAACCTGTAAAATGTTCATGATGTATGAGGAAGATAAAGAAATTATCATGTACCTTTTTTACCATAATTTTATTGTATTTAATCAGTGAACTGAATGAAATATTTGAAGATTAAACTATTTCTCATTTTAAATGAGAAACACATATTTTTAAATGAGTCAGAAATGATGATTATGTGGCACAACATAAGGATTTGTGATAGTCAAACCTTTATATTAATCAGTAAGATTTTGTATTAAGCACATAAGATTTACACTAACCAGTATGGCATGACATATTTAGCTACAGTACATCATAGTTTAGCTCCAGACTGGAGTCTTTTCAAAAGGCCAGAGAAGACTGAGTATGTGGTTTGAGTCTTCTACTTGTTTCTTTTCTGTTCCCTCATGAAAAGGACAAAGAAAGTACAATATGTTTTGTGATTTAGAATTTCAGATGTGATATATTATGGCCAGAGTATGTTTTTATTTGAGGGACAAGGCCAGACTAGCAGAGGTGAGTGACGGAGCTTGAGTGTTGACATATTTATGAACAATCATGGCAGCCACCTTTCATCATGCTGACAACTCCCCTGGAATAAGATGTTAGAAGAGGACAATGAAAAAATACAACCAAATCAATCATAATGGGTCTCCAAAAAACTGATCTGGTATCTATGTCTCTATGTCTGTGTAGTGTTCTTTATTTTTTTATTATTTCATATTTAATTTAAACTACTCACTAGAATAGAATTATGGAAATATGATTATGGAGTCAAGAAATATCTGCAGAGCTCTGCTTATTTCAACATCTTGTGATCTGTGTGGACTTTTAGAAAATGTGCCAGATTAAACCAGAACTTTCACCTGAAAGTGAATCCTGCACCAAAAGAAGCATGTCTTCCCAATTTCTCATCTTTTACTAGTCTGAAAAGACCAGCCTGGCTCCAGGGGGGCTGCCTTTTGTGCACATTACTGCATGAAAGGGGATGCGCAAACAGAAGAAAAACAGTGAATATGGGTCTTTCTGATCCACTCAGCCAGAAGCAATAAAATTAGCCTGGTTACTACAGCGCATATGCATGGCATACCATGGCATAGGCAGATATGGCAGACATTGAAACAAAATACATTTGATGTTTGCAAGCATGTGGGGGAGGAAACAGTAACACATTTGCACAGTGTGATCAAGTTTCAAACTTTCCGTCTGCCAGGGGAGCAAAGCATCCATCCTGTTCTAGCTGTAAAGTAGTTTTCTCTGTCTCCAGCCACAACAGTTCCACTCCCTTCTCACCACTCTCCTTTATAGCAGTTCAAAGACAAACATCAAACTTTCATTCTGTGATCTACGCTTTGGGTGTTTTGCTGTTAAACTTCTCCACTTTAATGAAATCTTCACAGTGCAAGGACAAAAGGACAGAGAACATTTGACAGAGTCAGTACAGAGGGATTTGGCTGGATGGTTTGGTTGGTGGTGAGGCTGTATTGGCCCATACAGAAGGATTTGGTTGAAAATAAGCACTGGCATGGACAAAATATACCTGACAGACCTGACAGAAGATTAATTTCTCATCCATTTTTTAATGTGACCCTGGGATTAAGAACATTAGCGGATTATACACAGATTTGTCAACCAGAGGTTCACAGTGGGACAGCCAGCACCTGTGTGAGGACACAATGCACCCAAACCCAAAAACGAATGTATCCCTTCTCATTTGAGCCAGGTAGGTCAGGTGAAGTTAGAGTTAGCTGGGGTGAAGCGATTAGAGAAAGAGACCAGATAGCATCCACTGTTTTTTTTTTTTTTTTTTTGTACTGCACCACCTTTCTCTGGTAGTTTGCCATTAATGCAAAGCAGACGGACCACACTGCAGCAAAAACAAACCCAAAAACAATTTCCTGCCTGTGACATCTCTAAGTTCCTACCAGAGGTGCCACACGCATTCTGACACATAGTGCTTGTTCTGACTTTCTACACTCACACGCCTCCTCTGATTCCCTAATAGCTTGTACTACACACAGCCCATCGACCCTGATAAATGTTTAGGTTCTGCACCATTACACAGCCAATAAAAATCAATGGCTGGCAAGTCTTAATCGGACACAGAAGCATACACTGGTCAATTGGACCAGAGGAAGGTACAGTAGAGTGCTTACGAAGATGGAAGAGACAGAGGAAATCGTATAGTGATATTAATTTACAACCAACCATACTAAAATGCAATCACACACCGAGAAGAATATCAATGTGTATTAGACAGGCACACACAGACAGAAGAAAATACCCCTCTTGTAAGATTTGTGGCTGCAGAGATAAAGGAACACATTTTATCTGCAGGCAGATAAATGAGGAAGCAGCTGCTATAAAAAAAAAAAAAAAGGCTGGTAATGAAATGCAAACAAAGAAAAAGAAATTATACGAATATCACAACTATGATGGTGAATTCAGTTGTTTCTAAATCCCATGGGAAGTATAAAAATCACACAATGGATGCAGGACTCACTGACTCTGCCACTGCCTGGTTTGTTCATCATTTACTGTACCTCACTGTGCTTTACCTTTGGACTGAGTATAAACCACAGACATTTCTGTTTGTGTTGTCTCATATGATGACCTGTGTTGTTTTCTGTCTTCTGCCTTTCCTCCTTTGTTATCTTGTCCCCTTGCTAAAGAATCTACCTCCTTTTACTGAGCCCTCAAATAAACATATGAGATCACAGATTGACGCTTTCATTATTTTATTGATGTGGATGTGTTTTTTTCTCCAAACCTTTAAAACAGTAAAGGTGGATTGTTCAAACTAAAGTCTGCAGTTAGAGCAAATGTGTTTCACCTGCAGAAATAATGGCAGTAAAATGCATTATGTGTATTATGAAATATTTTACTTAATTATTCGTGTTAGCTCATAAAATAACACTATAAGCTAACCTGAACAAACTTGGCTAATAAACTCAAACTAAGACTACTGGGTAATCTGAACCAAAATGTAAATGTTAAACTAAGGCTGCCAGCCTCTCTTTGTTTCACAATTTTTTTTTATTACAGGACTACTGTACTTGAACCCCAAATACTCTCAATAGTGTGTCAGAATACAGTTAGATGACCTGTGATGAGACACATACACATACTCTCTGCACACATTTCCCATAAGCCTTCAAAGCACGCATGAACTGCCCCTTTCTCAGTATTTCAAATAAAAAACAGGACTGCTAGGAAATTTGTGTTTAAACATATGCTGCTGTTTTGTTGCTGAGGCCTTAATTAGACTGAGAAATCTTGCCTTAGACTCGCGTTCCTAGCTGTCCAGCAACACACACACACACACACACACACACACAAACGCACGTAAGCAATCACAAAATATACCCCACACACACACACCCAGAAATCCTGCTCTGCATGTCAGACTGTGTCTTACTGGTAAGCCACTTGAAATGCCTGCATGAAATTCCAGCTGATCAGGAGAGATCAATCATAATATGTTATTAATATCCTTGACAGAACTGGTGTAAAATTTGTTGGAGCTGGATCGTAGTGGCCGAGCTTTGGCACGCAGCAAGTGTTGACTGTGTTGATGATTCTCTGCTTTCTCATTCCAACTTGTCTTTGCAGCCAAAGGTAATGCCTCCATGACTTCATATCATAATTAACAAGCTGTATTTAGATGTTGGAAGAACAAAATGGTGTACATGAGATTTAAATTGAAAAAGGACATAAATATAACAAAAGCATGAAAACTGTTAACAGAGATCAATAAACGACACCTGGAGGTAATCAATTTCTAGATCTCAATTATGAAAGGAGTAGCAAGTCAAAAATCATTACAGGGGTGGCAGGACCAATGAGTGACTGCACGAGGCCTGCAAGGTCAGAAGAAGGTACTGTAGCTTCAGGGTGCTGATGCATTGCAATGCTTAAAGAAATGGTTGAACGGTATTCTGGGATCAATACACCAGCTGAAAACAGATGGCCTCTACCTGCAGGAGGCCTTTCTCCTGACTTTAGCTGATTTATGTTCTTACACTGCAAAAAGTGGGATTCCATCTCTATCCACTACAGCTTCACTGAGCTCATAAAATAGTGTCATGCATAGGTTACTTCACTGAGTTAGCTCATCGTGATTACAGTGGTCATGAGTTCACCTTTCTATGAAAAAAAAAAAAAACAACACAAAAAAAACCAACTCACTCAACTGTCCAATTATTATGCTATATCTGTGCAGTGTGATGATAAACACAAAACATCAGATCATTCTGCTTGTTAATCCAACATATATAGCTCATTTTGTTACTATATTCAGAATTGGTTTATGCATTATTTTATATTTTTTTCTATGCTTGCAGTACACTTTTTAAAATTTGGTAGTACATAACAGTAACTTACTACAGTTGTAACCCACTCTTTGTCACAGCCCAATAAAAGAGTTGACTCATATATTTTCTATAACAGGTATTTCAGGTATCCAAACACAGGACCAACTAAAACCTCTCCTCAGTTGTGCATTTTCTTTTTCTAAATGTTTCTTGGTCTATTCGCATGATTGTAAGAGGAGTTTGGTACTGTGCCATTACAGCAAGAACTGCTCAGGCTCAGCCTGGTCTGGGAGCTTCCCCTTGGCCTTAGGAGGCACAACTGGAAGCAAGCTGGTTTCCCTCCAAACAGAGATTTGGGTTCACATGACCTGAGCGAGCAGCTGTCCCCCATAGTCCGCCCCTGCAGCACCACACACAGCAAAATGGGTATGTCTACTGTGTGGAAGCTCTGCCCATGTGCGAGCCATTTTTCATCAGAGCAGTGCCCACAATTACTCTTGCTTCCCCCTCACACACAGACATACTGTATACACAAAAACCAGCCATCATGGACAGAACACTGTGTTCTCCGCCTAGACTACAGAATCATCTCATGAATATCAAGTGCTGGTTTGTAGCTTGCCAAGTCATTACTGAGACTGCAGTGGAAGCTTTTTAAACAGCCAGAAGGCATGCAAACTTAAACCATCCGCATTAAACAATATTTTATATAATTTGTTCTGCTTGGGTGATAATTTGAAGTGCAGACACAAAAATACCTCAAACCTGAATTTTCTTCAGTGTTGCTTTATGGCTAAGGTTCAGATTATACTGATTAACATGTGTCTTTGGAGCATTTTAAATTCTTACAGAAAGTCCTGCAAAAAAGCAGCATGTTTTGGTATTTTGGTATAGTAGATGATGATTGTGCTCCTCCATGGCACTATCATTAAGAGTAAGAAGCTACTTTTGAAAATTTACAGGAATTTTAAGGCTTTATGAGCCTGATTAAGTTGAACATTTTTTAAAGTTGGAGTATTGGGCCAGCACAGAGCCTGATGAAGTTGTCACAGTTGACCAATTCCAATCCTGCAGCTCTCCTTCATTCTTGTTCATTCTCTTCACTTTCCCCCACTCTAAGGAAACAGCAAGCCCTGTATTTGCTAACACTCAAGAAACATTCCACAATCCTAAGTGCAGCCAACTGCAATCACTGAAGACCATCCTCCCACAACTATAACAAACCATCATCCCATGAAATGTGTCTAGGAGAAAAGAAATCCCTGCCCTCCAGCCCCTTTGAATCCTAGTAAAGAACTGATTCATGTGACAATCAAAACTGCCACCCAGGCTCTTTAATGCCACACAGGAAAAATGGACACTGCCTGCATTTGAGAGACAGGAGCCATCAATTGTGCTCTCAATGGCTATGTATGCTGTTGTCATCTCAGCTAAATTGCATGTTGTGCGTGTGTATAGTGTGTGTAAGTGGGGTAGGCTGGAATTTCGTATCAAAGTTGTCTTTCCTCCCTTCTTTTCCTTTGTCTCTTTGTTTGACTGCCAGGGCATGAGGGAAGGTTTTAATTATGTTTTCTTTTATTCAAACGATTAATCCTGAACCACAGTGCACCAGGGTTCCCCCTCGGGAGACGTCACACATCTGGCAAGGACTGTGCTATTATCATCACTCCCTCTCTGGGTTACTGGAGTTCCCTGCCTTCTCTCCATTCCTATCTGGAGATGTACAAAAACACAGGACATTAATATTTGATAATAACGATACTAATCTTCCAAACATACTAATCTTCAAACATTCATGAGCACAGACCTGCATTACATCACCTCTGTGCCTCATCATAGGTGCCATGTATCAGAACAAGTCCAGTACAAAGGAAATATAAGGGAGGGTAAGTGAGAAAAAAGAAATTACACTTCAGTGGAGGAGGGAAGCAGGAGAGAAAAGACAGGAGATAAGGAGAAATAGAGCAAATGGGAAGTTGAGGGAGCAGTGGATGAGCCCACATGCATGTTTCTCTAGACTGCTGTCTCTTCCAGCTAGCCAGACATGACTTCACCACAGCTTCCTTGTTTGCAGATATGACCTCACTCATGCAGACAGAGCCTATGCCATCCAGCATTAGCTAGAAGCAGCCAAACACTTTTATGCAAGTTGCTCTCCTCCTCTGTGGGAACCTGCAGCAGTCATACAAGCTGTTTCTATCCTTTGATAAATCATGCAGTGTTTACTACTAGACAGGGTACAGAGAAGAAACCCAAATTCAAAAAAAAAAATGTTTGGGGATGATCTTGAACTGCATAATTCATCTGAGCGAGATGCAACCATGCTCCAGCATGAAGATGTCTTGGTGAAGATATCTATCTTTACACTTTCATAGCTGAGCTCTGAAATTGCTAACAGCCTTGTGATATATAAGCCATGTTTTTCAGTTCGCCTGTTCTCTGCAGAAGCAAATATTGTATCATTGCATTCCTTTGAGATACTCGCCTTGTTTAAAATCATATTTGAGATGTCACAAATGTGAAGGATAACTCCCATTTATTTCAGTTTGTGACTTACTTTAACAGTATTGGCCATTGTTAATGTAATTACCACTGTATTATATAAACTAATTGCTAATCTACGAGCACAACAAACTATTAGGGCAGACAAACAAGGAGTTAGATCATCATCAAATAAGCCAGGGCTAAACAGTTTATATGGACATACATGTAAAATAAAGTGAGTGATGGTAATTACCCCACACTGTAAGAAAACTGGGTAGCATGGCAAGTCAAAGCTGAACTGAATTAGCTCTGGAAACTGTGGTGAGACACACACAACACAGGTGGTTTGCAACACACTAATCATTAAAAATTCACTACTCCCCTTCATTTCCTCTAACTTGGAGATGTGTTTAATTATCATCGAACTGCTTCTTGCTTCATCTGCTTTGTCCTGATGCTGCCAGATCTACAGATCTCAGCAGTTAACTGAGTACACTTTTCTACTACAATAAAGTGATAAACCAGACCAACGCCAAGGACTCAGAACTCTTTCTTCATCAGTTTGCCTTTGTATTGTATCAAGTACCAGGTTTCTTTTACTATATTAACTCATTTTTGTGCATGCAAACGCAAATGTTTGGGATACCACATATCACCCTTTTAAAACTCATGCATCTATCATCACCTCAAAAACACTTTTGTCCCTTTATAGTTTAGATGGTGACACAGTTAGTCTGACCTTGTTTGTTGTCCTCATTCTGGCACTTCTTTTGCCATCCTGGCCCTCTCCAAGCACCCACCTCTGTGTGCCCATATCTGCCAGCCAAGCAGACACTCACTGTCAGTCATTTTTTTCTGTCTAAAAGCTCAGAGCGTTCCCACAGGAGTGACATCTCCATTCAGCCAACCAATTTCCCATGTTTACTCCCCAGTCTCCCAGTATTCGTGCCCTATTTCGGCCTCAAGTGACAGTAAACAATGGAGGGGGAGAACAAGTCTGAGATCAAAACTGAAGTTGTTTGCTGATGGTGACAGACAAATAGTGACGCATGATGTTCTGATGTCCATCTCTCTGGATACACACACACACACACATGCACACACATACATAGAAAAACATCGGCTTGGCCCCATAAGTGATGATTCATGGATGTCTACAATCAAGGACTCATAAAAGCCACTGAGTCATTTCATTACTCACCTGAGAGTCTCCACTCAGCTGGTGACATGCTTTCTGTTCATTTATTTTCCATTTCCTATTAGAGCCCAAGGGAAAGTAATTCAGAATAACAGAAACTTTTGTACAGTACTGCCAGAGCACAGGTGCAGAAACTTTTTTTTCTCAGACTTGAGGTCAGGCTTGACTTCAGCATCCATGCGTAAAAAGAATTTAATGTGTCTGGCTGTTTTTTTTTAATTGTATTTTATTCATCAACAGCTGTTAATGCATACGAGTATATGCAGCTATTTCGATCATCCCAAAGGCTTTTTACACCTATTGCATCATTTAGTGCCCAACACATCTGAGTGAGAGCAAGTAACACATGTCACAGTGACTACAAACTGCAGCAGCTCAGCTTGTTGTTTGTGCAATGAAGCCACGATGCCATACAATGACCAGGCTGCCAGTTACAGGAGGGAAACAAGGACTGCTGGCCTGCTCTTGCCCACTCCATTAGCTGGCTCAAGATGAAGAGTCAGACATCTTTTTTGCTGTATTTTGCCACTACGCTAACATAGGAACTGAGGGAGGATACACACACACACACACACACGCACGCACACATCATGCTTGACAGCTGTCTTGTAAGGCATCATGTCTGTCAGCCACAACAGCTGCCAACAAAAGTGGTATAGACCAACCAGTACGGTGCTGTGTAAACACAACCCTCCTTCCATCCTTTGTTAGTTACTTTCTATCACAAATCTAGAGCATCTCCTCTTCTTCATGTCTCTTTGATTACTTGTTTGCTCATCAGTGCCAGAGCTCAGCTGTGGCCAATGTGCCGTCCTCATCTCTCATCCCCAGCTCTGATTTTGAGAGCTGCCAGGGGCTATTCAGATTGCAAACATGCTACACCACACAAACATGCAATCTTCAGTGTACACACACAGACATGTATGCTCTTATGGCCACTTACGAGTGACATACAGTAGGTATACAATCATTGTTTTGTGCTGTGGTTTGCTCTTCAATAACACTACAACCTACAATTACATCTAAGTCCAGATGAATATTTTCTTTATAAAAATTATATATTGAAAACTTCACAAAGGCATTCAAGTATGAATTCATGCTCAGATTATTGTCTAAATCCTGTACACTGCAAAATCTGTGATACCTAAATAACAGCTCATTCATACACTTGAATGGAAAGAAGCTGTAAACATGTTTATATTCTCATCATTACCTTATTAGCATTCACCCCTTGTTTAGCTCTGGTTTGGTCCTGAAGCAAATCAAAACAGAAAAGTCAATGAGCTTAAATAAGCTACAATGCTACTGCAAATAGAGCTGGAGGTAACTGAAGGCGTGAGTGCTGATAAAGATTTTGTAAGAGTCAGCCAGAGTCAGTTATTATAAAAACATTGATTATAACAACTTTAAATACTGTTAATTTTGTGACTTTTTAGGTTTTACCCCAACATTAGGTAGTGAGCTCAAATGATTTAAGCACATTTCATGATTCAAAACTCAATTTAGAAATCACAGTTAATGCTATCTCTATTAAAATGACTAAGACTCGCTGCATGAATGAAGTGAGCCACAGTGACTCACAGGTAAGAAAAACGACAATCCAGAATAACTAATGACTAATGAGTTATTCTAAGTCACCAATAAAATGAAACTGCTGATGGTTAATGGAACTGTGTGTGATTGAGAGGTTGCCACTTCATAGGTTTTATGTAACAGTCGCTTTATACCTGCATCAAGTTGCTATGGTTTCCATTTTTGTAAAGCATTTTTTCCACTTAGCCTTTGTTCCCCTCTTCCTCATGTCTATTTTCTGTCTGTGCACCTGCTTAAGATTAAAGCGTAGTTGACGGTCCAGAGCTCTTTTAAATGTGGCAGGGCTGAGAAGCAGCCTGTTTCCATTAGTAAACATGGATGTGTGTGCCCAAGACTCAGTATTTTCAATCAATCCAAACACCTGCCCTCCCCCAGCCTGATCACTGTTGCAAATACTGAACAATGTATGTACATTAAAACCTGAACACTTTCCTGTGTAGAATTCACTCTGAGTGCTGTTTCTTTCTTGAAGCATTTTGCCTTACTTACATTTTCAGTGAGAAACCTGATTCTCTGTTCTGACACACACTGTTGACCTGTTTCGTCCTTTTCTGCCCACACATCCAAATACACTAGTTAGTATTCTACACCACACGACTTCTATTCACTGTAATACAGAAATTTCATTCTGCTTCATGCCTCTTTGTGAAACATTACCATACAAATAAAGGCAGGAGAACAAAAGGAGCAGGATTTATGTTCTTTATGTTCTGCATAAATCTAAATAACCACTTGAGTGAACTTAAGGCATCACAGCCCTGGTAATGATAATAATAAAAGTAATAAAAAGCTGTCTATTACTAACATGCAAAATATGGATTGGGCTAAAATTACCTAATAAATAATTCTCTTTCATTGGTAAACGCATTTGAGTAGAGGAATGAAATATACATATTTCATTGCTGCATATAGAATGTTTTATCAGGCCATGTTTTCATTCCAGGTTCAACAGTTCAGTTCAGATCAGTTTATTACTGAGAGAAACCATAATATGTTATACACACATAAAGGTCTGTATATTATTATTGTTCAAATATGTCTCTATGGTTTATTATTGGAATTATTAAATTAGGGTCTGAATATGGCCTGTAATAAAAATATGGCCTATGTGGTTATATTATAACAAAAGACAATTGTTTATACACATTGTATGTAATCACCAGTTTGCTGAGAAGGGTCTTACAATTTGGAAAGCATACAACACCCTCTTTCCATTTTGGAAAGCATAGTCTCTCAACTACTTCCATCACTTTTTGTGAGCACAGTCAAGTGTTAATGAGGACAAGGAAGGGAGCTCCACTCAAGTGCTAAATTCAGCACATCGCACCCCTCTGACACACTGCATGACCTAAATGCTGAGGTGAACATTGATCAATAGATACTTCTAATTTATTTGTATCCCACATAACCGATTACATGATGATAAAACACATATAAAACTCATAAGAGAGATTTGTAGTTTTTATTATGGCTACACACAGATCATGCCACTGAAAATCATTTAGCTGACATCTCTTGACTTTCTCCCTGCCAATTTTCTGCATTTTCTTAGAGACTACTATTGTGCAGATTAAGTTAAAATATAGTATCCTGCTGTTAAAAAAGAGCTTTGCTTCTTTTTCCATTGATGTTTGAAATCAGCACTTCATGATGATTATTTTTGTCCAAAATGCTAAATTCCATCACCGTCAAAATAAGTCAGCACAATAGCTGAGAATTTGCAGCTGTTGAGACTTTAAAAGAGCTGGAAAATTTTGGGATTCAACACAAAAACGTTTGATCCACGCTATCTCCCTCTCCTCATTTGGAGCATGGCTTAACTGAGCCAAATGAAAAGCAACACTATCTCATTGTTTCAAAAGCAGATTATCTGTGACTTCAAAACCCCCACTTTAGGCAAAGCAACACATCACCACACTGTATCAGAGCCACTATTCTGTTTCATGTCATAAAAGATTCTGAAAGAAAAGGAGTGTTAATCTCTCCTGGTGCAAACCCGCTAGGGGAAGGTGGAATCCGTTTGTTTAGTTTTGGAGACTGATGTTGTAATACACGTATTTATCTAGCTCCATCCTTGCATATATAACATTACATCTGTAGGTAAGTTACATATGTTTACAAGCAGGAGTGTGTCTAAGTGAATTTGTTACACAGTGAATGACTGTCATAGACGTGCCAGTGTGTGAATGCATGTTTACATTTGCAGGTGAGCCATGTGTGTGCTATGTGTGATGCATGGGATGCCCAGTTGTTCCCAAGATGTAGTGTACTTGTTCACATTTCTTTCTTTGAGCTTTTTCATCATCATCTAAAATCTCCCTCTTCTCTGCCTTGCTCCCATTGACCTTGCCCTCCTACATGAAATTGAGGATTTAGAAAAGTTATCTCCTTAAGAATCTTAACTTTCCATTAAAAGAGGCAATAGAATGAAAAAAAAAAAAACACGTAATAGATGTAACAAACACATGGAACACACTATGCATAGTGTGTATTGAACACATAAATTGCATAAATCTATTTGTAAAAGTTAACAGGTTAACATGGTTTTAATTGATTATCCCTTCAAGTAATTTGATTGACATGAAGTTGACATGTTCTGTCAGTATAGTCTAAAAGTTTTGTGCTACATTCCACACATTTCATACAGTAAATCTTGTCTTGAATTATCTATTAATATGCTTTTACCTTGAGTGTAATGTTTTCTAAATGATCAGAATCTACATTGTTCCCATGACACAATGTTACACTATCTCTCCCAAATTTCTGCTAAAATACTGCTGAGTTTTGCTGTGTCACTCTGTCTCACTCAGGGCTGCAGTCTCCTTCCTGCATTAGTAACAGATGTATCTTTATTCACAACTGGCCCTGTACAGGGGCAGGACATCAATCTGCTTTGTGTCTGCAGCCTTTGCCTTGCTGTGGCTCACCACTCTGATCCTTGCCTCTGTGGGTGGGGGCCTGGTTATTGAATTGTCTGTGGGTTTTGTTTTGGGTGGCAATTTCTCTTTTCTCCCTCTTTGGTCCAAAATCATGGCCCATTTATTCTAACCCAATTATTATTGAAGCCTGACTGGACAGAGTGATAGATGGTACTTTGTTAGAGCTTGGCTTTTGCTGACACGTATATTGCTCCTCCTGCTTCTGGAGCAGAGGCAGATATTCGGCAAACACACACACACACACACAGAGTCTTGAAATTATCCTAGTTTATGAGGGGTAACAATTTTATTAATTAACATGGCGGTGTGAGGCAATTAAATAGATGTGAACATGAACAGCCTGACTAATTGGGAGGGTGTAAGGGAGGGCTTATAGTTTATTGTGTGAGCTTTGTTTCGACACGGCTCATAAGTCACAAACAAAACAAAGAAGATAGAAGACAAGGTTTTTAACTGGTGACTTTATGTGTATAGTAAAAGTGCAGAAAGCAGCAAACTCCTGTCCAAAAGCACCTTCAGTCGGCCCATTTCTCTCAACTGCTTCACTGCACATGTTTAAAAGACTGCTGGGCTGTAGTTGCTAATCCCACTAGATGATCCTGGTCGCTTGTTAGACTCAAACAGGCTGGAGTCACGCCACAATAACCTTCTCTTCACCTTCTGTCACTGTTAACGAGGACATCACCTGCTTGTACGTTTAAAACTGTCCATTTACTGCATATATGAAGTCCTGTGCTGCGTTTTTTTTTACTAAGAAGCAACATATCTCTCATAAGCAGCAGGGTATTACAATGCAAAGTGGTATTCTACATCTTGTCTGCCAAGTCCCTTTTATTAAGCTCATCAGTCTTTTTATGGAACCGATGCCAAAAGTCACTCCCAGAAGTGTTACAGGTTACAACTGAACTGCAACCTATGACACTTTTGGAAATATGTCTGAAAATTCTCAGTCATCCAGGTGAAGTTATCTAGAAGCTGAGCCTAGTAGTTGAGTTGGAACATTTTACCACTAATCCAAGTGGCTTCTTCAGTCTAAGGCAGAATTCTGGTAAAAGTCACAAATCTATCTTTCAGGTTGGTGTCACTCCACCCCTACCCTAAACAGGCTTTTGGAAATACCATGAACTGCATGACTTATAATCATCACAAACACACTGTGACTCATGATTAGAAAAACATGAAATAACACCAGCCTTTTCCTTTATGTGATCCTTATTCATTTATTGATTGCACATAATTGCTGTTCTGTGCCTATAAGCTGTGTGTGTGTGTGGAACTTTGATTGGAGCATGTATAGAAAGGACAGTTGACTTGTTGGTAAATGGGAAGCAGGGTACATATGCAAATAAATGGCTAGCCCAAGACACTGGGACACAATGAATGATGTGACTAGCAGTTTGAAAGAATATATGCAACAGAATAGTTATTGATGAAAAAAGCAAGATAAAAATTCTGCTCTCTACGTAAGAACAAACATCCAGTAAAATGAGACAAGTAGCAACTCATCTTGGCATCTTATTCAAAGCCCATTAGCACCAGAGGGAGCTCTCTTTCTCCATCCTTAGCCAGCATCTCCAGGTCTGTAACCAGATCTGTTACACTCTGTAGTGGTGTGTGATAAGCCCAATATTATCCTCTCCAAAGGCATAGGAGGGAAAGGTCTGGGTGTAATGAACATATGGTCATCTTAGCTTGGGAGCTAATTGTCTACCAGCTCGCTCTGCAGTGAAGCTTACTCTCCTGGGCTGGAGGAGAAGTGCTGCCTGCATGTCAATGAGCACAATCCCCTGTTAACTGAGCACATAGGGTCTCTTGTCTCACACACACTAGCTGCCATCTGCACCCTGAATGGGCTGTTCTGAGGGTGTGTATATTTGTGTGTATATGTATGAGGATAGGGAGTGGGGGTGGGAGGGGTGTGAAAAGAGAGCTCTACAGTTAACTCTATGCACAGGCCTGTCTTGCAGTCGGCTGCTTTGAGAAGCAGAGAGATCATTGAGAAAAGATCTATTTTTAGACACGCAACAGGGAGGGGATAAGCATGAGCGATGTGCATGTGGATGTGTGTGCGTTTATGTGTGTGTGTAAGGCTATTTGATTCTATGGGTGAGCATGATGTGTAGTGATAGTCTTTTCCAAAACAACGTCGCAGAAGAGGCACAAGCTATCTTATACTTCACACGCAATCATACAAGCCACACATGAGTCCTGAAGAGAAAAACACACACACACACACACACACAACTCTGGATATCCTCCCATTGTTCCTGCAGCTAGGCCTGACAGTGGTGTTGGACTTACATCACACATACGCACAAAAAACACACACAACCTCCCTAGCAACGGGACACGTGATGCTAGTATTGTATGCCCAACCTTTTCACGTTCTCTCTCTCTGTCTCTAATCCATGTCTTTCATCCTGACAGGTGCCAGCGGCTGGTGAACCAGGCTGCAGATTGATGATTGGAGTGGGCAGAATGGACACAAGGACTGGTACCAATGTGAGGTCATCTGAAAGTCTGTTTGTCTGCTGGAGAGTAAGATTCTACTAATCACAACTTGGACTAAAAATTCATCTTTCACTCTAAAGCTAGTGGTTAATCATCGCAGTACAGTCTAAAGGCTTTTTATATAATCCAATAGAAAAAAAATGTTTGTTGTAAAAGCAAGACATTAAATGAATCGGCTACAATTGCCTTAACATCAATTATGTAATATTTCCTGGACCTAAAGTCAAAAAATTATAAGGTCTAGAAAAACATTGTGTTAGCCTGCACCCCCAGCTAAATATCTTGTAAAAGTGAAACATAATGTTGGAAAAGATACAGCACAGCAGAAATACAAACCATGGTATTTGTCCAAGTATATTTTTCTATGTTACACATTAAAACAGAGGGAATGATGAAGCGTTCGCATCAGCAGCCATAAAATGCATGTTTAGTACTTTTTTTAATAGCAGTCTGCTGAAGACATTAAAAAAATCAGATGGACACAAAGTTTTCAACCAAAGCATGTCGCTAACATTAATTATCTACCCAAATACAGCTTATAAAATCTGCCATTTCAGTTGACAAGAAACAATCACTGGTCCAAAATGAGAACCCTACTAGATACTGCTGTTGTGTGAAATTGTAGCCCCATTCTTAAAATGAAATATCTGACTGTTAATCTGCTATCATGCAAACTACATAAGTGCCATGTTAGAATTGGAAAGCTCCACAGCTACTTAGAAAGACTAACTAAAGCTCAGTTACTGGATGGTCAGTGAAATGATCCCAACATATAGTATCCAACTGGTGACACAAGCACATACTGGTATGTATCTTTTTATGTAAATAATAAGATGCAAGGCTGAGATGAAGTATAATATGAGTGGTCTCTGCACACATACTGTACTGGAGTACATAAGTCAATACAACCATGTTTTAATTGTCTGCTCAGAGAGCCCTAGAAGCATCAAAACCAATATATAGTTTAATCTCCTACAACAGACAGGATTACACTGACATGACCATATTTTCACTCCTTATATGCACAAAACACTCACCCACACAAATTCCCTCCACAGGATTTTTACAGTTTCTGGCATGTAAAGAGGGATGCAAAGATTAATGTATTCAACTGGAGAAACATCTGTGGTTTGCAGTCTAACACAGAGTCACACACAGCATATTGTCTCAAAGACAGAAGAAAGACACATCAATGCTACATCAGAAACCCAGCGACTTTTCAATCTCCTTCAAGACCATGATCGATTTGTCAGCCCAATTACCTAGACCAAGATATCAATCATTTTTTGTAATAACTCCAAAGCCCTCCAACCTCTGTAAATCCATTTCATCTCATTCTCAATCCCCCCCCCCCTTCGTCATCCAATCTCAACAGCACACCTCTCCTTCATCTATATACCGCAGCACCAGCTTGTTTTCATTCCCTGCCCCCTTCAAAACAGTGTCCACAGTTCTGACCTTTCCTACTGATTGTGCGCTGACCCTGCAGAAAGCAAAGGCATTCTTTTGGTTTTAATTATTCATGTGTGATGAGAGGCTCTGGGCTTTCTTCACTGTAAGCCAGGAAAACAGTGTTTCTATAGTAAATGTATGTGTGTGTGCATTTGCTGTACCTCATTTTTCTGTCTATGAACCTATTTTTAAGTATATATAAGGTTTTTCTCATAGTTTTGCCTATTACTATTATAACACTAATAAATTAAAGAAGAAAGTCAGATGGGACAAGAAACAGAAGCGGTCAGACAAACAGACCCCAATGTTAGTAAAGCTTCATTGGGAGAGGAAACAAGTGCAAATAGTAAACTTGTTCACCCAAAATGCATCCTATAAAGATTCATAAGCCTTTACTGGCCAGCTTCCAGGTTCAACTTTCACCTTCTGTACTTAGTTGTACATGCACATGGTTTTCCTTTGCAGTAAGGGATTACACTGACATTTTAAGTGGTTTCACCCAAAAGTAAAGTGGCTAAAATTAGCTTATAAGAGGATCTAAGTATTTGCTACTTAATGCATGCACTTCAGTGTATCTGATTCTAATTATCAATAATTATACACTTCACAGAGACATACACAGTTTCACTGAATGCTACACCTCTGTTAAACCACTCTAACTTGTCCAAGTTTAAAGTGATTACTTTTCACGCCAAGCAGCAAACTTGCTTCTTTCTCCATTGACACCACTCACAACTCCACATGACACCTCCAGGAGAAGCCTGAGTTTAAACTCCTTACAAATTTCACCATTAGGCTGACAAATGAAATGCAGGCTTTAAGTCGACAGAGCAAGCCTCAAAAGCTGGTATGGAGTGGATGGAAGGAGATTATAGGGGGCCTCATCTCACTGATATGGGGCAAAAACTGCTGACAGTCATAGCGATGAGGAGCGTCACGCTTCTGATGCATAAAGTCTAGATGTTCATTACCCCGCATATCATCACCAAGCACACTGAGGACCCCGGAGCTCTCTACATTTCTCGTCTGTCTTTCCCTCATTTTTACTCCCTCTCTCGCTTACTGTCTCTCACTCATTTTCTCTCTGTTGCTGAAGATGATGAAAGACTAGGAAGTACACAGTCATCATTATGCACCTCAAACCCCTAAATGTGGCATGGTTGAGTCTGTCAAGTAGAAAAATGGCCACTTATTCAGACTGCTAAAGCCATGTTGTGGTACAGTAATATGGAGAGGAGAAGCCAGTCCATGCTGGGAATATACTTGTTGTTGTCTAAATGCAACCACAGGTTTACAATTATAATGAAAAATATAATGTAATACTGTTTACACTGTACATATGTGCATTTTCATACATGTATGAATTTTAAAACAAATTAAGTTGTTTCATCGCCCTCCAACAGCACCTGCATGACAACATGACTCAGACCCTTTGCCTCTGCATCTCCATGGCAACACCACACCTCTCGCCATGTGCCAGGGTCACCCACTCAGGCAAGCTCATTAAGGCTGTTGTCACGTCGGCTATGCCGCCTCTGGGTGCCTTTGAAGATGACACTGTGTGTGTGTTACTGTGTGTATATTACATGTATGCCTGGTCCCCCTTGTGTGCAAGTGTGTGTGTGTGTGTGAGTGGATAATCAGATACAGTGGAACAGTACAGTGTTGTCACATTTTGATGTTCAATCCCAGATCTTTCACACACACACACACACACACACAGACACAGACACACGCACACGCACACGCACACGCACACACACATACACACACACACACACACAGAAAACAACCAGGCCACCCATAGGGCACACAAAGAGAGGCTTCTGAGGAACGTTAAGTGAGATTGATTGGTTCAGATGATTTCAGAGCAGCTCTCGCCAAAGGGCAGCAGTGATAGCAGTACTGAGATGCTGGCAAACGGAACAAGTGACTACAAATGAGAAAAAACGGAAGTCAGCACTCACAAAAGAAAAGTTGTAGCTTGGAAGATTTAATTTTGTTGGTAATGAATTTATTTCTTTGTCATTTGCTCAAGGCTCATCTCAACCTCTGGGGTCTTGTCTTTACTCATTAATCACCAGCGACTTTGTGAGAGTGTGGCAGAACGCTCAATAATAGATCGGGAGAGGAGTCATGTGATACACACAGACATACACGCACGCGCCTCAACATCCTTCAGTTTCTCTTAACTGAGATTTTGACCCATCACTTTGGACACCACTTTTCAGCCGTGTTAGTCAGAGGTACAGTAAATTGTCTCCTGTCACGACTAACTAGTATAAAAGTAATTACAAGAGGTAAATTAGGAGTAGATTAGAAGAGTCAAATTGATGCCATTTAGTAAATCTTGCTACATCTCTCCAGCTTTCTGCTCCAGTGTCATCGTTTTGACTGCAAGTTCTTAGTCACTTCTCAAACAGGGCATCCTTGATTTAAGACAGGTATTCAACAGCAGAATTCAAATTTGTAGCCTGTGACCATAGATGTTGCTGGATGAACTAACAGCTACTAGCAGATTTTAACTAATTCAACTAATGTTAGCTCCTTGAGGTTGTTAAATTTACTTTTACTTAAGAGTTTGATGGATACATTAGTTGACATTGCATTTCTCAGGAAAGTTAGTAGTAATGATGTATCTATGAAACTTAATATAACCTTAAGCTTTTCAAAGCTCACTTTTTTTTTTTATATTTTCTTTCTCTTTCATACAGCCACTTGTGCTGTTATTACAGCCATCTGTCTTTTTTTTTTTACACAATACAGATGCTGAGGAACTCCTATTCTGTGTGTGAAAGAGGCAGAATTTACTGGGCAGCTACGATTCACTGTGACACTGTCTCTTCGAGGGCCTCATGAGGAGAGGCTCAGCTCCCCTCACAATGCCCTCAGAGCTTGTCAGTGGGCTGCCTGTCAGCACACAGCCAGGCTGAGGACATTTGACGTACTGCATGAGGATGAGAGGACAGATGGTAAGGAGGAAAAAGATGGATGGAACAGGGATAGAAAAGAAGGTAAAAGTCAGTGAAAATAACATGGATTAGGGAGGGCAAGTGTGGGTACAACCATTACAAGACTTGTTAATCTCAAAGATTTTTATGTATAACAGGTTGTGTAACTGAAGGAAAAGCAGTGTTGAATTGGCAGAGGACTTGATGAATAACGTGACCACTAGACACTGCCTTGTCTTTGGCTGAACAAGCTGGCAGAGGTGGGGTTGCTAATTAGACAAGTATTGACTTGGATCAGTGTTTACAGCATAACGTCGGGAGTTAAAAAGCCAGAAAAGAAAGATTTTTCAGCTTATCTCTGACAATGTCATCAACTGAAGACAACGGGGATATAGACAATCCTGCTAACTTTAATAGGGCCCTCTTCCAAGCCAGGCTTTGTGACCACAAAATGACATGGCAGCCACGTCTCAGTGGATGCCAGGAATCTATAAAAGTTGTTTTATTCCACTAAAATGGAATAAATATTTCAATTTTAAGTGCAGACTTCTAATCACTGCTATGGAGTCTTCTCACTGCTGCTCTTGCTCTTTTCAGAAATGCATTGCTGCTTTGTAATCAGTATTGCTATTTTAACTACATGAAAGCAAGAAAAATAATGGTCTTTCGACTCCTAAAAATGCCTGGATTCCTGGTGTCCTCATTAAATACACAGATAGCCTGAGTAACATAACTGTGTCTCCTATTATTACTTAGAGCACATGGAATTTCACAACCATACCCTTCTGAGAATCACTTTATAATTGACTGTCCCCTGTTATTTAATTTATTCAGGGTGCCTTTCCTCATTCCAGCTTCACAAGACACATCAGCACACACTTGTATGTGATGTACACAGCAGACATGCATCACAGTGTGGAATGTTTGCCGCAGTCCAGCACATAATCAGGAAACACAAGAAGTTGTAGGTGACTGGCCTCCGACCTCTGGGGCTTTGGGAGTGCGGCAACCACACTGGAGTCTCTGCACCATTTGTCGTCCTAATTAAGAATTCATTGGCCACTAACGATGAGTTCTGAGCTCCATTTCCTGCACCTTTGTCTTCCCTGTGGCATGGTAAATCAGCCTAGACTGACAGACCTAACACACTTTCAGCAGAAACAGGACGAGCTAGAAAAGAAGGAGAGGGAGAAAATGCTGTAGAGGGGACAAGAGGCAGAGAGAAGGAGAATAAGAAAAGGTACAGGGGAAGAGGAGGGAGGAGATTTAGTAGAGTGGAGGAAAGGAGAATGAGAAAAAGGAAGGAAGGAGTGTGGAGTTGGCAAGTCTCCAAAACCTGCCACATAGAGATGCAGAGTAAGGCTGGCATTAATATGGAGCCTTGGGGAATGCCTCTGGTAATGGTAAACACATCCTGTTTGTCTGAGCTCTGTTATCTGTTGCCCAGTGCAGTATACACCATGGTTATCCCTATGGGAGACAAGAACACCACTAATCTTTCCCTGAGGTGACACCTCCACTTCAGCATTCCCCCAATGTTGGAATGCTGAAGCCTATTATTACTATTTTCGTCACATTGTGATAGAGCAAGTGAAGCTGTGATCTATAGAGCTGCTACACACATATACAAATTACAACAACTCTGGCATGCTTTTTTTCTGATGAACTTCTTGAAGTTATTACACAGTAACACATACATATGAGTCACTAAATATTGAGTGTATACTAAGCTACAATAATCAGGTGCTTATCACAGGTTTACCTGGCTTATCCAGCAACAAACATGTTTCACAGAGAGAAAAGTGGGATGGACCCTGTCATCTAAACTGAAAAGCATATTACCTTAAATGGTCAAGTTGGCCCTTTAAGTGATCTCTTAATTTGCTTAAGTTGCCACTGACAGTTTAATAGTTGTCTTCAATCAAAGTTCAAGGTTCACACAAAATGCACTTGTGAAAACAGTGCACATCTCAGAGGGATTCAATTTTGAAATATTTGTAAAACTTCTCACATCACTGTTTTATGTTGTGTAATTGTTAGATGTTCCTTGTAATCAGTGAGAGCTGTTTGCTTTGGCTCCCTTGGTCTCCTAGCTTGAACCTGGATTGGGGTCTTTCAGGGTTACTGTTACTCTTATTGCTGCAGATGGCAAAAAACAAACAGATATATCCCCAGCATGAGCACTTTTTACTGCCAGAACAATGTCAACTGATTTAAACTGCCACGGCTTTCCTGTCACCACAGGCAGGGCTGGGGCCAGGCCTGGATATGCTTGACTGAATATGAGCAGGACAGATTGCTCATTCACGCAACACAACAACAAAGACAGATCCTTCAAAGTCCCTCACTTGCATGGGCACATCCAAATGCACCAACTGGCACGCAAACAAGCATCCTTCACCACTAACACACACACACACACACACGCACACGCGCGCACACACACACCAGCATGATAGATGGGAAAAGACACAAAGGTCAGCAGTCAGCAGGGCTTCACTTAGACAGAACTCAGGTTCTTTTACATCACCTTGACTTAGAAGATGGAGCTGACCAACCTGATCTTTTCCGCAGTCTCTGCTGTAATATACTGTACAGCTCGGCACCTGTTTTAAAGGACTAGAGCTCTAAATGGCTTCCAGTATCCCCACCAATATTTAACCAGCACTGTGCCATCCACTGTCATGACCCAACTGTTTCTCTTTTCCTGTCCTCTAGCATGTGAAGAAGGGATCCCATGTGGTTGTAAGTGACACAAGCATTTATCTTATCCCCATTTGCAGATCAGCACTCCTGTTAGTGTGACGGTATATCTCCCTGAAAAACTACCCTCCAGGGGAAGTGCTATAGAACATAGCATTCACTCTCACAGACACACACAGAGAAGCAAGCTTGATTACACAACTGGTCTTGGATGGGGTGAGGTGACTGGGGTTCACACCCATTGACCCTCTGTCTTTACTATGCTGTAATCACACACCACACCACTACAAGAGAACAAATGAAAAAGTCACGGGAACTGTTCTATGTAAAAGCTACTGCTTATGCTTTAATCACAATTTACCTAATTATCACAAATCATAGATTCTAAATATAATTCCTTCTTAGACATTTTCAGGTTTGCAAATATTATTTGAAGCCCTTTAAAATACCTCAATGTGGATTCACACAAAAGAATAATACAGTAGAATCTACTGCTGGGCAGATTGTAGTTAAGCTCCACCTAAGTAACCGTTTCCTCAGATACAATCACACATATGGTATTGTGCCTGGGTCTAATTAAATCTCCTTTAGTTGGTCTGACCCTAGCATGAGGCAACATAGGATCAGGGGTTGGAGAAAGGGTAGCAACTCAATATTACATCCAGATAACACAGATGAACTTAGTGTAGGAACTGTCAATGGCTTCAGCAAATAAAATGACCTGACAGAATCCAACATGACCAATGGTCCATAGTATTATGTATAACCCAGATGTTGCTCATAACGTTGAGTTCACTGAAAATTTTTGGTAGGTGAACAGAAATGTTTGTACTATAGAACACAAGACACTTTTTATATAGGACAAGAAACAAAAATGTGTTTCAGTTCAAAGGATGAACTGAAGCTAATGACCATGGAAATATGTTGTTCTACTTTAGGTAAGTGCATAACGAAGCCTTGATCAAAGCTCATACTTTGTGACATTGTTTCAGTAAATAGACTTGCCTTTGATTAAATAGGCCAAGGCACACTCAGTGTACTCACTCAGGGTTGGAATCTGGATTTTTTTGTCTCCCATGCCACTCTCTACTGACTACAAACACTACAGTAAATTGGCTTTTAAAACCTGGCTTCACTGGAAAGCAAAATAATAATGTAGTTGCTTTGATTATTTGCACATTAGCTTAGCCCTTAACCTTAGCAATAGCAATGGATGTGATACTATAGCATAACCAGGCATGTGATCAACAATGTAACCTTCAAAACTATATCCTCTCTCGAGGTAAAGTTCCTTCGAGGACATACGGCATGGCCTACCAGTCTAACAGGCAATAAGCTTAGCACACTGCAGCCTCAGGTTGGAAAAGAAGGCTTAAAGTAAATGGATTGGGGAGTTTACCATCTGAACAAGGGACAGCAAAGTGGATTACATTACAAATGACTCAAAATCTTTGAACCAGTTGTGGTGCTATTCCATGTCTCACCAGATATCCATACCTTGATGCATCAGATCAAACCATTAGCAGCATCAGGGCTACATATGGATGACAATAAGCATCAAAATGCATTTCATTCAGTAAAATGATGTCAATGGATGCTTTGTTGTGGGGTCTGTACTGCTGTTGTGTGGTGTTTCATATCAACTTAAACTCATCCGTGGGATGCCAGTATTCAGTGAAATATTGTTTCCCCTGCTGTGGATTAACAAACAAGGAAACAGAGATCTTCTTGGCCATGGGTGTCACTGTGGTGAGATAGATGGCATAATTAGAGCTTAGTGCCAACATCCAGGGCAGATCCACTGACTGGTGGAAACCCACTGGGAGAGAGAGGAAGATGTTTACTAAAGGGCCAGAGGCTGGCTGACAGAGGAGAAGATGGGAGAGCCAGGGAAAACAGAAGGAGGAAAAGAGAGAGGCCAACAATAATGAGCTGCAGCTCAAGGCTTCTGAGTTTTTCCCTCCTCTATCCTCCTGCCTTCGTCCCTGGCATTGCATTGGGAGCCATGGGCCTCCAGCATTGTGATGTCCCTTTTAGTGCATATAAATGTCTGTTTTGACTAGAGGGAGAGGCAGAGGGTATGGCCGCTGAGAAATGTGCATTACAATAACACCAGTTTTCTTATGTATTATGCATATCCAGTCAGCATATTCATTCCAGTTAACAGAAATGCTGCAAAAGCCTGCTCACACTGAAGGCCACTTTTGAATGTGAGGGTAATGCTGTTTAAAATATTACGTCCAGCATGGAAATAAGATGGCTGATTTTAATTCAACAAAAGGATTCCAGTTTTTCATCTTTTCATGACAGTAATTTAACATGTCAGTGACAGGCAGCCAATTAGACACATACGCTTGGCACCAACAAAAGTGGGAAATTTGGCAAAATGTGTGAAAATACAAGGCTATGCTCAATATGAAAGCACACATTTAATAATAACAACATAAGCCACTAGAGACATAGCAATACGTAATATACGGTACATATATATATATATTTATATGTGTTGCATGTGCCCATAACAAGCATGTAACGTACGGTTCATGTGTGACAGAGTGGCAGTGTGGGTGCTTTTAGGTGTCTTCCTGTTGATGCTAGGCTGCTTAAATAGTACATCATGATTAACCTGCAGGTCACTCTGGGGGTATTAAGGCCCAATCCCAACAAGTGTTTCGACCTGAAAGACAACATATGTAGTTTGTCCCTGAGAATACAGTTATGGGACCCTTGACCCAACATGTTTACCAGACCTTTGTCACCATGGTAACAATCACATGCTCTATGTCACCATTTCAGAAAAAAGTGGCTTAAAATTACCTTTGTTGTCATGGTTACAATAACAAACACGTGCCAGGAACAGTCAGGGATGAGACCGATCCCTCCAACCCAAAACCATAATGTGGAAACTGTCGCACTATAAACTACCTAATTTCATTCCTTTGTTCCTGTTACAATTACTACAGCTGCTACAGGTTGGCTTACTATAATATATTACTGCTGGGTGTAGAAACCTTCAAAAACAGCATACAGACCAATTTTTGGACTTGCCAATCCTCATATACCCGTCACAAGCTGTGAGCTGGATTACAATGCTAGCCCCAGCCTGTCATGCAGAGGGTGTTTTTCCTACTAACTTATAGCTTGTGTTACTACTTGCCATAAGATTCATGGAACTTCTTTCTGCAATACTTCAATACTTAAGACTGATGAAAATCTGTGATCAATAAGCAAACGGGTACTGGCAGGCAGTTGGGATTTTAATTCAGTGGCATGTGAAAAGGACCCTGGATCTAGGTGTTCAGTCAGTTCTGCTGGTCCATGCCAGATGATCTGGTCCAATCTGAACTGGTAACAAGAGAATGGAAAGTCTTTAACACCCAATCATGTCAATCACCCAATCTTATTTGATCAGGCATCTCAACTACTGTCATGAGTAGAGCTTTTCTGAGTGTAATTAAATAAAAACATTTTAAAATGTTAATGTAAGTATTCAAAATGACCATGAAGGATGTGTAAAAAGGAAAGTACAAGGCCAATAAAAATAGGATAAAAGCAAAATGGCTCTAAAACCAATATTTTTATAATGGTAGTGTAAATAACATTAAGAATCTAAAGAAAATTCATTTTATTACCAAGAAAACTGAAACATATAAAGAGCAGACATTCACTACACACGGATGAATACCAAAACAGCTCATCTCCACCGGTTTGTCTTCAAGGCGGAGATTGATTAAATGAACAAATCACAGCTGTCAAAGGAGTGCAGGAGTCACGGTTACTAATTCAAAGTAGTTGGACATTCATTAATGCTCCCTAACTGTGGAGGACTTCCACTGGGTGGAGTTTTTAATAAAGTAGTTTAAGGTAAGAGATGTTTTAATTGTGGAATCCTTGCTAACAAGCCAAACAACATCTGCTATGATACAAACAAGGTGACTTTTAGAAAAATGCTGAAACACAATTCACTGTAGCAAACAAATGCAATGATAGGATTCTGCTTTATAGTCATTTACTTCAGAAGTAAAGATGAATGTAATGATTCAATGATTAGGAGACTGTGCTCCCTAACTATAAGAAGCAATGGAGTCTCCTGGCCTTTCTTCCCATATATAAAATGCCTCTGGAAATGAGCCTCAACTTAAGAAACTGACTCCTCTTCAGAGCTGAAATATGACATGCCATAACCACCATTTTTCACAAGCAAAATAATCTAAAAGGGGTGAATAATTACATTCACACCTGATAAAGCATTCAGTGAGACATCACCCAGTCTTACCGTAACTATTTGGATGTGTCATGTTTCATTCTTGCCATAGGTTTGATGTCCATAATCTCTGTCCTGGCTTGTATCCAAAGAAGTAGGAGGAAAGAAGACAGTGTTTTTTTGTGTTTGCTCAGTCATAAACACACAGTTCTTCAGTACATATTTGTCAAATTACAAATTGGCAAAAGGACAAGAAGAACAGATTTAGACTTTGGACCACATAGAGCCTTCTATATGTGCTGAACATTTTGAGTGTGTGCATGATAATGTTCATGTTTGTAAACCTATTAGGCACTGCTTAGTCTATATTAAAAAGGCTAAGAAAGGTGTTCTAAATATGAATTTAGAGAACAAGAAGCTCCATTTTATGCAGAGTGGAAAATTAATTACAGTTAAAACAAACTGTGACACAAATCCCTCAACACATGACTAGTGGCTACACAGGGAATTTGTGCTTTTTCCCTCTGCTCATTATAGCTATAATTAATTAGCTTCATCTGGAGATCATCACAAATACAGTTAGTAAGATTAATCTTTCTTTTTCTTCAAGGATAACACACCTCTCTCTTGGGCAATTCCCCTCATTTGACCTCTTGTCACTGCACCTCTGCCCAAAAAAAAGTTCACTTCAGCATTACAATTTCTGCATTGGCTCTCAGTAACAATTCCACTACTATCATATCTATCTGAAAGCTTACAAATCTCTATTTTAATATGTAGAGAAGCCTCAGAACTCTTCACATCAAAGAAAAGGAGTAAATGGTTTTCTGAAGGCTTTTTCTGTGGAAAGGGAGGAGTAGGGGCTGATAAATCATGGCAGAACTGCATCGCAGACACTGAGATTGAGATATCGACCTAATAACGTACAAAGGGTCTCTTGATGTACAATCTCTTGGTCTGCCCCTATCTTATTCTTTTTTTGCCTCTCTTTTCACTTCTGAATCATCACTTCTGTTTCCCTTCTTTGAGACCTGATTTTGCACCTCCCAGGAGGCTGGAGAAACTTTTGAGAGTACACCCATTTATGCCAACGAGTGGCTTCCAAACTCAGCTCACTCTTCAGAAACTGACACTATTCCATCCATGGAAAGGAAAAGAGAGAAAAAGGTGGAAAGAGAGGAGTGTATAAAAAGGAAGAAAAAGAATCATAGTATATCAGTATCAGAACAAAAACAACCTACGGTCGAGAGCCGTAGAGCAGGAGAGCAGAGGAAGGACAAACAGGTGATAAATACATTAGGATGTCATCACAGTGCCCTGGAAAGCTTCCTCACGTAGCTTTCTTCCCCTCATTTCTGCAGAGCTCCACACAACATGGAAACAACAGAGAAG
Organism: Mastacembelus armatus; assembly: GCF_900324485.2. NCBI lineage: Eukaryota > Metazoa > Chordata > Actinopteri > Synbranchiformes > Mastacembelidae > Mastacembelus > Mastacembelus armatus. The sequence goes on along the minus strand of NC_046654.1, from coordinate 7,126,536 downwards.
CATAGGAGAACGACTGTAAATGCAAACATACATCAAACCAACACTTTAATGTGCAACATTATGCCGTGTTGGGCAGCAATTCAACAAGCAACTAAAAATATTTCAAGATTTCCTTTGTCCACTCCAACAGTGAAGGTTAGTGAGAGAAAAATGCCTTGTTGCTGGAAAATTACTGAAATAATGTGTATTTTGTTACTCAATGCATTATCCTGTAGCTATCATTTTTTTGAGGAAGGCTAACAGAAGTTTCAGTGTCTTGGTTTGCTGTGGCACACTGTGACATATTTAATATTTCATCTGCACAGCAGAACATGGCAACCAAATGAGACAGTGTTAGTCATTTACAGCTTCCAACCCTTACACCAGGAGTCAATAGGGAAAGATCAAAGCTCTTTCATACACACCTTACCACGCAAAGATTCACACAGGGGGGGTGTGCAGAGTAGTCAAGATGATGAACAAGGATGGCAATTAGTGCTGAAGACAACCTTGAAACATCTGGTCAGAATTAATGTCAGAATTAAGGTAGCAATATGGTAAATGGATTTATACGGCACTTTTCTTCACACTAATACACTCAAAGCCATTTGCCCATTCACCCCACTCAACCACACAGTTACAATGACGCTACACACACCGTACATCAATGGAATGGCCACTGGGAGCAACATGGGGTTCAGTGTCTTTCCCAAGGACATTTTGACATGTGGACTGGGAAAAACAGAGATCCAACCAACCAACCAACCCTCAGGGGCAACCGGCTCAACCTCCTGAGCTTATAACATACTACAAATTACATAATACAATATACTACAAATTAAATTGGTGTGGGCTCATGGGAAATACTGTATGGTTTTTGAACCAAGACATAACTTAAATTCCTGCCTCTCAATGTGTAACACCAGGATCAATTATTAGCTCTAAATTCAACCACAGCCATCAGAGCACTAGCCGTGACTGCTTTGTTTTCAGTTTACCAGCAGTACACAGCAGGGACATTTCCTTGTATACTGGCATTTACACGTAGTTCCATATTCAGCAACCTCTACGAAAATGATATATTATATTAACGTGCAGCACAGTGCTGGGTACTGTGTGTCATAGAACCCAGTTTAAATACATCAGCATAAAGCCTAAACTGGAAGTGGCACAGTACTAAGGGATATTAATTATACATGTGTTTTCATGGGGTCTTCTTTTGATGTGGTGTTTTTTTGGAAATGGATGTTGGTGTCTGTTGACTGTGTCCTGCTCCTGAAAGCACAGACCAGGACACTGTTTACCCATGTGGCTTGACAGGTTACCCTGCTGATGTCTGCCTTTTTATAGCAGTTAGAGCACGACAGGACTGGAAAGATTCTCTGCATCTGCCTGCTGACTTGAAATATCTGCCGTGACACCCTGTTGAGAGGGGGAAGATTCCATAAAAAATTCTGCTGACACCTGCAACTGTCAACTTCTATTACGCAGCAGACATCAGCAAAGTCATTTTCATTGGACAGTCACCAGTGTCACCTGTTCTGTCTGCTCTATTTAGTTTTTAACTTTCCTTTTCTCCTTTGCTTTAGTTTATCAAATTAAAAGAGGTGTGACACTCACTCCAGGCTGTTTTAAATAAAAGATTTATTTAAAACATAGATATTTCCATACCTCAGCTTGTCATTCATTTCCCTCCCTTTCTAGTCAGTCGACTGTCAGTTTCTTCTTGTTCTGCTTCCCGTTTTATCTTTCTTTCTCTTTTTTCAGGATGGCAGAAACACTCAGATTTTGCTGACACTGGGTGGGCATGGGTCACCAGCTACCATCAATAATACTGACAACTTGTGTTTAGACAGCAGTTTTACTGGTGTACAAAAAAAACTACAGGAGTGTCAAACTGTTTTCTAGCAACAGGAGCAGTTTTCCAGGATGTTCCTATATTAAACTCACCAAATACAAAAACCTTGTAATAATAACCCTGCACCTGTTATGCTCCTCCCAAAGACTTTGTTGGATGGTTGAATAGTGTCTGAACTCAAATTGTAAATGAAGTGTGTTTTTTCTAATTATGTGATATTAAGAAGAACAAGTGCAATAAGTGGACATGACCCCTGATGACAACTAGAACTCTCAAGAATTAAAATAAAGACTGCAGTAGTAACTTGGTCCTGTAGATTCCTTTTTTAACAGTCTTGTCTATTTGCTGCTGTTCCTCAATTGCAATTCCTCCCAAAGCACTCCGCCTCTCCCTTCACTACCTCCCTGCTGATGCTTTCATCCAGTTCAGCACAGACATGCTGTCCTGCAGGGCAGTAAATGCTCCATCCTACCTCCAAGCCCCAGTCAAACCCTACACTACACTGCATTCCTCAGCTTCTAAATGAGTGGCCCCATGTTATGCTGTTGCATCTCCATCATAAAACCCTCTAAATATATTGGTCCACTCATTGCTGAATAAATTCATATGTATACAAATATGTTTTCCACTTAATTTAAAGCAGGTATACAAGTACTATATAGAGACAACTATTTTTCACCTCTGCAAATACTATATATATTTGTGCTTGCATGGGTTTATTGTTTGTTTTGCAATTACTTGTTTTCATATAATGTCATACCATTTGAGGTTTCCTACTCAATTCAATAATTATTTCAACCCTGAGGGCCAGTGAAATCCATACAGCGGAGGGTATTAATGTTCCACATGCTATTCACATGGCATGATGGCTGCAGGGACAAGCTAATAGTTAACACAGCTTTTTCATATATAGCTCATTCATCACCATCTCTTTTCCCCTATCTGAGCACATTCTAAAATCTTACAGTCTCTCTTGCTTTGGTCCAGAAGTCTTAAGTCCCTTCTCCTACAACATAAAGATGGATAAATTGTCTTGACATGCCTGCATCTTTCTCTCCCACTTACGTTATGTCTAATAGCAGGTTAGTTCCAGATTATGTGCTGAAAAACCATTTGTCCTGCTGCCACTTCACAAGACAGAATCATTTATGTACAGCAATTAATATGACTATTTGGAAACACCGGTTATAATACAGCAGAAATGGTTACAATGCCAATGATGTCATTACTAAAGCTCAGTTCTATTGCTCAGTGTCAAGCTAAGGGTCTACAGATGTCATTGTCATCTGCTGATCTTCTCTTCCACACTTATTCTCAGCCTTTCTGGCCATATGCATCAGGGTGAAAATCTGTTGTTTACCGCTCTTTCTACACAGACAGAAATGTTTGTAGGAAAATCAATCACCCCGCTGTCTCTATCTGGCAATAAGTGCTATCGTGCTTCAACCGCCCCCTGCCACTTTCCCCCAGCTACATATTTATAAAATATTCTGTGGTTCGGATATCGCAGTGCTTTCTCTCATTTGGTTTTGCCCCCAGCCCCTATTTTAATCAAGCCATGTCGAAAAAATATGAGGATTATGAGATTTGCATTGTTTCCAGATGAAGCAGACTGGAGGGATAGTTTTCAGATGTGTCGCTTTGTTCAAAACAAACAAAAAAAAAAAGAAAGAAAAAATAGAAAAAAAAAATCATGCATGCACATGCCTATTCAATTCCAGCCATGCCAACCCTATATAGCACAGTATACGCTTGTATGTACAGAATGGGGGGTTTAAAAATACAAGGCAAGGCTCACACTAGGATTTCAGAGGGAAAGATTCCAGCAGCAGCAGGCTCTCTGCTTTGTACAGCTCAGCTCACATCATTAATAACCTTAGAGCGGAGGAGAGAAGACCAGAACAACTGTTACTCTTTTTGATTTATGGTAGAGTGTCTGTATTTAAGAGTGGATCCAGAGTTTTACAGCACGAGCCCTGACCAACGGTGACTAAACCACAGTCCTTTGGTGTTCAAAGGTCAAGGTTTGTTTTCAGTGGTGTCCTCTTGGTCTGGATCAGGAGACGGAGAGGGACATGAACACAGGGAGGGTGAGAGAGTAGGGGGAGCAGTGTGGTTTCCAGACTGACACAACATCCTGCTGTTTTCCATTGGGCCCCTTGAAGGTATTTGTCCCTCCAGCCACTCTCTGTGCCACAGTTAGTGCTATTTCAAGAGCAGTATGCCTGTGGCCAGATCAATACATACCCCGAGCAAACAGGGAGTACTGAGGATAGTCTTACCACTGCACTGGGATGAAACGTGTGCTAACTCAACAGTGTTCTGAGACAGGCTGTTCAAAACAGTTCTCCCTTGCTGAGAGGTTCCCAGGTGTGGAGAGATCGAGAGCCCAAGGGAGGGACATGCTTTAATGTAATGTTGAATAAACAGAATGAGAGTATTGTTTTTTCTCTTTTTCCCTACAAACATTATTCAATCTCAGAAAGTGAAGGTGACTGATAAATGTCACTGAAAGATTACCAAACTTAGAGAGAGTGTATTAAAAAAAACACAATGAGTTTCCTGGAAAAAAAAAAAATCCAGATGATGGAGTGGTTTCTTTTTTTGACAGCGCAAGCGGCATGATGCGTTTTCAACAGCAGCGCCAGCTCAGAGTCAGCATCGACACGCACACGGCGGCGAGGATAGAGAATGTCTGTCATGCTCCCACTGAGAACCTAGCTAGGCATGTCAGCTATCTTCCTCATATAGGCTTCAGAGGCTTATAGTCAGAAAAGAAGGGAGTGATAGGGACAGACAGGGCAAGAGAGAGAAATAGAAACACAGAGACAAAGGGGGTGACTGAAGGGTATGAGCAGAGGAAAAAAAGAGAATAATGCCAAAAAAGTAGAAAAACTCATGCAAGACCAAGTAGATAAAACCAGCAAATGTACAAGCATCAGCACAACGAAAAAGTTAAGTTTTATGTTGTAGCAGCAATTAATAAGCACTATGTCTTTGGGCATGGGTAGGAGGAAGAGATAACTCCTCTCATGTTTTTGGTGGTTCTGGTGAATTAAAAAAAAACAACTCAAGAAAGGATCAGACTGAATCCACTAATCAAATCTTATCATTAATTCAGGCATCAAACCAAAGTTTGCATTACATTATCTCTGTGCACAATGAAATAATACGAAATCTGGCTTGGGGAGCCTGTGCAGCAATTTTATACTTTTTCATGAAATTCTAGGTATGTGTTTAATTAGATTCTTTAGTATTTAATCTAGCTCCTTTGGGTGAAAAACACCTGTGAGCTACCAGATACCAGTTAATAATACAGCCAACCAGATATACAGATATAACAAGTGCAACAAATTAACATGGATATGATTTAGATTCGCTGTAAATAACACCCCTGTGTCACTATCAAGCTACTGGCATTTGATGTATCTAAATCCGGATTGTAAGAGAGAATATTAATGTTAGAGTGTTAACATAAATTCATGCTAATGAGTGTGTACTTTTGACATTTTGACTATATTGTTTATTTACGATTAGCAGGATGGAGCCATTTTTCTCTTACTTTTACTATTATGGTTTATCCTTAAATGCAAATTAGTTTTGTATATTTAAACCAATATTTTTCAAAAGACTGTGCTACATGTAGTTATAATAGGTGTGTGTGTGTGTGTGTGTGTTTGGATACCACAAAATCTATACATTTTCAAAATAACGAAATAAATTTCTCTCATCAATCTCAATCTAACGATGTGAGAAGGGAACCATTAGCAGTGCTCATCTGTCCTCTGCAACTCTGCATTGCTCATATTCACTAAGTCAGCCTCTCATAAATATACCCTCCACAAAAAAAAATCTTTCACAATGAAATACACACAACACAGAAGATAATAAAACTAGATAAGACAATGCATTTACTGTGACTTTCATGATGTACAGTGTGCTATTTCACTCAGTAATAATATCTGAACAACAACCCCACCCATGTCTTATGACCCATGACATGGCTTTTAAAAGAGAAAATACATCATGCACAGCGTTAGACTGGACTAAGGTGGACAGCTCTAAAACTGTATGAAATTCTCATGACAGCAATGAGCCTGTGGGGATTTTGGATGGAACAATGGTGACCTTTTACCTCAAAGGCCAGATTGCTAAATACCCTGGTTTCAAGGAATATCCCACTTACAGAATACACAATCCCCATACACCCCTGCTGTAAACAGAATGATAGATACTTTGTCAACACTTTTGTCACACCACACTTTATTACAAGGTTGGCTGAAATGTCAGCTGCTCTTGCTGTTGGGTAATCAGTTTTATGGCTATGTTGTAGCTTGCACAGAAAATGCCGGTTCCCCAGAAATGGCTCAGGAGGCAATAGGACCACAGATCCCTACCATGCCTAGAGACATGACAAAAAAAACATTAAAATTTAGCAATAGGCATCAACTAATGACCTAGAGTGTGTAGGGATGTTTTAGTTTTATATCATTCAAAACCAAAAGCAAGATTTGCATGAGCAGCAAAATCTGCAACTAAAAAATAATATATGGTGACATCGTCTCTCCCTTATGCCTCTACCTTAGAAGTAATCAAAATATGTAGGGTTTCTAATGAAAGCTCTGAAAATAGCCAGTGCTCGAAGTGGATGACAAGCTAAGATTTTATTGGTCAGATTTAAGGTTTTGGTGCTAAATAAGTTTATGCTGCCTTTAAAAAAACACAATTACAATGAAATTGGTGGTTGATATATTTGGATGTACAGTGGGGCATGCTTTAAGCACCATTAACCCTGTATATAGATCCACAGCTCACTTTATGGGTCTTATTGGCAGAATGCTTTCTATGAGGGAAATTTTTCAAGAGCCTTATCAATTTCCAGTGGCAGTATAAGCTCTGGGAGCGGAGGAGTGAGCCATGAGTGCAGTGCTGTCATCATGCAGGGAAGCCTAATGGAAAACTGTTCCAGCGCCTGCTCCTGCATTGCACATATAGATGACTGCAAATATGAGGTGGGAAGAAAGAAGCTGAGCTAAATGACAGTTGATGACAAGAATATAAATTATTAAGCTTTTAGGCCTAGTATCAGTACCACAAGCGCTGTAATTTGCAGGTAATCTGGAAGGTTTTTATGGAGCTGTAAAACACAAGATTGTTACAGTGTCCTGCCTGTTTCCCTGATGTCGACTACAGTGTGGAGGTAAATGGGGTAATGGGTGGAGGGTGACAAGTGCTTAGTTCAAGGAGTCAAGGTCTCCCTTAGGAGGGGCGTGGAATGGGAATGTGGAAAAAGGCGTAATTCATCTCCAGATGGGTGAAGGGGTGTTGGACACCCAAGTGTCTGTGTCATGTCTCTCTATGCTCGTGTTTCATGATGGCCCTCACACCCTCCCTCACCCTGGGACCCTGGGGTTATCCTTCATTCTTATTTATGAGCTTCCACACAGCTACTCAGCTCTGCTGTGCCACCTCTGCATCGATCTCTCAAGGTCGACAAGGAACTGAACTGCTGTCTGTGAGCTATATGGAGAAACAGCTATAAGAGGCGTGGTGTGTTTGGTGTTTGGTTTGTGTGTGTGTGTGTGTGTGTGTGTGTGTGTGTGTGTGGAGACAGTTGTGGCTTTCAACAGTATTTCCGTCTGTCCTGTTCAGGAGGGCGTATACCTTGGAGCAGCCATGCAGCAAAACCTCAGGGTGCCACACCCCGTCCTGCTGCAGGACCACATCAGGACAAGGTTTCCTCACAGGAAAAAATGACAGAGCCTGCAAATCTGTACACCAGAGTCTTTAAAGCCTAAAGACAAAGAGTTAGTTCTGTTTGAAAAGCTCTAACAACCACATCTTACTGCTTTGTAGGGAAGTAACATTTATAACAAACCAAGTAGTTCTTAGCAAAGGGAATTAAGATATATGTGTCCGACAGTCTATAGATGATATCTACCTTGCTAAATGATAATGTCATTGCTATACTGATCTGTATAGTAAAGGGTCAATTTCAGTAGATTAGTGTGCACATCTTGTAGCTTGCACAGAAAATGCCTTCCCCAGAAAAAGACTTAACTCGACTAACTTTTCTGCATAACAGTGCAAAATGGTAATACAGTATTTCAACTAAAGGACCCAAACTGGAACCAGAGTATGATCGAATAATTATGCTAGAAAATGATATTGTACCAACCTATTGTTCCTACTTACATGTCTATTTTTCATGTCAAAGCTACTGCAGCCTTGAGCCTATTATATTCTTCTGTAACTCAAATGACTAATCTTTGTAAACTTAGCGTATTTTAGCATCTGCCACACATGCTGGTCTGGTACATTCTGACTTAGGCAGCAAAGTTTTCAGTCCCGCCAGAAACACGAAGTCTGTAAGCATCATCTCTTCCATAATGGATGCATAACTGAGCAGCTCAAGGTCAGAGGTTAGCATGGATTGCAGTGAGATTCAAGCTGGGGGGGCGATGTCATCACTGCAGCGAGGCAGAGAGATTCAAGCTCCGGGTGAGAAGCTTCTGCTCTACCCTGAGGGATGAACAGGCACTGGGTGGGTAAGTGACACAGAGCTCATAACCACCCCGTGAGACTGAGGCCATACATTTCATGATCTTACTCATGTTGCTCTGGAGAATCTCCCGTGACTGTCAACGTGTGAGTCACACCTGGCTTCCAGTTTCCTGCAAGCAGTGGCTCTATTTGTCTTCAGGTTTGACTTTCATCAAGAGATAATCGTGATTGTTCTCATGGGCCCTTCGTTCAAATTGGGAAGGCTATTATGGCAACGAACAGAGCTTACACTAAAACAGTTTAGGTTGTAGTCAATAAAATTATGTTCAGTAATAAAAACAAAGGAAATACTATATCTCTGAAGACAGTACATTTCCTTTACTTAGATCATTTGGAGTGCTGTTTTTTTCCTGTACATGCATGTAAAATGTGAATTCAGTCATTAGTCTCTCACCAATATGAAAATGCCAGTATGGAACTGAACTGTACTGTGTTTTGTACAGAAACTCTTCAGTTGTCTTTCAAAGCATTTGGCTACTGGTTTGTGCAGTAACAGAAACAGGGGAGGGTTAAATGTAGTGCACTGTACTGTATGTTGGGATTTTTCTCCTACTGTGCTGTAACTAACAGGATTCTGATTGAAAGAACAAAGAGTTTGAGAAAACACCCACATCACCATTTATCAACCGCTCAGCCTTTAGAGGATCACAGGGGTGGGGGGTGTTGGAGCCAATCATTGGGACATACAAGAGGCGGTGTACACGCTGGACAGATTACCAGTTTATCACAGGACTGACACGCACACAGATAACTTGTCACTATGACATTCACATTCTTATGTTTGTGCAAATTACCATCAACAAATAACCTAACATACACATATTTGGACTGTGGATAGAAACTGGACCCATGCAGACATAAGGAGAACAACCTCAACTACATATAATTTCAAATGCATGAAATAAAGTATATCTACATAAAAATGAAGTAAGACACAGACAATGATCTTTGATGTTTTAGATTAACATCATTTGTCCTCTACTAGACAAGTATGACACATTGACGAGATATTAAAAAAACCTATTTGTGTTATTTTGATGTGGTTTTAACAGTAAACCCTAATTCAATTTGGCTAATTTACATCTTTACTTTCCACAAAATGGCATTTTTGGTACTGGTGTATGATATGACGCAAATGAAAAATTATGGAAGGGAAATCATCAACCCTGATGCCACCTCCATTTCTCTTCTATAGTCCATACTGCCAATGAGCCATGAAGATACCTCACCATCACCTATTAACTTCAGTGGCATACTAATGATGCGGCCATTGCTTTAATTTAATTTCCATTGGCAAAGCTTCCAGGCAGGCACACAAAAATGAATGCCATTAGGGTGAAATTCATGGCACACAAGCATGAGGGGCAAATTACTATAGAATGAGCTCGGCAAACAAAGAGCTTGTGCATTTTCTCAACAAAACAAAAAAAATCTGAATCTGACAATCATTGTTTTCTTGAACTGCTCCCTGCATGATTCAGTGTTTTTTGTTTTTTTTTTAATCTACAGGGACACAGTAAAATACACGACTCCGTTCGGTCCACTGTATACATAACACTGCACACGGATGCGTGTATTCAGTTACAACGATACCTTCCCTCAGCACTATTTGACAAGATCACAATATGCTAGCAACCAAAACTGCCTTATGGAACCAGTATGGCCAGCACATTGCATAGTGAAAAGGCCAAGCAGAGTTTGAAAAGAGCTTTGTGAGAGAAATTGAAGAACGCTGAGAATAAATGTTTGCTCTATAGGATGCACCGGCCACAGTGTGCTGTGTTGGTGAATAAATGATGAAGAGGAAGAAGGCCTTGTCCTGCTGAGCTTGTCAGCTTGGGGCAGCTTTGTGTGTGTCAGTGTGTATGTGTGTATGCAAATCTGACAGTTTAACTGGCCCTGTTGTATATATTTCAATGTCAAAATGTCATGTGTTCAAATAATTTCCTACTCGTTTGCAAAAATATTTTAAATATTTGTACACTGCAGATATTATGATTGACAAAAAGTAGTGTCTATTGTATTTACCTGTCTCTTCATTGCTGTACAATCCATAAAGTCTGGTTAATGCACATGCACTTCTGGATAATGGATAATGTATCCTATAATGCTTTACTTTACTTTAAATCTAAAAACAGGTCTAAGATTTACAGTGGCAACAATAATATGTAGGTTTAGCAGGTAAAATGGTCACCATGCTAACATTTGTTCTTAGAAGAACAGGTGCCTGATTCATCCTAGGTTTATTGTGCAGCCCATCGCGCAACCCAACAAGCCCACAAAGAACCCATCAGAGTTCATGAAGACCTGTTTTCAGAGGCAAGAAGAACCAGGTGTCCTGTATGCTCCAGAAACATATCGCAGATTCTCCAGAATACTCTGAGCAACACTGTGTCAGGTAGTCAGAGCAAACTCAAGATTGTACATTATCAAACCATTGTGCATGAAGCAAAGATGGCAGGAAGTCAAAGACAAGATTTTTTTGGTCTGAAGGGTGGTCAAAAGGCAACAGTACATACCGTAGGTCATGTATGTTGAGGATGATGGCACAGAGGTATTGCTCACATGCACTGAGTCAGAGACAAGTTTTGAACTCATTACAAACAAAAACAGACAGATCTTCAAGGACACTCGTGTTGAGTTTTTGTCACAAGCAAGATGTAGGTTGCTTTTTGAAGATGCAAAGCACATGCATTTGAAGTACAAGGACATTCACATACACTCAAAACATGCAGTGTGAATGTGTGTGTGTTTGCATATGTGCAGTATTGTGAGGAGCTATCAAGGTGTCACCTGCCACTGCGTGTGGCGGCGTTCCTCTGTGGTGCTGACAGGGAGAGGGGGGTTATGGGATAGGACTGGCGACAGCAGTCTTTCGGACTGCAGCAGGTGCTGTCAGCCCATTGTGTTCCCTCTGTTTCCCCTTTCGTCTTCCTCTATTTTTGCTTCATACTCCGTTTCTTTTTCTGCATCCTTCATTGTGCATGTCTCATTGGCTTCTCAACAAATTTAGTCTCCCCACCAACATGCATCTCTAATACTAGGTGAATTGAGTCTCAAAGTATGTTCAACTTGCAAAATATTTATTTTTTTATTTGGTCCTGGGTCGTTTTGAAGTTTCCTTAAAACATCCACGTATAAAAAAAAGAAAGACATTATGGAAGTTGTCATACAACAGCTGTCAGTCAGCATTTTACGCTCCACAAAGGATTAGACTGTGCGTTAACAAACAACTAATTACGTTCAGCTGCTTTTCATTTAGATTTAATGAATAATTAATGGAAACAGTAATGAAGTTGTGTAGAACTATATGGGCATAAATACCTATGTTGTTGGCCATGCATGAGGCCCTTTTAATGCTTAAAATAATTCAAACTTGGCAAATGTATTTAATACAATAAGTCTCTCTCACTGCTGGGATTTAAATTAAGTACTGTACGTCTGCTTCTTAGCATAAATTTGTTTAGTAATTACATTCCAAATTGCAAGAATATAAGCACATTGTTATGATAAAGTTCCTGCACTGGCATGCATCTCTTAGTTAAAGCTCTTGGCTAGAAAAACAACTATTAAATGTAATCAGCTACAACATTAAAACTAAGAACATGTACACCCCTTCATGGCAACATTATTTCAGTGGCCAAAGAACACAATATCTTCTGCCATACTGCAAAATGTGTTCAGGAATAATTTAAAGACTATGACAAAGTACTCAAGGTGTTGCCTTGGGCTTCAAATTCCCCCAGTCTCAATCAGATCAAGCATCTCTGCAATGTGCTGGAAAAACAAGTCAGATCCATGGCGGCCATACTTTTCAACTTCCACGGCTTAGAAGGATCTGCTGCTAAAGTCTTGGTGTCAGATACCAGAGGACACTGTCTTCTGGTATCCATTCCTCTGAGAGTCAGAGCTGTTTCTGTATCACAAGGGGGGTGCCCACACAATATTAGTTTGGTGGTTTTAATGCTGTGTCTTTCCACTGGAAGCAGTGAAGCCTTTGCCAAATGGTGCTTTCAGTGCAAGCCACCAATTAGTGTTTTTTCTTGTGGAATCAAGAACAAAAAAAAGATATCAAAAGACATGTTCTCTGATTTTCAGCTGTGTGTTCACATGCATTGTCCTGGACAGGTATTGATCCACTGAGAAATGAAGAGGAAGAAAATCAATAGCTTTTACATGAATGCACAACAAGCAGTTTTAGTTTAGTTTAGTACAGGAAGAAAGCCGAAAGGGTAAAAAGCACAAGAGCCCTTCAAATGAACACACTCGACATACTGTAATCTGTGTATACATTAGTGCATATACACTATAAAGTATATATGCACAGACATCAGGAACACAAGCCTAGATAGTTACATATGATTTTCTAACCATAAACATAAAATGTGGTCTAACACAGTCGTGAAGTCAAAACATTAAGAATATTTAGCTAGAACCTGTAACCTCCTCCAGCAGAAATTACCTTTGTGCAAGCTGGGGCGAGCTGGCAGAGGTCTCTGGAATAAAGCCAGGGTTTTTATTTCTCTGGGGAATCAGGACTCACAGTAGCTTAGGTCACGAGTGATATACACATTGAAAACATCAAAATGCATCTCTCAGTTTCTGACTCTCTAGTATCCACTCACTCTATCCCCCTTTAGTATCTTCCTTCTCTCTTCCTTTCAATAGATCTTTTCCTCTACAAGCAGAGGAGTCATAGGCCTGTGACAGATTAGGTCTAAATGACCTGTCATTATATTTGACAAATGGACAATCAGACCAGATAGAGACAGACAGGCAGGCAGACGCCAGTTTAGATCTAAATCTACAAGCCAATGTGCCGCCAAGGCAGAACCAACAGATCACCCAGACCGCCCACTGTATCTTGGTCTTGATAGTACTTATTCTTCTTCACTTAAATCTTGCTCCTGTATCTGTCATGAGGGTCAGGAGCTACAATTTTAAAAAAAGTTATACTGTTAGTGGTTAGACTGCTGGAGACAATAGTTTAGACCAACTGCACAAGTAATCGCTGTGCTACGGAGCTTGTAGAACTATGTCTATGTCTGTGACCCAGGCATTAAATATCAAAAAGTTGTATATAGAGAATGTGTTTTGTGCGTATGTTGTTTATCGCTTGTTGTGAGGTGTGTGGAGCTGGTGCAAAGTTGTAGTGAAGGCATGTGTGCAGTCAACAAAGTGAAACATCAAAAGCTCTTCTGAGTTACATTAATCAGGAGCGAGTCTCAAATCTGCCAGTGTTGCAGTGAGTAATTAAGCCTTGTTGGCATAGCAAGTGAGTGGACAAACTTTTGATTTACTAATTCCTCTTCTCTGTCAGTCTAAACTATTGAAGTACACACTGTGTGTGTGTGTGTGTGTGCGTGCATGCGTGCGTGCGTGCGTGCGTGCGTGCGTGTGTGTGCATTAACAGGTCTTTTTTCTCATGTAGCCTACAGCTTCATACAAATTTTGCTGTGTATTTAATAAATGTATAATCACTGTGTAAATGTTTGGGAATTTGATTAATCATTTGTCATATCTAACACATGCATGCACACGGACACACAAAAACATACACACAGCTGTCAGTGTTGGAACAGAGGCTGTCATAGGGACCCAATGTCAAAGAGCTGAAGTCACAGTTAAACCTGAAGGCATAACCACATCCCTACCCCGTGTCTTCCTCCTTTATTCTTTCATTTTCTTCTCTTTTCGTGGTGACAGAATAACAAATTACACATTACAAATCTAGATAGATTGGTTCTAGTGTCTAACCAATTTAAGATGCAGTTGTTTTGATAATGAAAGTCACACCAGAGACCAGAAATAAATGTGTGTGTGGGGGACTGGAGTCATTTCCTTGTATGACACATGTCCGGAAACCCATGGCCCCCGCAGCCCAGTGCTTACAGGTACATTACTCACTATTGACCATAAAGCCTATCTTGCCTGTGCCTTGTCATCTTGGGGAGTTGAATTACATCATATCTGAATCAAACTACTCTTCTCTGACCTTCATCAAAATCAAATGAACAAGATTTGCTTTTCCTGGATCTCCTGTCTCATCTCTTTTAAATGTTGTCATCGGTTCATATATAGTTAGTGACAACTGATGTGTGGTTTGTTTGGATGTCTTAATGAGGAAGAAGTACAATAAAAGTAATGGTAATATATGTCATTTCATATGTTTTTACACTCAAATCACCAATGGTCTACTGAAGACCTACAGAGTCAGTGAGAACAGATTCTTGTAGACGATAGGGCAACTCTTGATTTTGCTCTAATAAATCGGTTTACTTTCTTCAAGCTTTCCAGTTCATTGTAGACCTGAAAACACCTTGGTCATGCTACTGAAAAATGAAAACAGAGAGGATAAAAGAGACAGAATGTTTAGACCACAATCTGTTTCAAAGAGACAAGTGATAACAGTGTCGCAAAGCTGAACTGAAAATAGTCCTAAAATGAGAACATTTGTACAACATGAACTGTTGAACTGAACTGGACATGAACCCGGGTATTACTTTATAAACCTCCACCCAATCATCTCTAAGTGATTTAACAGAGGCATGTCACACCCGTACATGCACATGCCCATGGACTGTTTGTCAGCTCAGCTGAGATCAAGAGACGGCAGACTAATCTCATAAAAGACATAATGTAATAAGTAATACAGTAACTTAAGAAGGCTTCATTTAGAGTTTGCAGCACTGGGGTTTGAAATCATGAAACTAGTTTTTGAAAAATCATCTCACACTCACAAAACATCTTTAATTTTATTAATAAATGTTGGACCAAGATGTGTTGGCTTAAGCGACCCCCTCAGGAGCTTAACAATGGTTGTAGCTAAGACTGTTGAACTGACAAAAGAGACTTAGATTAGAATAATAACTGAAATAAGATAATTATTCATCACTGCATCACTGTTTCCTAATAGAATCATCCCTCCCACATCCGCACAAACACACTAAAGCAGGTGTGAGAGGGCAGAGGCAGCGGAGGGTCAGATGGCTGAGTGAACCATGCATCTGTTGGCACACTAAATTTTAAAGCAGAAAGCTACAAGGAGAAGGTCACAGAGTCCTTGAACAGGTTTACAGTCCTGATCTAATCCACACATCTAATGAGGAACAATCAGCTTATACTCTAAAGGCAAGCCTGTAGTATCTGGGCTTGTGCAGACAACTTACACAAGCAAAGACACAATTAAAGCCAAACCACAAGAGCACTAATGAGGGTCTGTAAAATAGCTTGTACATGGTATAAGTATTTGTGAATACATTTTATGGTGCACATACATGACCTACGGTATGTACTGTATGTATGTATGGACTACAGGATGAAAGATGAGCGTTAGAATGAGAAAGGAAGAAAGAGTCTCAACATACTTTCTCTTTTTCTCTCTTTTATGACCAGTCTGCTCTCCAAGAGAGAATACAGATACTCTCCAGCAGAGGCTAGAAGGATTTTCTTGGACAACTTCTATAATGAAGCAATGAGCCGTGACACTGACATTAGATTACTCCCAGAAATGCTATTTTCACCTGCTGACCTCGCACTATAACTGAATGTCTTTGTTTTATCTCCCTGTGTCTCGTACACAAGCTTGTAAGAAGACAATCTTCTGCACCCTGTGATTGCCTTATCATGTCTACTAAGATGTGGCTCTATGATTATGAGGGCCCTAACAAAAAAAAAATCTTTCTGGTCTGCACTATTAGTGTGTGCTCCTGGTCTCCATCAAATCAATCTCTGCTCCTTAGCAATGTGAAGTTTTTCACTTCAAACAGACACAGGATCCTCTTGCATGACCTATCCATCGTGCATGTCTCAAAGTGGATGTGTGTGGGTGGGCTATGGCTACTATGCCATGTGAGTGGATTCATTAGCAATTTAAAAACACGTGCTAAGTGCACAGTCACACTCAAATAGCTAATTATTATTTTTGTGTTTGAATCTGCACATGTAGTACTTTTATTTGTAAGCATGTTAAACAGTAGGAATGATCATGTTTTTAATGTAAATCCATCTATATGTCCATGTCCTGTGAGTGTCAATTATTATTCACCTGAAGGCTGCATGTCACATAGCTCAAGTCGCCAGAGGTGACATATTGTCCATTGTCTCCAGCATAACATCTTGTACATCAGCTTTGGTGCTGCTACCTCTCAATTGTATATCTGTGTGCCTGAAAAAGCCATTTTGATCTCTCCCTGAGCTTTCCTATCTAGACATGTAACATGGATATTTAGTCTGAGGTCCTGAATGCTCACGCATACATGTACTTTTAGTGAAGAAGTCAGTCTGTGTCCTGAGAATCAGACAGAAAATAATTTGCAGTTCCCACTCCCTTTCCTGCTGTGTCTACATCACTCTTTATTTCAGCTTCCTAACTCTGCATGTCTCACCATCTGGCTTGCTGCTTTATTTTCATTCAGTGCATCTCTTAATTTTCATTTCTATTCTCCGCTGTCTTATTACACCAGCTCTTTTGAATTCCTTTGCCTTGCTCACCTTGACAGTTCTCCTATAGTCTCCTCTTTCCCTTACTTCCTGTGTGCAAGAGTATCTATTTCAGAGCCAGGAACACAGAAATGCAGCTAGTGGACATACACCCCCCCCTCCCATTCACAGCATCCAACCTGTCCAGATAGATGTGAATGAAGGTCATCTTGTAGCTGACTAAAAGCCAAACACATTGCTAGTCCTCCTCAGCAATTCAAATACTGCTCTGTTTTCTTGTTTTCTCTGTTTAAGCTATGTATACAGCTGTATATACAAACAGCATCAACATTTACTGCAGGGTGTATGCATGTGCAACTCTTTGTAGCATGCATTCATCTGTGTTTGTCTGGGTGATTTATTATGGAAACTGTGGAGCTCTGTGGTTGCAGGGAGAGATTATAATTAACAGCTTAATGGCTGATGCAGACCAATCGAAAACACGCTAGAGGGTGCAGGATAGTAATTCCGCTATTGATCCTCAACAGGTAACACCCACCAAGACATGCAAAGTATGAGTTTAAATGCCTGACATAGCCTCTATAGATGACAGACCAAAACAAAAAGGGCAAATAACCACAGAATGAAGGAAACGTTCAGTGGAATTATCTATACCATTATCATGCTGCAAAGCTATCCTTTTTCCTTTCAGCAGTGACCACATTATGGCTGCTAACATATGATCTCACAGCCCTGGCACAGGGAATAATGCCTTCATGTCTTTGCATGGTGCTTTACACTGGCTCTGTGTTTGAAATGTGTAATTTAAATCAAGCTGCCTTGCCACCATAGCTTTCTGTACATCCATGTCCCCCTCCACTGATTCTGATGGACAGATCTACCTTCACAAGCAAAAAAGAAAAATAGGCAAATGAGTCTAAATTTGCCAATTAAGAAAATTAGTCAGTCAACCTGGCAGTTTGTGTTTTACCCTCTCCCTTCCACTCTTCTGCTGACACATCAAAAAGCATCAAGCACACCTACCACAAATTATATGTAAAAATACAAGATTTACTGACAATTGTATTCTCTAAACTCACTAGCCTTCAGATGTGCTTGGGGACTCAACAGAGGTGCATTTCACATTTGATTAAATCATTACATGATAATAACAAGGTTGTGTATTGATCTTCATTTTGGAAAAAGGGTCACATATTGATTTGCCTTTGATTATCATAAGGGCCATTTAGTGATGACTTCCAACCAAGATCAATCTGCGTCCTTTAGGTGATACAGTAATAGGCTAGCTTTGCCTCAACTACCTGAGACTCTGCCACGAACAACTGGATTGGAGCATTAGAACAAATTGGTATTGGTGTAGCAGCTGAAATAGTGTGAATTCAATTAGACCCGAAGGGTTTTTTTGAAATGTTCAATAGTAATCAAAGCATCCTAGATGGAACATATACCAAAAAAAATTTATTTTTTTTCCACTTAAATAAAATGAATTAAAAAAAAAAAAAGAAAATTAAAATTTTATCCCAGAATAAGCCAACAAAACTAAGAATCTAAGACTAAGTGCTCAGCGGAAAGTTTTATTACTTGACAATTTGAATCTTGAGTCTACAGATATATTTTTGTCAGTGCAGGATGGGACAGATTACAGCATTTCAAAAGTATGACTAAACACTGTACAGCAGATGTACAGAAATGACAACCCTTCTCAACTCACAATCCAGAAGATGATATCTGTGCGCTTGTGTGCATGAACTCTATGTGTGCACTGCAGCCTCAGCACCCAGATGAAGTGTCCCTAATAGGATCCCTGTGGGATTCCTCAGCAGGTTTCCACAATGAATCTGCACATTGTCAGCAGTCAGCACAGTCAGAGCCGCAGTCTAAAACTAAAGGTGGGACAAACTCTCCCTTACTTGCTCCCTCTTCTCCACACCCACACACACATTTAGTACACAAATAGACACAACCATCAGTCATCAAAAAGCATCTGTCAGCTTCCACTGGAGTGTTTTGGAGTGTAGAGATGAGTCAGGCAGTCATAATTATTGTAGCTTGCCAAAATGTTTACACCCTCATCTAACTTCCAGGATTATTGTGTCTGCGGTTTCCACAAACTTGTGCTCCAGTTGTTGTCTTATTTTTTCTCTGACACCAACATGGAAATGGACAAAGACCTGTTTATGTAAGGCAAGACTGTCAGAAATAGAGTTTCAAAGATGTTAATTGTTTCTGGCACCCAATAAAGACAACTATGAGGAAAATAGAAAGCACATAGATGGATGATTATTTACATTTCATTTATGTATAATAACACCATAAATACATTTAATGGGCCCATGAAAATATCAGATAGTAGAATGAAAAGTGAAATAAAATAGCTCCTGACAGAGTCGTTTTCGTGGGCTGTACAGGGGATGTAGGAACATTAACTGATGGAATCACCCTCCCAGTGCAACATATCTTAGAGCCTGAAGGACTGGCTGGTGAGCATTATAAGAAGTAATTAACCAGCTCCTCTATTTAGTTAATTGGAGATTGGTAGTGTGATGTGGTAGTGTCATTAGCAGCTCTCATTTTCTTGTCATTGCTGCACAGCACCAAAACAAGAGAAATGATAAACACTTTATGAAAGCGTGTGCAATTCAACTGTATATTTCTGGAAACTAACAGAAGCTAAATAGAGAGAGAGAGATCACATGGATGCTATTCTCCTATAAAGTCCTTTTTGCTATCTCTGCTATCCCCAACTCATCCTCCACTGTACATATAATGTCGTCAAGACATCCAGGAAAGACCAATTTAGCAAATCAATGTCTTTCTGTGATCGATTGAGGTGAAGATAGGGGGAAGATTCAGGTCAACACATCTGTGTAACCAGATTGCAGCAAAGAGAAAGGGCTTCTCTCTTAAAGTAGAGTTCACATCATCACATCTCTGAAGAGAGAAATGATTTAAAGCCTGGTGGCTGGCAAACTGATAAAATGTAATGTAGTGTCAATCTGTTTTGTTATAGTCACACTGATGTCCATGTCCAGTAATCAAAAATCTAAATAACTATGCTTGCCTTTTTACATATACTGCACATACATCAACACAAAAAGCAATGCCCCTGGGAAATGAGAACAGGTCTCTCTAGCTTAAAACACATATTTTATCTGTAAAAATTACAGCAGCTGTTACCTCTGCTGTAACATCACATTTAACTGTATTCTGAGATGATCTAGAAAGCGTGTACTCACTTTACATTGTTGTGATTAAGAGCATGAGCATAACACATAAATACTTCATGTACACACCTCTACAACTGCATTCAGGTGTCTGTCTCTGGCTGTTTACATCAAAAACAAATTACTCCTCAACACCTTCAAACCTTATTTAGTGACATCACAGGTCCTTCACTTTTCTGACTCTTTGGTGTTTACAGCCCAAGGACATCAAGAGACCAATGCACTAGTCATATGCCTGAACGCATGAGTGTGTGTGTGTGCTTATTTAAGTGTGAATAAACTGTATGGTGTGTGTGTGTGTGTGTGTGTAGCAGGCATCCTATTGCTCCTCCCAGCATCAGACACATATCCTCAAGGTCACAAATCAGGCCAGGTGGCCATTTGGAAAGATTAAGGGCAGATTCCTAAAAAAGAGATACCTTTGATTTATCATATGTCAGTAGCCATGGTGATCTCTGCTACAGAAGGACAGCAATATGAGGTTATGGAGCCAGGGCTTTCAGGAGACACCCAAGAGGTTTCATACTAGACTCACAATCTCTCTTAAACCCTTCTATGTTACACCCCAAGATGACATTGGTGAAAGCAAAGGGGGGGATTATTAGAAGGAAAAATGGGAGAAGCCAAGAGAAGGGGGAGGGAGGAAAAAGGGAAGGCAGAGTGTAAGCAAGACAGAGACATTAAACCCCCACTTGTCCCCTCTGACAGATGTTAGCTAGGGCGGCATGCCAGGAAGGCGCAGTCTTAAGGTGACAGGCTATGCCATAGTGAATAAAACTGATAATTCCATATGGTTAGACTGCGGATTCCAGTCACAAAGTCATGAACAAGAAGTAATCCTCCTGCCGCTGTTGTAGGACATGGCTTTACTGCCTTGTAAGACTGGAAAGAGAAAAGAAGTAAGAACATGAAAGAGGAAAAAAGAGAGGGAGATGGGAGAAGGTGAAGTATGTTGCAGGAAAGGCCAAAAATTTCTCCCTTCCTTCTCCTCATACTCCATCTTAGTCTCCTATCGATCCGTTTCCTCGATAGTTACACAAAAACTCATATATGTTCATTTTTGCTTTTGCTACCAAAAGCTGATAAAAACACACCTGGTCTTTATACAAAAGAAGAGTATATGGCACTAAGCATCCCTTTTGCATACACTGAAAACAGGAACTGTGTATTGTCACATTTTACCAAATTACATATATTTTACAGAGGTGGAAGCTGTGCCAAATGCGGAGTCACAGTTAACTTTTCCCCATGTACAAAAAAGGGACTGAGCAGAGAAGGGGAGAAGGTGATCGGGCTATTCCTTGGTAAGAAGCAATTCATTTGGAATGCACAGCACCAGGAGCTGGGAGGTTAGACTTAAATGGAGCACAGGCAGCTACAGAGACTGGGCTTAATTGTTTGATTGATTGGCTACAATTGCAAGGCATATTTCTGAAGCCTGTCTGCACTGATCAATGAGTCAATGAGCGCCTTGCCAAACCTCACAGCTTCCTGGCCTTGCAATTCAATTACTGTGGAGGCCTTGGTGGCCCCTGCCTGCGATCATGTTACAGCCCTGAAGGCAAGACTCTATTACTCTCCTCCTACTTTCTCACTGAACTGAAAGTTTATTGGGGCAGATACAAGCTAGGGGGCAGGGTGTAAGGATGTGGGGAGGAGCTGAGAAAAAGAAGCAAAAGGGCAGGGAAGCTTGCTTTAATAGATTGGTCAGAAACACAACATACTGTATCAGACATAAATTGAGTTACTCTCCTAATTTGTCATTTAAACAAATTATCTTGGGTGGGGATGCATCAGCACTATCGCTTCTCCCCAGGGGACTGAGGTAAGTGAGAGGAATGGAAGAAGGCCAAGGCTACAAGAGACACAGGACAGACTGGCGTAGAATCACAACGATTCAGTAATGATCTGGAGTTCTTAATATGACAGTTAAGCTGCATCATGCATTGTAGTATAGCAATCTATATGGTCTTTATTTTATTAAAATCATACCACAGTCAACTGTAAAATGCAAACTTGACACAACAGCTGATTAGAGCAGCACACAGACATTACATAACAACATGGGTGGTTTTTGAGCACTGACCAGATCAGGGCAGGTCTCAAAGGTCCACTGCCTTCCTTGGACCCTCCACCCTCTGGATCTCCACTTAAGAGTCCCAGCTCCACCCATCTCCTACATCTTCTGCCCCTTCACCTCATTTTGATGCTGAGTGCACACTATCCAACTCTGCCGACTCAGAGAAGCAATGGGTCAACCTACAAAGGTCGGCTTTAAATAAAGATCCCAGCAATTCACAAAGGACACCGGTTTCTGCTGCAGAACTTTGTATCCTACTAGGGTCATTAAGCATACATTCAAACAGTATATACTGTTTATATACCTTTCCTAACAAGGAACGTGGTGTAGTCTCCTGTGCTGTTATGTGCCTCCCAAGGTACCAAGGTACTACATGTTATGTAGAACAGCAGCTTGAGCCATTTTGCATCACATATACAATGCAATAAACGTACATCCACCCATACACTGATAACTACAGTATGAGCTTTAAAGCTTCCCATTGCTAAAATAATCCTTGTTGCTTAAAATGTTTTCTGTGTTATTTTTAGACTTGAATACAAAAGATGGTTAATCCAGGCACATTCTCAAATATGTGGTAGCATGAATCACATCTCTTCTCTTTGAATTTTAACCATTCACTTCCAGTAACACAGAAATGTGTGATGGTTATTGACAATACAGTAACAGGCTGCACATATTAGGTCAACCACGGTGAGGCCAATCTATGCTGTAGGTTTCCTGCAGGAGACTGACTCTGACCACCATCCATCTACAGGCTTACCGAAGACGCCCAACAGCACATTAACATTTCAGTTCACTGATAATGGAGTAAGCAAAACAAATTATTTTCCTAGAGATATTTGATGCTTGGGATTTAGAAATGCAGAGATTTCATTTTCTCCTAATTGCCTTTGTGCATTGAATAAGTGAGCTGTTTTTAGGCATGCTGTGGCAGAGCATATCTCAACACAGAAATACATCAGTCAGGTTTTTTTCCTTCATCAAGTGGGTAACAAAAAAAAAAAAAAAAAAAAAATCAACAAACAATGCTAAATGAAGCTGAGGCTCATTGGGAAACACAAATACAGTACACAGACTCTACAGTGAAATTGTGCTGTGTGTGTGTGTGTGTGTGTGTCCACATGCATGTGCATGAGTGTGCATGGTTTTGAAAGACAGTCTTAGCTCAAGAGGCTACTGAAATATGAATGCATGGTGTAAATGCCCTGGTACTCACACTCACACACAGTGTTTATGCAGTCAATGTCTTATCACAATAAGCTGTGACAAGGGAATTCAGGGGGAATGGGTCTGCTTCCCAAGCCGTTTCCACTGCCATTAACTGTCTGTCATCGCAAGCTGATAATCAGCAGGGCTCCAACAGTGTTGATCACTGAGGTGGAAGACAATCTAAACGCCTTAACTGAGTGAGAGTCGGTGTTGCTTTATTCAAGGCTTTTAAAAAAGTGCAGACCTACTGCAAGGTGGGTGAAGGAAACATTCAATAAGATAATTCAGTAAAATACCTCAACAACTCCATAAAATACTCATACTGCATTAAAAACCTTAAATAATGTGTGATAGTGTAATTTTTGTTTTGCTGATGCATGGTAGGCATTGCATGACAGCGGTATTTTGGTGTGGGGGCTGGATGAGGTCTGAGAGCGATGCTCAATGCAGAATAGGAATGACTGAAAACACTGCAGACATTTCTACTGATGAGCATGATGTGCTGATATGTGATGGTTATTACTGTATGTTTGAAAATTTTAATATCTGCATATGTGCCATCATCCTATGTACAATGAATAATTATTTTTTTTAAATGTTTAAAAGTCTCAAATAGTGAGTTGGCAGGTTATGAATTTTAAGTTTTTTTTTTTTAGTTTGGATTTCTTGGTGTGTTTCTATTTTATGGCTTGTTTTATCTCCATCTCTCTGTACCCATGATGACAGAGGAGCAACGTGTTTCTATTTTCCACGTCTTTGAGGATCAGTTGGCCGGACAGACGACCTGCCAGCTCAGCTGCCCCAGTCCAATCTAGATCCTGAAAGCACAAGGGCTCTTTAAACCACTTACGCAGGCCTGGATGACAGGCCACCCTCCCTTTGTTTGATCTGGAAGTAAGACCATTGCTGTTGTTTCAGCTGCATTGCAGTCATCCTGAACACGTCCATATTTCACTGGGGAAAAGAAAATAGATCGAAGAAGAAAAGGCAACTGAGGACAGCTCCAAAGCTGAAAGAACAGACACTACAAAATGTAACAAACAAGAAAAAGAACTTAGGAACAAACTCAGTTTTTGACATGCCTCATCCATCCTTGTATCATTAGTGGGACATATACAGTAAGTACAGTAAGTAGGGGTCATGATTTTTCTCAACTGCCACACACAAGTCTACAGAAAGAACACATCAGCATGTTGCCACCCCCCTCCAGTTAATCAATCAGTGGGCACAGGCTTCAATATGCATCCCTCATACCATACAATATCATCACTATGATATTCAGATTTTAGAGCTACAGACAGAATCTATTTCTGCAGTGTCCCAGATGAGCAGAGAGCAGGCAGTAACAGTTGTGAGAGCTGAGCTGTAGCAGGTAACTCATTTTCCTGATTCCCATTGGGAAGGAATTAAATAAGATGGACCTGACGTCAATAGACAGTTGACCTATAAATCCACAAGTGGGTCAAAGGTGACAAGTGGAACGAACAGAGGGAAAAAGTTAGAGTGAAATAGAGAAGTAGGATCCAAAGAGACCAAGACAAAAAAATAACAGAAAGTGACAGATGAGGGGAAAAAAGAGAGAGACAGGCACATAAGAATATTATGTGCTTTTCCCCTTCAGCTGTCAGGCTGGACAAACACACCCAGACGGTGAGATATGACACATTGGTGTGTCCTGTTCGGCCCACTTTTCCCCAGCACCTCCTGCGAATGTGTGGTTGGCCTGGCCCTAATCCTCTCTGGATTTTTATCTCTTCTGTACTTTTACATGATAACAGGTTAAAGGACGGTGTGTATAGAAGATGATTTTTCATGCAGATAAAATACTTTCAATCTTTTGACACTGCAGAGATTTGCAGCAGCCAGGAGCCACAGCCAGATCAGGCCAAGTGAGTAAAACAGGGAAACAAAGTACAGACTGACAGCAGACAAGCAGGATGAAATAAGTGGTGTTTGTGAAGCTGTGAGCAAGTGCTAAAATGGGTGTCAAGATGCAAATAACACTGAGCTTATCTGTGAATGTGATTAAATAGCATGTTTAACCTACATACCCTATCTCCAGTGATTTCCAATGAGAAAGTTCCCCTTATCTGCTAATAGACCTTGGTAATCCCTCAAACAAGCATGTACTGCACAATGGTAGCTTCTAATGAATGCTGAAACCAACAGATAGTTCATATTACAGTATATGAAACTATGTAAACTATGAACCTATGCAAAGATCACTGAAACCTTGAAAAAAAAGCTGCAGGATGCTCTGGGGCAATCATATGTTCCGAACTAAAGACCCAGTTGTTGAACACTATGCAGAATTTTCAAGCAAATATTCATGATCGAGCCTAGACCACTGCATCCTTGAATCACATTTAATGAAACTGTAATTATTATGATTGCTCAAGCATAAACTGCCCCTAAAAGTACAATTTACAAACAAAATATCATTGCATCACTAATAATCAACAAGCAAAGGAAAACATCAAAGTGTCATCCAGGATTTATGCAGAATACAACCTGAATTGCAATTCAAACAATGCGAACACCAGGAAGCATACACAGTGTAATATATAAGGAGAGTGTCATTTATCTATGCCACTGATATTGATATTGCTGAATAAGTTACTTCTTTACAAATGATGAAAGAAAAAGCAGGAAAGTGCAGAAATCAGAGTGGCAGAAGATAGACTGTATAGTACCAGCAGTGGAAATCAGTGTGACCATATTTAGGAAATTACATTAACTGAATTAGAGGGATTAGATGAACTACAGCTGGACTGGATGTCTCTAAGAAAAGAGAGAGATAGAGAAAGTCTGAAGAAATGAATGCAGTGCGCGACAAGTAAAGGAGGATAGCCAGTAGAGTAAGATATAAAGTTTCTTTGGGAGTTGGGTGGAAAAGTCGTATTGCGGTAGAGAAAGGAAAGAAAGGAGGAGACAGCTCAGCAAATTTAGGTATCCTGCGTAACTTTTAGGGGTTGGCACTCAAGTGAGCAGCTGACAGTGTCGTGACCAATCCTCACTATTAAAGGTTCAGCCAGGTTCTTCCACTTCGCAGGACTCTGCTTAAACTGCAGTGCCCCTCAGTGGACGAATATGGCAATACAGTATATGCTGCACCTGAAAGCAGGATATGGCCAATACAAGAGATTCAAGGGCAATGAAAGGGCACAAAACCACTCAGGCCTTAACAAAAAAAGGAAAATGAAACACATATTACTAGCATCATTCCCAAAAATAAAAATCTCTAATTACTACTCTGTGAAAATAAAACATATGGTTTTATATGCTTAAATTGAAGTGACAATCATTTACATGTTTTGGCAGTTAATTGCCAATCCTTTCTCTACGGGTGTGAACTTCTGAGTGTCCTTACAGCTGTGAGAATGTGCAGCAGTGAAAGACAGCACTCTAATCATGGAAGATGAAGCTAAATCAATGTGATTACTTCAGGTTAATTGCTGCTCCCCTGGTGTAAGTGCCACGGTTGTCGTTACTTTGCTGACATACATAGTTTTGCACCTCAACTCTTTGCCCAGAGGATAAAGTCAATAGAAAGACAGAAGCAAACTCGTGCTGCGTCCGTTTTACACCAGTTGCAAAAGAAATAAACACTACACTTCCAATAACTCGCCTTGCAATCCCCCAATCCTCTGATGGAATTTAGAGAATATTAACAAGGTAGTGGTGATGTATCATAGACAAACAGGAAGTGACAGATTTTGATATTAATTTTCCCATGCATATTCCACCATGATTTAGAGACTTCACGCTGCCTGCATTGCAAAATTGTAGGGTGTTGTCTGCATACTGATACCCTGCTCCCACTGAGAAGGAACTCCAACCAAATTAACAGAACTGTAACTCCCACAACAGCAGAGATATTATAGGTGCTTGTAATAACATTCTGTACATAAACATGTATTTGAAAAGACCAAAAAGAACATGTGGTACACACATTGAGTGAGGGGGGAAAAAAAAGGATGTGGAAGTACTGCTGTCTAGGGAGTACATCAGTGATGATGCCACATCACAGCCACTTTCAGGTATGGTATATTAGCACACAGAAGTGTGTATCTACCAGAAACTTCATTTTGTGGTGTGTTTCTGTTTATAGGGTATTGTGAACATAAACAGCAAAGCACCACAGAGAAGTGGGTCACTGCAGATTTTTTTCCACTGCACTCATTTGTCTTCTAAAAGTCTCGTTTACAATAGAAGCTTAAGGTGGTAATGGATAAACAGTGCAGATGCAGCTGTATGATTTTTCCATCAGCTCAGAAAAATCCCCTTAGACTTATTAAAAAAAAAAAATCACTACATTAGGTGTATTTTCCTCATTGCACTACACAAAACTAACAATAAAAACAGCTTGTGGTACAAAGGGAGTAAATTCAGAAAATTCTGACCCCCTTCCTCATAAAAAAATAATACAACGAACAATGAAGCGTGAGAGATAGGTATGTAAGGTAGGTGCATATCAGGATAATGAATGATCATTCAAGCATGGCTGACATTGCACTCCACAGGAACTCAAAGGCAAAGGGGAGAATGGGGAGGATGAGCAGCCTGATTTAGAGCAAGCAGCTGTTGTGCACTTTGCCTCCCTACACAACTGCCAAGTCACTGTGGGCAGGGCACTGGGGTGACTTCCCAAGCTCCATCAGTTTTTACCTACTCTTTCTATAAAATTCAAAATCCTTGTGGTGATATACTATTTTTTCCTCTTGCCCCAAAGTTAAATGGAATATACTGCAGTTACTATTTATTAACAGATCAGTATTGCAGCACTGAAAAAGCAGGGAATCGTTCCTCCTTGTTTAGTTTGTGTAGGAATCTGCTTCGGATGTGCTGACTCTGTGCCTGCTTTTAAGACGTAGCTTCTGCTTCTGGTGCCATGTGACTACATATAGCTCAGCTCAGCTCAGCTCAGCTCAGCTCAGCTCAGCCAAGGTGTGTCATTATTCTGTCTAGGTGATGCTGCATTGCATAAAAATCATCAGCAAAGGTCTTAGTTTGCTGCTGTTTAACCATTTGTCTCAATTTTCACATTTTAGTGTTAATTATTTTGCCTATGTTAAACCGACTGGTATTGCCAACTGCTATTGTTAAATATAAATTATAATAAAAATGCACAAGTCAAACACACAAAGAAAAATAAGGGCAGATGCTTTAAGAAATGCAGAATTACAAAATGTTTATACAGTATATAATGTCAATAAAGAACATTATCTATGAAGAAACTGCCAGCAGATACCATGACACTGACTACAATCAAATCAGCAGGAGAGCAATGAAACAGTCGCAGCAAAAGATGCATATCTTTACGCTACTGATATTGCCAAGTGTAAAAACACTGACCTAAAAGAGTTGAGACATATATTCATGGTGTGTGTGTGTCTGTGTACAAACTAACTGCAAAAATCTAGTTTGGTACTATAAAGAAAACTCACAGTGAGATGCTGTGTTTTAAGCTGGCAACATCATTAGACAGAAAAACTATATAGTTTGTGTAGAGTTAGTAGAGTGTATCATGAGTGAGATCAGCAGGCAATTTATTCTGGCCCCTGGACTAGCTCAAATTCATTACACTATAAATACACCAATTAACTTAAAATGTCAACAGAAGGGGAGATGTAACTGCAGTTTCACATTTTACTTTTGTCTCTAGATATTTCTTTCATCATGGAGCAAACAGCCACATTCACACAGAACAATTGGAATTCATTTGTGTAACTCCACTCTCCTGAAACATTTCTCTGGATCTCACTTTACAGAATCTCAGGCAGTATTCCGCTGCAGTTATTAAACTATGACTTTGGGGTAAAATCCAGTTCTGACTAATAGGACTACTCAGGAATCATTGCAGAGATTTGTATGTGATAATGAGAAATAGAGGTGTAGTCCCAATTCATCTGGCCTTCTCACCTCTGGGTATAACTTGTAATTACTCCTGTGGAGCTTTGAAGAGGTTGGCAGATTTAAAAATGAGATGCCCTGAGGCTGGTTGGCCAGTTAGGCAGTCACCAAGCCTCTCCTGATGTGACACTGACTCCCTGGCTGACAGGAATGTCAATGCACCTCTCAAGGTGACACATGACTCGACACATTCACTAGTCTTGTATTGATATCATTCAAGTTTTGACAGTATTCTGTGTTACCCACACACACATCAGGGCAAAATATATCTGAAGTTTTGAGTGTTCCCGGGAGCACAATGGCCCCAATAACAGTTTGGAACCACCAGCACTCTTCCTAGAATAACTCAAGACAAACTGAGTAACTGGGCCTGAATGCGTTCTGATGCCACTGCAGGTCTAGAGACTAAAATACAAGTATACCATTTTTTGTGACTTTGTTCTCTTGCTCCATTGCATTTCATGCACTTTTTATATAGCTTTTGCTGATTATATATTAAAACTGCTGAGTTTATAAACTATGATAGTGTTGCTATTGCTCAAACAATATGTGCAACTGATAAAATTCAGTTTCTTTGACCAACCACATTAAAATGTTTAAACATTAGTTCATTTAACATTCGCTATTAACAATTTAACACTATGGTATTTATTACTGCAATGACAGATTATACTACTGTATCAAGAATACATTTTTAAATGCATTAGTACACGCACACTTTTTCTACCAATGCTATATTTACCTTAAGTTACAACTCATTGCAGTTTTTTGATATACTGTCTTATCTCTTGCTTTACTTCTTTACTGTTGTCTGGTGTCTGGATAAAAGACAGCTAAATGAATTTAACTTTCATTAAGTTTTAACTAAAAAATGTGGATATATTTCTACAGAAGAAATGTAATAGATGCACACTTCAGGACTCCTGCTGCTACTGTGTTGTCTAGAGGTTGGGAAAAGGTTAGCTGGTGTAACTGCAATGGCTTTGTTCCTCTGTAACGCAAGCCTCAGTCAAAACATTCACTCTAACAATGACTGATACTGCCCTTAATTAATGCCCCCAACCTGTGACATCACATAGCAAATATACACTAATAGTCAGTTCTACTAGTCAATACACTACTGGGTAATAACCCTACACAGCTGAAGAGTTGACATCATTTTATAAGAGTAGTACACCCCCCAGTGGTGTACTAAAGAATTTTGCTCTACTCGATGTTTAAAGGTCTTTTTCCACAACTCCAGTGTACCAGGTATAATCCTGAAGACAAAGTGGTCACATCCATGTGTCAAGACAAAAGCCAAGATGTCTGTGCAGAAATTTAGAACAGGGCTAGACAGTAGGACCTCAGTGTTGCTAGCACAGGGAGGGAAAGTGTGAAGAGCTGAGAAATTAGATGTGGGTTTTAAGAAGAGCGGTATAATTCAGTTGAGCTGGTAGAGTGAGTAATGGTAGCACAGTCTTGTAACAGGAGCATTTATGGGGTATTTACACTCCCCTCTGCAGCGCTGTAATCTAGAGATCATGTACTTCAGCACTGCTGAAAGTAAGCACAACACTATTACACTTACTGCTTCTGCTAATCAGATTCTCAGCATCATTAATTGAAAGATTAAAATACTATTGGGAGGTGGCAAGAACGATTGAGATAACAGATGTTTTGATAAGATTCATTTCTTTTCACTTGAACCTACTGTACTATTGTAAGTCTTTATTAAGCCTTGTCACTTTCCTCCTTATCCCATGAAAGCAGATAACATGCCTAAAGCTCTGGATGTTTTATTTAGAATACTGGAGCATAAGAAAATGTGCATATACAAATTATGGATTAGCTTACACAATAAGCCAAGAGCATGAACAGAATCCCACATAGATCTTAAAATCTGTGCACCTTTTATACACCTGACCTGCAAACCTAACTCGACGTAAGATTGAATGATAAACTAAAGCTGTTAAATGTTTTTGTTAAATCTTCATCACAAGTAAACATTTCTTTCTACTGATTTTATGTATGTCAGTTTACTAGTCATAATGCACTACTAAGCGTTTGCTTCTCCTAGCTGATGGTATTTCAAAGGTCTGTCTTACTCCTGCGCTAAAATAAACATAAATATAGCTAATAAATATGAGCCGTACATGATCTTGTCACTGAATTTACGAATACTGTAATTTCCAGTCATTGTTGTTATTGCTTGTGGTCAGTCTTTTTCAGTTGTAATACAGATTTTTTGTTTTGAGCTACACCACATGAGGGCAGACTTTACTACAACCATGACTGTGGTGCACTCTGCTTATTGCACCCTTACAAACATGTATGCACAGTTATCTTTGTGAGGACCATCACTGACGTAACACCTTGTCTAACTCTTTACCTTAAAATCTGATCTCCACCCAAATTTTAACCTAATTCTACCCTTAACCTACCTAAAACCTAAAACCAAGTCTTGGGAAACACAAATTTCCATCACATAAAACGCTAACTCGTCATCACAACCATATACGTACACACACAAACTAAGATTTGAGTCCTCTGCATTTGAAACAAGACAATCCCATGTACAGCAGGAGTACATCAGTATAATTAATGAATCAGATGGGAATAAATTAAACTGTAGTTATAGTTAAAACTATAGTATAGTTAATGAGGACAAAACATCACCAGTACTGGTTTACAGAAGTAACATCATAAGCACTGGTGAAACAACTGCAACAACACAAGAGGGATTGATATTAAATCTTTAAGCAATGTACAAACTTTTCTGTTTGACAAAACTGAAATTTCAATGTTACCCTTTAAAAATGTCCATCTACAATAAATTGCTACATTAAACAATAATGAACGAGTACCTGAGTTTAAACCTGATGAAACAAGAAACATGCACTTAATACATAGTGATTAAATAACCAGAAACTGCTCAAACTGCAGCAAGTAAACAATATTATATAGATATAACATACAGTGGTCCAAGAAGGATGCTTACCATCTTACTTACTAGACAAATATTTTTTTCCTCACTAGTCTTCTTCGAAAGTCTTTTCCTACATAGCTCAATATAATATTAAGACTGATTTGCAAACAGATGCAACA
The DNA here is from genome assembly GCF_900324485.2 of Mastacembelus armatus. NCBI lineage: Eukaryota > Metazoa > Chordata > Actinopteri > Synbranchiformes > Mastacembelidae > Mastacembelus > Mastacembelus armatus. Next base: position 7,094,177 of record NC_046654.1, on the reverse strand, counting down.
GGCACTAATGCAGAACCATTTTATTAGTATTGTGGATAGGTCTTTTACACTTCACAATATTATAGAGAGGAGTTGAATGTGATTAGTGTCTTGTTAAAACATGAAGTCAAAGTGAGGACACCAGGTAGAGAAAATGATATAACAACCCTTGAGACACTTTCAGGAGTATGGAACATCCATGTACTGAAAGTAAAATACACAAACACAATAATAATGACAAAGACTACACAACAAAATTAATGTGCTACTTCTAATTCTATGGAGTTCGTAAAGCCACTTAGAAAAAGGACACTGAGAACAACAAATTCATTTCTGGTTTTGTTTGTTTGTTTGTTTGTTTTATTAAAACAATAAACATCCAAAGTGTTAGAGGAAAAAAAGCACACCAAGAGTTAGGCAACTAGAACAGTGTTCCGCAAGATAAGGTTGTCAGTGCGTTGTAATATCACGACTTATAAAATTCAAAATATAAAAACAATCGCATACATCTCAGTGGCGAGGGTGGGATCTTGCCAGTGAGAAAGCCAAAGCTACAGTCAGTGTGAGAGCACTGACAAAAACTAAACTACTATGAAGTGTTGCTGATATTTGAGACACTTTGTCCCTTATCTATCAGTACACACATCATTATAACGACCAGCCCAAATTATACAGAAAGCACAAGGTATGACTACTGAATGTTTGACGTCAAAATACAGCCCATGTTCATGGGATTAATTAGCTCTACAGACACTGAGATAGTAGTACTAGAGGAATTACGTCTTGCTTTTTACAGTGCAGAAGCTGGTTTACTGAACTTCCCCATTAAACATAAATCACTGTAATGAAAAAAAGCTTTTTCTTAAAACAGTTATTCAAGTACACTTTTAAAAACACTGGTAACTGTATTCCATGTTAATTTTAAATGGCATAAATGCAAATATGTCCCCAGTGTTATATGTCACCCCAAGCTCTTTTCAGTGTGATCTTCAGTTTATCAAATTATGTTATAAATACTTTGACTAATATTATTATATCATTTGTTGTGCTGAGAACAATAGACCAAAAGAGAGTAAATGTTCAAAGAAGAATCAGAAGAAGAGAAGCAAACATTAAATTGAAAATACATTCTTTTGACTTTAGTGACACCCTTTAGGTATGTATATATTCATATATGTGTGTGGAATAGGGTGACTCAATCATAAGTCACACACGTGAAATCCATGAACATCCATCAGTCAAATCAGACTGCATAATCTGTGCAGTGCAGACAAATAACTCACAACGTTTAATAACGTGCGAGAAAAAGCTATTCCCTTGTCTCATCTTAAGATAATAGTTGGCTTCTCAGCATGTGTACACTCAGTTCAGTGTCTGAACATATCAAAAAGCCAAAGTGTTTTGAGTGACTATGCTTATCAAGTACAGTCATGGCTGTGATTTTCTTCTGGCTAATAAATGCGTGTTAAACATTCTTAGTATAGGTACAGTAGAGTAGTTAACCTGTCTTGCTCCACGCTGCTTAAATCATTACCTCTACAAGATGCACTGGAATACAGTAAGCTAAAACAAAATGTTAACATTGTTAACAAATAATATTAAAATCTGGAATCCTTCTTCTGTACAGCGACTGGCGAATGGTGACCCCCCCCTCCCAGCCCAGTTGGTTTTGGCAGTGGTTTAACACTTGTGCTTCATGGCGAGCTGTAGAAAAATTGGGGTGGGGGGTAACAGAACAATACTTAGAGAAACACGAATGGAAGGCGTGAGCGGATTTTCTTTCATATATTAGCCTATCACCAAAACAAAAGCCAACTAGAAAAAACAAGTACTGTATATGCCACACACTGTCTTCACTAAAATAATGGTAACTCTAACAAAGGAGAAAAGGCTGTTAAGCGAGGTATATGAAACACAGACTGGAAGGCAGCCACAGGTCAGTGTGTTTTAATCAGGCAATGACAAGGCAAAAACGTTTATCTCACCAGCTAAGGTTCTAATGGGCTTCTTTGGAGGCTCATTAGAGAGGTGACCATGCTGATGTGAGGATGACAAACACGCACATCTACACACATACACACAGAACATGGAGTATGTTGCTGTAGACTGAGGAGAACTGAAATCACCAGACTGAACAAGCGGGGGCAGTAGAGCAGCACGCAGAAATTAGTGGTCTAGATTAAAACTGAGCAGCCGCTAAATCACTCATGCAGGGTTGCAAAAGTGAATAAAGAAAGTGCCAAGGTAATCCTCTCAGAGTACTGCAGATGCTTAGCACTGCAGTTGGCTATAATTTAAATCTACATTGTGTGCAGAGCCCACCTATAACAACTATAACACATGCAGATGACTTAAAATGTAGGAAAACTCAAAAGCTCCACAATTCATATGTCACAGTAACAATTAAAATGCAGATGGTTTTGTTGATTCTAATAGGAATGCAGTCTTCATCCATCCGCAGGCTGCTGCACCAACAGTGCACTCTAACAGTGGGTTTCATACATGCAACAGTATGAATTATAAAAATATGATAGACATAGGATAAGTTATAAAACAAAAAAGTTAATGAAAGCACTTGAAATGAGAAATGTTGGCAAATGAGTGATTCTTCATGGGGGTCCTACAGTTATTCTATCTGAAACCACCCAAAGCCAAGGTATTTTTCTCTGCTTATCAGCTTTGGTAATACACCGCAGTGGGGAAGCTCATCTATGAGCAGTAAGAGGGCTATGCAAGGCTCTTTAAATGTCTTTCAATTATCCCACTATTATTAGTTTGGCATTATACATGGAGACAAAATGCAGAGTGGATTGTTTTGGTACGGAAGTCAACAAGATCCCACATTTGCTGGACTGTCCACTAGCACACATACAGATGTGTAAGAAAGACAGGACAGGATTACGATTGCGTGTTTCATTATAAAATACAGTTTTTTTTTCTTTTGTTTTGAAGTTAAAAATCATACTATGTTAATAGTCTGATTAAATAGCATGCAACATGCTGAAGAATGAAAGAACATTTTGTAGAGATCTACAAAACAGAGTCAATGAGGAAAAAAGAAAATTATCATCCCAGAACAGGAATCACCACTGCTAAGAAGCTGCAGTCACAATGAAGCAACTAAAAGACACTTAGATCATGAATAGATATGACATGACACACTATCACATATTAGGTGGGACCTAAATTCAGACTTTCATTTCAGTGCATTTAAATACCCAGTAAGGCTCACGTTGAGATTATGCATTGCAGTGAATCCTGCTAAAACACTGTCTCACCTTGTGTGCAGTGACAGCAAACTGTTCAGCACTGTTCATCATGTCTGCGGTCCTCTCCTCAGCCCGACCTAATCGCTCACCGCGCTCATTCAGAGCCTGGCTGGCCTTCTGCACAGCGCTCGTCACACTGTCGGCAGCTGAGTGTAGTATACTGTTACCTGCAGGTAAGGGTGGGAGTGAGACAGCCAGACAGAGCAGAGAGGCAAAGAAAACACAAAAGAGGAGAGAGAAGGAAAGGGAAATAATCAATGATTACTTTAGTGAATAACAGCATGTAATAGTCCAGTTGTAACCACAGAACCTGTGGCATAAGAAGGATGCACTGCATTGGATGTAGTGTGACCTAGAGTATTAGGCGTTAATGAGGGAAGACAAAAACATGAAAAAGTAAATGCCTTCCATCAGGTGCAACGTGAGAAGGTGGCTAATGAATTCTCTTCAGAGCTGATTTACTTCAGGTAAAGATCAAGTGACATTAACCTTTTCAAACCTGAAAACTGCAACAGAAAAACCAGATTTAATGTGTCTTTTTAGAAAACCACATCATTCCTGGTTTTTTCCTTCAATTTTGAACTTGTGGTGCAACCTCTGCAACTAGTCTCCTCTTCTCCTAGCTGGTGTAATAAAGAGAGGATGTGCTTGGCTACACAGAAAGCCCTGGAGACCCAGGAGTAGATATAACATATCGGCAGATAGCTGTGGCAACCCTGCGGATGTTTCCTCTGACGGGCCATTAATCTACCACACGTCAGGAGTGCTGCTGATATGCACTACACTAACAACTAGAGAAGGAACAGTAATCTTTTTGTGGCTTTCTCTTTGTTGGCAATATAGTTGCATTGTTTCAGTAAGGTATAATCCGTCATTTTAGGTAGATATACCTGAGGGCAGTATGTCAGTTTTCAAAAATATCTACACTGTTTTAAGATACCGCCTACTGGTGAAGTAAAATGCTACTTTTGGTTGCACAAAAACAATGAAAGGGTATATGGTGGCAAATATAAATTGCAACAACATAAGAGACAAGATAAAAAATGATTAGGAGGACAATATTCTCTTCCGTGCAACATAAGAGTGTCATTTGGATCTCTTTAGGGTATTGATTTAATGATGACCACCTATGTCAATTCTGTGAAGGTCAAACATAGAGTTTTGTTATATTAAATCATTAACAAATACACTGCCTACCATATAATTAAGAAAAACATAAAAACACAAAGTGTGAAGATAAGCTGGATTCTGTATCCTCAGAAGCAAATTTTACTGGTACAGACTGTATTAAGATTTGACAAGTCTGATTCTCTCTTTTCCCGCAGGAAACTGTAATATAGTGAATGAATGTCCCATGACATCTAGGAAGATAGACTTGGTGACAGATAATTGCTGCAGCACTACTGCAGTGGGTTATATGACAGTCCAGAAGCAGACGGAGAGGCCAGCTGGTGCTCCTTCAAAATAAAATGACTTGATAAAGTCAAAGCAATTTATTTACAGACACACCCACATCCCAACAGTCACACCTATGTATTGATGTTCATACTCATGCCTATAAAACAAAATGGAAAGACATGTATATATAAGGCCTTCCTTCACTTAGTTTTCCATAATTACAATAAAAGAAGGATTTTTTTTAATTTGTTAAAAACAAAATGAAAATGACATAGCAATCTTACACACAGGACTCATAGTAATCACCTCCATGAAGGCGCTACAATGTGAAGGTATAGTTTACTTTCTTAATCTGAATTAATGTAACCAGCAAGCAACATTCATGTGTAACTATCATGCATTGCACGTGAGGATTCTGGTTTACTTGTTTACATAGGCTGAAACACAATCCTGCTGGGAAAAAAAATAATAAATTTGTAGGCTTTATATGTTTTCTACAGAGGATAAAACCTTTTCCCCTTCAGGCAGATTCCTCTTAATTCGTTTTTCCTCTGGGGTAGCGCTGGGACTGACCGCCACTACCCCCACATAACCCACACCCTTACAACTCAATCACACTGAACTCTGAAGACATCATCCTCTATTTGTCTGTACACCATCCGTTCTGTAGTGTCTTTCTTCTCCATTCTCAAAGATCAGTGGCAGTCTGCAGCGTGGGCTTCTCCAGTGGGGAATGCAATTACAGAAGAGGCAGGGTGGAGACATTCTGGAGAGCTTATGAAAGGGCTGCACCATCAGGAGCAGAATGAAACGTGTGTAGGAGTAGATTATATTATGTGGTACCATTGCTGTGATCCATGCTCTGAGCCTTAGTGTCTGTTAAAGTGGAAGCCGTCACTACCATCAGTGGGGATAGCACCAGCTCTTTTATGGTAAATTGGGGTTCACTGGTATCTGTGTTTCTCTAAAAACAAGCTTTATTTCTTCAACTAACATTGTTGTTTGAAAATAGGTTAAAGTACAAGACCAAACCTAGAACATCCATGACACACCTCTCTCAACAATGCAGGAGGAATTTTGTTGCTATACCCCATGATATAATAATAAGCCAGGGTTTCTTTAACAATAGAGACTGAACAAAAAGGCAAGTTGTTTTCTGGCAACAAAATATTCCATAAAATAGAAAGTATCAACAAAATGAAACAAAACAAGGAAGAGGAAAGATCATTCACAGTCAACCCCTCCTTTTCCAGTTTTGCTGCAGGCTGTAAAGCAGAGGCCACACTGCTGTTGTGCTAAGAAAATAAGCTGATAGCTATTGACAAGAACATGTCAGACACTCATCATCAGATGCTGAGAGCCAAGTCACATTTACTCTTTTAAGCATATGGGAGTGATTATATCATATGGTTAATTTCAAGAGCAAAGACACCTCCCTTTAATATTTTCCTTTCTGGCAGTATATGTGATCATATCATCAGTGTGCTTGGATAAAGCTGCGGGGTATGAGTGGGTGTTTGAAGGGAGAGAGAGTCTTACAATAATTTCTTTTAAGTATTAGCAAAAACATACTTATCTCTGCTTCAACAAGTTCCATAAAATAACTCCTTTTTACCTTATTACCCAAATATTACCAGGGGGATTTAGACGGTTGTTAGTCACCCCAAGATACATGAAACATTCCATCAGTGAACTAAATCCTAAATCATATTTTAAGATATTATGATACAAGAAAAATGTTACTACCTCAGTGATGATTTATGTATTTCCAGTTCACAGAGATGGTTTGCAATAAGATTAGATTTTCCTCATGTTAAATGCCACTACAAAAAAGCATGTCAGTACAAGCAATAATTGTCTTGTGAATACTAAAATTTCTGAAATTCTGAAATTTCTGTCCATTCCTGCAATTTTATTCCACCAACTTCTCCAATTTGAGCGATGTTGTGACAGAACACATCTTTTAATATCTTTTGAAATTCAACAGATTTTTGTGTGATGGCACAGGCTTCTGAGAAGGGCTGATATAAAACTATACAATTAATCAGATGACATAGTTGCTACACATTTTTTGTAACTTTAAAATGGATCAACATTTCTTTTTGTCAATTTATCACCACTCAATAAAACATGGCACTGAACAATTTTTGAATTGACTGTGATCATGTTGAACACAATAAATCATCATGTGTGGCATCAAGGCCAGGGCAGAAAAAAAGTCTTAAGTATCGTTCCTTAAATCTGTCAGTGGTTTGGTATTTCAAGTTTCACTTTTTCTTTTTTTAAAAATAAAAAAAATACAGAAAAATCTCAGAACATCTAACAAATATTGTTTGTGACTCACTTACAGTTCATATTTTCTTGTGTGTAGGGTTAGTTTCCTATTTATTACACATGAGAAAGGCAAGATATTAATAATAATAATAATAAAAAAGAAGTGATCCTTTAAGCAACACTGCTATTTTAGATGAGTACGCATAAAAGAATGATGTATAAAATGAAAAAAAAAGAAAGATTTACATAATCATCATAGGGGCCTAAAGACAGTCTGCTGTGAGATAACCCCCCACTGCAATTTAATTAATGCAAATCTTGACATTACCCAAAGCAGTATAATGAAACTACAGCATAGGTTCAACAAGAAAAGCCACCTCCCCCCAGTGCTCCTAACACACACCTATTATTTCTGAACGACCTTTTATCCAGTCACTTTTATCCACATTCTTCCTGCAGTAATTCCCAAGAAGTTATCGCTGTCCTTCCTCACTGTCACTGATCAATCCCAAACCTTTTACATAGTGCAGCTCCCCCCTTCTCCATGCTCCTCCCAAACTACTGGGCCATCTGTACATCTCTCTCTCTCTTTGATACCACTCCCTCCTTGTGAAATATATGGTACACTGTACATGAACACCCTGATTACATGATATTATTGTCTTAAAGGCATTGCAGAGCTGATCCCTCCTGGCTCCACTAGCATCCATGATCTTGCCTTGCCATCAGCAGTGGCAGGCTATCTTCATTTTAGCCTACACAAACCTGTTAGCACCATAACTCAATAACATATACGATCTAGTGCCAAGGTTATATGACAAATGATCCTATAATATTTAGTAATTAAGTCAATCCGTTACCTTCTTGGTCCCACAAATATTTGCATCCTACTGCTACATGTTTTTTGGGTGTGTAGTGCCTTAATGACTATTTCATTCCTTTGGTTTTCAACCCAGAAAAGCAAGCAGATTACTGCCCATTTTTTCATGAGGGAAATGGCCTGACCTTGCTGGTCTTTAGTTGGCCTTTAGTTTAGTCAATGTCATGGTGTTTGAAATGATTCAGCAAGACATGAACAAAACTAATAGGGACAAACATGGAACATTCTGTTCTAAATATTCCACCGTGACAGAAAAATAGCTACTAGGTATTCAGTCTACACTTAGCCTACACTTAGTGGCTTTAATCAACAGATAAATGTCATCATCACACAACAGATTAAACAGTTATAATTTGCATCATTACAGCTTTAATGTTATATATATATATATATATATATATATATGTGTGTGTGTGTATGTATGTATGTATGTGTGCATGTGACAACAGATACTAGGGAAATGACCCTCACTGATCACTGGGAGCACGGACAAACAGCTCTTTTTGTGTAAATGTTAACTGGTCTATTCTTTCTTCTACTGCAGCCCATTAGTAGGGGCTTAACTGAGTCCATGAAACCTTGTATATCACCTTGATTTCTGGGGAAACCCAAATTTGGGAGATATAAATTTTGTACTTTAGTCCAAAGAGTTTTGTGTACCACTGTCCTGCTTACCTTGTCTTAGTAGATGACCATGGTGTTCAACAAACTCTTTCCTCATTCTGTTCAAAAAGACCTTGCAACGAAAAAAGACTGATTCTACAGCTTGGTCTTCTGCGATGAGAAGATATCGAAAGTCAGCTTTGATGTTCATGATATAGTTTTAAATCAGACAAAGTGGGGTTAATTTTTTTTTAAAATATTAAATCACACGTCAAACAAAATGGTTCAGTTAAATATTATGCAACCGTGAAACTGGTTATTGTTTTATGATTTATCTGTTAAGTAAAATGTAAGACACAGCAAACAGTTATTTACAGTATGCTAAATAATAACTGGTATTACACAGTGAAAAGCTTTTGAAACCCTGCTGACAGTTTCATGTTTAGTCTTAAACCTAAAACCTCCCAAGAATTAAAATTTACAAAGCATTTAGTGTAGGGAGAAACAAGTTTGCCTAATACTATAAAACTACTAATGTAAAAATTTAATATTGGCTGAAAAACATCCACTTAGCTCACAGACTTAAAAGTGCATTTAGACTCAAGTCCTGAACACATGCCAGTGAGATTGAAAAACTCAGGTGGGAATTGAGCTACTACAGGGTACAAGTGTGGACAGTAGCCGAAGCCAGGACTGCTTAAAAGGCAATTAGCTAATTATCTGCTTTTATTTTTACACTAATTACATGCCCCATCAAGGATCAAAAATATGTACCCATATGTTCCTGATAAAAGTCAGAAACTCACCTAGTGTTTCACCAGTATATAAGTATAAACAGACATAAAGGGGTTGTGAAAACACATATCAAAAATATAATTCCTGAATTTAATTTAACAAATCTTAATTGCTTCAACATATTTTCACATCTTGAGACTCACAATGGCACCCTGAATTAAACATTAACAGTACCACTTCACAGGTGCACTGCATGGATCCAGTAAGATTGCTACTGTCTGCAGTATAAAATCATTTTAAAATCAAGTCTGAAGAACCTCTGTGTAGTAACAGGTAGTCAACATAGGAACACAGTGCAACACTGAGCTTAAATAAAGGGCAAATCTGCTGGCACCCACAGACCACTGATGACACTGTCATGACGAGCCTCAACATTCCCAGTACACCCACTGGGAAACCAACAATTAACCCTGGAGATTTGTCACTTGATAGTAAAATCACATCTTACAGAAGTAATTAAGTGAATGTTTTTATTATACCAATTCACTCTAGTTCTGATTCTTGTATTCATGTAACCATATTTAACTATCATGCAAAGTGCTCCTATCCCAGTAATTTCTGAAGAGAGGGTCTCCCACAGTTATGGTCCCACACCTGAGCAGCGTCACAATTTTTGTTTTGCACTGGTGTGAGACTTAAACTGGAGTAGACAGTTGGCAGCAATGTGGCATTGTCTCACTTCATATTGTCACGATGTGCATGCTGAACTGTCATCTTTCTCATTTATCATGCACAGCTTCCTCTACACACCAAGAGTCAGGAGTGTATTAACAGATCAAGTGCCAGGTGGACAATTGATATCAATAGCTGGCTCAGTATCAGATCCTACAAACACCACAGGTCTGGATCTTAATTGTGCATTTTAAAAAGGATGAGTAGCTTTTTGTGCTTTACTTCATTCATACTTCAAGCATTTACATCAAGGGGTAGGTCTTATTATCATCCACTACATCATTTTCTACACTTGATATTGCTATGATTTTGTTATAATTTTCAGATCTACTGTAGTCATGTGCTTGAATATGCAACATTTTTACTCTATAATCCATCCTACTCTGAAAAACCCCAAGTCCAATACTGAATGTTGAGCAGAATGTTGAAAAGAATAGGCAGCTTTATCATCAGAGTAGATGTTCCCACACACAGAGTAAGAAATACAGAACAAAGGACGTTTTACACTAACTTCACTGTCTCTAAACACACACCTCACAGACCATAACCTCGCTGCTATGTAACATATGTTCAATAATACTTTCCAAATGTGCAGCTTCACCCAGATAACCCTACTAGGTAGTATTCAATCATGAGTAAAAGCTTCCACAAAGCACGTTAACCAATTACAGAAAACAGTAGGTAGACCACCATCCGTTCGATGACTTGGTCACAGTAACATTTCATCTGTTGTGTAACAGCTAAAAGTTTACAATCCAGCAAAGTAAACACATTTTCTTGTTTAGAAAAATATCTGTTTCGGCTAATTGATTCCTGTATGTGGGCCACATGGTTACCCTGCAGGTTGTGTATGTTTCCATAAATAATTCCATGAATAATACAACATGTTGAATGTTGCTCAAAGATGAGGTAAACAGATCAATATCTGATTAAGATCCAGGATGATGCATTCTCAACAGGGCATCGCTGTAGAGGAAACCATCAACCTACACAAGTACCTTCCAACTGCTGAGTAAACAAACAAACCATCTGCAGCCAAGAAATGACCAATTATGCGGTTTTACATTTTCATTTTACACATCTATAACATTTGGAAATACACTGTGATGTGAATGTGACTGGTCCGCTTTTTTACTTGTTCCTTGGGCATGAAATACATTTTACTTTCTAAGCGGGAGGTTAGTTTTAATTGTTTTTCCTCAGCCTCAAAAATGTATTATCAGTGTCAGACTATTATTAAGGGACTTTTCCAGTTCTTACTGTAATGTTTAATGGTTGAAGGGTGAAGGTAATCAGAAACAGTGTCACACTTTAGGCACACAATGTGTCAGCATTAAGAAATTAGGGAAATTATTTGGTATATTGCACATTTCTATGTGCTGTAAAACCAGTTGATCTGTGTTAGATACTTTGAATCATCACTGTTGCATTCTGTTGGACATCTTCGCTGACCTCACTTCAGCAGAGCATTCAACAGACGCTGTGTATGAGGAATAAGCATGTATTTTCATACACACCAGGTGCTGGTTGTCGTCATACATAATCAGATTCAGACTGGCTTACAGCACATTGTGTGTCAGCAGTGAGTCTGCCATTGTAACGCCACTGCAAACTGGAGAGAAATACTAAGAAAGACATGTTAGAAGAGTTTGTTTGTTTGTTTTTTTTTTAAGCTCTTACCCCCAAGCAGTTTTGACTGACAGTTGACAAACTCTGGTTTCCGTGCTGAGCTGTAGCGCTGGCATGTATGGTGAAGAATCTGGATAAAGGTGCATTTCTCTCCTGCTGAACCAGCAACCCACTGGTCAAATGCATTATCGAACATCAGGTCAAACTCTGGGCAGTCCTTGGGGAGAATAACAGTGACTGAGTGTATATTAAAGGAAAATATATCTAAACTATCAAGGAAAAAAAACAATGAAATGACAAGTTAACTCCAAGCCCTGAAGTTTCCCAAGGCTATATTAACTAAATAAATTCCCCTGATTAATAGGGGGAAATCATTACTTACTTTGTTGGCATCGATGCCGTTGACCTGCCGCAGCTGGTCGATTGTCCACTGTGACCTTTTTACAAAAGCAGAAGATCCTTGGAACTGCTTCACCTTTGTAATGGACACATAGGACGGTTTCTTATTTGTCACTGTGGAAACAAAAATAACACCAGATAAGAGCGCTGCAGCAAATATAAACACCAAAATACTATTACAGAAAAAGCAGTTTCTGGTGAGGATTAGCTGAAATGGATCGGTCCACTTACTAGACCAATAATACAGATGTTAAGCAAAAACTTAACTTCCTTCCAAATGTAGCAGAAACAAAGGAATCCATTAACAATGGACATTTCACTTCTAGTGCCAATATCAACAGAGACCATTACACAATTTCCTATGAGAAGCCACAACCTGACTATGAACAGACAAGCCCTGCAAATAAAACCTTTGCTTTTATCTTCGCCCTGTCACTGTGTAAGAGTCTTATATGAATGTGCAATGAACTCCTGTTGTGTTTCATCTACATGGAGCAAATCTTTCCACACTACTGCTTTGGTATAATTTTTATACCATTTTCTTTTTTTTTTTTAAACTCCAGAGGAAAACTTCTGCTTCCTCTCTCTCATTTGCCAGTGTGTCATCTCAAAGAAAAAATAACAGTTCTGGTCACTTTCACAGCTGTTGCCCCTTGCTCTCCTTTTTATCTCTCCAAAAACATTTCACTGTCATGTTCCAGTTTGTCTTTTGTTCGGGTTTGATTTGTCAAAGCTGTGCCACACCCCTCTCTGGACATGATTTTAAAAACAGAGGTAGGGCTGAATGTTACAACAGGTGATATATTCAGTAAGCAAACGCCCCTGAGAACAGGGATGTTTTGTGTATCCATTCAGGCAGCTGCAGTTAATACTTGCCTTTTAGGATACAAAGGGCAAAAGACATTCGCAATACAGACGCAATACAGGCAGGCTAGCAGACATTTCTTTCTAATCTTTTCTATGTGAATTTAGTTTTATTCAAACAAAAATACACAGCCATGATAAACAAATGAAGTGAGTGATCAGATCTGTTTTGGGTCATCAAGTAGGGTAATAGAAGCTCTAAAAACCAGAACATTTCATAAACAGGATAACAGCTTGATGTACTGAACCAGTATGTTGAAGGGTAAAAGTCTAGATTCTATTTTAGCTACATTCATGGCAGATAAGAATATAGCACATAACCACTATTTTCCCTTAACTGATTAAGTAGAAATTGGCTTTCATTGATCTTGATAAGTGGAGAACTGGTACCACAAGGATCAAAGACTGATACAAGTACAGTATGACTTCAATATAACTATACTTTCTTGGGCTGGAACTACTCATTATATTCACTCTTAATGAATCTGACTTTTTGTTTTCTCCCAAAGTTATTCCATTTAATATTTATACTTAACTGAGAAAATTTCATCAGAGTTGAGGAGCCACAACAGGCACAGGTTACATTGTTTATGCGTCGCTAAATGGGTTGTGACTCAGATAACAATCATAACAGGAGACTGTAATATAACAAAAATACATTAACTGCAGTTCTATAATATAATAACCGCTATCATGGTTCAATGGTTGTGAATTTCTGGAAAAAAATCCTGATTAGAAATTAGTGTGACCCCTAAGATTGAGCAACTTTGATTGACACATTCCACCATTAGCATGACCAGTGTCATATCACAAGCTTTGTGGTGAGCCTCCTTTCAAAAACAATGACTCAAGGATTAGAATAACAGTTGCATAACACTGGAGAAACAGCAAGAAACACTGTATATACTAAATGATCCGTTGCTTACACTGAGTGCAGGAAAACTTATCTGTTCAGTCCCAACCTGGAAACATTTTTATCTTTTTGATTTGCTTTTATTAACAAAAGTGCTACATTACAATGAAACCTAAGTACTCAAGGCCATGAAGCTAAATTGACAGCAAATTAACACCAGGATCTTAATCAAACCACCAGACACCTTTCAGCCCCTCAAATCAATTTCATATTCAGCTGTTGACTTCAGACACCTTGCCTGAGTTGCCCCCCTGTATATTTAACTATTACTGAAAGTCAGTAGAACTGGCTGTATTGAAATAATCAAGCAAGAAAATGTATACTCAAGGTCTACCACTGAAATGAAATACTCTCATAGTCAGTGTAATCACAGAGATGCACATCATTAGCCGGGTTGACATTATGTCTGATTTACCAGTGCTTATATCCAGCTTCTTTTTTATGTTGTAAAACTTCAACATTGCTCAACTAGCCTCCCATTACCCGTAGACAATCACACAACTGCACCATATATGATTTTAATAAGAAGTGGTCACAATGCTGCTGACCTTCTCTATTGGTGTTACATTTGAGATTCAGGTCAAAGTTGACAGACCTTGACCTTGTCAGAGTGAAGACACAAAGGACAAAGATACATTTGCCCTTCCTGTAGATGAAATGAAGTGGACAACATGAAAACATAATGTAAAACACTTCTCTGACTTGCTTTACTTCTACAAAGTAAACAACCCTGTAAGTGCAATAACACCCTGAAAACAATGTTAAAAACCCTAATAAACTTCATGGGAACACACATCAATCCACTATATCTAGAAATAAGGAACCACTGAGAGGCTGCCAAAGCCATTGTTTCTATGTGGGCTTGCTGTCAGAGGAAGGCTATATTGAGGTTCCTGTGCTGCTCCTTTCTTGTGCTCTGATGGTGACATGCTCTCACTTCCTCCAGTGGATCAGTCCCTTATTGTGCTTGGCTATGCACAAGTGCTTTTGCGTGAAGGGAAACTCATAATGTACATCAACATTCTCAAGATCAGTTTTCCTGCAAGGAAATATTATCATAGCTGTGGCTATTACATGAGAAATGTGAGCACCAGGAGGATTTCTAGCAAAAGCAATAATGACATAAACAAACAGGTTGGCAGGTGTGCAGGTTTTTGAGTGTTAGGCCTAAGCACCTGGTGCAAATGTTAAAATGAAGTATTGGAAAAACAAATAGGTTCCAGTACAGTACAACATACAACGAAGTATGGACCTATGAAGTGCATGAAAATATTTGAGCTTGCCAATGACACCATGAAAGCTAAGAAAATGGGAAGACCACCTGCCCTGGCATAACATTAAGTTTCTTTCCTTTTGATATTACAGCTACCCTGTGTCAAATCCCTGTGTCAACAGCAATTCTCCTTCCACAGAACTCCTTCCACAAGACAGAAAGATGATCAGCATTTTGGGCCATCTGAGTGTTGAGATGAAAATTCACAATAATCACAGAATAACAGAAGATCACATTCAGATATGGAAGACAATGTAACTGTAGAGACAGGAAGGGATTGTGTTACTGCTGGAATGACTGGCTATTGCAAGATATACCCACCAGGCAGAAAATAATGTGTTACCAAACAACACACTTCTGTTGTACAAAGGACTGAATTCAGGTTCAAATATCAATGCGTTACTAAACTATGTGTTGGCAATCTGTGATTGTGTTGCTAAATTTATTTTACAATTTCTGATTACAATTTAAGGATACCCTGTTCATTAAGCTTAAAATGGAAGTATGTTTTTTCATCATTCGATTCCCATTTGTCCCACTTCAAAGAAGAATTTCACAGCCTCCATCTCAACCAGGTGGGCTAAGAGTCTCTTGACAAATCAGACCCCTTTACTCTGCAGTCAATTGGCTCTATGCTCTGACATTAAGTAGACACAGTTGCCATGGCAGTCTCATTTGCATGGCACAGAAGACATCTGAAAACCAGGAGCTGGCACCTGGCCAGGTTTATACACACACAGGAAGCTAGGATGTGTAATTTTCAGTAAAGACTGGATCACAATGAACAGGATTTCAAAGCCATTTGTATATTATTAAGATAGTGGGAAATGCTAGTGGACAAAGTGCTGGGCCATAACATCTAGAATCCTGTAAGGGGATAAGGCTTTGGACAAAGTAAAGAGTCACATGAGTCATCATCAACTCAATGCAACAAATGGTTCTCAAAAAAAAAAGTTCAAATTGAGTCAAGTAATTTAGTGAAGACCTATATGCAATACATTCATTTGATAGTAAGAATATGTTCTACAAATTTGGAACTAAAAAACTATGTCAAATGACTTATACACACTGCATATATCATAACACACTGCAAACTTCATGACCTCATGTCTTGGGGTAACAACAGCAGCAACTTAAAATGACACCATGCTATATTTATGGGTTACATAATGCAAGGTAAAAATCCAAACAGTATGCCTTACAGGTTGCATTTTCCAGCTTGTTATTAGAGTTGTTGCCTGAGGACATGTCTAACACTATGATTACAGGTCTATTTTAAAGCTGCCCCCACTCTGCTTGAACTGGAACACACTGTTATCTTCAGAAAGAAGCTGTCACGGGAATGAACTACAGCACTGGCTAGACTCGCAACACCCAAGCACAAAGACCTCTACAGTCTATTCATGAGGTTGAAAACACTGTAACTGCTGTGTGCAAGGCCTTCTCAGGCAGGATGGTGCCCTAGAAGTTGCAATGCACCAATAGTAGAAGGGAACGCATATATCACAGTAAATAATAGCTACAAAAAAGAAACTGATACCATTAGTTTAACACAAGAAACATAGTAACAACGGAGTAGTGCAACGCTATACACTGTTCTCACACAACAATAAAATCTTTCTTTAAAAAGTAACAAAGCAGTTGTATTAAATCTGGGTTAATGTAGAACTTGTTTAACTGAAAACAAGCAACAATGCATGATACTGTACTGATCAATTTTTAGTTTGCATTATTCCTAAATGTCTAAATACCTTTATAACAATTTCACAAATTCTTAAAAAAGAAAAAAAAAAAAATCTTCTGAACATTTGGCAAATCCAGTTCCTTGTCTCAGCTGACTGGTAGCTAAGAAAGACATTACAACACAGGTAACTGATACAAATTTTTGTGTGTTTTTGAACTTTGATTTAAGTCACTGTACGTTTATATTTAGTGCCTAATAACCCCTGAAAACAACAATCATGTACCACTGCTAATAGCTGTAAATGTTCACAGTGTGAATTGGCATGGGATACTGCTAATGGCTGTTTAAATAGCTGCAACAGCAGGAGAGTAGGAATTATTGCTAAAATACAACTGACCTTGCAAGTTTGGGATTTAAGCAACCTCTTAGAGTAACCTCACTAAGACTAAAATAGTATTTGGTATAACCACATCGGACCATTTTTTAACTATTTTTGTTGTGAATAAAACAAGATTGTGTGTTTGAGGATCCTCTGACAGTCAAGTCATTTGTTTCATCTAACCTACTTTAAATATTAAGAATTCAAAATCCAAAAGAGGTTTTTAAAAACAGAGCTGTCTTCTGCCTCCAGCCACATCTGTTATCCATCCAATTATAACACTCACCCAAGGACAAAACATTAAAAGGATTCTGGAGGCTTGACAAATCAGCGTCAGCCATCCAAAACGAAAACACTCAATTGAGGCACGAGAGCTAAGTTTAAATGAAAGCAACTGCAGAATCATTAATTTAAAAATTTGGCTGAACTAATGTGTTGCTTTTATACGTCTATAATCTTTGTATACACATATATGATGTGGAATCCATGTAGGAAATCAGTCCTTTCTGTACAGTATTGCATAGCATACTATATATGTATGTCATATACAGCAACCTAATAATTGACCTCAAGGTTATCTAAGCCTTCTCGTTTCCTTGCTGACCATCATTGTCCATGTCTTCTGTAGCGATCACAGTTGCTCTAAACTTGTCCTGGCTTTAATTGTAAACCTAGTCTTAGCAACTAAACTGTAACATGGTAAGGCTGTCTCAGTAGCACTCTGGTTATGGGGCAATACTCCGCTGCCAGTTTATGATACAGCAGGAACATGCTACTGATCACTGTGACATTTCCCTTGCTATTAGAGGTGTTGAGAGCAATTTGTGGAGTTGATTACTGAAGTACATGAGGATTAAAGGTATCAGAGAGTAAAAAAATCTGAGCAACAGCTTGAGACAAGATGAGAAAAATATAATACATATGAATGGTAGGAGATGAGGTTAAAAGGAAGAGGAGACAGAACAGCTGTGGCTAATTGGCTAAGACAGACAATAACAAAATGCAATAAATAATACCATTTTCTAAAGAAGCGATCAGTGTGTTTCTCTTTCTTATCTTGTCTTGTGCCTGTGCACATCCAGAGAGGAAACAGCATCTTTTGTGAAGCCTACAGTACATATGACTGTAAGCTTGCCAATTGCCCACTGCTCCATGGACCACTTAATACCAAAGCAATTCTGGCAAGCCCACAACCCACATAGTAGGCATTCCTTTGGAGCTGGAGCCCACAGACACAAGAAAATATTTAATTACTCTCAGGGACTGACTTGAGTCTTCTCCTCTGTGATGCAGCAGGATAGATTTAATACTCCTCTGCCTGTCGGGGTTCCCTATTGGCCATGTAAAATTTCAACTCATATTTCTGCTTGATCTGCCAGGCTCAAAGGGAAAATGTTTCTACAATCTAATCAAATGTTTATTGATTGCCATTTCTAAATTTCTTCAGTCTACTGAGGGGAAGAAAGGAAGGAACGTGGGGAACGAAATATTACACAATTATGTGTATTAAGGAGAAAACAAGGGGTTGAGACAAGACAACAAGAAGTAATATCTCACTACATAGTGTGTATGTGCATTGTGCACACATGCGAAATGTATTTGTATGTGCCAAAACCCTGATATGTGTTAATACAAAAAGACCTCATAATCTAATCTGGATCTCAGCACACAATAGTATGTGCTAACATGTCAAACAGTGAAAACAAGGTGCATTCCTCAACATTGACATCTTCAGGGTGACCTAAACTGATGTGCCTCAAACAGAAACAAAAAACAAATTTCGGGTCAGACCAGAGTCACATGAAATTTGACATAATATTTTTGTAACAACTGGTTTCAGAGCCAAGGAGGACTGTTCATTCAGATAACTACAAGTATGTTAATCATCACAGAAGCATACCCTTCCTGACTTATCATAAGCCTCCTGAGATATCTCTAAGAAATAACTCAGAACTACCCAATCATTGTCATTTTCCTTTTAAACTAAATTCAACTCTCTGTAATTCTATTCCCATTCCAATTCTCCATCATCCGTAGTTACATTAGATGAGTATTTACAGTATCTCTTGTGGTGGTCTGCTTTTAGTTATGATGATGTGATATTAGAAACACAGGAATTTAAAGCTATTGCTGAATTATTCCAATAATTTATCTATTATCCCAATATATTTACATATTTATTATATTCACAGCTTAAGCACCCCTTCCTCTTTACCCCCAAAAAATCAAGTAATGAATCAAAGCATTACATTTCAGGCTTGTTTCCAGATCTCATTTCCTGGACCATCTGTTCTCTTTTAGACAAGGTTTACTGAAGCGCTGTCTGTACTTAATATTGAACAGGAGAGACAGATTCATATTTCACAACTCTTCCCAAACTTTTAAGAATGTATACTGTTTAGATCTTAAGACAGGCTTAAGAGAACATACCCATTTCACTGTCATTGTAATAAGTAAATGCAGAGGAAGATATTTTTCGGACTAAAACAACAGAGGACATTTTTTGAGTAGCAAAGAGAAGGACTACACCATGTCCTATAATATTATGCTACAGGGCACTCTGTTCTTTCAGCTTTCATACATTGTCTCCTTTTCAGAAGATTAAGGCTAAAAAAACAAAAAAAAAAAAACAAAGCATTGGGATTTGTTTGTTGCTTCTGTTTCAAATAATATGCAGTAGCTTTTGTTGAAGAGAAAAACATCAGTAACATCATGTAGTTTAGAGTCAGGATGTGCTCAGTTGTGTGTGTCAGGGATTGATTGAACATTATGGTACTCAGACAGGATTTAAGCCTCACATGAAATGCTTTCTCCAGAGTACAGAGAGGCCAGTATTTCACATGGAGCAGATAGTCTAAACATAAATGGAATCTTTGACTTCACTAAACCTTTTGTTATAGTTACAGAAACAGAACAAGGACAAATGTGATATATAATGTACTGTATTTACTGCAGGTACATTTAAGTATCAGATGAGACATGGGATCCATAAGTAACCAAGGAGACAATCAAAATCCCTATAAATGGCATTATGTGATCAAAGAAGACAATGGTGACAGAGATGGGAAATTAAAGGTCTCGTTAGACAGGCGTACTGTATTAAACTGGAAAGTGATAGGAAGATAAGATAAGATAACAAACCTTTATTTGTCCCACAATGGGGAAATTGCATTGTTGCAACAGCAAAGTACAAGTACACAGCAGACTGCCATAAGTAGCAAAGATGTGAGATAAATAAGAAAGTAAAAATATAAAAAAATACTAAGTGGCTATGGGTATGTACAGTATATGGACATCGATGGATAAATAAATAAATACCAAGTAAAGTGACTACAGTATATTGCACTGATGTGATTTACCTATTACTACAGTATTGCATATGATTACAGCAGATGGATGACAAATGTACAGTGTTAGTCATGTTCATTGTAGAGTGTGACAGCAGCAGGAAGGAAAGACCCACGGAATCTCTCCTTCACACAGCGAGGGTGAACTAATGTCCAAAATAACGTGATCATTAGTAAGAGGCTAGTGAACAGTGGGCAAAGCAGCAGCGGGACAAGAGAAAAATAATTCAGTACATTAAAAAATGAGTCTTGGAAAAGAACAAACTGAAGGTAATCTATCCATATAATTGAAAATGTATACAATGTGTAGAATTGTCCAATTGTTGCATAATTGTGTAGTGATATATTCAACAAAAGACAGATGGCTCTGTAACACAGGATTTGTGTCATGAAGTTTAAGATCATCAGAGCAGACAATTCCTAAGAATGAAGGCAACGTAAAGCCTGAGTTAAAGATATGACTGCACATTAAATATGAATAAAGGAAGGCACCTGGGTACCCTTTTCTGTACACTGAACAAGGTCTGATGAGATACACAGCAATGCAGTGGGGTAGTCAAGAGAGTATACAAATTAGAGATAAGTAGCATCGGTGTGTGTTGTTCCTGCAAGTGCATAAAGGAGACAAAAAAGAACACACCTAACGGAGTGAAAATTCGGAAAAGCTCATCAGTGTCAACAAACCTGAACGCCAGATCAATGTTTTAGGTACCCAATTAGGCTTGCTGGCTCACACACAGGACATTTACAGTGTACGTCAGTATAAGTACACCCATGGCCAACACTAGTGAAAAGTTCAGTAGTTAGTTATTCTGTCCTGGTGCTTAAAGCTTATTTTAACCAGTCAGCCTTAAAAGTTAACCACAAGTATAATCACTATCCTTGCACTGAGGTTGTATTTTACAGCCAGAATTTTCAGTGTGGGGTATACTCAGTTTTGCTGTATACAGTATGTATTGATTTTACTCTCATCTCATTTGGGACACCATGTGGCTGATTTACCAGACTTCCAAAACCCTTTGCTGTAAATACCAGGACGGAATGATGTGTTATTTCTGATGCAGGCTCACCTCACATCTTAAAGATAAGCATCTGAGCAAAATACAAAAGAATGTAATGCAGGAATCGGGTACAACCACTCACAAACGCAGCACTAATGGATCATTACACACACATGTTCACACACAGTCATCAATCAAATAAACATTATTTGGGCAAGAGACAAGGGTTGCAAAAGCTTATGTTTCATCTTATTTATTTACAGATGTTAAGAGAGAAAGAAAGTGTTTGTTAAGAGCAGACTACACAAGTACTCCTGGAAATATTGGTGAAATGTTTTTTTTCCCCCACTGGGGATCAATAAAGTCTAAACTCATCTTGTCCTTTATCTTAATTTTCTAGCTTCAATTGTGTGTGCCTCTACCTGCACACAAACCTTGAGCCAAGCCATGCTAAACACATCCCACACCATTCACAGTGGAGCATGCACAGAAATGATTTCAGACTTTGAGGAGAATCAAGTTCCCAATATATTAGTTTTCCTTCTGCATGTGCTAAACCTTCAACCTTAGGCCTTCTCTTGTGGCTCAAAAGGACTTACAGTGTAATGACGGACTCTGTACTCCAGTGCACTGTGAGACAAACAGTGAATATGTCCTTTGGAGGTCACTCACACTCACACTCACTCTCACACTCACTCTCACACTCACTCTCACACTCACTCTCACACTCACTCTCACACTCACTCTCACACTCACTCTCACACTCACTCTCACACTCACTCTCACACTCACTCTCACACTCACTCTCACACTCACTCTCACACTCACTCTCACACTCACTCTCACACTCTCTCTCACACTCACACTCACACTCACACTCACACTCACACTCACACTCACACTCACACTCACACTCACACTCACACTCACACTCACACTCACACTCACACTCACACTCACACTCACACATGCAAGCAATCATGAGTATGGACTCACTTTCTCATTCACTTCAATGAGAAACTGTTTTGCAAACAGCAAACTTTTGACTGGTAGTGTATGTCACTGAAGAACACAGATTGCTATTCTGCCAGGATGGATTGTATACATGCAGAAAAAGTTTCATTTGTTCCTTCACTCAGTGTGCTTCCATCTGGTCTTTCCATGAATGGGTTGTAGCAGGAAAACAGCTGCAGCTTGTCAGAGCGATATAAGTGTGATATCATTATTTCCTTCCTTCTTTAGCATAGGGTTCGGAACAAGAAGAAAGAGAACCTTCATTATTTTGCCTTCAGTGAAGTGTCTAAAGTAAAAGCAAAATTGAAAAACAAAGATCTTTCAGTTGTTCTGGTATCATTTCTCATTTGTGCATAAATGTCCAACAGATAAAGATTTTTGTTTGTGTGTATGTGTGTGCACTTTGCATTCCACTAGCACACAGCGCGCATCGATACCACACTGTCAGGACAACTGCAGGGGTGCTTAGCCATGCCCTTAATGTGAAATACCAGAGTGGAGCTCACCCAGTGCTTGACAGAGGAAGTCTCTACAGTATACCACCAGCCTCTACAGTCTGCTGTCACCAGGTCTGTTTAGCCACACTGCCTGGAGAGACTGAGATGCCAATATGCCAGTCCATATCCTGGCTAACATTTAAATCCTGACAAATGCAAAACAGCAAGCTGCCTGACTGCATGCTGCTGGCCTGATCACCTGCTATGAAAAGGTAATGTGAAGAAGATATTCAACTTTATATTATTATATTCAACTTTATATTATTAGCACACTTATGTCAAGTGCAACATTGAGCAAAACAAAACAGATGCAATACACTCCCCATAGTACTCCCAGCAAGTGTTTGTGAATATTAAGGTCAGCAAATGTCACCAGGTCATCATCTTGCTTGCAGGTTCCTCCTGGCATACAGTTATTTGTGAAGTTGGTGAGTCTATCACTAACCACAAAAAAGT
Source organism: Mastacembelus armatus (assembly GCF_900324485.2). Classification (NCBI taxonomy): domain Eukaryota; kingdom Metazoa; phylum Chordata; class Actinopteri; order Synbranchiformes; family Mastacembelidae; genus Mastacembelus; species Mastacembelus armatus. The sequence continues at coordinate 7,070,851 of NC_046654.1, read as the reverse complement.
GTGCACTGTAAATACGTACAAATAATAATAAAATGCTAAAGAGAAATTTATTTGCATTATCAACAGCAAACAGTTTTAAGATTATGATGATAATGTGAATATGCCTTTTTTTTTTTTTTTTTTTGACTTGTACGCTACCAGGCAAAGCTTTGGACACACTTTTTAGTATTAACCAATTGCAACAATAAGCTCTTTCAGACTAAACAGGTCAAGGGAATCAGTTCTAGGAACTACCCCACTGAGGAGTGGACCCAAGAACCACAAAACCTGAGAACTGCAAAGCTTTTTCTGTTAGCAGTCACACTGCCAGTAGGAACGCTGAAGCAATGTAAGCTGACTGATGGCTGGCATAGCAACGTCACTTGTGCATGACATTAAACAAGATTAGTGAAAATTTTCACATTTCACTTTGATCCATCCATATCTCACTGAACTTCCTCTGTCACATAGGCAGCCTGGACTTTGGTGTCAGTCCATTTTTGAGAGTTTTTCTTTTTACATTTAAAACTTTTGTTTGCATGTTGCAGAAGTACCTTTTAAAAATGCAGACTGCCATTGTTGCCTTGGCTTAAGTTGGTGTTTGTCAAATAAACGTAAACATACATCACTCACTATTGTACTCCTATTGAAAAAAAGTATCAATTCCAAAATAGGTTCTCCAAAACAGCATTCTAAGAGCTAATTCTAGTTATCAGTTCGTATAGTGTGGACAAGCAAAAAAGGGAAATTTCCTCCAAAGTTTCTAAGAATTATGAAAAAGTTCCAATCCAAAAGCACCTTACTGGGGGACCACAGACGCAACTCCAGCAAGTTGTGTTTGCTGGATAACAATAAATTCATTAGATATAGCTGCTTGATAAGAATTCAAATATCTTAGAGTTGGTAACTTAAAGCAACTTTAAACTGAATGCTTTCTCGGTCCATTTATTACAAATAGTTATGTCTCACTTGACCCTAGGTTAGACAGCAAACCTCATAACATCACATACTGTGTATCTTGCATTGCTCTGGGCTCTGTGATCGGATTTCTCAGTGGCAGAAAGGTGTGAGAGTGGTGGGTAGGGAGCATATGGTGTTTTTTTATGTCCTGGTGATGTTCACGCCAGGCAGCAACTTCCCTACAGGGAATGTTGGAGATGTAGAGAAGGACTCCAGCGGCTCCTCTGGGTGACCTTCATTAGCACAATTAACATGCATGCCACTCATGACCACACTAGGCTTGGATGAATGCTGCACTATAACCAAAGGCATGATGCAGCTGCCTAGTGAGGAAAAACTAAAGAATGCTCAAGAAATAACTTCAGTTTAGGTGGTTATGAATTTATTTGGGAATTGTGTTGAGAAATGTTTCAAAGTCAGGGAGTGCACCTTTAAAAAAAAAAGACATTCTTCTGCATATGTGCATACTGGATGTGTTGGGTTCCCCTTCTTTCCCAAGTAGTTTCAAGCTAACACGTTAGAAGTAAATAGAGCGTACATATAACTGGACCAACCTCTCTACATTTTCACTTATCTGAATCTCATAGTGTGCAGAGCAAATATGAAAACTGCATTAAACACTGGACCCACTGATCAATCTTTTTAAAAATAAGTCAGTCCAGAGATTTTACACCATCTGTTTCTGTAAAATGCTCCACTGAGGTGAAAGATCCCAGTGAAAACTTTTGGGCAGATCATGCTTCCGACTATGATAATAAAGGCCTCCTCAGTCAAACCACAGCTAATCCAAGCAATCACTCTTTCTGATGTGGTCTGACTTCTATCTGACACTGTTCAGGATTTGTTACTAGCAAAGAGGAAAATTTCTGTTTTAAAAAGCCATTTGTTCTAAACTCACAACAGGCTGGTTTTTATCTTGAAACTGTACCAGAAAGTGATGTCATGGGAAGTAGTGTGTGTATGTGTTGTTCTTCACAAGGTCTAATTGCTCAAGCTAAGCAGATCCAAAGCTATTAGTATGTATCAGAGATGATACATATTTAATGGTTTCATATAAGACGCACACACACACACACACACACACACACACACACACACACACACACACACACACACACACACACACACACACACACACACACACACACACACACACACACACACACACACACACACACACACACACACACCAACATAACAGCAATCTGTAAATACCACCATGGGGTGGTGAACATGTGTAACTTAAACAGGCCCTGCATTCACCTTAAGGTAACCTAAGAGTCATTGTGTCCTACCTGCCAGACATGACACATGCCAGGACACCACTGGGTAGCTTATCCAAAAGTTCTACACTGCCACTCAATCTCTCCAGCTGCTACTTTCAAAATTTCAATCATGTTCTTTCTTGTTTGTGGCTTTTGAAGAAAAGGATTAGAACAAAGCTAAGTTGCGAATCTGGAAGACTGCACTGGACCCTATCCCAGTAGCCAGCACAAGCAATATACACAGTTAAACACTAAATTGGATTCTGTACAGTAGATTTAAATGGTGAGCATGGTGCTCAGGTAGCCCAAATCATTCCAAAACGCCAATTCAAATGCCAACTCTGTTCTTTAACAGACAAATAAAATGCCAAGACAAGGAATAAAAAGGGTAATGTGTGGTATCAAATCCAACTCTCTTCACCTTGTCTTGTTGGCTGCAGCTGGACTCAGATCTGCTTAAAAGGCAGAATTCTCTGTTTTGGAACCACAGATAAATCCACTCTTCCTTCAAAGAGACAGATAGAGTTAACTCCAGATGCTCTGGCTCAGCAAATTCAAGTGCCTTACTTCAAAAATCAATACCAGAGGCTGTAGGTGGACATAAAAATCATCAGGCTCAGTGAGTATTTAACCACGGAATCACATAAAACTCTGAATTCATTACATCTGATGGTATCAATTCAGCTACGCCTTATTAAAACTTCTCAGAGAAGCTTTTCTTACTATGCCCCTTTTAAATCTTCTGTCCATATCTGTCTGTCTGCTGTCTAACAGCATACTGAGCAGAGGCAGAGAACATTTTAAGAGTCTAAGAGGCAAAACATTTAAATGGGATATGTCCCAAGACTAAGGGAAAGATGAAGAATGTAATATACAAATCTCACCATCGAGGGTGCGTTAACATACAAGAATAGCTTCACAGCCTGTGTTGGAACCCACATCTCTAGTTCTCTTTGTTCATGACCTCTCATTTTTTTCATTTTAATGGGGATAGAGTGGCGGGCTTTAATATTAAACATTTACTTTTCCAAAGTAAAATTCAACATATGCTGTCTGCATTGTTCTCTAACCTCTAGTTTGGTGCAACAGCTGAACAAATATTTACTATTAGAGCTTCAAGGGCTTTTCTGCAAAAGAGCTTAATCGATAATTCTGTCCTTGCCTCAATCACTTACAGGCAGTTAACAAGCCAGTTTCTCTCCCTGAACAATGGAAACTTTTTTGCAGAAATGTGGAGTTCTAACAATAGAAAATAACTCCACTTTATTTCTCCATGTTACACTTTGATTATGGTGAAAATTCAGTGTCATATTAACTCTTGGTTAATCTTGACAGTAGCAGGAACATCCACTTATATTTTCTCACAGTAAAATTGTCAATCAGAGTTGGTAAGCATATTACAATCACTGTAATTAGGCATACATCTTATTTATGTAGTACTTGAATATTAGACACTGCGGTCATCAAAACAATTATAAATGAAGACGAGTACAAAAAATGTTTCTCTTAACATCAAACAAAAATTTATTTTAGAGAGAGCTAGAATGAGAAGAATACATTATAGAAAGAATACATTTTCATTGGAGCTGCAAGTGATTTCTATTTTAAGGCAAAGGAATAAAGTGAAACAATTGCGTATCTTTAGTTATATCTTTACTCCCTTCCTTCTAGTCCTGATATATTCCCTCTTTAAAAGTATAAAAAAAAATCCCAGAAACATTTGGATTGAAAGAAGGTGAGAAGCCATCTACACTAATAATGAACAGTTTACTTCTATTAATTATCTACATGTCCTTGCTTGCAAAAAAAGATCCAATTGAAGTAAACTAAAGCCACTGCAGTCCAATTGAGGCAAGTAAATAAATTACTTAAATACCAAAAGCATTCTGTTTGTGCCCTTGTAACGGACTGAAAGACTGGTGCCACTGACCGTTTGGAAGAACATTACTATTACTATTAGGGAGTGTTGTAGCTTGTCACACAAGATGTGTTCCATCTGCAGCATTTTCAAGATATGTGTTGCAACTGAAGCTGGCATACATCTAAGACTGAACTGTTTTTAAGTGAACTACTTTTTCCATGTGAGCAATTTGTCTAAATTGTTTAGCCTCACCACATACTACGAGAGTTGAATAATCCAAAAAGAATAAGCTCTAAGACGAATGTGGCCAAGTCAGAGAATAAATCAACCAAACATTTGAGGAAGCATGCCCATTGTTATATACTGAAACACTATTTCATTCATACTCAAGACTTCCCAAGCCCACAGGAGTTGCACAAGATAAACAAAAGTCCAGTGCTTGAAGCCTAGAAATTGCAAAGAAAACAAAAGGCAGAAACATGTATGTCAACGAATAGGGATGCCATCTGGCAAACATCTTACAAGTAGACAGAAGAGAGTTATTAGCAAGCAAGCTGTCTAGAATATTGACTATGACTTCATTGTTTTTGATGGAAAAACTTTGCTTCTCCAAGTCTATGTCAGATGCAGTTGTATTGGAGAAGGAGGCCGAAGTTCAGCAAAAAGAATTCAGGCAAGATTGAGAACTTTGATTAAAGGACTAAAGAAAATATTTCAAATGTTGACTCAATCTGTGAGTGTTTACCTTCTATAAAATAAAGAGAGTAACTGGTTTCATTGATGCCCTTTCCTTATTTTTATATAACTATTATTTAGCATTAATTTGATACTGACCTCCAAAGATTAAAAAATAATGTACTGTGCTGTAATACTGCCAATCTCCCTTAGCACCAACTGTAGGTGGCTAGAATCCCCCACCCCCTTTAACAGTACTTGGCTAGTCCTGACAGACTGAAAAAGTAGCTTTGTAAAATCCCATGAATAATAATGCTCTAGCAAGACAAGAAAAGGCAACATATTGAGAAATAAAGCCTTATTTTTACAACCCAGACACAGGTCAGAATATATTTTTCTTCATATAAGACATCTGTACTTTCAATATATTTAGAAACAGGTTTAAAACAGCCAAATGAAATGTGTTGGAAAGTCAATTAGATTGAGTAACTAAAGTTGGTTATTAAATGCTTAGTCAAGAAGGCTCTCAGTTTGACAAGAACAGAACATCAGCTAATTATATGGATGGCTAAGTTTTATAGGGTCGGGTTCTTGCTCTTTTATTACAACTTTCTCCTCTTTACTCCTCCCATTTTTTATTTCACACTGCACAGATCAGAATCTGAGGTACAAGCTTTGTTTGCAGGAAAAATTTGAGAATATCAAGCAGATGACTTTTCAGGTACACTGGGAATTGTGTCAACACAGTCTTTGTTATATTACTGAGCCAATACCTATAGTCAGAGTACACAGTATCAAAAACATGTGTGCTGTGTTCCTCTTCTCGAATAATTACCCACTTAATGATCCCTAAGAGGCCACATCACCTCAGCTCCCCAGGTCATTCCCTGCTGTTGTGTGCACCACAATGTTCAAAACAACAGTACACCACAGCAATAAGGCCTGAAACAAAACCCCTTCACATTCAAGACAGAATATTCACAAAGTCTTCAGGTTATGAAAGATCATGCCTTGCTCTGTTGTTCTAATGAGGAGTATGGTAATGCTGTCCTGAAAAAAATCTAACTCAAATTATTGTGTTACATACCCTTTCTGCTATCTAAATTTAAAACTACTTAAGGCAAACAAATGTGAACATAATAAATATCAGATCCAAAATTCAGCTAACCACAAATAACTCCCTGGAGTTAAATGAAAATATTCTGTATATTTGCAAGGTGCAGCGAGGTTATAATTTTGTCTTGTTTCATCTCTCTTTTCCATCAGAAAACTGTCTCCTCTAAATGTGCTGCACCAACAAAAGCCAAAGAGTGTTGAGTGTTGGCTGTCGAGTTACAACAACCAGCAACTGCTATATGCCTCCACAAACCTGTCACCAGATTCCTACAACAAAGAAAGTAACTCTACTGTTTCTGCAGGAACGCAAGATACAGGCACGCACTCATTATATATATAAATACACACACACACACACACACACACACACACACACACACACACACACACACACACACACACACAAACTATCTTTATTTGCGAGTGGATGATGAAGTACAACTACTGTGGTGTCGTCTGGCATCTGTACAAAATGCAAGCAGAATGACAGACAGTAATGGGCGGACAAGGAGCTGATGGAGGAGAATGACAGACAATGGCTTTGGCATAGCAGAGCACAGTGAAGACCGCGGCCAGAATCACTGGGGCACGTGTGGATTTTCCAAGATAAATACATGCAAACCCAGTTTTTTTCTGTAGATTGGATGAAACACTGTGGCTATGTCTACAGAAGGTAGCTTTGTATCCACAACATTACACACACACAAAGCAACTGAGACTTTCATCTAACCTCAACCACCTGCTGTGAGCATGTGTGTGTACACTGTGTGAGGGAGCAAGTGAAAGAGATATCAGAAACCATGCATCCATTATTATGCAACTGTTTGGCCATATTTTATAAATCACAGGGCTTCTTTCACTAATGTTTCCTCCAATTGTACATTGTAAAATTAGATAACTTAACTGAAAAATACCAAATCTACTGGTGAGTAAAGGAATACATGCAAATGGCTAAATTGTTTTTACCCTTGTTGAAATGTCGATCAACAATAACAACTATTCCTTGTTATGTTGATTTAGTGGAAAAAAGAATGTCTGTATGCTATCCAGTCTCTTGTAAGAGCACAGGAGGGGTAGGTGCAGGCTAAAGTCCCACTGGAGAGCGACAAGACCAACATCTGTGGGCATAGGCTTCAAGTTCAGTCATGCTGTAGCAATCCAAATAACGTTTTTCTGTGAAGAGCTTTCTCTTTTGGCACCGGCCCTCCATTATGCTCTATTTTTACCATCTATTTCAGCTTTCCTCTCCCAGGCTATGCCGTGGCCTGTCAAGCAGTCAAGACACTTAAGGACCCTCATCTTCGCAAAGAGAAGATTCAAGGCAAAGGGATAAGGGAGACGCCTACATGATAAGATTAGGTGAGAGTGAGGGGCGCAGAACGAGCTGCCGCAAGAACCTAATCAGTCTAGATAAAGACTGACATAGCACAGTGGCCGATGTTTTGGTATGAACGGCACGCTTGTGCAGATGCATACATAAACATGTAGATGTCCACTTAATAGGAAATGTGGTATTAGTGTCATGCTGATGTATCTGGTTCTGTGTCAGTGGGCTCTATGTCTCTGCTCACAGTTAACACTGAGAGGCCAGCATCAATCACCGCTGCTACACTGGCTCTGTAAGAAACCCACAGTAGGCAACATTCTTCACAATAGAACACAGATCACCCACACATCCACGGCTGGCTAAACCTCATTAACACATGTTAGGTGTCCAGACCCCCCTGAGGGAAAAAAAAAAAGTTCTAGCAGTTGGCTACAGCATGAAAGTTAACATAAACTAGAAGCAAAGTGATGTAAAGTTCATTGCCCATCATTGAGCTGATTTTTATATCATATAAATGCTTGACAAGCAAGAATAAATATATATACATATAATAATAATAATATATATATACAAAACAATGAAAACTGATCATTATTGCATTATAAAAGCATCATTGCCATGTTCCATTTTTATCTCCATTTTTTAATCTGACAACACACAAACAAGCTCAAGTAAAAGATCAATAGAGGCTGGGGTCTACCATAAGAGCAAGGTGTAAGATGCTAGCAGGCAGGGTGTACATGGAACGCCACAACCAAGTGGCTGGTATAGTATACAGAAACATCTGTGCCAAGTATGGGCTGGAAGTCCCAAGATCAAAATGGGAAACACCCCAGAAGATGGTGGAGAATGACAAACAGGGAATGGCCAACTGATCTGGCATAGTAGTTAGGGGTGGACAAGCAGAAGAACAAGGCTATAGGAATAGATGCAGCAATCACAAGCAATAGCAGCAACAGAGAGAAGGAACATGAGAAACTTGAGAAATACCAAGGGCTGAAAGAAGAACCAGAAAAGATGTGGAAGGCTGTGGTAATTGGAACACTCTCCCAAACTGGGAGATTGGCTCCATCATATCCCAGGAACAACATCTGAGATCTCTGTCCAGAAGAGTGCAGTCCTAGGAACAGCTAAGATACTACACATAACCCTCAAGCTTTTTATTTATTTTAAATACATGAAGTTAGACTGATTATGTCATAACTGCTCCGACTTTCTTAGTGGCACAAGCACCTTAATACACGAGTGAGCTACACAGTAGGCCAGTCCATCTCACTAGCTAATTTATAGCCACAAGGACACTGATGATGAATGAAGTGGAGTAGGAAGTGCAATACACAACTGGTAACTGTGGATTTTTTATTCTAAAAGCACCTTATTGATAACACTAGTACTAGGATTTATTACTGAATGCATTACTTTGACACAAGGTAAGAGCTCTTTGTCCCTCAAATAAAGAAGCCCCATGTTGACAGAGGGGTGCAAGATAGATGGGAATAAGTTTAAGATATATACAGTTTTCATAACTCATTGAATCCAGCTTAAGCTGTTTAAAATTAAATAACCTGGGTCTTTTTTGCTTTGTCACTTAACTTTCAATTGATCAGTTGCCACAGACAAGAAACCAAACATCAGAAGATACATACCAAAAGGATATCAGCCTGAGGTTGTATGAGGCATAATGGCATGCATAAGACACAGCATTATGTATAACATTTAAACCAACCCACAAAATAACATGCCTGCACAAACTCATGGTGCATGAAAACATCCACAAACATGAATGCCCACATGCATCCCACACAGAAAACACATAAAACATAAAGCATCAGTGTAGACACCCTATAGATGGTCCATTCCGATTTCCTTCACTGAAAACGTATATTTATACATATAACGTATAATATTTTTTATTCCTGGATCAGAAATGGTGAATCAAAACCACGTTGACTAATAGACTACTCCAGTCAACCTCCAAAGGGTCTTATCTAGCTCAACTGGCCTCACATCTGTCCTTCCTAGCATTCTGTGGGCAGTTCACTGTTTCAGAGATGATTTCCAGCATTAAAGTCACCACATGTAACCCAGTGATCAAAGGGAAAGCTCACTATCTGACTTGGCCTATGTTCATTCAGGCCCACTGCTCTGTACTCAAGATCTGTGATATTGTGAATGTGGTAACACACGTTTCTGTGTGCAGTTTTGCATCTCTGAACATCCACATGTATGTAAGAAAACAAAGATATCCCATCACAGCACAGGCTAGGAGGGAAGCCAGAATGTTTCATTTTGTACCATAGGTGATGTATGAGTGAAATATAAGCAAATTTAATACCAAAAACACATCTGAGGCACAAAAATAAAAACAGATCAGTTGTTGCATTCTAATCTTCTCTGGGTTTAGACTTAGCTTATGACAAGACATGAAGCTCTACAAGTAACTTTTCCTTCAAAGCTCCCGGTGGTCATGCAAATCTCACAAATCTGAGAGGCTTAACATTAGTCCACACTTTATCTGGTATTCATTTATAAGAATGGAGTGACTAGATACATGTGACATCTTGAGTCATTACTGCAAGATGGTTATCATGACCAGAAAGGGCTTAGAATAATTATCTTTAAATTTCTATCACATATATAATGTTGTGAAATGTCAGAAGTGTTTTTCATTCTCACCACATCAAACCACACCAGATGTCATTGGGAAGCACATTGAGAACTAGACCCCAACTGCCACAGCAAAGAGGTTAGAACATGAACATATGCTTTAGCAAACACCCACATCTATTCAGTCAACTTAGACATGCCTTTTAGACAAGAAGTCCACCTTAATGAAAATTTATCGACACACAAAATTTAAGAATATTATTGTTTTACTGATGTGAAACCCATCTCCAGGATTTCACACTGAGTTCTTTGGCTTCAGTGTTCAGGTTTCAGGGAGCTGAACCAGCCTTGTTTTGTTGGTGCCACATGCAATTTTGGAACAAGAATCACTGCTCTCTGCAAGTGGCAGTTGTCCAAGCATTTTATTCCACAGAGAGGTGTAGCTCTCTACCCAACACACAGCCAATATAGACTTACCAACACTGAAATAACAGCTCAAACTGACCGCTGTGCACAAGGTCAACTGCATAACATACATACTAAACAATAATAAAAGCAAGGATTTCTGAACAGTCATTACTGTGAAAGTGTAAGTCAGGGCATTAACAACCAAAGTTATATTAGTTCAAAATATCTTGTTTCTCTTGGATTCAGTCAGATCTTATATATGTATTACAGCATAGGATTATGGAATTAGAGCAGCAGTGCCCCAGTGTTTCATCACAGCACCCAGTTCAGTTTGAGAGTGAGGTGCCCATGGCTGTCTCTAAGTGCAGCTCCTCATACTGTAGGCTTCCTTTGGCTGTGACATGCCACACATTACATAACTCTGCTGATGTATAGCCCTCAGGCCTCAACTATCTGCTACTGTGACCATGAGACTGTCAGCGATGCCCCAGTGTTACATACATACACACTGCTTTCACTTAGTTACACACATGCTAAACACTGGAAGTCACACATCAGCCTTGTATTTCCAACATGCCGAGAGGCAGGCACAAGCTGGTTTCACACTCATAGTTTGGCTTTACAGTACACTCACAGGAACACATACATACACATACACACACTTATGAACAATGCTTGGCTGGCTTAAAGAAATGCCACATGACTCAGTGAACTACATAACAGTGATGCCTTAACTACTGTGCCTCCACATGTGATACAAAACAGCAGCATAGTCAAACAGCTGTTAATATAGAACAGAGAGCAAAGACACATTTAATAGACAACTATGGCAGGAGATATACCTGGCTAAACTGTATTTTTTAGAACATTATACAACATCTGTTCATATATACAGAATATTGCACTACAAAAGACAATGGACTGTAACACGGTCCTCCATTAAAAAGAGCAACACTGACTGAACTGAAGGCAACTGGAAAATAGCCTGTTACTGTTCATAACGATAGAGTGAACAAATGGCAATTTTCTCAATCGGAAGTAACAAAGAGAGAGCCCTGGCTCACACTTGTCCTCTGTACACTTGAACAGAAAACACACCTAAGTTATATAAAGAGTAAATTAAGTAAGATTGGAACAGCCCACACTCCCCTTAGTCACACATTCCAACATTAGAGCTCTCCATCCTTACAGCAAGGTTGGAATCACAGTGACCCATTTATCTTGCTTGTCTCCACTGAATTGGCTACCCCTCAACACATCACTAGGGATTCAAGACTCACCCTGCCCCAGTCTGTCTCTCTGATACACACAGACAAATGCACACAAGCATATAAAATGAAAACCTGCCCAACAAATTAGCATCCACACTGAGATTTGAATACGCAATTAGTAAATACAATTCATATTTAGCAAGTAGTAAATGTTATAATTATTATTAGAATAATTATTTGTATTTTTGTCTGCTTATGCATGTCAAAGTTTACAGGATGTGAAAGGCAGGGAAGCATCATCTAAAGCAATGATGAACCAATTACTTTCCCATATTATACATTTTGAAGCAAATGAAATTAAGCATTTTTGTGGTAATTTACCTTAATTGTGTTGGGAACTAAGAGGGGAAACACACAAAAATGATCCTGAACATATGCAAACCAGGGACACTGTAACCAATAACCAGGCATTAATTTATGGTAATTCTGTTTAAGGTAATGGGAATAAACCAAAAGACTACCCATGTCAATTTCTAAAGACAAAAAAAAAACAAAAAGTAGGAACTGGAAAAAAAAATCAAATACTGTAGGGCAGGACTCAAAGTTAAGAAAAAAAAATTCTGTTGATCCCTTAATTATCACAATTACATTTGGTATTCAAACCACTATCTTTCCACTTAAGAATAATCTTTTATCTATCATATGATGTCAAGTATTGTAATAAAGATTTAAAAAATTTAAATGAAGCTACAAAATCGGGTAATTTATGCATTTCAATTATGCCATGCAAACTAAGCACTTAGGACATCCAGTGACTTTAATAGATTCTGGAGCAGCAGCGTTCCAGTGGGGCACAGTGGTGAAGGCTTCTGCTGTGTAAGTGACAGGACTAGCATTACAACAAGTGATTATCAAGCTATATTCATTTCCATATCAACAGAGAAACAACTTATCATAAACTCTTTGGAAAAATAGTGTCTGTTCCCAGAAACCTGCAACTCTGTGACCTACACTTGAGACATGTTTTTTTTAATAGGTTCATACATGAGTGTAAATACTGAGGCTCGTTTTTCAGGTGCAAGACTATTGGAAGGCAATGTGGAAAAATCCTGTACAGAGACAGCTGTACTAGCCTTTGTCCTGTATTGATATACACTAAAGTCTATATAGTAACCATTAACTGAGTCTTTTGTGACGTGATCTACTACTGCCAAAGCAGAATTTAATACACATTTAATGGCAGGATTATGACGCGCCATGAATCTTCATATGCAGATCTCTTGGCACTGAAATTAATAGGCTCTTGGTATTCTGATGAATATTATGCATGGCTAATTCAATTAAGAAGCAATATCTCAGCCAATGTTCAAATAACCAAAAAAAGAATAATTTGAACCTCAATTTCTGATGAAACAATAATTTAGCTTCAGTGTAAATCTAATATCTTTAAGAAGGACTGACCTAAAGCCCAGCAGTAAATTGATTTACCATGTAATTCTATTGGCAGAGGAAATGTAAACATGCTCATCAGTGTGAACAGAAATGGGAGAATTAAGGGAGACGTTGAAATGTTATTTTGAATGCAATAGCACAACCACCTGACACACACAAATAGAAGAACACATTATAATAGCACAATAATTTAAACACAGACAATCCTGTTGAGAAGAAGAATGTCACTTATTCTTTTACCTGAGAGGCAGATGAAGGTCATGTAGTCTCCCTGACCACCAGTAGCCAGGAAGGGAATTTTCTTCTTGGTCCTCCGCTTCACCTGCACAGCAGCAAGCATCTTCTCATCATGGGGTATGAAGACCTCTTTGTTGATTGCTGACTTGGCAGTCATCTTTGAAGTAAGCAGGAGTGAACAGCTGGCAACCAGTTAAAGTGAAGACGATGAGATCCACTCTTCACAGAGATGAGAGAGAGGGAAGACAGCAAATGAAATTAAACAGAAGAGTTTCTGAAAATCTCCTAAATTAGAAGCAACTAACAAAAAACTTTTTTCCTAACTTTTTCTAATGTTGTTTGGCCATTCAAGCAATCTTTGTTTTATTCTTCCATGTTGTCAGGTATAGCTCCTATTAAAACTGCTGACAATGTGTTCGGTGGAATATCTAGACTAACAAAAACACCCATTCTGGAGAGAGCTGTCACACTGATTTTTTTTAACATAATACTTCAGTGGTATGGGTAGCTTTTTCTTGCTTCTTGCATCAGTCATCGTTTTACCACGCTTTAATTTTCAATCACAAAAACCTCAGTAGTGACAAAGTTGAGCAGGAGTTATCATTTCCTAAAGAACAGTTAGGATAGCAATTGCTTATAATTGTGTGTGTTCACATGCTCAGCCTTGAGCCAATCATTTCCTCAGTCTCCAAAAGCTTGTACACATAACAAAAACCTAAATTTGTCCACTCACCAATGCTCATAGTGTATGGCGTGAGAGAGGAAGTAAAGGTTTCTGAAATGCAGAATGGTTGTGTGTCTCTATGCTCCATATCTATAAATGCTTTGCAATGTTCTCAAAGAAAACCCTGCCACTCACGAGATAAAATGCCTTCAGCTGAAGCTGTTAAGAGTACTGGTCTCCCAGATACAGAAGAGCAATGATGTTTCTATTATTAGTGAATTACTGGATTTATTTCTTGGCTACTGGGAATAATCCACAAGCAACACTGCAGTATGTCTGATGCTATCACTGAAAAACTATGCTTAGTTGGCCTGCTGTGTTTAAGTGCAGGATACAGTCATAAAGAAATTGGTTAATTAGGACCAAATGCTCTCATGAGGGGTGTGCAGCTTAATCATTTTTTCAGTCTGTTCATTCACTTCAGATGTACAAACACTCTCAACCACTACCCACTAATAGATACGCTTGCTCTGCTGCAAGCCAGGCCATGAAACAATGCCTGCATCAAACGAGCTTGCTAATAAACACAAACACTAATTTGTTGTTTTGTAACAATGGAGCAACCTTTAAAATAAGTACTCTGAGAAAAACAAAATGTCAGAGTTTCATTAACAGATCATCACAAAAGTAAAACTTGCAGGAGTACAGAGTTCATATGAAGAGCAAAAAGTGCATAAGCCATTTTTTTTGCATTTAAAGTTAGTGGGTGAAAGGCTGCCAGTGTTGACTGGTGGTCACTCAATGTAAGATTACATCAGGCCAGAAGGAACGCTATAACAGTAATGAAACATAAAGGCTTTGTGCTTGGTAACACTCCAACAATATAGTGCAATCTAATAAACATCCCTACAGAATAAGTAGTATTTCCATGAAGCTAGTATTATTTCTTTGCTGTATAGTATTTTCTAAGATAGAATTTAGTATCATATCATCACTGTGAATTGTAACGGTTATTATAAGTAGCTGTAATTGCAATTTTAGCAGTTCAACACTTACAAACTTTGTTTTCTACACATTTCTGCATGAGTGTTTAGAGGCCGTATTGAATCTCCTCCTCCCCTTCTATACATCTCTCTTCCTCTCCACTTTATCAGCAATGTAAGACTTCACAGTAAACAAAAGCTGTGGCCAAGATTTTGCAGGGACTAATTAGAAAGGCTAACAAATATGGCGAGCCAGACCCCATGCAACAACTGCAAAACTGTGCTTTGAGATGTGCGCACGTCTTACAGACCTCTGATGCAAGCCCTGTACTCTGCCAGTCCAACCTTAAAGTGCCCAAACAGTATAGAACCGTACAGAAAATCACAGTTAATTGTGGAAATGTCACAGGTCTTGCTGCTCTTTAGTAGAAAATTATCCCAGCAGAGCACCTCTCCTTGTAGTATCTCTCCCTCTTCTCTACTATGCTCCAGCTGGGAAGGAGTGCTGCCCATATCACACTGCAAGCTGTCACCAACCAAAGGGGAGTGAATATTTCCCATCAGGTGACCCACTGAAGCATGACGGGAACGACGAATAAGAGGATGGGGGATGCAAGTGAGAAAGAAAAAAGGAAGAAGAAACGAAAGCAGACAGGAGCCTCTAGGCAGTGATATATAGCCAGCTACATTGCATAGCTTATGGTTCGACTTTGAGCGGTCTTATGCGGTGCTCACAGCACAGGGCTGAGCAGTTGTACTGGAGTAAGCCAAGGAGATGC
The DNA here is from genome assembly GCF_900324485.2 of Mastacembelus armatus. NCBI lineage: Eukaryota > Metazoa > Chordata > Actinopteri > Synbranchiformes > Mastacembelidae > Mastacembelus > Mastacembelus armatus. The sequence continues at coordinate 7,055,327 of NC_046654.1, read as the reverse complement.
TGTGGCAGTGAAAATGACAGAACATATATTTCACAGCTGCTTATCACCTTATTTCTAAGCAGAGCCCCAAAAATCACTTCATTAAGGCTGTGTACTGCTATGCAGTCAAAGTTGTAGCACTATTGCTGCTCATTCCCTTGCTTCCGTCTTGCTCGACGTGTTAATGTGAAATCTGTTCAGTCAGTGCTCATGACTCTCCTGGGGCCTCATTGGAGTGGGGTCTTTGAGTTAGCTGCACACCTACTTCTTTAAGCGTCAACACAGTCTTGTTCTTCAGCTTGTGCACACAAGCCTATTGGAATCTGCCACAGCAGCAGAAGTAGCAGAGGAAAAGGCTCCAGAAGACAAGTGGCTAATATGGAACGTTTCACACTGAAAAATGAAGGTGTCTTTTTAAATTCTTTGGAGAGGCATAAAAATTTAAAGCGAAAGAGACAGCTGGTACAAGGTGAAATCCATCAAGAGAAGAATTACCAAGTTGTTGTTGTTGTTGTTAAAATGATCATAGATATGCAATAGTTAGATGCAAACATGCAAAAAGTTTCAGTTTGGCAGATGTTCAGACACAAAGGCTTCTTGCTGTGAGAGAACAGTGCTAATCACTGCACTACGGTGCCACCCTGAAATAAAAACACTTTTTTTCAAACTAACAAAACTACTTCAACAAATTCAATAAGGGATTCCAAAGGATTCTGATTCAATAAGCAGATTCAGATTTGACAAAATGTTATCAACTGCTTCCCTAGGGGTTAGGCATCTGTGTATGCACCAAAACGGGAATGATATGCATAAGAAAGTACATTTTAGTTGTGAATGTAAAGTAAATGCCACTACTACACACAGCTGATGTTGAATTATTTGTAAAGTATGCATTTCATTTGTATTTGATTAACATACACATCATACAACAGTTTTTACATGTTAGACCTTAGAGAAGGGAGGAGGGAGCTCTCAATTCAGGAGAAAGCAAGCTGTTGCTGCAGAGAATTTATGATCATTACACTGTCTAATACACCAAAACACATAATGACAGCAACTTCCAGTTATATTGACATTTAAAATGAGTGATGGCAGCCTGGAGTCATTTGAATCTTTGTAATGGCAATATGACAATACGAAAATAAAGATGATTACCCAAAACAATGAAGATTTAAAAAAATGATTCAATTTGCAGTTGGGATGTCGACAACACCTTAACTGAAGGTGAATTTTTTTTTTCCCCATATTACCTCTGCACAATGTCTTGATATACAAAGTGTACTTCTTCACAGATTACATCTTCAGATGGTGAAATCATACCAGTGTCACTTCAAACAAGCGGTATCCAAAATCACCACATGTACATATGGTGAATGTTAGCCCTCATAAAATAACTGACAGATGATACTGTCAGCAGTGCTGCTTGTTGTGTCAGTGCCAGCCTGAGATGTGTTAAAATCTAATCCTATGTTAGTGTCACAGTGTGGTGCAAATGAAACAAAAACGCACAGTAAAACAGTTACGTTTCAGGTCTGATACTGATAGTATGTCTGTAAATAAGGGCCAATAACACCAAGAATTATTATGGTGCACAGCTACACATCACAGTTCATGCTGGGGAAAACATCTCTCTGGTGTTTTATAAGACACAAAAGTCTGAAAAATTGAGCCCATAATTTTATCAGTATTTCTACAATATTGACGACTATTCCAAAACTATACTTGGGGAATTAAACATTTCTCTCTCTCTCTCTCTCGCTTGTAGCTCTAATTTAAAGCTGAAATTGTTTTCTCTGAATAGCATTGTAGAAAATGTACAACAAATAACAGTGTTAATTTTGTAATATAGGTTCAAAACAAGTACAGTGGGCAGAACAGCTTATTCAACTCGGTAAGACTTGAGGCCTGACCCAGCTGTCCAAGGTCTGAGATGTAGGACCAGTTCTTCGTTCAGCACCAACTCAGTGTAAATGCAGCAAAGCATACTGTCACTGTTTTTTGCTATCAGCCATCCAAAAATCTTCAATTTTGCTTCAATTAGTCAAATCTGCTATGATAAATAATGAAAGGGTCTGAAAACAAGTAAAGTGGACTTCACTTTTCTCTTTATTACCTGAGTGGGTTCTAAGTGGCTCTCGCTGCTCACACTTTATTTTAGCACTCTTGGGTGAAGATAGTCATTGTTTGTGTTTAAGACAACAGGCCATCTGGATTCCTCACAACCAAATCAGAATCAATAATGCTGGCAAGACAAGAAATTAAAAGAAAGAAGGTTGTCTAATTAAACATATGAGAGGTTCTTTGTTTTGCACAGCTGAAAAGTTTGTGCTCAGTATAAGGAACTGATTTTCAGACAATGAATAGGGGAACTCTTATGTTAGAATCCATAATTGGCTATTCTGAGAGATGCTACTTTAATTTGTAGGCCACTTTAGACTTAAGTGCATATTACAGCAGTTTGCCTGAAATGCTCTCAGAGGGGAGCAACGAGTGAGGAGAGGATCAAAACCATTTTCTGCCTAGAGATACTTTTCATAATTTCATTCTTCTTTTTTGTGATATGTAAAGGAGCAAATGTACTTTGTATAGTGCTGGACAAAAACTCAATGCATAGACTGTCACACCATTGTATATTTTATGTTATAAATAATTGAACCCATGAAATAAGAATAGCTCTCTATCATGGCAGCAGGTTTATTAAGACCTTATTATTTTCCCTCAAATAAGAAAGATATAGATAGACCCATCCATTTTTCTGGGTGACTCAGCTGCTACTGAATGTTATATAGTGCCAGTGAAGTATAAGCTAACCATGAATCAATGAATGACATGCCAGCTACCCAAATGAGCTCATGTTTAGCATCCAGCACCTTATGGCAATAAAACACTTGGAAGGGAATGAGCAGTGGTGGGGTAAACAGCATTTACTACTAAATGCCTTAAACACAATCATCCATCATCCATCACTAAAATGACTCAGAATAATACTAGGATAAGTTAACAAAAGCCCTGTGTCAGTGTAGAGAGCCAAAGTAACAGATTCAGATGATACTCTTGGAGTAAACTCAGCAAAAATTCAAATTCCAAAACATAATCAGCCTTGTTTCTAATTTTTACAGCTTCATTATAATGTACTACAAAACAGACGGGTTGTTTCTGCTAATAGCGCAGACAGCATAATTTATGTTATGACAACAAGGTGATCACAGCCTCTGTGATTAGAATGACTGGAGAATCCAATTATATCAGAAGCACTGAGGCAGGTTTTGTTCCTCTTTTTATTGTACTGAGGAAACAAGAGTCCTTATATCTGCCTTCAAGGATATGTGTCCTCTCTGGCAACAGGACATGCTGAGGTGACGGACATCAGGACTGAGCCAGTTCCATAGTTTACATTATGCTGACTGTAAGTGGACATTGAACCACGGGTAAATATATAAACTTATCTTTTGTGGCATGCCAGAGCAAATTAAGCCCTGAACTCCTGCATGGAGAGAAGCAATATTTTAAAATAATTGGGGTAGTTAAGGGTTTTGGGAGGTACAAGAGCAGGATTAGCAGCCTCACAGCTAATCAGAACCAAACGGCCTTCCAGGTCCCAACCTGTCACAGAGATACAGCGCTTGAGATGTGTGGTAATGGCTCTTCAGAAATTCTAGCATTTAAATGCAACTAGTTTTTTCTTATCTTTGCACTAGGCAGAGACCCAACTCCAGAATTTCTGGAGACAAACCTAGACATTAAAATGTAAATGAAAAGAGCTTTGCAGTTGTTCATAGTGCAGTTGTTCATAGTGAAGTTTCAAGCAATGGATCTAATTTTGGTAACACTTGTGTTTTGAAAAATCTTTACATACACTTTCATGGGCTGAGACAACAGGTTAAGCCCTTAGACTGAAAGAAACCTTTTCAGAGCCCTTTAAACAGTAATGTTAATGTCAAAAATCCATCGTCTCATCCAACCAAAACAAGGATTTTTTAGGGGCCTCTAGGTGGCCCTGAACATTCAGAACAGCTTATCAGACTCAGGCTTTGGACCAGTTCCACCTTTGATCACACAAATATGCCAAGTATTTATTTCACAGACAAAACCTGTTTTCAAACTGACTATGAGACTGTTTCATGTTGCTACCCTCAGGAGAAAGCAACCCCCCAACAATGATCCACATTATTCAGTAAATATTTACCGTTTAACTCTAACTAATCAAATAGGCTGCTGTTCATCTGTCCTAGAGAAAACACCAACATCTGGGATGACTATGTCTCTAACATTTAACTCCATTTGATTTATTATCAGCAGCGCTTCAAAATGTGACCATAATAATTTGTGGATTCAAGCGAAGCCTGCAATCATAGTACTCTGATATTCACGTTGGACAACAACCAAATTCATATGTCCGGGCTGACACTGTAATATTTGGCTTCCAAAGTCCTTCTGATCAAATATTGAACGATTGATCCTATAAGTAATTTTCGGTTTCTTTTCAACAGAGCGTGTCAGCAGCCTGGTGTCATAAAGACAGCTCCAGGGAGGCGCGGCTCGCCACACAGAACACCAAAAGTACATTTCAGCACAGCTATTAACTCTTTCGTCAAAGCAAAGCCAGGAAGGTTTCAATACCAGGTCTGTTCCAGAAAAACCCAGCACAAACACAAAACAACGTCCGGAAACAAAAATAAAAACAACAACTACTTACGTTAACTTTCGCAGTGTAACGGCAGCACGTGCACTATCAGTTAATCAGCTACACACGCGCGTGCACGCACTACTGATTCCACCGTAAAGACGCCGAAAGACGCCACTGACGCACTTTAAGTACCAATAGCAGATCGATAAGGTGAAAACGAGTCTCCTTCTGTGGGTATAAACCGCCAATTAAACTTTCCCAGCTGGAAAACTGTTCCTATGGGTGTCAAATGTTCTGAAACAGAAGCACGGCTTGACGTTAACGCGACTCACCGATGCGTCTCGGCGATAGCTTCCACGTGCAGCTCCCAAACGCTCGGGTTAATTTCTCCAGCTGCTGTCACAGTCCAGCCGCCTCCTCCAGCAGCCTCTTCCGTGTTCTTAGCTGTCTTCTCTGACTCAAAGGTGGCATTTCGGGTTTAACATCGCACCGTCTTCACTTCTGCCACAACTGTTGGCGTCCAAGCGGCGGCAGGAGAGTTTGTTTGCCCTGCTGTGCTGCCGCTTCTGCAGAGACTGTCTGCCTGTGGCTCAGTGTGTGTGTGTGTGTGTGTGTGTGTGTGTGTGGCAGGGAAACCAGTAGCAGGTTCCCAGACACACAAACCCGTCGTCCAATCACGTATAGCTTCACATTACCACGTAACCTGTTCTGTATGTTGTGGGAGTCTCTTTCCAGTCCAAACAAAGAAGAACATGCCCAGGTGAGGTGGTAGAAATGGTTGTTAATGGCCCACTGTAAAGTCATAAACCATTTTAGAACAGTTTTCCATAGCAACGTGGTTAAGTTTATAGACTCAGAGCAACTGGGTCCAAAAAAGGCATATCACCTTTACAGGGTGATGCCATACAAACATTGCACCAGCTACATGACAACTGTAAATGGTCAGTGATCAAATTATGAGCTGAAAAATACTAATAACTGTGACACAGGTCCCTGTGGGATTAATGGCTTAAAGTGATGCCAATATAAAATTAGTGTACCTTCTTAGATACAGTGTAAATAGATATGTCCACACTACCTGGGTAATCAGGCCACATAACAAAAGTATGTGGTCAAAAGAGGTAATGTTTATTATGGTAGTTTATTGTTGTCATTCCACAGTATAACTGACTGTAGTCAAAAATAGTTTCTTTCTTCCTAGTTGTTTGTTTTGACTCAAAGTATAAATATAAATATTGTTAGTAGGTATCTCATTCCACTACATCAACAGGTTGGTCATACCCACAAGGTCACCATAAAACAGCTTAACATCTTAGAATTACTGTTTGGACAGGCCGACTCTGTGGTCTCACAACACTGACTTTATGTCCTTGATGGAATCATAATATACTGTAATCTTAATACCCCTATGAGATAACAATATTATCATCACCTTATGGTGTTACAGGTTTGTAAAGGTGGTTTTTATAACCCTGTCTCTACGCCTAAAGTCTTAATTCTCTGATTATTATAGGCTTCACCACTTCAAATTTAATGCTCGGCAAGTAGGGCATTCCCCAAGTTCACAATAAAAAAGATAGTGTAACATTTTTGATCTACACTTGAACCTTTTCCAACAGCTCACTGGGTGTGTGCAGGGTGACGATGTTCACCACTGTCCTAGGAGCTTTTGACGACCAGCTTTTCTTTCTACAGGCATGCCAACAGCAATCAGTTCCCTGGAAATTCAAAGGGACAGACGCAGTGTAAGTGTGTGTCTGTGAATGTGTGTTATTTTGTCTAATGTTTTGCTTGGCTGGTTGTGAGTCATCCAAATTTCCTACAGAGATTTAATTTCTCTCCTGATAGATTCAGTTTCTTTTAGAGGCCCAGTCTTCATTTTGAACAGACTTGGACTCATCTGAAATAGTTCAACTTTAAAGTGCTTCTGTTTTTTGCCTCTGGGCCGTTGTAGCTGATCATTAACATGTCTCAGAGGGAAATGATGAGTATTTCCAATAAGCCAGCATTATTTGTCACATTAAGAAGAGGTCCAGTCACGCTGTTGCAGATGTCCTAAAGCCTTGATAAATGTAAAACAAATGAAATAAAGGATAAACAAATCCACTTGTGACTGGCAAACAGTGGTCAGCAGCTAAAGCTTTTTAAACAAATGAGTCTCTAAGTCATGTAGGGGAAAAAAATCCTACTTGGCAACTGGCACACCAGTAATCAAATATGAATGTCACACTTTTCTCAGCCCTTGAAGCTTCCTTGGGATCATGTTACAGTCTGTCTAGCTTTGTGACAACAGACTGCTTAACCATCTGGTACAGCATGTGGAAATAGTTAATTTCAAGAAAGTGAAAAATGTTTGTTGAATCCTGTGAGACTATTTTTTTGCACTTACCTTCAACTTTGATTTACAGAGGCTCTTCTGTTGCGTGTAAATTTTGGATCTGATAGGTAATGTTTTGCTGCTATGGTTGTGAGGCCACTGGGACAGCCACTAGAAAATATTGGATACAGATTTGAACTCTCCACACTCTGACAGTGTAGAAACTGTACTTTTGTGCTCCACTTCATGTGCACAGTATGGACTCACTTTTTCCAGGTGGAGGGGAAAAAGAGACAGTGGCCAAAAAGGGGAAAGTGACGCATATGTAAACATGAACACACACACACACACACACACACACACACAGAGGGCTGAAGGGGCATTACTGTAGCTGTTTCCTGCTGCTGAGTTTGGGATTTCAGGCAGCTGAATCTCTGGGGAAAGACCGGCTGGTGATATGGTCTGACGATAGAGGCAAAACACTTAACCAAGTCAAGGTTCTGTGCAGCACTACCAGCCTCAATAACAGCCTGACTGATTGCCCAAGAAATATGTTGAAAACATCTCAATGCTCATTGCTCAATTCAATGCTGAGGTTGGGTTTGGATGCATGACGAACCACAGAGAGTAAAACATCCTCCAGGATGTTCTCATGTGGCTCGAAATTTTCCAAGATGTGTTATAGGATTGGAATCTTTGAGAATAGAACATCGGTCGAAAGGTAACCAGTCGCAGCTATTCTGGTGAATTCCCTTAAATAGTTTATATATTACGCAAACTCAGACTTTCTTTGACAAAGCAATGTAAATTACTGTTTTACTGTTTTTTAAGGACATTGCATCATTTTTACAGCTGCCCTTTTACATTGCATGGAAAAATTATAGATACTATGAGCATCACTTTATATACATTTCATTATGATTCCCTGTGTTAGAAACCTTAGAATAGGATCTGCAATTCAAAGACTTTTGCAGACTTGACTAAAGATCATCAGCATAACATAAGATTGTAACAATCTGACTCACCGAAGGATCCATTGGTTAATCACTGATGTTACCTCTCCCTGTGTACAATCAATACTGTTTCCATTACTAAATCACTACCAAATGAGGCAGGAACTACTGTCAGAGCTTTGCCTGTTACTTCAAAATCCTGGAAAGCATAAACATCCTTTCACCCCAGCCTGTGATGTTACTCACGGAGCTGTGCGTGCTGCCTGCATTTCAGGAGAACAAGGTGTCTCCTCTCCATGGTGAGCAGGGTAAACATAGAGATCTGATGCTTGAGGAATGGAACATCTAAAGAAACCCTTCGCTCCAGCAATGAGCTGCCTCTTTACTCCCCACATGACCAGATGGCTGCCATATACTTACACACCACACACTCTCTATTTTTATTTTTTTATTTCTCTGTCTTTTATTGTGCTAATCAAACACTGAATTCATGTGGTTTGTTGTTTACTCTGCACAGTGTGAGGCCTTAACCACAGACATAAGCCTCTGGCTACATGTGAGCTCACTAGAGAAAAAAACATGTCTGATTGTGGTCAAGCTGATATGTATACACTACTTCAAAAATGTGTGAGTGTGTTGGCACAGTGTGTGAGTTGCTGCATGTTTTCATTTGAGATTTTATTGTGTATTTCCTTATGTTTCAAGCAGAGAACAGCAATTCAACACGTTCAATGTTCTTTCATCAGAGTTGTTTAGAGTTGTTTTTAGTGGTTCCCAGTAATTTCGTGGAACTCTGCAGATTTAGGGAGGTGGAATGTGTATTTATATTAAGAGTAGGCGTCTGAAAACCTCTTGTTTAAGTTTCATTTGTCAAGTGAGGACGTGTGTGTGTGTGTTCTCTGCTGTACTCTTCATGCACTGTTTGCATTATAGAACCAAGTCAAGAGTAAGTATTCCCATAGATCGCTGTAAAGATGTGTGAAATAAGTAAATATTTTGACCTTGAATTTCATATACAAGTCCTCTCTTCCAACCAAAAAGATGAGTTGTCTTAAGATATTTTATTTATTTATTCGTCGTCCTGTTTGAATCTTGCCCATTTCTCATGCTCAATTAGTTTTCTTTGCTTGGGTGCATTTTAGTTTAAATCCTTGTGTAATCAGCATCTATTTGATTATACCTGGGATAATCAATATTTTTTCATTGCAGGCAGAATTGTGTGCAGCGTAGCATGGAAATACAACATTGTGTCGAGCTTAGAGTCAGGCTGTACAGCTGAAAATGAGTAAGGATTCAGGCTGGGATCGTCAAAAGAATTTATCTGATTAATCCAAAAGATTTGTCAGGTTACAGGAATCATCATTACAGTATGATCTTTGAGGCACTGTTGGAATAGAAGGAGCTGTCACGTCTATAAAGTGATCCTTATAACTATTCAGAAAACAGCTCTGTTGACAGCAATTCTGCTTTTAAAAGTGTGAATATTGGGTCCAGTCATTAACGCTGCTGTCGTTGGCAAAGAACTATTCCATTCCTTTCCAAAGACAGCCACTTTAATTAGATTTGAAGCAAATATTAACCATCCATCATCTGAATGCCCAGCCAGCCACAAGTAATGACTTTCATAATCATCAATCATTGCAGCTTTGCTGTTTTATAAAATGAGTTTAAGAAATCTGCTTTGAGTCCTCCCCGGTATCAGTTCTACAGTATTAATAAAAAGATGGTTGTCCAGTCAATGACACATTTAGTTTTAGCATTAAAAAAAATCCATATTTAATTATATTCAGACTGTTCATGAGGGAAGGGTGTGTGTGTGTGTGTGTGTGTGTGTGTGTGTGTGGTGTGTGGTGTGTGTGTGTGTGCGCCATTAGTGATTTACCACTAACAGAATAAGCTGGTTAAGTCTCCACTTTTTAACCTAGTGTCTTTTCTGTATAATGCACTAAAAGATGTTACCCACTTCCTCTTGTATAGAGCAATACTACAGCGTTTAACTATGGAGCTAATAAAATTCAATGGCGCTAAATAGAAAATGTCATTATGCAATATTTGTAAAAGATAGCAGAATGTGTGATGGGTGGAAATCTTTTCGTTTTGCATTTTTCATTTTAGACTGGCATTACAATATTAATGGAGTGTTATGAATAAGAAGACAGGTAATTGGGAAATAGGAAATACATTAAAAAAAACACTGCTGTCTCTTATTCTACCTATTTCACTGCGGAGGTCAAAGGAAATGCAAAATACTTCATAACTGTGCGATGTCATTCCATGCAGTCCCATCCCATCATGCCAACAAAACATTCAATCTCACTTTGGCCACAGGTAGTGGCTTAACACAGGGGTGATAACAGGATTTTCAGAAGGAGAAGCTATGCTGCATCAAAGTTAATACTCTGGTGTGTGCTGAAGTCAGATTTCAGAGCAACTCATTGAGAAAAACACTCTGTAATCGAGCCACACACCATTAAACACCACAAACTAAATCCCTTTCCATCATGGCAGTCAGTGAATGATAGGTGTGTGGGAGTGTGTGTGCATGTATGGCTGATGTGGGTGTATGTGGTAATTCTCAGTGCACTAAGTCACTTCTGTCATGAGAAAGTATTCAGGCACTTGGAAACCTCAGTGGAGTCAATCACATTATGTTGTAAAAAGTGCTTTAAAATGACCCATTTTGATGAGACACAAGTGTCCGCCAGAGTCTTTTTGAAGGACCTCATTTTGCAAATGTTGACCTGTGCCACCTGCACCTGGATAGACCTATTACTTTTAAGCATCATACATAAATAGGCCTTCTTGCCAGACGTCCCCACTGCTCCACGACCTCTGTCACCTGTCCCTGCCTGCCACTAATCCACTCATTCTCCGCTGTGTTACCGTTTTGTTGCCATATAACAGTAAAAAGCTAATTTAGCTGATCAATGAGCAGAGCCCTCTGGGTGACACAAAGATCCAGTTTTATTTTGCAAGTTCAATTTGGTCTTTATTGTCAAGTGGTCTCCCTGTCATGGCCATAACACCACAGGGAGATAATATGGAGATACAGAATGGACAAGGGGAGAATGGAGAATTTGGGATTAATACAGACACATTTCTCATTATGATGTCTGGAAACTATTTGTGGCAAACAGATAATAGAAAGACAGATGAAGCCAAAGATGAAGGCACCAATGACTTCCAAAATAGTCTATTGATTGCTGCACTATTATGAGTGTGACAGGACTGTTTTTCCTCCCTGTCAGACATGTCAGCAGACTTCCCCCACCACAAAAAGAAAAAAGGAAGCTGACACAACAATCCTGGAAATTGCATTTACTTGGCCTGAAAACAAGATTTACACAAACAAAACAGGTTTTCGTGAGCGAAGAGATGCAAATTGCCCAATTTAGTGCAACAGTGCTTAAAGTCAAAAGGTCCCTGGGGGAAGAAGCGGATTACTTTAGAAAAGACTCTCACAGCAAATAACCACAGAGCAGATTCAACTTGAAATGTTGCTTGAGCTGGAACACACAACATCTGTATCCTCTCTAGTTTCAGTGTCTTACACACACAAAAACCTATACATGTACACATGACCACGCAGCCCTGCCGTCATTCGCAAAGGGATGATGCACACAACAGACACACGTCTTGGCTCACAACAGGGCATTCCCATGTGACATGACCTCATCACTCGACAGGACCGTTTTGATGTCATATATTAATAACATGTTCGCAATATCAGCAACTGCAGGCCTGATGTTCCAGACTTCAAGACAAGATTAACAAGGTAGTTGGCCTAAGGCTTCCAAGTACTCTTCCAACAGATGATATGAAGTGGTTGTTTATGGATGAGGTATCTAATAAATCATGAATCGCAGAGGGATTATTGCTTTTGTAGTCATGAGACAATTACTAGCAGGTGAGTCAGAAACAAAGACTTCAAGACAATGACCAAAAAGTGAACTTTATTACATAAAACAGAATATCCCCCCCCCCACCAAAGTATTGGAAAGACCATGTGATAATAGCTTTATACCAGTTTTACCAGTTGTGAATTAATTGATTGCAAAAATGAGCATGAAAGAAACTTGTTTTCCAAGCTCTTTAAAGCTGAGTTTAGCAGTGTAATTTATAACAGCAAGATAAGAGTCTTGGCACTCATTAGTGTTTAGCACAGAAAAGACTTTTCCATGGAAACATATCTGAGTAAAGTGTCCAAGATAATGCGAATAACATATGTGATTTTTTTTTTAAGGTGGAACTTTTATGCGTTGATACGTGAATACAAGAGTTCAAGAGCAGTGACTGTAACTTTATTTGAACTCTTTCTTGCCGTTTATGAGGAAAAGACAGAGTTTCTGTGCAGTACAGACGTCCAACAGTCTGGCTTGCAAGAATATATAATTAAATTAATGCAGCACACAAACTGGAAACACATCAAACTATTGAGTAATTAAAATTCATGCCATTTGTTGTTAATTCACAAACCAAAATATTCAAGGCTCTCAATTATGCAAAAAAGCTTTCACTTTGCAAAGTAAGGTTAAAGAAATATATGTGGAGTTAAAGTATGTTTTTTGTAAGCAAAGTAAATTATAAACAGATGAAATAGCAACATGTAACAAGACAGAGTCTATGGGTCTGCTGGCTTTGTGATCCTCTATTTAGATACAGGCTGGTTTTCTAAGCAAACTGCTAACACAAGGACATTAACTAGTTCACAATTACAATAGTGCTGTGAAGTCAGTAATCATTTAAATTTGGATTGATAATTTGTATTATTATTAATGTCGTTAGTTTTGGAGGAACATTTGATATGATGGTTAATAATAATTCATCTTGATGGGGAAATTAAAGTCTGTACCAGATGTCATGGAAATCCCATAACTGTTAAGGCATTTCATAGAAAATGCCATGGTGACAATATAGGATAAGTTAAAGGTTCAGCTGAAGTCATTAGGGTATAGCGGGTGGGGGCTAGAAATGTATGTTCAAACTCTGGTGCTAATCCACTGAGCAGGTGTTGAGATACTTCTGTCTGGAAACATTCTGTCTGGAGTCAAAACCTGCAAGACCTCTTCACTTTCTATCAACTTGGCAGCAGGACCTTTAGCCCAAAGCCACGATGAAATGTATGCTGGCAATTACATCTTGACAGCTGGGGACAGAAAAAGAGAATAAAAACCAACTGTTCTGGACAAGGTCAAAACACTGGTCTGAAGAGAACAGACACAGACAGAGTTTTATTCAAAAGAAATTTCAAGGTAAAACTGAAACCAGCTTATCAACACGGCTGCTGTCATGGCTGACATTATCTGTAACACTCCACTCGCTGCTGGTAAAAGTCACTCCATGACATTAACAATGACTTTAACCAGCTGTGAACTTCAGGAATGAGGAAAGCAGAGCAACGATCCCTTGGAATTCAGCTGAACACCTGGATGAGTCAGTGGGCTGCTGTGCTGAGTGGAACGGGTACAGCTTCTCTCCCTGTACTGTGCTACTTCTTTTATGTTTTCACTTCCTGCATTTGAATTGTTCGTGAGCAACACAATCTATAAATGTCATCTTAAAGTCTACACATTTTCATCTGCGGTCACATCAAGGCAGTCATCCCAAGGGAACTGAGGAATTTCACATCACTGGGTGGAGCCACGGTCGACACATCTGTGCTTCCCATACACACAATCACTTTTTTTCAACACAATGGGTCGGATCCCACTGGAGCATTGGCTGTACATCAAGGTGACATCAAAGGCCTTAGAGAAGGGCAAGATAATAGGTACATAAGGGTAAGCTTTCAGTCAGTCAAAGAGTTTCTGGGGAGCTATAGCTATCAAACAGGCCAGGTTAAGTGTTGGAGTGAGATATGATTCAACAAGAACAGGATGTTCTAGGAGAATTCAATTCTCTCACTGCTGGAAAAAATGATCCCCCACGAAGAATCTGTCATCGAGGCCGAAGTGTCTGCTAGTTTTTACCTCACCAGAGGAAGCTGTACCTGATTGCAATAAAGTCCTTCATGCACTACATGTGAACCCCAGGATGCTAATATTGACATCTAATGAAAGGGAAATGGTATGGTTCTTGATGATATGTCTATTTCAGCTCTTTAAATACCAACAGTGCTGTTTAGCTGACATTATTGAATCTCACAGCACTTGATACTTGCGTGACCTTTAAACTGTCACCTGTGTTTACAATCATCATCTTTCACATCTATATAAACCCTTCCCTATTCAACCTATGCTGCATGTGCTGTTATTGTGACAGAACTGCTTTAGACATCAGTTAGAGGGAGCAGGTTTCCAGTTATCGCGGCCGCCACCACCTCCATATCCCAGCTGCACGGCAGGCGACGGATGGACGGTGTTCCGTGTCCACTGTGGGGGAATGGGCAAAAGCCTGTAAATAGACAGCCTGTCTGCAGGCGTTCTTTGATCTAATCTCCTCCTCAATCTGGCATTAGGGTTCTGTTTGGATGCCAGGTAAACATGTGAGATTTGGACAAAGCCTTTGGAGAAGTTGGGAACACACTGTACACCAGCCTGCAGGGATAAGCCAGGGAACACAGATGGCTGTACACTGCTCTCTAGTGGAGATACAAAACCAGTGCACATGTACGACAGTAATACCAGTGGGACCCAATCCTGGTCCTCAAGGACACCTGCCCTGCTTCTTTTCCAGCTATACCTACATCTGATTACCTGGATCAGGTGTGTTCAGCCAATCAGAAGGCGGAAGAGCAAAAATAGGTGAAAATAGTTGGTATATACAGTATATGTCTGTATGGTACAGCTAACTAATGCATTACTGCTTGGTCTTTTTATGGGATTTTTTTTTAGTTTAAATAAAAGGTAGAAACCTGCCTAAAATATTGTGTTAAGCAATAGAAGACAGACGACACTGATGTTAAATAAAAATTACTTTATTTTTTTAAAATAAATGCATTTTTTACAGTCATAAAACAGAGCAGCAGGACATGCACTACTGCTCCCAACACTGGAGGCAAACAAAAACAACATAAAAGAAAAAAACAAACAAAAAAAAATAGACTAGGCTTGGTTTTCTTATACCTCTCTGCATTTTTGCTGATTTGTCTCAAACTCCAGGATCTAAATAATATGGATCTCCTTCATATCAGTATTATTAAAATTCACACTTCAGCTGTGTGAAGACCAGACAGTTAAGTAAAGTACTTCAAAAACTACAAATGTCAATCCAAAAAACAAGCTAAAAATGCAACTGCAGACCATAAAAGACATTTAGAGCCATAAATGGCAGAAGGGAAAGCAGAAAAAAACCCCCAATAAAATTAAGCACAAATGCAAGAAAATGAGCACATTGAAAAGGGATACATATCTGAATTTTGGAAAAAACAAAACTTAGTCAGCAAACATCTTTAACAAACCTGGAGTTTGAGACTAGTGTTGTCCTCATATATATTCATATATAACTTCATCTGAAACCACAACATAGGCATACTACATATGTTGACAGATGGCTTCCCCCTTTTATTCTGAAATGAAAAACTTCCAAAACCCAAAAGCAGAAAAAAAAAAACTGTACAATTCTATAAAATGTTTGTGTTTGTACATTAGTTACAAAATAATACTTCATTTACTGATCCTTCATACTGAGGACAGAAGAAAAAAAAAACATTTGCATATTCATTCTTCAAACTCAGTGACCTGCTGGTGTGTAATGATAAATGATAATACTATATGGTGTGAGAAACAGAATGGCAACACAGTAAAAGGTAGTACAGGGAAGTAATGATCCCTCCTGTTATGTAGTGTACATGCACTAAGCAATGAGATGTCAGGGGTTTTCAAATCCAGATGCAATTCAAAGCATGCTTTTGCGTCTGCACAACTCATAGCTGTGGTCAGAATGGCAGCCAAAAACAAAGTGTTAATGCACCTTGGCACAGAACGCTTAAAGTTAGGAAAACAAAATGAACATGCCCACCTTGAAAAATCATTAAGATACAGGTTTAAACATAATTATAAAACCTGCCAACGTAATAATGAGGCACACTGATCTGTGGCATGACTAATCTGCCTCAGCCCAACATCCCCACTGGCAAAGCACATTCTGAATGTTTGAATAAATTATTTTTTAAGATGAACATTTTTGCATTAAGTCAGTTGGAAACCAGATTTTCAAGCCCACAGGACGTTTATCCCAGTCCACTAGACGGTAGTGTGTTTTCAGACCTTCGATTAGACACAAAACAAAACTTGAGCTCTCAATGTAACATCTGTCAGTTAATACAATGAGAAGTCAAAGGAGAACCTAGACTCCCCAGCTCTATAACAAAGACACCAGACAGACATCAAAAATGCAAAAGGAAACTTACCAACAGCTTATTCATAAACAGGACTGTGTACTGTAGAAGTGCTCACATGTGACTTCAAAAAGATGAAACCCTTCATTGAGTGAATAAGATGGAAACCTAGTGCTGCCATCAGTGGCCATTGCTGTTTACAGCTCACTCTTCTGATTAGACTGATGAAATCCATCTTTTAGGATAAATAATTAGATTCTGGCACTACATCACCATATGTTTAAATGAAATTTATGTTAGCTCCATTAATCCAGTTCTGATAAAAAGACAGCAAGAGAGTGAAAAGAGCCAGGAGGATCTTTGGGATTAAACCTGGGTTTGGTTTTAAAGGGTTATCATGTACATAAATTGATGACCATCAGTCCAGGAGAAGAGGAGGCAGGTGGTTGCAAGAAATGAAAGAAACTTCCTGTTGGCTCTACATCTGCTCAAACACAGGAGTTTAAGTTCAGACTTCATCTGGACTGCATTCACCAGTATTAGTGTTGTATAAAATGACCGTGTTGTGTTAATGCAAAAAAAAACAAACAAAAAAACAAAAATGTGTCAGCCATGGCAATAGTCATTTTGGACTCTTCAACACAGCTTCAAACAATTAAAAAGACAGAATTAGTAGAATAACATAAACACATACAATGTGGTTCCACACCCCACCCCCTGCCAATCCCTTCCTGGCACCCTGACCAACAGTTGCTGAGCCATGGTAGTTTAGGAGCAGCTCAGACCCAGCCGCTGGTCAGCTTATAGAACATCTCCTCATCTAAAGACTCGTTCTGGTCCTTGGCACGTGTGGACAGGAAGATGTAGCCACCGATGAACTCATGGACCACCTTACAGTCCACCTCGGCACAAATGAAAGACAGACTGGGCTCGTCTGCAAACTCCACTGTCACCTGAGCACATGGAGCAGACCTTTAAGTCAATAATGCTTCAGTAATGACTGAGATAATGTAATCAGACTTCTTGATAATGTACTGCAACTGTATTATTGTAATGATGAACTAATCTCCAAATCATCTAATTATTTCAATTATAGAAACAATATTAACATCCAACAAGTGATTTATGGCAGGATACAGAGAACTTTCTAAAAGATGGTGACGTTTAAGGAAAAGCTACTGGTCATTTTCTATATGTTCCCTACCATCTTGATCTCCCAGTTGACATTCCACTGTTTCATGTTGCTGAAGCGCCAAGTCTTGATAGCATCTCCGGTGCTGGCATCCATCCGGATCAAACGGTTGTAAGTGATGCCGATCAGTTCCTCCCGCTTTCCACCTTGGAACCTGCAGAGAAGAGGAGCAGAAACCAATGTGAAACAGAGGGTAAATCAAATGACCTAATAAATCGCTGTTAGCACATAAAAGTCTATCAGCAATTTTTGGAACCCACTTGGCCAGGAAATGAGTGATTCCAAACTCAGGAAGGGACTGCCACGCCTGGATAAAGCGCATCTTGGCCTCGATGAGGCTCATCTGGGCCACATTCTGATGAGCTTCAAGGATCCGGGCTGAAATCTGATAAATACAATTGCATACATTACATACATAACATTTCAGTATAGTATCACTACAAACTACAAGTACACTATCACCACAAACCACAACACTAATCCCACCACAGTAAACAAATGTATGCCATCACCATACCACACACGCCTAGGAGACAGACAAATATAATCCTGTGAGCCCTTTGAGTAGCCAGAATAAAGTTAATAAGCATATTACAAAGAACTGTGTAATATGCAAAACTGAACTTAAATCAGTCTAAAGGGTAAAACACATTAAAGAGGAACCTAAAGAACTATAATAAATGGTCAGATTTGAGGTTAAGTATAGGAAACTGTGCTAAATGGGCTAAAATGTTCACCAGCATTGTTTTACTGAATTTTTCTGAACTCACTGTTTGCCATTACGAGCAATTAATAACTTCCTTCACTTCCTTGTCTTTAACCCCCTGAAAACACATCACACAGAAACTAGACAGATGGATGCTACCTCTCCTACTGTGACCATCAGTTACTATGATGATTATTCTGTATATCTACTTCTGGTTAGATGAGGCAACCAAAGCACATGTGTTCAGTTGACACAATCATGCACAAATCTAAAGCTCAGAGGCACCCAGTGGACACACAACTCAACTTACCAAGTCCCTGATATAGCCTGGCTGAAGAGAGGAGGTGGGATGGAAGGAGGACATAGAGGAATGAAGGAGATGCACATCAGGAGAGAACAAGGAAAGATTGGATAAAGAAAACAAGCAAGTAAAATTAATGAAGGAACAAACAAGTAGGACGACATAATTGTAATAGAGTTGGGAGAAGGTCATGCGGTAATCAGCCACAAGACTACAGCAAAAATTGGACAGGGTATAATTTAAGAGAAAAAGAAGGATTAAACAACATGTGTCCTTTCACATTCAGGAAGTGGGAAGGAACTGTACATTTCAGGGCAAGGTAATGTATGTTCTTCAGACTTACACAACTGGCCATTACAGGAATCACACTGCATGCCTGTAATTCCCTTTTGCATCCACAAGATGGTGATATGGACCAACATACTGTCATGGAAAATGTGCCATGTCTCCAAGCTCCAGGACTGTATTCTGCCTTTATCATTTGTTTTTGCATATGTAAACGTATAGCTTTGGTCAGAGATTATGCTATTCTATGTAATCAAAACATTCCTGCGTGTGTATCCGCTGGGAGCCACAGCACGGAAGTCTCAGAGGACACATCTTACAACAGGAAGTCCAGTTTAAGGGAGGTGGGGAGGGGTCACAGCTGACTGAGTACTAACGGGCTTTTCCCAGACAGTTTTCCCGCGCAGCATTCCCAGGCATGGTTCATTTCCTGATGCCCCACACCCACTACATGAACACACTTGAGTGGGTGCATATGCACATACACATACTCTATTGATTCCACTACTCTTTCTTGTTGTGACTGGGGACACCGGCTATCAGGCCGGGTTTGAGATTAAGACAGGAGCTGGACCAGAAAGCACCCCTGCCCCAGATAGACAGTCCTAGCCCCTGTTCAAGCCAGACTCTTAAGTTTTTTTTTTTCATTTCATTTCTGCTTACAAACTTTATACTAACGTTTTCTAACCATAATGTTGGGAAAACAGTGGACAATGACATCTCAGCAGCTAATCTTTATAATCTTTGTCAAGCACTATTTTATTAGTATTTAAAAACTATACCACTCATTAGGTTTTGACAGCACACAAGGCTCATTGGAGCTGTAGTTCCTGAATGCCAGCAAAAATAATTGCTGTTTCATCTCAATTAAAATAAAAGGCTACTAAAAGATTACTGTTCTGCAGTCACAATCTTTGTGTACATGTTCAGTGGCATGTATTAGCTTTTAAGGAAAAGGAAAGAAACTTTTTTTGGCAAAGTAACAATGTAGTATAAGGAGAGAGATACTAGCTTAGAAAAAAATATTAATCAGAAGAAGAAAAACACATTTTTATACTGTGGTCCACTATCAGACGGGTCTACTGCAAACTAAATTCTACCACCACTAGACAGTCCACTGAGCCTATTCAGGCGTGAAGTGAAACCAACCTGGAGGATAAATTGAGATCTCTGACCAACTCCCCTCAGACTCAAGAAGACACTTGGATGAGTGGTGAAACGTTTCAACTCCACAAGAAGTTCAGTTGCCATGACTCAGCGTCTAGATTACTTTACCTGGACAACTGTGAATCTTCCATCATCCTGATCAAGTGGTACTTAATGTGATTCTATTAGCTAAATCTGACACACACTCCTTTGTTCTGCATGTCTTCTCAAAGGTCATCCATTCTTAGATGCCTAAACCTTCCTCTTGTCATCTTTCGTTTCAGGACATGAGCCACACTTTTTCTGAGTCATCATCCTTATAACCTCATTGTAACACTCCCCTTTTCTACCACATTTTTAACAAAACCAGACTAAGTGAGCAAACTGTGGGGAGGCCAACCTCACCTCCCTCCCTCACCCATCACCACCTAACACACATCATGGTGGTCGTGTACTCAGCTGTTCCACTGTACACACACCAGTCTGTTTCTTACAGGCATATCCACTGAGCACTCATGTTCACGGGAAAGTTAACTGACGTTTATTGGTTTAATGGTTTAATGTTACACCTCACTGACATTTTTGCTGGTGGGTTGTTACTGCCACTCAGTTATGGCCAATCCCACAATGTTGTGTTTACTCAAACAAATTCTGATTTCTTATCTGTATTACCACAGGGTCCACATAGAATGGATACCTACAATAGAGATGGCTACTGTTCCAGTCCTTTTGTCTGCAAGCACAAAGAATGAGAGCTGAGGTAAAGTATCCGTTACAGTCTCGCATGAGCAACACTACTGTAAGCACATTGAGTGGTTTGGACCGTCTGCTGTCCTTGGTTCCCCTTGGACAAAGGGGGGTGGGGAGAAGCAACTGAAAATGGAGCAGGAAAAGTAAAGGAGGGGGCGTATACGGAGGCTACATTCCAACACATAACAAACCTGAGGCCAGGAGGCGCCCATCTGGGAAGCATCAGATGCTATTCCATCTAACTCCACAACTGACTCAAACGAATAAACAACCTCCCACAAATAGTGACCAGATAGTTACCTTCTTCATGTGTCCCTTTCTCACTATACACTTTACCTTCCACACTGCTGTAAACAGACATTGCAGTGCATTCAAACATTGTGAGCAAACGCACTGCACAGGAACATGGCCTGCATAACTTACCTGCTTGTTCTTGTACTTCTTCAGATAACGTGGGGAAACCAGGCATTCTGGGTTGATATCAGTGGTGATTGGCTCAATGAACTGAGGGTCAGGGTTCATGTGCTGCATCTTGAGGAAGGAGAGAATGTTCTGCACCTCCAAGCTGTAGGAGCTGTCAGCCATGGTTTTCCCTTTGGAGGCCAAGCGACATGCAGCCATCCAGTGGGCGTACTGTTTCTCCTGGAGAGGAAAGTCAAACGTTGAGAAATACAATTATTCAGAGCACAAGGAATTCTAGCAAATGGTACAATAAATTTAATCTTACAGTGTCACATCGAAGCCAGATCTCATTCATGCCATCAGCCACAGGGATTAGCAACTTGATGTTGAATTTCTGACCGGAGATGTTGACATCTGGAGTTACCTCACAGCCTACACATGTGAAGCCACAGTGTAGAGAGGAAGTAGAGGTCAAAGGTTGCAGCCATTTTTTAGACACACCACCAAAGATAACAGACTAGCAGCAGAAAAATACAGAATAGGTTTTAAATTACTTTGAGTGTTTCCATGTAAGTTCGTGTGAAGTTGTACCTCTGAGATTCATTTGGTGAGCAGGTGTCCCATGTGCCTCCTCTTTACTCTTGTAACAGGAAATTGTAATATCTTTGAATGTGCACCAGTACTGCTTATAGCCCTTCAGTGTCAGTTTCTTGGGTCTGGAAAGTTATAACAGAGTTCAACAAGTCATACTTCTGATGGAATATATCTTCTTTTATTAATAATAAAGTGGGGAAGTATGGGGGGGGTCAATATATAAAAAGAGGTGGGGAAGGGGTTGGAAAAAGAGAGAGGTAAAGGGAAAGGGCTCCTAAGGTGCAAAGTCAGTAAAATGAATAGGAAGGGAGCCAGCACTGGACAAGAACACTGATGGAAAAGCATTAAATAGCAGATGCCTTTTAAAATCATACACTTTTCTTATGATTTATATATTTTATGAGACAATCACCCCAGGGGCCACCTGCCTGTCAGCACACACTTAAAGCCAAAAAATGAATGTGCCTAAAAAAATGCTTGGTCCACTCTACAAATGTCCTTTGGCAAACAACCTTATCTATTACACTGATGCAATACAGGCAACAATGCTTTTTTTTAGCCAGAAATGGTCTGAATGTGGACTTACTTGAAGACTTTGACATAGTCCGCTAGCTCAGGAATAGATGTGATGTCACCCTAGAAGGACGAGGAAAAACAAACGGTTAGCGTAACCCACAACATTTTAATATCACTTAGGGTAGACTGTGAAGATTTTAATATTTAATATCCTAGGGTGACATCACATCAGGAATAGATGCAATGTCACCCTAGGAGGAAGGGGAAAACTAATGGTTAGCATAAACCTAGAAGATTTTAATATATGGCTAAATATAATCAAATCAATAACCTCAGAATTAGTATGTACATTCTCAATGTCATTGCTCAGTAGAGTATGCTAAAGATAACAATTCTCAAAGCTCAGTTTCCTCTGATAAGCTGTATAAACTTTACAACTTTTCAATGTAGGGCTACTGTAACAATAGTACTTTCAATGCAACTATATGAAATTCCATCTTTATGGGGTTTGTTTACATGTCAAATGGCCAGAGTCCTTTGTCAGACACAGGCCTCATTCCTAATAGTGTGAAATTTTGCACTCTGTGAGTTCCCTTCCCATGGGTCAGTATGCAGTGTTTTTGTTACCAGTCCTGTTGTAATACAACTGATGAAAGGAGACTTCAGCAGAAAACAATAGAGAAACAAAAGACAAAAACCACTGCCAGGCCTTCACAACCAGGAAAACAAATTCACATAATAAGTTTGGTTTACAAAAGAGAGAGAACAGGGACAGCCCCAGTAGATGTAATCCAAAGGGTATTTCCTACAGTAAATGTGATGATGTTGAGGTTTATCATACCAGTGTATTGGATGTCTTTCCTCCCTCCAAAGTAATCTCCAGGTCTGACAGGGCTGCATCCACCTCATCCACCTCCTTTTCACTATTATTCATGTGGTTGTCTGAAGACATGATTGACAGCTTGTTGATGTGATACTGAGGAAAAGAAAGAAATGGTCTCAGTTAAGCCCATTTCTTAATAACATTTGAGCACTACATTATCAGTGATAAACCAAGGTTTTTTTTTTCCTTCCAGCCCATTAATATCAGCACAAGACCATAAAATATCAGTACACAGATCGACAACTTAGATGACAATAGTGAATATAAAATATAAAGAAGAAATGACTGCATTGTTCTATAAATTTCCACTTTGGGCAGACTCAAAACTTTTAAAAACATCTAGAAATAATAAATCAACTGACCCTTCTTTTTTTTTTTTTTTTTTTTTTTTTTAAACTTAACTCCCTATATCTGTATGTGAACCAGTTAGAGAGAAAAGTATTAAAAGTATTTAATAGCATCTTCCTTTCAAACACATATCAGATTTTTTTTTTTTTTTTTAGTTGGAACAAAGTCTGCAGTTATAAACTATTTCTATATACAAGAGTTACTCAAGTCTTCTTGGTGAAAAACAGCTATTCTCATAGACTAACTTAAGATAATGAAAAGGGAGTTGCAGATTTTGCTAGCAATTGTTAGCTACTCAAACCCATTCACAAACAATTCTGCAGATTTCTATAAAGCTTCCTGCTATATGTGCTATTGGTGCATAAAGCCCACAAGGTCTTCTTGTGAAAAGGAAAATTGTCTATGATAACATATGAATACTTTAAGACTTTTTTACACAAATTAAGATGAGGACACTAGTTTCAGGAGGGGTGAATGAAGTAGTTGGGGAAGATGACTCAGAAATAAGTGGTACAGTCTGGACAATGTGTTTTCAGCACATCTTTGAACTTTAATGACCCATAAAATTGTTTTTTACTGGAAACATGATAAGAGACTGTGTGTTGATGTAGCAATGGAAACACCAATTCATTAAGGTGGGGAGTTAAACTGTAAACCTGAGCATGTTTTCCTGTTGGTGTGAGCCACAGACACTAAATACAACTTGTTGACAAATGGTATTTATAATGTCAACTCATCACCAACCCCCCACCAACACACAAATGCACAGCTGTTGAAAGAGAGAGAGAGATACAGAGGCAGTGTTAGAGACACACAGGTGAGGTTTTAGCCAGCTAAAGCTGCAAATTGTGGGACAGTCTTGGGCTCTCTAAAAGACTCTGCGTCCCTCACCTCTTTTTAAACTTACAACACTGACGGGCATGGGACTAACGGTTTCCTGTTTATCTATGCATGAGTGGCTGATGGCAAATGTTTATCTGCTAAGGTACAAACTATAACCTGTGCTCCAAGGCTTTCCTCTGGGAAGCCTGGACTATGAGGTTGATTACCGCTCCTGACTCCTCATTACCTCATCTCTACGAACTGCCAAAGAGAGACTTCCAGGTGACAGCATGCTAAAACAACCCAGCAACATACTGGAAGTGGACAATCATTGTTCTTTTTTTAGACCCTGTGCTTCTACTCTCACCAGAGAAACTTCAGCCAAAAAACCTGAGCTCATACTATCCAGCTGAAACACAGCAGTAGCTACTAAGCTGCTAACATACAGGTATTGACAGAGTATCCCCCACTCTGAACACCTAACTCAAATTAGCATATCTCTGAGAAGAGTAATGCAAAACCAGTTACATGTAATTTCAACTGGTATAAAGAAATTCGACTAACATGTAGAGTGCAACAGGGCCGTTAGAGGCATGTGAGCAGGTCTATGAGACAGTGTCGTGCTGGAGTGGGTGGTCTGGGCTGAGGCACTGGGTACAGGGGCCCAAGATGCTCTATAATTAACCTGGGGGTGAGGACGGGTGGCGTCCTCTGGTCTTGGCACCCACAGTTTATGACGGCCAGAAATAGCAGGGGCACCACCCCCAGAAGACTGAAGGCAACCTGAGGGGGTAAAAAGGGGCTCACATCTGTATATCACTTCCATGATTCAACCTCAACTCCACTCTTGCCTTTTTTCTTGACTGATTCTGAGATCCTGAATGTTACACCTGGTTATAAAGATGTTTGCTTACCTTCCTTTAAGTTTGTCTCGAAAAAGAAACTTTGTTTGTGAACTATGAATCAGAAATAAAGTGAAGTGATACTGAAGCATAGGCTCCAGCAGTGACCATGATCATAAATAGGATTAAGCAGGCATAGATAATGGATGGATGGATGGATGAATACTGAAGAATACTGTGAAGCCCTATGAAAATATGTGCAATAATGCCCCCCTCAACAGCCAGGTTTTACTATGCATGCTGTAGCAAAACTGGCAGCACTCAGCTGTCTCTCAGCACTAGGCTGGAAGCCCATTCAATTTATTAGCTTGTGGTTAAGAAGGCAATGTGCCCATTGTCCACTGAAATGAAGACTGCAGAGCTTCAAATTTTAAACCCTGACAAACAATGCTGAAACAGGAAAATTAAGGCCATGCACGCACAGTGTTCTTACCTGAAGGGCAGCAAACATCATCATTTCCTCCTCTGTGCACTCGATTTCCTCCAACAGGATGGCCCACTTGGCTTGCTCATAAAGCTGGTTTACTCGGATGGCATCATACTGTACATACATACAAACAATGAAAGATCATCCAAACTAATCTTCAATTTCAGCATTTACACTGGTTGTGAACAGGGGGCACATTTGGTAAACCCCAATATTACACAACTTTGATATTGTCCTTCAAATAGAAGGGCACACATTTAGACATACAAATTGTCCTCACCATATTCACCAACTGGCTGTAAAGTGAAGTTGTACTGCTTTGTTGATTTGACATACCTTTGGGTTGAGGTCAAAGAAACTGTGGTATTTAAACCTCAGCAGCAGGACCTCATTCTCCTTTACATCTTGCTCCATCAGAGACCTGGATGAGTCCAACCACCTGTACAGAAAATGATTACGGCTAGTTAGAATATGTATAACAACCTCTCTCTGGAAGAAATGAAGCCTCTTGGAAGTTTTTTGATTATTTGAATCACTCAAATATTTTATAAGCCAGTACAGCATTTTAGACTACTAGTAGCTTGACCAAACCACTGAACCACTAAGCAAAGTTCATTTTACCCCTGGTTGATTTTGGCTTTATCCAGCAGGGACTGAGGCTTGTAGAGTTTGACGAGGATGTCTGGTGAGGAGATTGGCTGGCTGACAGCGAGGATACTGGGATTGCCCTCAGACAAGGGGCTGTCCCCAAACCAGGCAGATGTGGGTGACAGGGGGCTGCCATCCCTTGAGTCATAGGTGGGGGTCATAGTCTTACTGTACAAGCCTGGACTGGAGTAAATGCTCCCTGAAAACACACAGGCATAAGTTAGTCCTTTGCAGTAGAAAAAGTACAGCGACAGGGTACATACAATATATTTATAAAGTTAACCTTATTTACATTCATTTTTATTTATGGTTTAATCAAGTGCACATTCACAAAAACATCACTAAAACAGCATCAGGAGAAAAAGGGTGAACACATCTCAAAAGCACACACACTTGCAGCCTAGCAAGGCCAGCTAGTGGTCAACAACACAACGTGACTGCCAGCTCACACTTGGCAGATGAGAAGCTTCAACATTGTCCTCCTGCTGATGGTGGGATTGATGTGGATCAGCATGCAGATGATGCACATGATCACTGGCACTCACTTATTCTCAGTAAAATAAAAAAACCTATAGCACCTGTAGCAATGCACTGCACACAGCAATCTACTGCACAACTTGCCACAGATAGGAGAGAGGGAGGGCAAAGATGTGGGAAGAGGATATACAAATTTTAACACAAACAAATATGGTTGGGGAAAAAAAAGTCTAAAATGTGACTGTAAATTCAG
Organism: Mastacembelus armatus; assembly: GCF_900324485.2. Classification (NCBI taxonomy): domain Eukaryota; kingdom Metazoa; phylum Chordata; class Actinopteri; order Synbranchiformes; family Mastacembelidae; genus Mastacembelus; species Mastacembelus armatus. Next base: position 7,028,521 of record NC_046654.1, on the reverse strand, counting down.
ATTTTCAAAAAATTAAATGTCCAAATAATTTAAATGTTTCTTTTATTCCATATATTTGTGTTTCATCTCATTAGGTTTTCAATTTTGATTTTGCTAAAAAAAATAAACAAGTGAAGCTGTTCGCATTTCCTGTTTGTTATTTTTGGCCTCATACCACTCCATTCCCCTTCTCCCTCTGCAGGGCCTAGGTCAAGAAGCAACATTGGCTAAACCACCAAATCCCTTCTGAAATCAGGAAGTGGGCTTGGTTTGTGTTTGTGAGTGTGTGCATGTATGTTTGTGTTTGTGAGCTGAGGTCATGAGAACAGTGTGCAGGCTTTAGCCACACCTCCATTGTGTGGGACAGTATTGAGTGGTTCTTTCAATGTTTCTCCCTCATGCTGAGTTCATCAGGTCAGGGAGAGTACTCCCATCCCCCATGGGGTATTTTGAGGAATCCCAAATATCCAGAGACCATGTATAAGGTGAAAGCTGGCAACCCATTAAAAACACAACTATGTCTCCTCCATCCTGTTTACTGACTTTCTATTACAGGCAAAAAGGCACAAAGAATGTTAAGATTATTGACTCCCTCATCCTCCCACTCTAGGGATTCACAGAGGGATTCAATAGATAGAGGTGGACCACCGTGGTGTCCATGTTGTAAACCATGAGAAAGTGGTTAGTAAATTAAAGTATCTTTTGTGGGTTTGATTTTTACATTAATCTTCTGTGTGGGATGTTGGTTGTGTCGTGTGTATATAGGATTCTGGACCAGTAAAGTATCAGCACTATTCTGAATTCTGAACTTCTATAAATTGAACCTGAAAAACATTCAGCAAGAACAGCGAGCAGGCCTGGAGTAGCTGTAAGAAAAAGTGAGCTATGAGCTAATTTCTAATGAGAGGCAAAGCTTTTATATCATGTGACCGCCAAAATCAGCAGACTTCCTCTAGTGGGGCAGTCAGGTGACTTGGCTACCAGTCCCAAAGGTTATCTCATGTGTCCTCAATACTTCAGCTGTGGGGTGTGGAGGTGGATAGGGAAGAACAGAGGAGGGCGAGGGTGAAAAAGCAGTGCTGAAGAGTAAAGGACAGAGAGAGTAAAGCTTACCTTTGAGAGGTCCGATGTATATTATCTCAGAGGCTAGGATGAGAAGAGAAAGAGTAAGAAAAGGAAAGATGGGAAAGGACTGGAAGAAAGAAGTAGACAGATTTAAGGTACTGAAACTCGACCAGAACAGGAGGAACCAGAAAAGAATAGACAAAAATAGAGAAATACAAGAATGAGGAGATCCGCGGCATTTCCACGGATACTGCCAACTGCTAGCCTCAGGGTGGATGACTCAGTTCACCCGCTTTCCAGAGGGAGATCACCCTGGCATGGGTAGCAAGGTTCTGCCAGTTCCATACAATCATCCAAAGCCATCCAACACAATATGAGTTAATTGAAAACCCAGGCAAGGCGTTGGTCAGTGTGACCAAGCCTTGCATGTATGAATACAGCACAAATATAAAGTACTGGCTGTCTGAGGGTATCTCAGTTTCCATGCTGGCAGGAAAAATAATTAGATACAACAGTGACATTAAGATGTGGTGGGCCACATTGACTAGTATTCATGGGCAACATCATTGCTCTGTGCCTAAGCCATGACAACAGCTGAGGATGTGCAATACAGGGTTTCTATCAAAATGACCAATTTTGTGGAGCACATGAGTGTGCAGACAGGAAGGGGACATGGGGTTTTCTAAATGGTACATTTAAAGCTTAAGATCTAAGCTTCTGGGAAATGTGTGCTAGCCCTTAAATGGAAAAAATTGGTCATATACTCTTTATGACCATCCTTAGTGTTCACCATCTCTCCAAAGTCATTTGCTTTTGAGGTCAGTGTGGATCTTCATTGTACTGCATACAAATTCTATACTGTATGCATATGAGCGATTCTAAGAAATTTAGCTCTCTATTTTTAGTGTTTTTATTCAAAACTGTTGCTGATCAACTGACTAATCGCTGAAGCTCTACAGATGATTACAATTTATTGTAAAAAGAATTTTCTTTAATCAAAGTTAGAAAATGAGGATCTGCAAGGAGTCCTCCTCTATCTCCACAGTGATATGAAGTATACAGAAGCAGCTGGCTGAACAGGAGAAGGCTGTGCATCACTGACTCTGTGCAAAGCCCTGTGATTCTTATCAGGTGACCTGGGCTAAGAGGTGAGCCCTTAGCCACGAGGGGCAAAGCATGGCCGTAAAACCTGGCTGTGAAATACACTCTTGGCTGGTAGCTTGTGATCTGATAGGGAGGAAGGGCGCACACAAGTAAGTCACTCAGAACGACTGCTGACAATAAACATATTGAAACACTGTTTTTCTCCACAACATGTGACCACAGTCGTCCACTGGGATCAAAATATATCTATTCTAGACAATTCAACATAGTAAGCCTTAAAAATGTAATGATGCAACTTTGGGTGTGATCATCATGTGCTGTGCTCATAACTATAATTAAACAATCCTGCTTTTTGCATTTTCTATCACTCATATTTCTATGAGCATATACAATGAACCAAAGTGTCATGTCAACAGAATATTTAGGAATCATGATATTCACCACATAGTTCACGAAAATATTCAGGCAGGTTTATATGCACATTAAGCTGAGTCTAAGGATCCAGTAGACAGTGTTGAGTCATGAGCATAACAGAGAGTCTCATTCACCCTATCTCATAATGTTGAGAAATAAATGCTTATTGCCAACTCTGTGACAGCAGTGCAGCCTGTTTTTTTTTTCCTGCTCCTCCCTGCTCACATGGTTGTAACACTCCCATCATTGGTAGGAGAAGGGAGGAGGGCTAGCATAACTGCAGTCATGTAGCCTGGTTTGGGTTTAAAATGGCAGCGTGACCAACTATGTGTGGAATCTCAACCATTCTTCGTCCTCCCTGCCAAGTAACTGGGAGCCAGGACTGTAGATCCTATGAAGGCCTCAAACTCACACATTCATATTTGGTCACTACAAGCAGCAATCTGGAGTTTTCGAGTGGTTTTTGAACCAAAATCACAATCAGGCACTAAAGACAATGGAAGGCACTGCATAGCAGCCAGTGGAACTTACTCTTCAACCTGCTACTTGAGGGAAAGGAGATGATAACTTTTCACAATGAAACAGGGGAAAAAGAACCCAATAGTCTATTATCACTTCAAAGTAGATTGCAACCTAAGAACTGAATGCATAGACTTATAAATTGTGAAAGCTCATTCTTCTTCATATGAGTCAAGTGCAGAACTTGCACTTGACTCATCTTTTTATTTAAGGAAGGACATTTCTAAATTAGTTCTTAACTCCAAGATTCCATCTTACTAAACAGGAAAAATTCAGGGAGAAATCTTGGACCAAATATTGTGGCAAACTCTTTGGAAGCGCAAATGTTTCATCTTCATACATGAATCACTATTAGTCAACTCACCTGATCCAGGAGTTAACAGTGGACCCTCCAACTCCAGATCATCCTCCTCTGCCTCCTCCAACTTTTTCTTCTTCTTCTTGGGATCACGGGGTTTACGCAGTAGAGATAACTCCTCTGGGTGGCGGATATCTGGAGAGAGAGAGAGTGAGTTAGCAAAAACACACAAACAATATATGGAAGCTTGATAGTAGTAGTAGTAGGCTAATATAGAAATGCTAAGTCAACCTCAACTCGAACAGGGCAAAGTGCAAAACGATTGAAAGAAAAAGCAAATGGTCAGAAGAGATGGGTAAGAACTACAGACAGCTCTGCACACAAGGGGTGGAATATTGCAAATCCCTTTCACTGGGCCCTAACAAATCTTGTTTTAACTGTAATCCCCAACTGAGACAGGGCAGATACAACCTCTACCTCCCTCTTACCCACTCTTCTTCTAACAAACATAATCCAGAATCCAGTTGCAGTTAGTGAGTAGTATGACAGCACAGCTTTTATAGAAACATTATGCTTGATGATAAATGCAATAAACAACCACATTCAAGCTGTGTTTCTGGTAGATGGTGCTGTGTCAAAGATAAAAATCTGACAGGAAGACACCATGCTGAATATAATGTCTAAAACAGAGCAGTTTCTCCCCCCACCTCTCCTCCTTAGACTTGGAGGCTAGGGAACCATCACTCAGCAGCAGCAATGATGTTTTAAGATTGGCTTGGGATGGTTTTGATGTAGCATGTGACACAGCCAGAATGTGTCAAGAGTGGAATAGATGGAGCTAGTAGAAACACATCTGTATTCTCAGCTGGATTTGGTTTTCTCAAAGATTCCATATAAATTAAAATGAATGAACCTATTTTTGAGAGTCCTTACAAAGCTTTGCACAAAAATATAAAAATGTACATTTACCCATATCTGCTGAAACTAAATCTCTTATTTCTAAAAATGTTCTAAAATTGAGGATTTGGAAAGGTGTTGCAGACTGACTGAATTGCTTGATGGGGATGCTAAGGAGAGCACAAGGGGAGCGATAACTTATTGGCTGGATGTGAAACCTTTTGGGTTTGTAACTAGCAAGAGCATTCCAGGAGTTTTAAGAACTACCAGATGGGAGCTCACCCAATCCCTCTCTCATTGCCTCCCTCCTCCTTCTGCTGCTGTGTTGAGCACAATCCCTGTGCCCTTATACAGCCATGTGAGTAACAGGCGTGCTGCCGAGCTTTACGCCACTGAGCTGTGTGAGGAGGCGAGTAGTGTCCGTGGATAGGACTGTGTCTCTTGATGAGGCAGAGGCATGTGGAATTTTACTACAGTGTCACTAACAGTTTATCCTCGTAACCTTTGCCACTAGAAACGTATCCTTAGATATATGCAATAAAAAACCTGAGGTAACTAACACAATGTCACTGATACATCTGAACAAGATGTAGATTTTGAATCAAATGTGTGACAAAAAAAAGATGCAATACCTTTGTCATAAAGTCTTTCAGTATAGGAAAAAAATATTTCTGTGAAAGGTTTGGGCTTTATTCACAAAGGCAAAAATAAAAAAAATATATTTCTTTAAAACCATTTTATGATAAGCTCCTTTACTCAGTCGGTTTTCATTACTCCCATGAAGGGAGTGGAAGGATAGTAAGTATGATGCACATTTCACGTCTACTAAAGTAAACAGGCTGTGAGCAAAATACATTAAAAAAGTGCTTCTTGAACATTTTTATACAGGCAAGCATTACAGGCATGTGCTGATATACTGAGTTGAGAGTTTAATTGTATGTTTATAGTTACAATTTAAAAATCACAATCTGAGTCCTGGACTCGCCACATATTTGTGGCTGGTCTCATGAGGAAGAGTGAGTGATGGCTAGCACACTTACAAAAAGCTTGGTTGATTTCCATTTGCAGAGATGACACCTTAGATATTAAGACCCTAATCTTCTACTGAGCTGACTTGTGGCAGTAAAACACGCCTGGAGCCAGAGGCAAGGACTTGACTGAGAGCCAGATGGGCTCTCAAGACATACTCCTTGGAACACATGATTCACTGCAGAGAGCAAATCCAGGCGCAGCGGAATCACAACAACGTCACAGTCTAATTTTGCAGCACTAAAGTTTACCATACAAACCCTACATGGACAAAAAAAATTAGAGAACAGTGATTTCACCTTCTTAGGTATTTGTTCCAAGGAAGAATAGAGGTGAACGATTACTGACATGCTCACCTCAAAGGGGAACTGATTAGAATGACCATGGTATAGATATTTTATGTGTTAATTTAGCTGATGTTGAAGTGAAACTTTTAGATTTTTAACATTTAATAACATAATTACATGAGACAAGAAAACAGACTAGTGCACTATTTTTCCTATTAAACCTTAAGGTGAAACAACAACTGAATTTAATGGACTGGTTTTCTTCCTAAAGCAAGCAGGAGGCTATAAATGTGCTAAAAGGCCACTCAAAAACAATGCTAATGTACTTTAATGTAGGGGTTGGAGCTGAGACCAAACCACACTCCTCCTCTGTTATGACAACAGTGACCAGCGTACTTGGGCCAGTTAAGCAGACCACAGGTTGATGGGCCATAAATCTGCTAGACCAAAATGATGAAGCAATGGTCTGACACAAATTAAGAAAGGTTTCCGAAGGACAAAGTGCCCTGCCCAAACACTTCACTGAAATACACCTTCTCAGCTGTATCACTTTAAACTCATCCTCTGAGGCCCTTTATATCCTGCGATATTGACATACATTGACCTAGTGACTTTCCTTTATCTGCTTGTTCATCCATTTTTTCAGTCACTTATTTGACTCCCTGTAATGTTTCAAAGCAGTACTGACTAATTCCACAAGTTACTTTATTGCTGCTGACTCTTGTATTTTTCTGGAAAATCTTATTGTGTCTCAGTTTTCCCACACATGGCAGCAAAGAGGTGCTTACAAAAAACACAGTACTTAAGTGAAGCAGCCTGACTCTTGTTACCCTGAAGTGGTGCTTTGCTGAGAGCAGCAGCCTCATTTTGTACTACCTCAGGATCTGAGGTCTACAGTCATGTGTTAGTCAGTCCTGAGGAGTACATTTTGTGTGCTGCCTCACAGGAGTCGTCACACAGTTTCCTTTTAGATGCAGTGTATTAAATGTGTTGGAAGTGAGGCCAATTTGTCTAGATGGGACAAGCTCAGATTGTGACTCAAAGGAAGTAACCTTTGAAGAGTTTGAGCAGACAGTTCAGTACTTTTCTGTCAACTATAGGCCTGAATCTTTGCTTTCCTTAAAGCATTGTAGAGATGAAGTAATTAGTTGATTGATTAGTTGACCAGTAGTTGCTCATATGAAGGATTTTGATTGGTCTATGAATCATGAAGTTATTTATTCATCAAAAACTGCCACAAAATTGTCAAAGGCATTTTCACCGTTTTGACAATTATTAAACAAAATTATAATGAAAATCAATAAATCAATCCATCTCCACAACATAAATTTGCACTATAACCACAAAACAGGACATTTTTCAGACTTCAAACTGAACACAAACATGTCTTCAGACATTTCTCAGAACTGCTGACAGAGTTCAAAAATGTTATCTTGCATCTAAAAGTGGAAAATCCCTGATGCCTTTGCCTTATTATCAAGTACACAGTACAGCACAGGATGTAAGAGCAGCCAAATGGAATCAGAGGTCAAAACAGGAGTAGTGGTAATGTATTACAGTACATTGACCTTTTGCTGAATCCTCTTCTTTCCCAACTAGCACAGATGGACTGTGTCTTTGTCAGAACACAGCTGCCATGGACATTGGAGAAGTACAGTGATAATAATTGGCTTTATACTGTTTTACTGTTGGAGTTGATTTTCTATGCTTTGACACCATATATGGGAAACTGTCAGAATTTTAATTGTGATGTTGACTGAAAAGCAGGCAAAAGGCTTTATGTAAAAACATGCTATTATTAAATATGTTATTCACATTACAAAGTAATAGTGTTGGCAGCAATATTGTAAAATCATAGACCATAACAAGAATGAATATGGGGTTTGCATTGATAACAACAGCCAAATACTACACACAAGGACTAAACTCAGAACTTCGAACAGGAAATAGCTTCTGTGTGACCAACTGACCAGACACGCCAGAACCAAAAGCTTTTTCAGATAAAGTAGCATGAGACAAGAACTGGAGCCAATGATGATCTGCTCATGATTAAAAAAAAATCTATTTTATCCAGTATTGTCGCCCCTCCCTATCCGCTGTCTGGAGTGAAGGCCATTTGGAGAGACTTCATCTCTTTCCCTCTGACTCTCGATGCTGTACTGCTCACAGGCAGTCAGCAGAAAATATACACAGGAAATTGTAAAGCTTAAAGTTGCCGAGATAACAAAAACTAAAATGCTTCCAGGCCAGCCCAGCTGTAAGTCACTAAGGGCAGCTGTCATACCCTCTATTACAGTTAAGAAACCTTCCTCATTTGTTATCAGAAGTTCTTGTTTGTGCAAGCTAATGTACAATGATACTAATTCAACAGGAGAACCATGTCATACTTCAGACAGCACACATTATTTTGCAACATCCTGGCACGCGCCAAGTCAGCCAAAACAAATTTGCAAACCTGAAATAGATTTATTACAGAAGCGCATAATAAGGCCTGGCCCAGAGAAAAGCTACAGGCCTGTCCCTCTCTCTTTTCTTTTCTGTTTTCAAAAACAGTGTTTTTGTATATTCAAACCTAATAAAAAAAATGTGCCATTTCATGTGTTCATTTCATGGAACTACACTGGGAATGCCTTCTGGGAAAACAGCTCAGATCATGTCAAATTAAAAACAAACTCAAGTGCTACCTGCAGAAGCCAATAAAAATAAGAGAGCTGCTACTACAGTCCTGATCTTGCCCACTGTATGCAGTTCATTGACAAAGAGAGAACAGGTGTAATATGAACCAGCCTAATGTAAGGATGTGTTCGGCTGGGGTTCCCCAACCTTGCGAACCTTCCTAGAGACAGTTACTATGAAGCATGGGCAATGGTCTGAATTTTTAAAAAAAGTGGTCGTTCGTAGGTCAGGGGTTGCTGCGGTCCAGTGTGTGACCTCTGACATATTTCTGAAAGACAATATGGTGCCACTGATGGAAACCACCGATGTGTGTGACTCTTAACCATGGGGGACAGTTAAATTTGGAAACGATATGAGTGGAAGAGATGACACTAGGCAAGAGTATAAGTTATTTACATGTACACGAATTTGTACAGTGGTGTGCATCTGTCTTTTAAGCCTGAGACAGATTGATAATCTCTATTTACTAAACATAACTGTGAGACTGATGGAATCAAGGGTCCAAGGACATGGCTCAAGTCAGGAAACGTGACTGGTATGCAGAACTCAGTGTTTAATAAACATAACAAATTGCCAAATAAAAACAAAAGTGAGAGGAAGGACATGATTAGCTAAGTTTGATGTACAGCATTCCCAGAACTATTCCAGAAATAGAACTATAAAAGCTGTTTTTTGGCTGAACAGGTTCGGCACCTTCAGTGGGACTGGATCCAATGTTCAATGTTCAAAAGGAGATAATTCCTGTAACTCTGTCAAACAATCAGACCCCATCTCATACTCACATAACTGTTTTCCACATCACCACAAAAAAATATAAATGATATAAATGCTGCTCTGCCTGGTGTCATGCAAATGTGTCCTCTGTTCAACTTACTGAATGTTTTGCAGATGTCGGACACAGCCTTGAAGACGCGGTCTGAAAAGTTAACCTTGACCTTCATGTGCTTCATGTTGGGCAGCTGGAGACGCAGGAGCTTGTGCTGTGGCGTGAAGAGCAGTCTGGCGTCAGCTTGGATGCCATACTTGTCCAATGTCCAGTGAGTTTTCAACAGCCATGTCTTCTTCTTCTCCCACCACAGTGCATGGTCTGACCAGTCCTTCTTCACATCTATGAAGAGAGAACGGGGGAAGGATAAAGAGATTATTAATTTTAGTATAACTGTAGAAATGCAAAAGAGAAGCAAAAGATTGGCTAGTCTGACTATTTTAGTGTTTTGCATGACCATAATAGTTTCCATTTGTATCTACTGACAACAAAGATGAAGATATTGTTGGCTAAGGGAAAGTCTAAATAGAGCATGTCTGTTTTCATCTCACCGACCTGAACTAAATATATCCTTCTAGGGCAGAGGGTCACACTTAGGATGAAGGGGAGGGGTATCCAAAAACAGTTTGTACAGGGGTGATGTCAAAGTGAGAGGGAGGAGACATCTGACTGTGTGAAAGGCATGGCTGTTTGTGTGACGCAGTGGGGATATCAGGTTCATATCTCCCTCTTTGTTCCAAAAATCGCACTGAGACCACTAAAACAGACACAAGCCATCTAAAATCCAACATAGCTCCCGGGCTTTCGCTCTACGGGAGCTCAGCTCAATGAGGACGGACCTGTGTTCTTAGTGTGTGTGTCTGGATTTCAAGAGAGATGGTGAAAACCGCAGGGATTTGAGGCAACAAAAAGCAGCCATTCTGAAGATCACCTTGCTCTGGTTTCTATATTATCACCACTGTGATGGGCAAATGTTATACAGGCAAGGTAAAAGTGAAAACGCAGTATCACCAAAACTCAAAAGAGTGTGAATTTACTCTTAATCCATACCATATCTCTTTATCCTATCAATGGTGTATACTCACAAAATAGCCAAGTATGTTAAGCTTCAAGTCAAAAATAAATGGTTGGACAACTGCTTCCAAAATAGACTTTTTGGCCATTTACATGTACCCCATGCTATATACATATGTTGCTTTACAGTAAGTGTAAACATAATCACCTTGTTAGCAGAATATGTTAATGAAGCTCAAATAAACAGGCCTTTAGTTTATAGGTTATTATACTTTCAGATGTCCTCTGAGTAGTGATGTCATTACTCCAGCATTAGTCCAAGAAGGCACGTCCCAGAGCAGTGTCTCATTTCCTCCACCCACATACCCCTTCATCACTTCTCCAGCCTATCCTCTGTCTCACTCTGGGTCTCTCTCTCTCTCTCTCTCTCTCTCTCTCTCTCTGTGCTCTCTGAGTCACTGTGTTAGAACACAGACACTGGTTTGCTCAGTCATCCTCTAATCAAATCATTTGAACGGTTTCAACTCATGTAGTGCAGTGTCAGAGGTTTCTGGAAAGACATACATCCTGACTGACTAAAAACTGCCAACAATTGTCATAGCCAGATGTTAATAAATCCCAAAAAACTAAAACAACAGTCAGCCAAAATGGCATATCATAATATTCAGAATGTTGTTACTATTTCTGCAGCATATTCTGGCTGTTAGGAGATCCCATCTTTAAGCAATATAAGTGTAAGTGACAAGGGCTAAATCCAGAGTCCTAATGTTGTGCCAAAATGCATTTTAAAGTTCCTGGTAACACTGTCTGTAGAAACAGTCTATGTATTAGATACACTTCTAAAATCTAAATCCAAGTGAATAATTTTAACAAATAATTTTGCCACACTGACATTTAGCACATTAACTAAATACATCAGACACATTACATCTACTTATGTTCGTACTCGACATGAGGAAGATCACAGCTACTATGAGACAACCTGAAGCCATAATCAATTCAATCACGTAATGATTACATTGTCATGCACAGTGAGCAGATAGTGAACAGAAAAATGCAACTCAGACTTCACATCAACATGGATGGTTGTTTTTTGTTTTTTTTCTTAATACAACACTGCCTGATGCTAATTGCTTCTGGTAACTCTGAAAGGAAGATGGTAATAATAGTAAAACAAAGAATGATTTTGAACATCTCCCTGTGTTGACCTCCTCTGTCTGTCAATCAAACCGTTTTGGTGTCATGGTAACCTAAACTGTAAGTGGTCTTCTATTTCCAGGGTATCCATATGTATTAACAACATGCTCCTGCTGATCCTGTCAAGAAGCTGAATAAATGACATTAGCAAGTGAGTAAGTGAAACACTGGCTGCTTAGAACGAAGAAACAAGAGTGTTGTGATGTGAGTAAAGCAAACTGGGATCAGGAAGAGATTACACTGGTGGTGAGAGTTTGAGAAGAGTGGCCAGCAGCATCTCAATGCAAATATCATTGTGAAGGCCTAGGACTGTGTGAATTGAACTGGGTAGGGGTTGTTTGTCTAGCTGTTGGGTTTTATACTGTTTACTCCTATGGGCAAACACTTGGTACTTGAATGAAAACATTCCAAACTCTGTCTGAGACCCTGTGTGAGTTACTTTAGCAGCATGGGGTCTAGCTGTCATCACTCCATTCTGATGCCCCAGCTGTGCAACACACAATTTCATTGCTACCTTCAACAAAATTGCTCTCTTCAGTGCACTGCAGCTAAATAATAAGAGAGAGTAAGGAGAGGAAATCTGAAAATAAACCTGAATGTATTTTCGTAACTATGCTCACAGTTTTTCCAATTACAAACTTGTAATTTCTGGTGTCTGGGAGCAATACTGAACAGCTAGCATTAAGATTTGGCTCTCAGGTCTTTACCACAGACCAAGATATATACAAACGTCCTCATACTCAGCATGCATGACCACCATACAGTCTGTGGCAAGGCATGAATGCATGTCTTGGCTGATTTCAGTTATCCTCATTACGCTCTCAATGGGCTCTGCTTCGCTGTTGCCTAGTCACCGCCCACCATCACAACCTTACTGGACATTTGTGTTATTATGCAGTGGTTCGATGTGTTATGATTGGTCAAGTGCAACTCGGGTAGGCATTCATTGGGTTGTTTTAGTAACAAGGTGGTAACTTATTCCACATAGAGAGAAAGGGCCAATGGCATCTCCCTGCTAAAAATACAGCTTGCCAAGTCTGACGTAATGCAGCAGCCAGTGATGCGGGGGCCTAAGTAATTGGGTGCATTAAATGTGAACCCACAGTCCCTTATTAGAATGATGTGTGTACACATGTGCAAGGAGGATATGAAAGACAAGGGGAGGAGAACCAAAATTGGAAAACCATGTTTTATGACCTCTGCAGTACAAGAACAACGATACACAGATTGTGTGTGTGTGTGTGTGTGTGTGATTAAGGATTTGTCAAACGGTAGGTGTTCTCATCCATCCATTAACCACATTAGCTCTGTATTTGTGTGTGTCTGTGTCCTTTCACAAGCTAAATTTATCCATAAATTCAAACCCAGTTGTTTTCATGCACCATCACCCCTGCAGCTCTTGACCAAGGCCATTTCCTCAGCTTTGTGCACCACAGCTAGAAATAATTCTTTTAAAACATGTGGATGAATACTGCAATATTCAAAGAAGCAAAAAACCAGTCAAACTCTACTTGAAATTCTGCATTGTAGGCACAAATGTGACCAGTTTGCAGTGCTTTCATTAAGATAATAGAGGAAACTGAAGTGTCCCTGCCTTCCCACTCCCCCTCAACACTCCTCTTCACTCTCTCCATCTACAGTGTTTACATTAGGAGCCTGCTATGTTTATGGATGCCTGTCTCTGAGGGGGTGGGGACAGGACAACAGGGGAGAAGATCAGAAAGAAGGAATAAGAGAAAGGGCAAGGCAAAAAGAGAGAAATTGAGGAGAAGCAGAGGACAGGGGAGGGGAACAATAATATGAGAGCAAGCATGCCACAGAGAAACTCAAAATTAAAATCTACATACAAAAAATACTAAACATATAAACAGCACCTCTATAAATTAAAAACTGCTATTGTGCCTAGGAAAACAACAACAAAAAAAAAATCATGCAGGTCAGTACAGTTGCACCATGTTTGCTCAGTTATCTTTTTATCTAAAAAATGTTTTCCATCAGACGTCAAAAGCTGTTAGCTATCAGTGACAACCAATGGCCATGCAGTGAAAGGCTTTGTCATTTTCCATCATCAGCTGATAAAAACATTACAGCCGGGTGAGGCTTGTCATGCTGTTTCCTTGGTGACTCCCAGCTGACGCCACAGAGGCAGTGGTGCAAGGTGACAACTTGTTTTCATAGACAACAAAGACAGAACACACACACACACACACACACACACACACACACACACACACACACACACACACACACACACACACACACACACACACACACACACACACACACACACACACACACACACACACACACACACACACACACACACTATAACACTATAGCCCTTCTCTTTTGGAATATATCTCATGTCTATTGTACGGTGAAGGATGATTCAGCTTACAACTGTTCTGCACACTCCACAATTGGATCTACTGCAAATGGCTTTTAGGCACTCATTTGCTCATGCAATCATTTTACATATTGTCACCATATATAAAAGGTACAGTAGAGCCAGGTGATGACAATATCTTCAAGGCAGACATGAGATAAAGTCACAAAGTTTCATAGTGAAAGACCTTGGTTTGTGCTCGAAACAATGCATAGCAGTCCTAATCATAGATGTCAGAGATGTAGCAGTCATCTGAAAGAGAGAAACATGTTTCTGGAGTTATGACAAAGGATCACTAGATAACAGAACTAAACTGAGTCATGCTTACAATGCATCTGTTCCATCAATACTGGCAGAACATCATGTAGCTTGACTGTGACACCAGCAAAGGCAAAGTCAGTGACTAATGCATTGAGCTATTCTAGCTGTGTCCTTGAGGTGTTCACTAACAAACAACGCTAAAACTCAAGTGCCTGCCATTGACAGTCTGAGTTTAACGAGGTTAGCTAAACTTATGTCACTCTATTGTGATACACCAGCTGAGCTTCCTGCCAATAATCAAAATAGGCCATTTATCACAGGCATTAAATATGCAACACACACATACTGCTAATGGTCAAATTCAGAAGAAATTTCACCTTTACTTGACAGAGCGCTTAGACAAAGGGACACAAGCAGACAAACTTTTGGGCTGCAGAAATAAGAAACAAAAAGTTATCTGAGGCTGTGCCTTGTGTCAGTGATGGACAGCTCACCTAAGTGGAAGATCCTTAGAGGTCATGGCTGAACAAAGGAGGAGTCGGGGGACATTGTGATGCATTATTGATTTTATTGAGTTTCCTGTCACTATTTCCCACACACAGATATAAACCAGTCGTTTTCAGATAGTAAGGTGCTGTCTAGTTACACACGCACGCACGCACGCACGCACGCACACACGCACACACGCACACACAAAGCCTGCCATAAAAATGCTCTATATATCTGTAGTCTAAAGAATACATAATAAGCTGGATAAGACCTGCCAAGTGCTGGTAATGGTGCATTCACATACACAGATATAATACACTTGGGTGTATCTGGTGTGTGAATGAATCTTTAGTTCTGGGGCTGTGCTGTGTTGAGCATTTACACACCCTGGTCTGAATGACTGTTTTATAATGTATCTAGTGACAACTAGGCTGTCACCCAAAAATGGTGACAATTGTTTACAGCTTTTTGAATCTTTATGTGTGAACTGGCCCTAACCCTAGAGCTCCAGGACAGAGCTTTGATGCATTAGGCTTCACAGGTCAGCTAAGCGGTCCCAAGGAACTCAGTTAGACAAGCTGAGTTTGTTCAAAATACAAATACCTACAGTTGAAGCAATGAAGGCTGAGCAAATTCTACAGTTAGAAGCATACAGCCTGTTATATTAAGAAGAGTGTGCAATAGCAATGGCTTTGGTGCATTAGAAGAGGCCAGGAGGGCTTTCAGAGAAAAACTCAATAGAAGCAAATAGTTTGTATCCATTTGTGTCATAATCCAAACACAGCAAAACAGTATGGGTAGTCCTCCTCCACCCTGACACAGCTTTATACAATTATGTGTTCAGGGACCTGGTGGAATAATAACATTACAAGGAAAATCTGGGTCTAAAATCAATGAAGCAAATAGACAATATCCATCTATCATTCTATCCATGTATACATCCTGCCAGATTTCCCTTCAGGACTGTGATAAGCTGTGAGTTATGTGTTACTTGTGACTTCAACAGGAAGCGCAATTGCTCCCCAACTTTTAGTTGTGTTTCTCTAGAAACCCTGAGGAGAACTTGCATAATAATGACACAATTTGGAATACCTGAGTTTACCAAGCTTGACAGTTTCCATGTTAAATATCTGGAGAATCTACAACAATGCTGAACAGGTGAAACAGGTAACAAGTGAAAATAAGCAAAATATAAAATTTGCCAATGTATTGTTTAGCTTTAATGATTTGCAACAGATATTTCATTCTTTCTTTTACTGACACATCTTTCAGACTATTGTGCCTGCTATGCAAAAAATGGTAAATAAAAAAAAAAAAAAGGAGTGACTATTCATGTTCTATCACAGTTGTCGAATAAAACCTCATTCTCTGTTTATAAAAACAAACACATTCTCTGTTTATAAAAACAAACACCTTGCTTGCTGCAAATGGAAGGGTAATGAAATGAGGGCAGAGAACCTAAACAAAAAACGCCAGATCAGTTTACTTCACTGACACACAGGTGTGTTATGTTACAACAACAATGTGCTGTTCTAGCATTTCCTTCCACTGGATTCAATGTGTGGCCTGACACTACAACAAGAGGGGTTGAAAAGCATCAGGCTTTAGATTCCCAAAGGAGCCATAAAGGTTTATTCCAAAGCATGTTTACAATTCCAACCATAACTAACTGAACAAACAAGCACACTGATCATCCATTAAAGTGCACAAACTCTGGAGTGGACTTCAGTATCAAATCCAATAGCTGTCAAAATTAAGTTTAGTTCACTTTAACTGTAACTTTCTTGTATGTTGTGTGAGTAACTTATTGTCATAGCACAGGTTGACAACCATAACATTTTACCTTGCTTCACAACTTCCTTAAAAATCTGTATGTTACAAAGTCCCAAACTCATTTTATCACAATCCCTGGACAGGTGCAAAAAGGTTGTACCAAGACATTAATAACTGACACTACTAAACAGTTTGACCTCTAATGCTACCAAATGTGGCTAAATTCTGTCTACATTTTGTTCAACCCACAGCTTGAGTTGCATTGCCAATCAGAATACTGAAAGGAATTAACAACAGATCCAAAACATTACTTGGGTGAGATGCCAAAATGACCTGGCCATATATGGTAAACATTGAGTGACTGTGTGCGCAAACATATAGGTCAGGGGTCTATGTAGGATCAGAAGTGTAAGCCTGAGTAATGAACAGCACAATCACTGCAGCATCTTACTACTGAAACAGGAAAGCTCTGGCCTGGGCAGGACCACTACTTAGGCTAACTACTTCCTGTCAGAGAGATTAGAGAGCAGAACTGTCAGGCCATTTCTCACTTTGTAACGACAGACCTTTAGGATGGCTCCACAGTCCCAATCAATGAGTCTCATTACACATGAAGATATATCTCAAATGTGCATCATGGCAAGATGACATGAGTAGGGAAAAGTGGTCATAGCAACCTATTAAAAAGATGTATCATTCTTCTGATGTGAGAGTAAAGATATGGTATCTTAGCTGTTCATCTTGCTTTCTGCAGGCCAGGGAGTGAAGACCAATCTTTCCCTTCTGTGCTAATGAATGACATCCTTCAAAAACTGCTATAAACAAAGATGGAGGGAAGGCCGGAATGCAAGGAAGGCAGAAGGGAGAAGGCGTATAAAAAAAAAAATCCCAAAGGAAGTTCAGCATCCTGTGTTAAATCGTGTCCGTTTCCTAATGAAATCTGCACTCCGTTGTCAAACTGAAACCATCTCTCCCTACCACAATCTCCAGAAGTCTGCATCTCAGCAAAAACGACAGAGAATTTAAAGAATTAGCAAACTGAAGCATTATCTTACAAGTCGCTCTGAAAAAAATAAAGACATCTATAATTGAACCTTGCATGCAGATGTTTTGTTCAAAGGGTTTAGCTAGAGATGCCTCCAAGAGTATTAGAAATTTAAAAAGTTAATGACAAATTTCCTACATGATGATTTGCTCCAACTAAGCTGAACTGAATGTGGAGATGATTCATTCACCAAATCACTTGCGAAGTAAATATGTAGGTCACTGCAAATACAAAACACACATTTTCTCTGACATGCAGGGAAACGTCTCTGTGGCAGGCTGGTGGTACAGCAGCCAAATATTGCAGGCCCCTCACTGGAAACAACTGCATGAACTTTCAGAGCCACACTAAACCAATCTGTTTGCTCAAGTTCTATTTATGGGACATTGAACAGTCAGCAAAGCTGGATCTGAAACCATGAGAAAAATGACCAATATGTATTTAATGATTCCCATTGATTATAAGGCACGGCTACGTGGCTGGAGGAGTGGATGGTGTCAAATATTAAGCTATGGCTGCCAATGTTTCCAAATAGTTTCCACAAAATATATTTTTACATGAGGAGGGAGTAAGAAAGCAGGGTAAAAACACACAGAAGGAAAAAGGGATAAAGGGAGGGTTGAAGGGGGCGGGGTGGATGAAGCAGGCAGCAGAGAATCCAAGGACGGCAGTGACCAGAGTACAACATGCCAAACCCTGGAAGTCATTTCCTGCTTCATCGAAGACTTTTATGGAATTCTAGCAGCATGGTTAACGTCACAACGAGAGGAAAGACAAGCAAGAAAGCAAGCTAAAGCCCTCCTCAATCCACCCCCCTATTTTCTTCTCCATCCAGTCCCTTTGCTCTCAGCTGTCTATGAAAAGCTATGCAGAGTATAACCAGGGTCCCTCCAGAGGTGTAAGTGCAACCACATTCTCACCAATCATTTATGTTTACTAGGATGTGCTCTTTATTGCAAGATTTGACTCTTCTGTATTTTCCACAATTAAAAAAAAACTGTCATCCATAGGCTTAATAGTGTAAAGGCCTTGGCATAAAGCCCAATGTACACTTACCATTAAAAAAAAACTGTTCTTTCCACCTTTAGTGCATGCAAAGCAGCAACATTTGTGTGTGTGTGTGTGTGTGTGTATGTGTGTATGTGTGTGTGTGTGTGTGTGTGTGAGAAACCCTGATAGGACAAACAATTACAGTAAGCCATAATATAGCAGATCTAAAAGCTGTGGAAATTGGGAACAATCCCTTTAATCTAATAAACATCCCGTAAGGTAATGTTTGCACAATATTTGTTTTCCCTCCTAAATGGCACAATGTTTGCTTTTAGAGAGGTGAGTGGAAAAACAGCAGCAATGATGGTAAGCAACAGAAGGATGAAAGGATTACAGTAGCAGGGGACCAGGGGGTTCTCAATCAGCTGGCTTTAAGTACTGCTCTCCTGTAGAGCTGCAGGGGGAAATGGAAGTAGCATTTGTTGCTGTGATCAATAGCTAAGTGCCTTCCTGGCATTTGTCTATTTAATCCATTATCGAAAGCCATCTGAGCCTGTAATGGGGACGGGAGATCTGAAGCTCACAGGAAAAGTTGAATGATGCAAGCAGGACACATGTGGACGAGACACATCCACCGACCCCTACAATCACGCTCACGTTTTGAAACACAAGCACAAATGCTCCCAATGAGAACACTGGTCATCATGCGGACATTCACAATAAACAAATTATTCATAATAATTATTATTCATAAATATTCATAATAAAAGAACAGCATGCAGCACAAAACAGTCCTGATGGAAAAATCAGCAATGTCAGCTTTGTGGAAAGCAATTACTGAATCACAAGAGGTCCTTCATTTTGGAGTGTAGGAGACAAGAGAGAAGAGAGCGGGAGAAAAGACAGAAAGAAATTTGTCATTGCACTAAGATGTTCTTTCAATGTGAGCCTGAGGTGGTGCCTGACAGAGCTTTATGGTATCTACATGTCCCTTTCTACAGCACTGTACATAGATGCACGTACATTTATACATGTACAGTATCTATGTATAACCACCACATCCAAGCAATCAGCAAATCCAACAGTGGGTATGTGACAGCACTTATGAGATGTTCAGTGGCAACTGTGCAGCACTGCCAGCAGTGAGATCTGGGAGGCACAAAAGCAAAGTTACTGACACAAAGACTGAAGTGGAGCGACATATAACAGTTTGCTTTCTAGTTTTCTTCATCTCACACTGTAACTCATTGACTTGCACAGACTGTTCCCTCTGAACTCTAGTAATACCATTACAATTTAAAAAAAAACATGATTTGTTGATTTGGTAATTTGGTATTCTTTGTGACTTCAAATGAAATGTGTATTTTCTTGACTAGTTACACTGACTGTTCCAAACACATACAGTATGTTGTGTTTACCATAAGCAGTGTACAGTCTCCTGCAATGTGTGGCCATGTGGAAAATCCATGTTGTGGACGGGTTAATGATTACAATTCAAAAACAACCTGTTAACTCAGGGTATAATGGAGATGGCAGTCAAATCTAATGTTCCCACACTGTGAAACCAGTCAAGAGGCACAAATACACTCTCAAGCACTCACAGAGTAGTTTAATGTCACTGCAAGAGTTCTGCGTCTCAGTAGGAGGGCTGATTCCCTTCAACCATACTATGTTCGTTAAATTAACTGCATTAATAGTGGTAGTAGAATGATCATGGGGAAGAGATTTAAATATATTCAAGAAGGTTAATCAAAGGGTTTTGATTACTCTTGATTCTGTCAGTGATACAAACAACTACCCACACCCATGTACATCCTGTTATTCTAGCAAAAGTCAACAACCAACTTTGGTCAACAAATCACAAGTAATGTGAACTGTTAGATATGAAAATCTCAAGCCACCAGAATCTTGAGCAGATTAAAAAAAAAGGGGCAATTCAGCTTCATCCATAGGAAAAGCAAAACAATTCAACTCCCCTAACACACATGATGGTTGTGTCTCCAATACAAATTGATAAACCTGTAATACAACTGATAAAATTTTTAACACATGTAGACAAACTTCATTTTTATTACAACAAAAAGCTCTTTTTGTTAATATACTGTTACCCTTCATGGATTCAATTGCTGCAATACAAAGATTAACTAATGTAGGACAAGACCTTCACACTACACCTCAGAAAGGTATCGTGTTAAGAAAATTCATAACCTTGAACCAGTTCTTAACAAAAGGTGCGAACGCTACTCAAACAATGGATAAGACCAGGCCTTGAGTGGAGTTGGGGTGGGAGGACAAATGAATTCATGGTGTCCCACACATGGCAGCAACGCTGCACTTGCCTAGCATGGATGCTGCTCAGTTCAGACAACCACAGAGAACAAAGACCTCAATTATATGGAGCTCTAACAGGAGAGCTAAAAACAGGACCATGGGCAGGGAATAAAACCTTGGAGCGCTGCAGGAATGCCGAGCATTCAAGCACCATCAACACACAACACACTGTCACTCCCAAATCACCCCTGCCACCACCACTGACCTTTCTCCAGTCTCCATGAAACGGGGCAGTGTTCAAGTGGCTGGAACAGAGGACTCTTATGCTCACTTGCACCAAAACTGTCAAGTGCAAAACTTTAGTTACAGAATAGTGCAGAATACAGTGGGGGGGGGGGGTATCATTTCTGCATATTGCTGTGGATATGTACTTCAAGGATACATGTGCTCTGTACCAGTTAGTGATCACAACAGGGTAGTTAAAACTAGGAAAGCAACGTTATCTAAAGGCTTCAGAAAGATGGCTCAGGTCAAAGGAAAAAGCAGTCATTACTGCAAACCAGAACCATTTTCCATTTCCATGACATGCATCTTAAATCTGCAGACTCATGGTGGGTGCTGTCATTTTGACCACGCGTTAAAATGTGGGCAAAAATGGGTGAGCTTATGCATAAGGCAGTTTATAACCCTCAGAAATAGCTGCCATAAACTGTGTGACAGCAGCATGCCTGCATACCTAGTTTCTCCACCAGCTTGAGCATGACGCCACCGATGTGGATTTCCCCAGTGACCCTCAGTGACACATCCCTGTGGAGGTCAGTGACATGCATCTTCAGTTCCCACGTCCCATCAGCGTAGCAGCCATCGGGCATCCGGATCCCGTCCAGCGCCATCCTGTCACAGAGATCCCAAGTGAAGAGGGGAAAAGGTCACGTTAAGGTAAAAAGAAACCGCCTGACTCTTTTAAAAGATATACATTTGATGCAAAGAGTTTATGCATGCAAAGCCTTCAAAAAGAACTGCACTGGGTTACATATTTCAAACAGACACTAGGATAAACTGGATGTGCTATATCATAGAAACATGCTAATGCAGAAATGTAAGGATACTTTCTAACACTATGACAGAGTCTGGGGTCGAACGACATATCAGATGTTAGATATTCATTTGTCCACTATCAGAGACTTTCTTTACCATAATGCTATACCACAGTAGCTATTACTTTTCAAAGAGGCAATGTGTTCATTTTACATAGTAAGATACTAAGTGTACAAGTCATGGCTGATACTATTCAATCCAAGATGAGATGGTTTGAAAATGTGTATGTATATGTATCATGTTTTCATAGCAGTGTCAGTGGAGTTATATCAGCTTGGTTTACAGATTTGCATTGAAAAGAATGAGTTACACAGTGAAGGTGTGGTGTTTGAATTATGCAAACATATACCAGGCATGAAAGGTTTATCAAAAGATACCTGCTGATTTGCTTTATGGGAAATGTACAGTAGGATTCAGTGTTTATGAGGTTTGTTTTTAAATCTGGAAGTACAACACCAAAGCTTGAGTGGTCCTTCATCAGTGATTAGACATACAAACATACAAAACAATTTTAAATACATTTCCCCCATTGATAAACTGATACTTAGACTATCAACACAATGATAAAGGACTTTAATGGTATTGCTCACTAACAGGCTTCATCTTCCACTGTGGGCACTTTTTTTTTTGATATTTATAGACATAGCATTTTAGTGTTTTGTGTTTTGAACGTAGAACTTAGTAGAACCTAGTATTACTACTTTTAGAGGTACTTTTTCCAGCATTGGCGCACTGTTATGGACAACAATGGCAACCTAGCTAAGTGTCGAATTTGACCCTGAAGGATAATTTAGGAAAGGCCGAATAGGAGAAAATTGTAAAAAAATAAAATGAAATAAAATATCTGCACATCACTTTGTCCATCTATACATCCTTGTTGGGAATAAGACGCACCCATCGTGTGAAGTCACTCCTAAAAAAGTTACATTATAGCCCAGCTGTCATTCTTTGATGTCAGGGGGTCCAGTCCAGAGTCGCCCAGGACCAAAACCAGCCGTCTAATCAATAAACACGACGGAACAAAGGCGAAAGGCCCGAGGGTACAAGTTGACCGAGGACCTCTGGCAGCTATTATCTCAGCAAATGTGTCCGTTCACCTGTTAAAAGTAACGGTAAAGCCACTCTGACAAATAGACCGAGGGGGTTAATTATATAAGCAGAGCCCGTGCAGCAACTCCCCGGCTACATGTACACTCGCTGGGTCGGCGGTTAAAGCTGTAAGTTCGCTAGAAGTGGGCCTAAAAGCAAACAAGTCGATTAAATTAGCTAAAAAGTCGTTAACAGGAGGAAACATAGCGAAAACAGTACGAGGGGGACAGCTTTTTATATTTCATTGCGGCGGAGGAGCAAAGCGTTGAGGGCGAACATTTAAATATGTGTAGACTCACCTTCACAAAGACGAAAAAACACTAAAACAGTCGACTACACGGCACAGAGCAGGTTTCCCTTCTTTAAATCATGTAGAAAGTCTTTTGTAGACAATAAAAACAGAAAGAAATCCCCAAAGACCTCGCTGAAGGAGTGAAGTATCCCAAACAGTTTCCCGCAAGCTTCGCCTTAATGGAGTCCAGCCGTCGCTTTTTCTCCCTCCCTCTTTTCCAGCAGTAGATAACGTCACTCCTCCTCCAATCCCACTTTTCCTTTCATACTGGGAGCTCTCCTGGTCGCCTACTGGCCCCCCGTTACCCCTCACATATACATACACATACACACACACACACACACACACACACACACACACACACACACACACACACAGGATCTGTGAGTGTGTGAGCTGCGGGTTACTTCTCTATTTTCACCTTTTATGTTCATTTCTATGGCCAATTTCTAAAAAATCCTGTTATTAGACAAAAATACGAATCTTAAAGTACTCTTAAAATTAAGGTAAAGGTCATTCAAAATTAGAGCAGTTTTAAGCCCTGAAATACATTTGTGCCAGAAGTAGACGGGCCCAAAATGCAGAATTACCTATTGTCAGGTTAATGCATAGCCTATTATATTATTGACACATATTTAAATAACTAATATTCCAATTCTGTAATTTACTAGAGACTAGAATAATAATCATGCATTTGTGCAAACTGTGGTGTCAAAACAGGCAAAATGTAATAAAAATGACTCTCAGCTATAATGAAATTAAACAGATTACGGTTTTTGTCTGTGTTTAATTGCACATTTTGTCAAACTGCAGCCGAATTTGTAGCAGGGATAACGGACATGCAGTTAGGATCTCAAGCTGCCTTTTATGGGAATAGTGCTGAGCCTTGCTGCTGCAGCATCCAGAGACCTTTGGGTCTTTAGCTCTGGGAGTAACAGAACAAAATACCAAGACATTTTAGCTGAAATGTTTCTTTTATAATCCCATTTTGGGTTCTTCTGCATGTACAAACTTTATTTAGCTGTCACACAAGTCCAGTCATTATATACGGTACATTAAATTACAGAAATTCAATAACAGTTTACTCTAATTTGCCAAAAGAATTTAGAATTTAAAATTGTGAGGAAGAATTGTGTAGGTCAACATATCATGTGATTAAAGTCTTCTCTTCCTTCTGCACCAAATTCAAATTGTAATGAGACATTTGCTGATAAAACATCTCTAAGCACAGTACAGGGATGCACAGGGATCACAGGAACCTGAAGATAATATTGTATGCCAGTTGCGGCTGATGTCTTTACTGCTGAAGATGAAAAATAGCATTTTTTATGCAAATTCAATCAAATGATTACACAAATGACACATCAGGGGGGGAATGAGAGAAGCTGTCTTCTTTCTTTCCAAAGCACACTACACAGTTTAAGACACACTCTCCAAGTCTGCAGTAAAGACCCATGAATCATCAGTGTTTCTGGCTCGGTCCCCTGGTGAACTCGCTCAGTTCCAATCCTCCATCTCAGGAATCTGGGCCTTCAGACTACGGTCGGCATCAAAGCAATTTATAACCTCTCTCTCGGCAACTCTGACCCCCTCGTCAGTGTCTGGCATCTGATCCATTGCCTTTTATAGGCTGTGTTTTAATTGCAGAGTAAACATTTGAGTCACTCAGATGCAGAGCAGGAGAGTCAGATAGACAGCTGGCTTGGCTGCTGCTGATGTGGATGAAGAGGGAGGTGGTGAAGGGGAGAGAGAGAGAGAGAGAGAGAGAAGACAGAGAAGTGGAGGCCTTTAAGAGGTTTACACAGTCTGCATGAGTCACCTTTAGAAAAAAAAAAAACAGTTCTTCAGCATTTAGATTCTGGTTTTATATTTTATATGTTGTTATATGTTTCTGTTTCGTGATATTTTAGCCTATACTCAAGTAAATCCTTTCTTTTATTTTACATCTATACGTATATGGGGACCTCAAAAGATAATTAAGTCAAACATTAATAAATAAGAGCATTAACAACTTTCAAAATAGCTCATTTAGTTAAGGGCAATAAACAGGAAGAGACTAGACAACAGATGGTCAATAGGGGTCTTTGTTCTGGTTTTACCAAGAGATGGCTGACCTCTTCTGGTCAAACCCAGAACAGCAAGGCCTAATCCACAGTTTATGGGGACCCCTCTGCTAACTGGTCCCATCTGTGAGCCTTGCCTTTGCAGATGTTGCTGAACTACTTTAAAAACCCTTGTAACTCATATGGCAGCCATGATTGCTTGTGGACTACAATGCAGCCTATTCATGATTTATAAGTCAGCTTTGTAGCTCACATCAGGGGGGTGGCTCGGAAAGAATCTGATCTGAGTTTCAGATGAACAAATAGCTCTATTGTCTTCCAAAATCAGTCTGGAAATGAGAAATGGGACCATCTTCTTCTGATCAGTTCAATCTCCTCCTACGCAGCAGGTTCCAACTTTACTATTTTTCTTCTACTATAATCTGTGAAATGCAACAGAGTAACAAGAAGTAGTCATTGTATCCAAAAAGAAGAAGTGCTTTAATAAAAGGAAATAAATACATGGCTTTGGATGGCAGTTAGAATTGATTACAGGCATAGGTTATTGCACAGCTCTAAGAATAGACAAACACTTTATTGGATATCAGTTCAAAGTTAGAGAGGAGTGGTATCTGACACAAACACATTTCATTCTGTTCACCCACAGTAAGCTTTAATGTGTATTTCTCTTCCTCACTCTATATCTGATTACATATGGCTGCAAGCTCTTTTGTTATAACCCTCTGCACATTTTAAAGACTGGTGCCACGCGTGTTAACAGCCTGCGACCCTTAATAATAGCTTGGAACTGGTGTCAACAGGAGCGTTGGATCCACAAAACATGTAACAGTAGATATTTCCCTGAAACAAATATACTGTCATCATTCAAAATACTGTGCACTGAATGCTCATGTACTCATGCTGACAAATATTCTTTTAAATGCTCTCCAGTTTAGCGGCAAACTTTTTCTCGCAATCATGGTGAACACGGTCGAAACTTTGTGAAGCAAAATAAATGGCAGAAACATTGTTATCCTCAATACACACATATTCGCTGTGTCTGAACCCATATAATGTGACATAAAAATGCAGAGACAGTGGAGCTATTACTGTATTTTCCATTGCATGCCTGCTGTTCAAGTCATTAAAATTGCTATTGCTGCAATGTAAAACATGGTTAGCAAAAATGAATGAATAAAGTCAACAGTGGACTGTTTTCTACATAATTTCTGTGTATTTCATAGCTGGTGAATATTTGCACAATCCTCCAGGTCAAATTTAGAAACATGTTCATATCATGCTCCCATAGTGGTCCCTGCTTCCATACTATGTCCTGATCAGCCATCTGGTCAACTAAAAGGCAGCCTGGTTTTAGTTGGTAGGCTTTTGTACACACAACACAGACATTAAACACCAATAACCTTCTATTTAATAGTAGACCAATCAACAGCAGCCCTTGATTGTTTGAAACAGTAAAGCAGCAGCTTACGCCATAAGAAATTATTAAAAGCTCTCTGACAACTATGATATTATGACAAGTAGAACACAAAAACAATCGACACTGACAATAATCAAGTCTTATGTCACATGTCACAACTCCTTAAACATTAACATTAGGGTAGTTCTATTTCATCTGCAGCAAATGTTTTCCAAAAGATTTCATTCGAAATCCATCAATCATAAATGCATTTTTTTTAATCAGAAATTCATATTTCTCAATATGTCTTGACACTCTGCAGTGTCTTTTTGTTCTTAAAACATGTAAAACTGTCTCCTGAGACAGTTTTACATGTTTCTTTTTGGAGATAACAGAAAACCCAGGTTGTTAAGACTGAAGAAATACAAACAAAAACACAATCTGACAAGCAAGTCAACTGCTCCTAAGGGAAAATGTGAATTAGTCAACAATTCACAAATAGGCGAACAAAATGTGCAATGTATCACAAAAACTACTTTTACCCTAGGCCAATTACATTGTGCAGTTAAGCAGTTAGACACATAAATGTTATATGGCCACAAGTTTGAATACAATTTTCCCACAACCCATATTTATACCCACAAGAACTTGAATCATTAGGAAAAATATTCATTTGTTTTTAAGAAAAAATACAGCTTGTACCGCTGATTTGATCTGGATATTGATATAAAGATGAGCACAGAACTTTTTCAACATAACTTATCCTTAATCAAGAAGCACGGAAATTAATTTGAATTACCGCGTTTGTTTTCAGTGACCTCTTGTCTAGTAAATGGCATTAAGAGATTTTGGATTTATAAACTCTGTGTAAGAAAATAACTATACATGCCTGGCTCTTGCTGAAGAGCGTAGATATGCCTGTCATGACACGAGCCTCATGGGGTTGTAAACCTCTGTACATAAATGTCACAACTAAAGATATCCAGTATGGTGTTCAGCTGCAACTGTGTTAGTAAGAGACGTTCTGTCCCTGATACTACAACAAAAAATTTCACGGTCAGTTACTGAAGTCTAATATATAATGAACGTAGTACTGTATAAAAAAAAACAAAACAAAAAAAACACTGGCGCTTTAATCATTTTTACTTTTTAAATTTCACATCTAAACAATGTTAAGAGGCAAACATGAACTTAAGTAATAAAAACAACCCCCCCAAAAAAGTTTATTATACCTCTCCTTATACTGGCAAAAAATTATTAAAGGGATAATGCCCTAGAATTTTGTTTGTACATGAGTAACATTTTTTGGCTAATTTTGAAAGGCATTGCATGTGCTCAGTATTACATTTTTTACGTGTGAAAACTAAAGTTTTTTTTTAAGAATATTGACATGATAATTATTTTTCTCTCTTTTAAATAAAAAAGTTAAAGAGATTAGACACAGAGGCCAAAGCCTCAGTGACTAAGCTACATGCCAGGCAAGTATGTCCCAAGGTTCCAGACCGAGTGTGTGGCAGAGAGGCTGAAGCTCTGACTAATAGGAAACCTATAGACACTTTATCAGCAGGTGACAGCTGTTTGAGTTAAGGTTGACGACTTGGGGATAAGGTAAGAACTCCTGCAAATAAATCAGACTCATATTCCATACTCATATGCAGCTTGTGGTCATACTGGCAAAGTAAGCACCTCTTTAGGGCTTCCTGTTCCAACACTGGCACCTTTAGGGTGAGTGATTGTGTACAAACTGCACAAAAAAACAAAAATGAACATCTTGGAGAGATGGCAGGTTGCCATTAATGCTTTGAAGTTTTAAGAGAGTTAGGTCACAGGGAGATACAGGGAAAAAAAAGGATGATTGTATCAGAGGAGTCTGTGTGCAAGAAAAATAAATAAGCATATTTTTGTGCCTTGTCTAGATTATGGCACACTCTTTCAGGGTTATAAGACACCATTCAAGTGAGTGCATTGTGACAAACCGGCTGGATCAGTCTGGCTCTGTTGGATCTTCTACTGGTTCAGTGGGAGTAGTCTTCTGTTTGTATATGAAGGTCAACAGGAAGAGAGCTATGTCATGTGAGCACCAGTAGCTTGTGTGTGAGGTCACTGCTGACCAATAGCGACTCTCCACCAGACCCTCTCTGAGTTCAAAGTCAATGCGACGCTCCAGTTCCACTGTAAGACAGAAAGTCATTTGTGAGTTAATGAGTATAACCCCAACACCCTTTAAAAGTAAAGTTTTAACAAAAGGAGACTTTCTCTATAATAGTTTAGTGTTAGACAGGTAGGTTAACTAACATGATGTGTCTGGAGTTGGTGACGTGGGTCGAGTCATGGTGGAGAGGCCGTACGCTGACTGGCTTTCTGTTCGCTTCTGCTCCTCTTCCTCAGTGTTTGTCCCTCCCTCAAGTCCTAAGGACACTGTGGGCTGGCTGTTGGAGCGGGAGAAACGTGAGAAGAGGATGCCTCCAATGCCCTTTCCTATGCTTGCAGCTCCTGCATTGAGAATGTGTGAAACGGGGAGAGGATGGGATGTGAATCACAAGACAAATAGAGAAAGAGTATTAATTTTATGTTTATCTAATTTTTAATTCTTTATCTCTCCACAGGTAGGCACTGTTGACACAGTACACAGATCTTTTCAACTCTTATCATTTTATCAATTTGTTTACAGAAAACAGTTTCAGCATCTTAAAATGTGTTTCATAAAGATAAAATTATTGTAATGGTTTACCCAGTATGCCGGCCTTTCCCAGGCTAGTGATGGACTCCCCATAGTGCCTGCGGGGGAGGACAGGAGAAGTGCTTGGACTGGGGATGCTCTCACTGTCAGAAGTCGGGTCTTTGACTGGATTCAGGAAAGTTGGCCGGATCTCATCATATGGTGTAGGGTTGGTAGCGCTACACCTGATTAAGTTAACAAACCACAAATATTTACATACTTTACAAAGACTGAAAACATTCTCTGCGTTTACATGGATAGCCGAGTGGTAGAAGACGTGAAGTTCCTACCAGTGTATCTGAACAGGTGTGATGTTGCTGTAGTGCTTGAGGATGAGGGGCTCCAGTCTGTAGGCCTGAAAAGAGCAAAGAAAACTCATGAAGTACAGAAAAGAAAAGGCAAACAGGAAAGACAATCTTGACCAGTTGTCATAACCCATGATTGATTGACACAGAGCATCCGCATGGATTGAGGTAATCCAGGGTAACTGACCACAGGGTCTGTGGGGTGGAAAACATTGAAGAGCCGGCTGCAAATGGAGGTGGGCAGGATGTGGTCCTGATGGCAGCTAGCACCAGGGCGGATCCCTCTTAGTGCCAAAAACACTGACAGAGGAGATCCCATGCAGAAAAAGTTCTCCACCTGAAGACAAAAGGTAAAAAGTCTATATAAACATCTTTATGGAAGTCTCTGGTACTGAAACTGGTCTGAAGCATTCATGTTTCATTCAGTGATACAACATGGCTCATGAAAGTACCATGACAAATATTTGTATAAGGAAATGCCATTTTGTGGCTCTCCATACTTTTTATATATTCAGAATATTGTACATTCTGTACAGATTAGTAACAATCTTACTTTAAATTTGAGGGCTGGGGGTGCTGAAGGTTTAGAGGCCTCCAGCGTAAGGAACTGATTTTCCAGCTCTCGTAACCTGTTGAGAACAAAAGCAGTGTGTCTTAGACATTTGAATTAGAATTTCTAATACACACAGTTACCTAAACACAGACACCCATAATTTGCAGAGACCTTTTGTTCTCAAGAGCATTTTCAACCTTTTTTTCCAGGCTTACTTCACCGTGCACACACTAAATGATATTGCACACAAAAGGAAGAGGGTGGTGCAGAGGAGGTATGTTAAAAGCCTCATCTATTTGATAATGAGGCATTATAATGCGTTGCCGCCTGACAAAAACAAATAGAAATCTGAACTTGCCACCTGTACACGGAGCATGTGAAGGCACACTGTATTATGTCTGCCAGAAAAGGCAAGCACTAGGTTTAATGGTGAATTTAGAGGAAAAAATAAATGTATTAGCACATGATGAAGGTATACCATGGAAATGGACATGAAATTCAGTATATATATCCAGCTAGTTCATTGTTTGGTACTACCTTCTACTGAAAACTGTTATCAAAACATATAAAAAATTATATATCAAGCTTCATTGAGGTCTTGACTACTGTCTCTTACACTTTCTTCAAAAATCTCTTAAGGATCCTTAAAGACGTAGACCTAACCATATGGTCCCTGAGATCGATGTACATTAGCAAGCCCAACCTATTTCTTGTAAACCGTAGCTGCTCTAACAGGTGCCGCTCCTCAAAAGACATCCAGCGCAGGTCCAGCTCCTCTTCCACAGCGTGATGCTCCTGCAGACAGAATCGCACAGGATCCCATCCTGTCATGATGTCGTAAGTGATGACGCAGCCAAGAGAGTGAGACACTATGGACACTTTGCCTCCCTTCTCCTCAAACCCAGGATTACGGCAGCAGAAGAGCGTGTACAGTCTGTTTAGCTCCTGTGTTAGGCCCTTAGTGATCTAGAAAGATATGAAATAAAAAACATTTAATGGAAGTACAGTGTGCAACAGAGATGATAGTTTTTGAAAGTGTGTTAGTCTCACCTCATCCCTGTAAAGGGGGCTGTTGTAATACATAATGTCCATAGCACTACTGTTGAGGAGATCTCTCAGTCCTCTTACTTTGTCTGGTGTGATTGAGTCTACCGTATCTACAGAAACATACCAATATCACAGTTATACAGTATATTAGATTAGATTAGATTAGATTCAACTTTATTGTCACTGCACATGTGGGAACAAGGCAAATAAATACAGTTAGCATCTAACCAGAAGTGCATTTTCACAGTGCAAATAGCATATATAATCAGTATATAATAATTTGCATATATAAACAATATGTAAAAATATATAAATAATTTGCATATAGAAACAGTATACAGAGGGAGGTAAACACTGTGAGTGCAAATGAGCAAATATGTAAACAGTATGCAGAGAAGGAGTTATATACAATGAGGAAGTTATTGTATAAATTGTATAAATAATTTGCATATGTAAACTGTACACAGAAAGGGTTATATGCAGAAAAGGTTATATACACTGATAATAATGTGTTCAGTCAACGTGTGTGTGATTGCGTGGAGGCAATGCTCAGCAAAAAAACAGCTGTGGGGAAAAAGACATTCCTAAACCTGCTTGTCTTGGTCTGGAGGCTCCTATAGTGCCTCCCAGAAGGCAGGAGGGCAAAGAGCTTATGGGCCAGGTGACAGAAGTCCTTTATGATTTTGCGTGCTCCGCTGAGACAATGCTTCCTTTATACACAAAGAGAGATTCAATGCCAAAAACACACAAACCTCCATCCAGTGCAAGTTTGGAGCGCCACTCGACAGGCAGGAACTCCACATGTTCGTCATTGTGCTCTGAAAAGTGCTTCTCCTCCATTTTCCTCACACCCTCCCTCAACCTGAATAGACAAATAAAGAATATCCAGGATAACGTTGCATATTTACAGTGTCTTTAGCTTAATTTAAAAACTATATCATCACAATACTGTCTGAGCACCAGTGTGTTATAATAACAGGGTCTGAGTGGATGATTAACATCCTCAATGTATATCCAGCCCTGCAGATAAATTAGAGAGCCTGGCTTTGCACTCATTCTCTCACAGACTGGTCCTATATGTGGCAACATTAGGAAATAATACATGAAGGCAGTGAGATAGGGCTCTTACATGGGCAAATAGAGGATGAGATAGGCTTTTAGATGACTCTGAATGGGGCAACTAATGCAGGTCTTATCAGGACTGAGTAGTGTGTCTGCAGGGGAACTTACATACTGAGAGCTTTAGTTCTGAATTACAGAGCTTTGTGTACTGCACCCACAGGGATTCCTCAGTTTTAAAGTTTAAAATGCTAGGTTGCACAGCAATTTTCCCCTCGAGGGACAGTAAAAATCTGAACTGAACTTTAGTTCCTGATTTTGTTTTTGAATTTAACAATGTTCTAAACCCCATAATTTCCTCTTTAACTGCTGATGATGAATCTGAGACAGAATGAATGTAAAAAAAGAACAATGGTAAATAAATAAACTAAAAAAAAAAAACAAAACATCAAACTGGCTATACACATCAGGTAAAGTGTTCTGCAGCTTGACTTGGTCTACTTTACCTGCTTAGCTGAGCTAAGCTGCAGGTAGTGGCCCAATTCTAACAAAGACACACATGATCTAGTCTGCACATTCTGTACTACTGCCTTCTGTGTATTGGCCAACATAGTGGTGCCTTTCTGGGCTGAATATACTGTACCTTTAAGCAATCAAAGATGCAAAAATAGAAAATGGCTGGAGCATAACTCACAATTAATAAATAGCCAATATACTGATCACTGATGAGCTGCAGTGAGACGCCATCAGTCTATCACTCTCAAAAAGGCAATGTTGCACAACCTGTGTTATTAGATGTGAGTTTTGTGCTTCATCATTGAAATTTCCAAGAGGTTTGTGAAAGACATTTTCTCTTGACTTTGTCTTGTGAATGCTATATTTTCTACACAAACATCTTCTATTTCCAGAGTTCATTAAAAGATGAAGCTGTTAAAAGGCAAAAGATAAGACTGATTAAAAGGTCAGCTAGCAGTATCAGGCCATGCTAATAGTTTTGGCTTTATATTCCCAAGTTATCAGATGTCCAGTTCTGAAAGTTGAAACATAGCCCAAATAAAGATTTTTGCTATATTAGAAATGATCAGTAGCACAAGGATGAAATGTGAATTGATATTGTTGGTGTAACATAGTTTATTTAATATTAGAATGTGTATAGTATTTCATTTTTCCTGTTTTTATTGCAGGTACATTTCTTGTGCTGCATGCATATTACCTGCACTGTTTCTATATTTGTGCAGCAGTGCATCTCTCTATTCACATGATTTTAAAATCAAATTTCAGTGCATAGTACTTTCTTGGCCACCAGACTGTAGGCACTTTAACAACACCAAGAATAAAGCACAAAAACAGCAGGACACAAAAAGTGTGAGAAAACCAGGGAGAGGAGAACAAAATGCAAACGCTGCAAGAGAAATACTTGAAATAAACAATCTGATGAAATAAGAAGTATGAGAGAGATTCTTTTAGGAAAAGAAGATAAAACAAATGAAGAGTGCAAGCACACAGAAAAAAAAACAACTTTCATACAAATCCAAAAACTGCAACTCACATTCCAGTGTTTTTAATAATACGTCCTTGGTCCATCTTTTGTCCAATGCCATGGACCACAAAAACAACGTGCGTAGTCTGAGGAGGTCGGTCTTCAGGTGAGGCCTCCTCAACATAGCCCCGATGGAGTCGTGTCCCGCTGCTGGAGGCTGGGAGAGGACAGAGGACAGCGGCTGAGTATCCATTTATTATAACCAGCTTTACATTTTTTGTGCAAAAAAAACGAAGAACATGTTTACAGGATTTCCCTCACTGTATTGCTAAATACATTTCCAAACAGTTCACTTGAAGGCTATAAATATCTGAGTGATGGTGTTTAAACAACACCAAGGTGCTGTTCTGTGTCCAAAGAGGTCAGTAGGTGAGACAGAGTCCTTCTGTCACTGTCTGACAGCCAGTAGAATTTGCTGCTGCCTGGATAGAGCTAAGGAGATTTCCCTTCAGTGACCATTTGTATGTCAGGGGAGTCCTCGTATGTGGATTTAACTATAGAGCTGGGAAATTGTAGAACTGATTCACATGAAAAAAATCAGACCTGTATTCAAATTTTATTTGCCAATCTTTTCTGTTACACTCAGTCATAGCCCCTAAAAACAGCAGATGGGCACTGTGTGATTTTCTGGATAATCCAGTTAAGAGACTTGACTGTCCCCATTCACATTTAAATATCTGTTAACAGATGTTACTAGTACTAGCAAATGATTGCACACTGCTAATCTAGTAGTAAGCATGACATTTGTGCATTAGATGGACAAAGTAGGCGGAGGTGCTGATCTAGTGATATTGGAATGCAACAAAAAACAGAAAATTGGCCATCCAAAATTTTTATCTGGAAAGTGTTGACATTGTTTTATTACAGACCTTTGGAGAAGCCCAGTTTCTGAGTGACGGTGCGTGCAATTTTGGAAGTGGTGGCATCACTGTAAAGATAGACCTCATCCACGCTGTGCCAATCCACATGGGTGCGACTCAGCTTCAGACTGTGGATGGCTGCAGGGGTGCAGTAAGAGAGGAGTGAGTGAATGCATAGGGAGAGAAAAGACAGGAGAGTATTGGCAGTTAGTGTGGGAAAAAGGACAAAAGTTTACAAAAAAAAAAAAAAAAAAGGAAAAGGTTCACCAAATGTTGTGATTACAGGTTTTGGGGAGAGTACACAGGGTAAGAAAAATGAAAAACATAAGAAGAATACATAAGAATCGCATCATCTTAAATCTTTTAAGTACCAACAAGTCAAAGTCTAGTATCGGTTTACTCAAAGGGCTCAATCAAATGCAGTCTGGAGCATTGATCTGCAGTTGGGAAAAAAAACACATCAAAGTACTGTACAACACACCATGACTGCATATTTCAGCTCTTGCTTGTCCTGTGTGTGTCCTTTGTCCTTTGCCAGTAGTCGGGACACATTTATGTGCTTGTGATGTAAAAGATGATAAACTTTACTTTAAGTTCAGTTTTTCCCCAAATTGTTGCTTCAAAGGTTGTTGCGGTGACTAAAACAAGTAAGAGCAGAGATATGGCTAGAGAGTGGAGACCATTTTCTACAGAAACTAAGAGCGATAAATGGAACTGGTTGCCTTGAGAGAGTTATTTATGTCTCTGCA
Organism: Mastacembelus armatus; assembly: GCF_900324485.2. Lineage (NCBI taxonomy): Eukaryota > Metazoa > Chordata > Actinopteri > Synbranchiformes > Mastacembelidae > Mastacembelus > Mastacembelus armatus. The sequence goes on along the minus strand of NC_046654.1, from coordinate 6,993,291 downwards.
GCATGTCCTTTAAATGCCCTTTGCAGTCAAGTTCATCTGGATGAGTGCTGGACTTTGGCATTAGTCCAGCACATCATCATAGCCCTTTCCATGGCAAGAACAGGGTAAAGTACTTAGAGAAATAAAATGTTCCAAATGACTTTTTGCATTAGTGGACACTGTCCCATAAAGAATGTCAAATGAAATGACAGAAGTGTAGAAGAAACATTCATATTGGATTATTATGGTGTTTCACTCTGAGAACACATTTTGAATGTCTGCTGATACAGATACATATAGTACTGTACGCAGTTGAAAAATGAATGGAATGGTTTGGACATTTACGAGACATTACTTGTTGCTATGATGGCCAGGTCTACAAGGCAGGAGCAAGTTATATATTTATCAAGTCAACCATCTCTTTCCACTTCCCATGTTAATTAATAAAACTAGAGATACTGTATATCAGCAGAGCCTATGTGTTTGTGTGTCATATGCTGGAATTAAGCTGGGACTTTGTAGCCTAGGAGGCTAGTTTCTTCATTAGACAAGCATGACTGGTGGACAATGACACACTAAGCAGTTATTGCTGAGTCCTATTCACTCTGAGTGCAACCAGTTTGAAACCAAATAAATGCTTCTAGAAGGACAAGAGGTCTGGAAGAGTTTGTCACCAAGACTAAAGGGTACTAGGCAATTTTGAAATAACAAAAGGGAATCTTTCCTGATCCTCAAATGAAACCACTTAATAGTAAGTTAACATACATTCATACTACTATATAGCAAAAGAACAGAATAATTAGTTAAGTTTTCTATAGCATTAGCAGCAAATGAGAACAAGCAGCTCTTCTGAAAAAGGCACCTTTCAACAGAGTTTACTTAGCTTGTTCTCTATTTGCCATGGAGACTTGATCAGGATACAGGATGAAGGAGAGAAATAAAACCTCATCAATGAGTGAAAAAGAATGTGACAAAAATTGGGAAGTAAAAGAAAATAAGTTAAAGAAGGAGTTAAAGAAAAATGCAGTAAGAACGGAGAAAGAATGAATGGTAGAGATGAAAGAGAAGGTCTTGGGAAATGAATGACATAATATGATACTGATCTGGGGTTGTGACATTTGTTTTTACGTCAAGATAACAGATAAAACCTTTTCTTGACTATGGCAATACAATCATATCAGCTACATTCCCTTTATAAGGTTTTCCTACCACTTATCGAGCAGGAAAAGACAATATTAGTGCAATGTAGCGTTAGAAAAATATATATTACAATCAATGTAATATTGTAATACTCTCACGCCAGACAGTGTGTTATGCAGAAAACCCACTGCTCTCTATGGTCTTCTTTATACATTAAGTTTAATTCACCATTTTTGATGAGGGTCAATACACCCAGAACTAGGACAGTGATGGAGCTCTGAGGCCAAGTCTGCACAATATATTTTGGGGGATATAGTAAAGGGACACAATGACTCTTCTGTTCAGCTCATCATTTGTGCTCGGCCTCTCAATAGAGAGCTTTGTTCAATGATGTTAAGGAGGAAGCCGGTGATGGTGGCTCATTAATGGAGGTTATATTGCCAAAGGGGGTGAGAAAAAGAAAGCAGTGGGAGAGAAAGTGCAAGATGCAACATGAGAGGTAAAAATGGGGTAAAATAGGGTGGCCTTTTTGAGGATCAGCTTAGTCATTCCACATCCACTAGTTTAAAGAGTCTAGCCCTGGTAGAGTACATGAGTGAACTACTGTATGCTGTCTACTCAAAATCCCATCAAGGGGATGGGAGATATTGACAGTTCCTCAAAAAGCAGCTACAGCAACAGCAGTGGCACCAAACTCTGGGACACAGCACAAAAAGAGGAATTTTAGCAACTAGGCCCAGTTAAGGCTGCAATGGAGATCTTTTAATGCAACCATTTCTAACTGAGCCTAGGTCTAGCTCTAAGTTTTAGATTTATTTACTAAAAAATGAAAGGAAAATCTAGCCCCAAAGAAACCAAGATCTAGCAGATCTAACAAAGCAGAAGTAAAACAAAAAAGCTTGGTATTTTACAGTACCTTGGCAGCGTTTGCGCTTGTGACATGTAGCTTTAGCACTCGTCTGATATCCACTCCATTTGAACAGAAACGGGAGGTAGAAAGGTGGCAGGTGGGAGAGAACTAACAACCGACAGTAAGTGAGTAATGGCTATTGGCCTGGTGTCAGTCACAGGCTACCACTGTCATTGCACTTGAACAGCTCAATCTGTCAAGTAATGCTGTTATCAGGTTATACCTTCAAGGCAACGGATATAGAACTTCTGCTGGTTACTGATATGATTTGGTGACTGCATGTATATGTCATGGAAATACACTTAAACACTGTGTTAGTAAGAGACCAGCCCAAAGTGCAGCGATGCTTTACACATGTATGAGGACTGGGGTAGCACCGAATAACACTCATTACAGTAACTTGTTGTTTCTTCAACACAATGCAAGACAAAATATGAAGAAACTAGTAAAATAACAGGACAAGTGTTTATTATGGGGGGAAAAAGTTATAAAACATTTCAAGATATTTTGCCAAAACATATAAAAAGATAAATTAGAGCACTGAATCACACACTTCTGACAGCATCTACAGCATTTATATTTCCATTTGGGTGAATGAATATTTTATACTTTGTATATTAAAATTGTTTTAGGGAACTGACTATGTCCCACTCAGAGAAAGACATACTGACTCCAATATGAACACTACTTTTGGACTACACTACTTGTTATCTTAATCATTATCAAACCATCACATACACCTTAAAAATTGACAAACTCACTGAATCAGTTCAATGATTGGCTTGCTCAATCATTTAAAAAGGTCTCCTCAGCATTTGCTAATCAAATCACTAAAGTCTACAAGTCTCAGATCTGACTAAATCATTCATTCCATGACAACAGAGACATCAGACTTGCAAATGTAAGCAGTGTCTCCTTCAGCTGAGGGGAAAGGCCGGAGAGGAAGAGAGACCTGCTGACTGCACAGGAAGTGTGTTTGCTGTAAGAGCTATCAGTGAAGTCAATTTGGGCATTACAGCACCGATGGATCCATCCAGAAATAAGTGGTACTTAATGACTGGGATACTCTCAATTCACAAAAATCAAAAAGAACAAATAAACCTTTTTTCAACGGCAAATTATAGTGTATGGCAGTCCTTATATTTTAGGATATACAACTTTACATCACATGAAAGCACAGCTAGACAACCAACAATAATTTCCAGCTCAAACCTAGACAAGCTATTGTTGTTTCAGTGAGCAATAGGCTTAGAAGAAGTCAAAGTAATTTGGAGGTAAGCTTTTCTCTCTTGCCAGCTGCTGAAATTAAACAACCCCAAGAACTAGTTATTACACGTGCAAATGATTTCTAGTTTTTTCTTCTTCTGTAGCACGCTGCATAAGTCATGCAATGTGTTACCAGGCTCATCTGCTGGTGAAATAAATAGCTGATTATTGGTATAGAGTGTACAGCCTAAAAGCAACTTGTGTGCCTTGTCACCTTGCTTATGTCAAAAATTCATAAAAGTGTTACGCTGTCAGGTGACCGAGTTTCATTCTTCCTTGATGCATGCCTGGGACATCTGACAGGCTGGGACACACCCTATTGTTTCCCCACATAAGTTTTCAGCTCTTTACTAAACTGGTTACTGTTCTAAACAAAAACAAACAAAGACTTAAAGCAAATAAACATTTTTCTCCTCTTCTTTTTATCTGTTTCATCTTCAGCTGGTTCTCTGAAAAATGACAGCCATCACACCTCAAAATAAACTATAAACATTCACAGCACAGGAATGGGATTTGTGGGAACATAAAGTCTATACATTTCTGTCAGAAAACTATTTGTAAAGAATATTTTATCTTTTTAAGGATGTAAAATTCATCAAATCAGTCCTTATCCTAAAGAATCACCTAGAAAATGAACAGTGTATATTATAACACTAAAACTGTTGAGCTTTTTTAGTAGCATATATGAAAACTATACTTTACTTCTGGTTTTGCCTTTCTCCTTTACAATTCATTGTGTAACAGCACAAAAATACATTTGTATCGCAATATAACAGGACATTCACACACTAGCAATAGTCCTGCCCACAAAGTGACGTTATGCCTGCATAGCTCACTGGTTTACCTAACATATGTTTTCTGCTTCACTAACCTTTAGCCTTAGCTAGCTACCAAAGCCTAAGGAGAAAGGCAGAATGGAGAGAGTAGAGACAGGGAGGGGAAGTGTATTCACTGCAGTAATGCCAGAGAGCAGCTCGCTCGCTCACTTTAGGTTTCATTTATCAATAGTAATGCAGTGCGTCAAATTTTTAGGTCCAAGATCAAATATTCTACTGTCTCCCTGCAATGACATACAAACAAGGTGTATTAACAGGATCTATCACTCCTTCTGATTTACTGTATTGCTAAAAGTAGAAATTCATATCACAGGAAGGAATCATAGGTCTAAAAGCACGTTGAAAAAACAAAATCAATTTTAACTGTATAACAGCTTTATAGAATTAAACTGCATCAGTGCTAGAAAGCTAAGGTCATATGATCTGTGTGTTTTTTATTGGACGATCTTGCAAGTGACACAAAATCAATCAGTGTGCACTTCCACTGTATTTCACAAACCTGGCAGATAATCTGAGAATGACCCCTTTGTCCTCTGGTGCTTACAGGTCCGTAAAATAGAGATCATTCAAATACTTACACAGGAGTGACTTTCGGGTTGTTTCTCTAAACTTTTGTGATTCAATGTCATGGGAATCCTAGCAGCTAGCAGAAGTATTGGAGTGATTACTGAACAAAGGATGACAATGCAGATGAGATGGCCCTAACTACTGCAATCAACTTCCTCTGTTCTGTTGATGGTTTTATTTGTACACCTTCATTTATGCAAATGCAAATGTCCTGACATGTCTGACACATTGTCAGCTAAGCAGATAGAGCAAAATAAAATAATATAAAATAAAATAAAATAACCTATTCAAAAACTTAGGCTTTGTTGTTTGCTAGAAATATAAAAGTCGGTCATTATGCAGTTATTTAAACACAACCCAAGTTACGGGATCTACATAATTAAATATACAGTATTTTACGATTTAGGGTATGTTTCAGACTACATTGTTGATGTTTTGATGTATGTTTGTGTGCATGCATGTTTTTATACCACATACTCACTTCTTACAATGCACACTAAGTATTTTTTCACTCTCTAACAGTTGCTTCATCTTTTTCTTTCTGTTTTTATTTATCTGCCACATTCACACACCTACACATTCATCACCAGTCAAGGTCCAGCACATTTGGCTGCCTTAAGGAGGCTGCTGAATCAAAGAACCTCTTTCTTATTGCCTTTCACAGCTGAAGCCTGCCATATTTCGCCTGAGTCAGCCATTCGAGAGGGAAGTGCCAGAATGTATGTGCTGCACCTGTTATATACTGGAAGGATGACGTGACAAAACCTAAACACGTAATTGGAGGCACCTGCTCCATTCATTTGCCATCACTGTGCATCAATACTACAGTAGGCAGCGATGTCACATTTTACACAACTCATGATGCTTTTCTTCTGGCTTTATGACGATGAGGGTGACTATTATATCATATATACAGACCAATATCCAACCTGCCATTTATTTCTAAAATCCTAGAAAAAGCTGTTGCTAAGCAGCTATCAGACCACTTACACAGGAATGAACTATTTGAAGATTTCCAATCAGGATTTAGAGCACATCATAGTACAGAAACAGCACTGTTGAAAGTTACCAACGATCTTCTCTTAGCCTCAGATAATGGACTTGTTTCGATACTTGTCCTCCTAGACCTTAGTGCAGCATTCGACACCATTGACCACAACATCTTATTACAGAGACTGGAGCATGTGATTGGTATCAGAGGAACAGCGTTAAAGTGGTTCCAATCCTATTTATCGGACAGATTCCAGTTTGTTCATGTCCATGATGAACCTTCCACACGAACAAAAGTTAGTTATGGAGTTCCACAAGGTTCTGTGCTAGGACCGATTCTGTTCACCCTGTACATGCTTCCTTTAGGATATATCATTAGGAAGCACTCTATTAATTACCACTGCTATGCGGATGACACTCAGTTATATCTATCTATTAAACCTGTTAACACAAACCAGTTAACCAGACTTCAAGCCTGTCTAACTGACATAAAGGCTTGGATGACCAGTAACTTTTTACTTTTAAACTCGGAGAAAACAGAAGTCATTATATTTGGGCCTAAAAATCTCAGAAATAACTTTTCTAAAATTATAGCTACTCTAGATGGCATAGCCCTGGCCTCCAGCACTACTGTAAAAACCTTGGAGTTATTTTTGACCAGGACATGTCCTTTAACTCACACATAAAACAAATTTCTAGAACTGCATTCTTTCACCTGCGCAACATTTCCAAAATTAGGAACATCCTGTCTCAAAATGATGCAGAAAAACTAGTCCATGCGTTTGTTTCCTCAAGGCTAGATTACTGTAACTCATTACTATCTGGATGTCCTAATATCTTAATAAAAAGCCTCCAATTAATCCAGAATGCCGCAGCCAGAGTCCTGACAGGAACTAGCAAGAGAGATCATATTTCTCCTATATTGGCTTCTCTTCATTGGCTCCCTGTAAAATATAGAATAGAATTTAAAATCCTTCTTCTCACATACAAATCCCTTCATAATCAAGCTCCTTCATACCTTAAAGACCTCATAGTACCATATTATCCCAATAGACCACTTCGCTCTCAGAGTGCAGGCCTACTTGTGGTTCCCAGAGTTCTCAAAAGCAGAATGGGAGGCAGAGCCTTTAGCTATCAAGCTCCTCTCCTGTGGAACCAGCTCTCAGCCTGGGTTCAGGAGGCAGACACTCTCTGTACTTTTAAGGCTAGACTTAAAACCTTCCTCTTTGACAAAGCATATAGTTAGGGCTGGCTTCAGGCAACCCTGAACCATCCCTTAGTTAGTTATGCTGCTATAGGCCTAGACTGCCCGAGGACCATCGGTGCACTGAGCTCCCCCCCCCCCATGTATATTCCACCATTGAATGTTACTAACCTTGTGCTCTCTCTCTCCCCTAGTTTGTGCTCTCTCCCTCCCTCTCTCTCTCTCTCTCTCTCTCTGTACCTTCTGCAGGTGTCCCTGGTCCTGGAGCTGTTTATCGCTGATGTGCAGTTAGTGGCCCCACCAACTTGCAGTGTCTATTTGTTGTTTATTGTTGCTGTTCTTTTCTCTCTGCTCTATCCACTCACCCCAACCGGTCGAGGCAGATGGCCGCCCAAACTGAGCCCGGTTCTGCTGGAGGTTTTTTTTCTTCCGTTAAAGGGAGTTTTTTCCTCTCCACTGTCGCCAAGTGCTTGCTCATAAGGGAATTGTTGGGTTTTTAGTTTTAGTTTTTGTAAAGTGCCTTGAGATGATTTGTATTGTGATTTGGCGCTATACAAATAAAATTGAATTGAATTGAATTATTTTTAAATGGTATTTATAACTAACAATGTATTTCTTCATTCTCCTCTCTCTCTGCAGCACAATATTCACATTATTTTAGGCACTGCGTGCCTGGAATAAAGATAATACACAGTGTGTTGAATCCACCAATAAAGAAGAGTATTTTCTATGGTGCTGGTGTTTTGGTTCTGCCTTTTGTTTAAACTCCAAACCCCATCGTATGACATTATGACATTAACCATCAAGTTAAAAATCAACTAGTTTAAATCATTACTAAAGTCATTCTTAGATAGCAAACCAGAATCTTCATTGCTTGTTTAAAAGGATTTAAAACATTCTGCTTGAAAAATACTATTATTCTTATTTTTCTAACCATGCCCTTCTCATTGTCTTACCATCTTTGCTGTCCACGGTCTTGACAACCAAATCTGTCTCAAATGTGTCTTGCATCTGTTGCCCACGGAAATGGTTCAGGTGCTCCTGTTCAATAAGGTCACTCTCCTCTTCCTCTAACGGGAGCCAGGTACCATCAATAAACCACTGGCCTCTCATCACTGGAATATGGTCTTGTTCTGATGGCAAAAATGGCACAATGGATTTGGATTACACAAACTGATTTCGATTAAACTCAACAAGTCAAGACAAATCCAGGAGCACAAAGTCTCAGTGGCTTATAGAACGAGGCCAGTTTTAATTACTGTCTTGGATGACATTATTAACTGATCCTCTGGTGGTAAATAGAAGTGTAAAAGTAGATCCGAGTGTAAGCACACTTTTCAAAAGACAGGGTCTTTCTGTACAGAGGAAGACTGTTCATGGGGATGAAAAGAAAACATATATACATACTTGTAATTACAGAGAGGTCCTCAATGACACTAAGGCTTAGATAAATATAAAAAAAAAAAACAGAAATTTACAGTAGAGAAAAACACTCATTTATCAAAGGTGTTCATATCTAGTCAAAGAAGATAAGTCTGTAAGTCAATACAGTGAGAGCACAATTCTAGCAAGTTTCTTTTGATTACTTTGTAAATAATCTCCTTGTTTTAGTTTCCATATCAGACTCTGTGCATCAGGGTCTTAAACGCTATCATGAAACTTAAGAGTGGTACAGGACAAGCTGAAACAGCACAGTAAGGGTCAGGCCTGACCATACAGGACTTACATCCAAAGCATGAGCTTACAGGAACATAATTACTTCTCTAAATGTCACTTGGCATTAAATTTCAAAAGAACCAGCTAACCATGAAGTCTTTTATTGAGGTCAGGTTTTTTGAGGCTCTAGAGTGACTGCCTTATTTGTTCTCTACCTTTTCTGGAAAAATCCATGAATAAGTTAGAAGCTGAGCAACGGTCTAACATTTTAGCCTGTTTGGATGTTCCCAAAAGGCCAGGCTAAGTAATTACCTAGCCAGGGAAAAAAAGCAAAACAATGCAGGACTCAGCAAGTAACTATACCGAATGAATAATTAGCTGCTGGCTTGTATCTTTCCTGGGAGACCATCAGGGATGGATGTTGCTTACAATGAGCCTCTGAGTAAGACATGTGAGAGGCTGTGGGTCATTAACCTGAATGCTGTCAGCCATTATATTGCAAAATATGAAGTGAACCATGGGCACATATGCCTATGGGAGTGAGTCCCTGTTGGCATGTTGATGCTCCTGGGACCTGCCACCAATTACTACAGGATTCGTGACTGAGGAGGATCAGAAATATTTTATGACTATCATCAAGGGTGATCTTTATGATACTCACGTTTCCAGTAAACAGGATAACACTCCCTCTCTTTAATGTCCACTTCATAAAGACCTCCACGGACACAAACAGGTTCAACGTTGACCTCGATGCTCTCAGAGTCCCTCTCTTCCAAAGACACCGTAGATGTGTCCAAGGCCCCCCGTCCTCCATGTACGCTGCTATTATTCGTCTCCACCGGTACTGCCCCATTCAGTCCTCCGCTGTCCGCATTGTTATTACCGCTCTCCTCCTCCCCGGGGCTGACCCGGGAGCCTATTGCACCAGGGTTCAGTTCGCAATATTTCCGAAACGTAAGCTCAATTTTAAGCGAGTCGTGTCCGACAAAGGGCTTCCAGGTTTTCTTGTCCTCTCTGTAAAACCACCGTACCTCCTCCGGACCGAGCTCCGTGACCACGTCGTTAAAACGGTGTCTAGAGCTGTTGGACCTCGACCTCTTTCTCCTCTCGAACAACGGACCAGCGCTGTTCGCATCGCTGTCGCTGTACTCCAGAGAACTGCTGTCGATGTAGGATCCCGGGGAGTTCAGGTCCAACAGCAACCCACCCTGGGCGCCGTGGTGCCCGGCGTGTAAGAGCGGCAGGTGTCCGTCCAGTCCCGGCTGGACTGAGGACATTCCTGCCTGCATCGTATCGTCCATTGGACTCATCTCGTGGCAGTACGAAAACACATCGATTCCCAAATCCCACTGCCTGTTGTTGCTGTTGGCACTGTTAACGCTGCCGGTGGTCAAAGCAGAGCTTAGCGTGGAGGTCTGCGTTACGATGTTGAAGCTGCTCATAACTATCTGAGCAACCCAACCTCACAGATACCGCCGCGTATGTCACTTTGGCTTCACAAAGCTCTCACTACCTCGCATAATTTGACACCTGTCGAAGGTAAAATGAAAATTAAAGACTCCCAGACAAGCCCACACCGCATTTCCTAGGTAGCTAGCTAGCTAGCTATGCTAACGAAGCCGGGTAGAAAACTACGGGGCTAACGGTAGCGCACTAGCAAGTCTACAACGACCCAACCGGAAAACACGTTCGTCTTATCCACCTCTAACTAACATAAACACAAACCAAACCAATTTCCGGTCACCGACTCGCTTTCGTCCCAGCGTGTCTGACGTGCTGCAGTCACCATACTTTGAGTGTTGCAGCTCTCGGAGGAATGTCACATTCATTTGTTGTCCAAACAGCTCTCGCATAGAAACAGTGCTGTAGTGTGCGTGTGTGTGACTTGACAGCTGACGCACAGATCACAGGATTCTTTCGTGAACGCGCACGTAGATATGCGCAAGCATGACGAGAGGCTTTTTTTCCTATCGCTTCTGTTCAACATGCATTCTTCTTTTCGTGCATTAGATGGAGACAAACACCTGCCAATGGACATAGGACTTGCTTTAGTTTTTTACAACTTGCAATGACTTGACCTCACACTAGAGCACAGCAAAGACCTGCTCATTCAAAAACAGCAGCATCCCAGCTGGTGGGGCCAGAGTAAGTTGACTTTATAAAAACGCAGTTGAAGACTTCGGCAAAGTTTCTAGTCACGAAGGTGAACAGGACAACAGGAGCAGTGCAGTATACCATCAGTGTAATCGTTACCAGTCACAAACTTTAAAATAAAGAAAAGCAAACACATTTATGACAGTAGAAATTCCATACAGACTATTTACCATATGAATATTGGAAATAAGACTAAAATATCAACAAATAAGTCCTAAAGTAATTATCTTTCTGTATACGTTTGTGAGTGCATGAGTTTGTGTTGATGTCTGTTGGCATAAAAGTGCATCGTATATGCATGTGCCCATTTGTTTGTTTGTTCAAGTGCATTTGTTTGCATACTGTGTGTTTCATGTAGTGCTATTTGTGTGTGTGTACTGCTGGTCCAGGTGATGCTGGGGCCATGGTGTGGTCTGTGGGGGAGAGAAAAAGAGGGATAGGAGAGAGGCCCAGGCAGCTGTATTTGGAATAAACAGACATTACCCTGCTGTGTTCTAATTTACTGCAGACTGGGAATTAAACTTTAAACTTGTCCCGCCCCTTTACAGAAGAATACTCCATGCTTCTGGCCATCAACAGCCACTTGCACAATGTGTGTTATTAAAGTGTTACTCCACCCAAAATCAGTCTTTTTTGTATCAAATTCACACCCCCTGTAGGCTTGAAAGGTGGTTGTAAAAATGCTGTCTTTCAAAGAGACAAAGCTTCCAGGGAAAGGTCAGGGCACTAGTACAATGTGGAGGCCGTATATAGTATGTAGGTCTAGCTCTAGTTTGTCAAAATGTATGTTTTGGAGCATAGTGAGCGTTTGAATGGACATCTGAGAAGTGGATTATTCTGCACATTTTTTTATCCACCCTGAAAACCTGTCACCATTGTAAGTGACTGAAATCAAGCTGTGCTCAGCTGCTGCTTATTATCAACAAAGAAACTTTGAATGGGGACCTTTCTAGGCCATTGATGGTAAGTGTCTGGTACTGAAAAGATAGATTAAAAGATTTACAATTTGAATTATTAACAGCTATTACAATCCACAGTCCACACTGTGCAGTTGAGTAGAGTTGCTTTTCATAGCTGTGACAGCAGAGCAGCTAGGGCCATATTACATTTTAGATCTCAAATTTACTAAAATGATTGAGTCTTGATTATTTCTAAATTGCTGAATGGAGAATGAATGTTCTGTCAACTCAGCATGAACATTCTAATACTGGGATTTTCCAGATGATACTTATAAAGAAGAGCTCTAACGTTGCATAACCATGAGTGTAAGACTTATTCTAAATGCAATAATAGCTAGTGTGTATGACCCAGAGCTTTCTCTTTCTGAAGGGGATGAAATGAGGCTTTCATATACAAATTCATCGAATTCCTCATTTTCTTCTAGTCACATGTGAACAGGTTGGCCTTTTTCTGTCTGTCTCTCTTCCTTGCTCTTTTTCTCTTTGGTCTGATGTTTTGCAACCGCCGGGCCCACCACACCTGGATGAGTAGATGACAAACAAGAAGCAAATTTTCCTTCCAGTAACTGACCAACTAGATATTTATAACCAGCTGGCCACCTCCCCAACCCAGTGCTACCCACCACCCCCCTTCCAAGCCACGGCTGTACGAATTCCCTTTAAAAAGCAGTTGTGTCACTTCTGGCTTTGTTCTTAAACAAAGAAAACTGCCCCTCATCTGCCCATAATTGGGTCGACTCTTGGAATGTGCTTGATGTCCATGCGTGGGCCACTGCTGTTCCAGCAGATAGGAATGGATTACTGAGACATGGGAGATTAACTTAGTGGAAATCCATCTGCAGACTCTGTTTTATTCTGCTTTTCTTTCTTTCTTTCTTTCTTTCTTTCTTTCTTTCTTTCTTTCTTTCTTTCTTTCTTTCTTTCTTTCTTTCTTTCTTTCTTTCTTTCTTTCTGTCTTTCTTTCTTTCTTTCTTTCTTTCTTTCTTTCTTTCTTTCTTTCTTTCTTTCTTTCTTTCTTTCTTTCTTCTCTTAGCCACCTGCAGTACTCAGTGTGGATCTCCCATTGCAATAAAGAAGCTTCACTCTCATGGTAAATGGAACAGTATGCTGTTTGACTTCACTGGGTCTGTCTGGTCTCTCTGAGCTGCACCACCTTGCTAAGGTGGAGTTTCTGGACACACTACAAGGCCAGTCTGCGGCACATGTCACTAGCAGTTACTGAGGTGATGTTGACCATGGGCAGATGTTGGAAAGGGGATTGGAGGGTGTTTACTGCATTGTTACTAAAGGGAAGTAACTTAGAGAGTTCAAATTCCACTTGCAAGGAAGGAAAAATGTTGAAACAGTAACTGGCAGACTACCAAAAGCCTGAGCCACTAATTGTTTTCATTAATAGCAAATAATCTCCAAATGCTCACTCTGTATTCTGGGACACATTATGGTGTTATGTTCAAGACAGGTACATCTGGGAAGTTTCTGAGGATTAGTTTAGAAAGGTTTTAGGACTTTTACACTCCATTCACAGATGTGTCTTGTTGGAGGTGTTGTGTATCCTGTGGTGTTTAAGCAACCTTGTCCCCAGTATCTAACCCTTTGGTTTTGGTCATGACTCATTTACTCCTGAATCCTTCACCTTTCACCCCAGCTCCACTCTCCATGTCACCCACTAGCTACCCCGAATAAGTAAATACATGATGTAATGTGTGGTTTTCGCCTCCCACTCGCTTCCACCCACATCCAGAGGTGATTAAACTGGAGCACAGCAGTTTTAGGTGGGGACAGGTGGGTGTGGTCAACAGGGTCTTGAAAAAGAGGAGGAGCTGGTTAAAGAGGAGATATGGTGGAGAATTTAATGAAACTGGTTTTGGGCAAATATAATCGCGAGGAGGGGTGTACACAGGTCACCGACAAGGTGGAACTTTACAGAGACATCACAGACCTGGCTGATCTGTTTGGGCTGGGCTCCTCTGTTCCTGCAGCCGAAATCAGGCCAGCGGCTCCACCTCCCCCCCGGCTGTCTGGGCTCCAGGTTCCAGGTGGGTGATTGGGGCTGTTGACTCCAGCACACGTCAGTCGCTGCCTGGTCCTGCTGCCCATAACGATCTCCTTCAGGGCTACCAGACTCATTGTCATTCAGACTCCCCACTACAATTCACAAGTCTGATATTCCTCCACACTGGAGCCTAGCCTGGAATGGGCTGCCTGACTACTGTAACTGTGTTTGTTTGTGTGGGAGAATGTAAGCCTGTCAGTAATAATAAGCCTCTGTATGTGGCTTATTCTGATGTAAGAAACCTCCTAATAATCAAGTCTATTGTTTGATCTTGCGTCTGTGTTGCTGCCTCTTTTGTTATCTGAAAAACAAACGAATAAAAGACTTAGTTCAGAATGTAAGTGGTTGCATACAAGCAAGCTTAAAGAAGTGTGACATTTTAGGAAACATAGTATACTCACTTACCTTCTTGCTGAGACTTAGATGGAAAGATCAATACTATTTTCATGTCTGTGTTTTCAGTTTGAAGCCAGGAGACGGTTAGCCTGGCCGAACATACAGACTGGAGACGGGGGAAACAGACACTATCCAAAGGTGAAGAAAACCTATCTTGTTTGTTTAATCAGTTAAAAAAAATAATGTGTAGAATTGGCAAGCTGCAGTTTTAAGAGGAGTTATCTGCCACACCTTTTATTGGCCAGGAACAGAGACTTGGAGATAAGGACAAGACTCAAGGGACTCACTGTGATCTTCCCTTCAAGAAAGTCACTAAGTATATTTCCCAAAATGTTGAACAGTTCTTTCAACACACCATACCAGACCATTGCTTTGTTGAAAGATTTTTTTTTTTCAGTCCCAACAGAGCAAACCAATATGTTGCACCTTTTTATAAGGTCGACAGGTCTGTATGCCTGGTTTGTGTCTGTGAACAGAACTTTTTACTTGAATAAAATAACTTGGTGTGAGTGAGCCCGAGCACTCATGGACGTCTTTAGCCCCCAAAACTTATCAGGAATCCTCAGTAAGTGAACATGTAAATATTGATGTATGCTTTTGAGCATGTCATATTAGACATCACTCCTTTTTCTGCCAGCCAGAAGAAGAAAGAACATGTGTCCAAACATATTGGAAATTCCATTTTAAGGAACAAGAGCAATGCCAAAGGCCTGAAAGAGCTCAGAAAATAGGGTAGCATTTAAATTATAAACTGTGTAAGTTATTACTTGTGAGTGACGTTAAACATTTTGCATTTTAAGGCGGCCGTTTAAGTATCAGTCACTTTCACCTCCGCGTAAAAGTAAACTTGCTGGTAAAACAGACAGCCATGGAGTGGAAAGTGCCAGGAAGATTAATGAGGTGTGTCTTTCCTCTCTTTCACACTGTCCTTCTCTTTATCCCTCTGTTTGTCTGTGCAGACTGTGTTTCGATGTGTGTGGGGGTCCGTGTGGGGTGGCCCAGTGGGGTAACATATGTTTGTTAGGCTTTAGACCTGCCGCCAATGGGTAGATTTAGTTAATTAAAAGTCATATCACAATATGTATGCTAATAAGTGTCAATGACCTTCTCATTGAATTCTTCTCCTTATAAGTACAAAGAGTACAATGAGAAAACTTTTCCTGTCATTTACAAGGTGAGAGTTCTGCCCTCAGGACCTCAGTGGTCCTGCAAGAAAACCTACATGTAATGGGGCCAGTCCTTGGTGTTTTCAGATGATGTTTCACACCATCGTAGTTGAGTTATCTGAGAGGGGAAAAGTTCCCAGGGAATAGACATATCCCACAAACATCTTTGGTATGTTATCACAGAAGGGCCTTGGGACTCTCAAACACAGGTATACCGTACAAAACTGCTGCTTTCTTAACCAGAGCAAGAAATATTTGATATTTTTTATTGATATGCCTAACAATTCTTTTGATTTGTTGCATTAGCTTGGTTTGACGTTTTTGGTTGCCCATCTAGAAGAGAAAAAGCATTCATTGTTGTGAATGTTTGGACCAATATCTAGTTGTCAAAAATATCTCCTTTTTTCTTTTTCATCCTCCCCCTTCCCTTCTTTTCTTTTCTAGGAGAGGAGCTAAGAGATGGGACCACAAGTCCCCTCGGAGGCTTGGTCTTCGATCAGCATCCTTAATGGATGTCAGATGTGTGTGTGAGGAGGCTGTAGCGTGAGTGTGTTTCATGTTAGTTCTCAGCATGATGAGCAAGGAAGCAGCTGGAGATGAACAGAAAACTCCCCGACCCCCCTTACAGTACCTCAGGTTTTTTATTCCCACTTCTGTCCTTCAAAGTAATACTCTCCTGATTTTGCCAGTGTAATAATATAATATATTGGTATTAATAAAAGCAAACAAAGGCAAACATTCTGTAGTGGGAGAGTAAAGGAAGACATTTTGGTTTCCTGGAGTACCAGACAACAGCCTCTCCACTTCTTCTCACTATAAATCTCATGGCAGTTTCAATGGTTGGACAGGCATGCTCTGTTAAAGTCTCCCTGAGTTGATTACAAAGGGGTTCAAGTCAAACTCCTCTATTTTTGCTTACAGCCCTGATACCTAATAGCAAATCTACACTGGAGTAGTTCAATTGAACGCTCTGTCATTCAATATCAATTTAGACCCCTGAAGGAATTTTGATTCACCAAAGAAATTGCTGCAAAGAGATCATTCTTTACTGTAAGTGGCTTCTGAGCGAACACAACTGACAGTCTGTCCCCTTCTGGGAATGCAACTCATATCCCAATTGCTTAATAGGAATTCAAGTTTCCCACAAGCGCCTTTGTTGGAACAGCATCCTTTTACCACAAGCATTACACACTACAGCTCATATTTCTTTTGCTTCCCAGTAACATTTTATTTGCATCATTTGCAGGGCTTCACATTGTATTATTGGAGAGCTGGGGACAGCACTGGGTTGCACGATCTAATGAGTGACTAATACAACATGAGAGTCAGCAGTATAAATCTGACAACATTTTAGGGGGTGAGAAAATAAATAAGGCTAAGTGTTTCATGAAGAAGAAACTGTGTAATTCATGTGTCATTAGGATTTCCCACTTGTCAACGAACAGAACTGCTTTCAGTGAGTAAGACTAGGTGGATGGACTAGATGAGCATCTAATCACCACTTCATGATCATGAATCCATCTGACAAATGAACATAAATTCACCATATATGCACAATAAAGCACAGAACATTTTGATTTATGTTACCCTCTGTTAACCTGAGTCCAATTTTATCTCTAACCCCAACCAGTCATTTTCTGTGACACGTCACCTCAACCCAACCCTACGCTAACTAACCAATCTTCTCTACAGTGCCTAATCATAACCTAACCAAAGGCCTAACTCCCTAAATTATTCACTGTAGAGACTATTTTTGAAAAGTTTAGTGTGGACATAAGCCAAACACAGAGGATAATATATGTTTTTGAATGAAAATGAAAATGCATCTTTCCTCTTACCCAGAGACAGAAATACCCAGAGATAGAAAAGGAAAAAAGCAGAATAGAGATAAGTGTAACTGATTGCTTAGTGAGGGAGTTGAGCCCAACAGGGGCTGAGGCAGGTTGGCTGACTATGGTAGCTCAATTTGTAGACTTCCCTTTGCTCTCTGGGATGGGTACGGCTTTATTATATCTTTTTCTATGTTGGGGCCTTAAGTCCATCTCTTCAGCACCCATTCTGTTTGTTTAGAGACCCAGAGCCTTCTTAAGCTACATGGCCTAATGAGCCCATTATCTACCAATGATCCACAAAGAGGCCCTCCTCTGTTTCATTTCCTCTCCCTCTGCATCTTGTGTATTAGCATCATATTGACTCTCTTACTTTCCTCCTCCTCTTTTCTCATCCTGGTTTTTGCCACATTGCCCCATTTTCTTACGCACAACTAACCAATTTATTTCTCCATGTGCCTTGTTTAGTTCATTTTTTCTCCTTGTTGCCCTGCTCTTTCCCCATACCAGACTCCCACTATGCTCATGTCCTTCCCCTTCAAAAAACCAAAATTAATTTCTTTGAAAAACACCTGCCTCCAGCTCCTTTGAGATTGTGTTTTATGTTGTTTTTAGGAACTGCACTGGTCTGGTTTTAACTGCCTCACACCTGCAGACTCTTCATCACAGCTGACAGTATGAGTTAACAGTAGCAACACAGGGCAGTCGTCTTCAGGAGCGTACTGAAGAAGATTTGCAAGGACCCCATGAACAGCATGACACCTTCAGGATGCTGAACCTCACTTTGGGAATAGAAACTATGTGTCTGACTGTGTTTTCATGTGTTCATTCTTGTAGGCTCATATATCCACAAGTCTTTTTGCAGGTGTTTAAAGGAACAGATTCTCAGACACCCCTGTTCTCCTGTGCTCAGTATGTGGGGCACCCTCCCCATTTCTACCAGTAGCCACAGGAAGCTGGTGCGGATTAGCTCTATGTTCAGGCCTGGTTGCTCCGTTAACACTGAGGACTTAATTATGGTGATCTGGTAATAGTGGAGAAAATGGAAGGAATGCTGTCCTCATGCCCATACTCACAGCAGGATTAACTGCATGAGCTGCACTCTCCAACCTTCATAAGCTTGACGGCCCCTCTTACAGCTGCTTTTGTCTTGTGCTCCATAAAAATGAGGGTGTGAGGAGGAGAGGAAAAAAGAGAAGAAAAAGACAAAGAAAATTAATCTGCAGGGTGCAGGATCCTAATTCGATTTAACGAAGGGAGCTTGAAGTCTGAGAAGCTTTGCACCCGCACACCTCCACAGACACGTACACATGCACACACATTCACTGCTCACTCATGTAGGTCCTATTGATCTGTTGGAACAAACCCTGTTATGGGCAATTATGTTATTCACCAGCCATGGCAAATCCATTTCTCTGCTTTCATTACTTGCTAATACATGGAAAGGAAATCTATTAAGCTTGAACGTGATGTTTCCTGTTCACGTTGAGTGTGAGATCAGAAATCTGTTTCCAGCTTGCTGTAATGCTGTTGTTTCCCATCACTTTGAACTTGATCACAAGGAAAAGAAACTTTAAAAGAAAAAAATAGCCGCTCTTATTTTTCTTATACCTATAATTTACCCAGATATAATTAGACTTGCAATATGAACTGAACATACTAACTATCAAATTTTGAGTTTAACCTCTATCTCAAATTTGCGGATACATTTTTACTAGCTTGGGTTAAACATTCAGAACTGAGAATCATGTAGTGCACCAGACCCTGCCGTAAAGCAAAACAATCACAGAAGGCCTCTTTTTGCACCCCCTTACTGCCCCTTTTCCCTCATGTAAAAAAAGAACAAGTAAAACCAGTCTCTCCATCTCTCCAGTAATGCAAGAGAAGCCCATTACTATGTTCATCTTCTCAACGTTTGACAGGTGGAAGTAGAACTTTGGGGTTTATGTTTTAATTATAAAGAATTCCAGATGTGGAGGGAGGCTCATAAATTAGAAGCAGAGCTACTCAAATGTCTTTTTTCAAAGGGACCAAGCGGGTCAGCATCTGCTTCTCATTGTAGTCAATGTTATTAAGGGCCCTGACTACAGAAAGGCCCAAGTCCCTTGTCTGGCCCCACAATAATTGACACTATTAAATGTGCCTAAACAGATTTAGAGCGTCCAGAAAAGTTACATTTGTCTTGCAGAATGACTCTAATCATCTATTTTAGATTGAAGAGACCTCAAAAGGAGGAACCAACCACCAAATCTGGTGGATGAGAGTGAGCGAGAAAAGAAAAGAGGCAAAGCAGAAAGCGAGGAAAGCTGAAAAAAATGCACAAATACAAACAAATTAGGCCAGAATGGCTCAGTGTAGGAATGTCAGGGAGGGCGGGAGGGAACTACAGAGAGGAAGAGTGAGGTCTGAGTTGTATTACCACACTCCAGACGATGCTGCTCAGGCTGGAGCTGGTTGAGCTGATGCACATGGATGGCTTTACAAAAGCACCAGTCATGAAAGACCATCTGCTCCACTCCTCTAGTGATCTTTTAAACTCACATTAATGCAGTTTTTCTTTTCCTGGAATGATCTGTTACATTGAGCGATTTTTGTTCTCTGGGGCTTGACTCTTTTGCTGGCCAGTGTTTGCAAGAGGATGTATTTAACAAGTTATGAGTTTGATTTCTGAATCATGGCTATTTTGGACATGCATGTTTGAATGTTTGAAGCCTTTCTGCTACTGAGAAGAGGAGACAAGGGGAAGTCCTGCAAGCTGACTGACTGTGGAACTAGTGTTTGTAGTCAGTTTTGGCCTTTGAGTGAAACAAGTGTACAACATGCAGGGACAAGATACATGGGGAGGGGTGTAGAGGGTCATAAGGTTGTGCTTGGATTGATGTGATGGTGTGATGTTTCTCTAGAGTGCAAGGCCAAACAAAAAAGGAAAAATGATAAAAAAAAAAAAAGAAACAACTCCTTCATCCAAAAAATGGAGCCAGATCAGCAGAAGTAAAGTGGGGCAGGAACTCTCAGGGGTGTGATTGAAAGGGTGAGAAGTTAATTTGGCAGCTTTTCCTCCTCGCTTTCCTAATGTTTCCTCTCAGGACTAAACACCCTTAGCACCCCCCTCTGCCATCTCACGTCTTCAAACTCTCTAACCCCCTACCCCACCACCCACTCACCCTACTTCTACTTTCAAACCCCCTAAACACACACACGCACACAGACTCTCCTGCCACCCTACCTATGGTGTGGTTTGTTTCTTCAAACATCCACACGCCTTGTTTCCATTTCTCACTCCCCCTCCTCTTCTCCGTTTTTCCTCCCATCCTCTCACCATAAGATGACCACCCCCTTCCACAACCTTGTGAAAAAGCACCCTGAATCACAGCAGTGCACACTGACCCGAGACGAAACCTTTTCTCCCCAGGAAACATCCTGCTCTGAAACACTTTGGCTCAAGTGTGTTTTCTCCTGGGACATGAAGAGGAGGCCGGGTGGGGGTGTCTGAGGTGATGGCGGTGTGGTACTTGAGCTAAATGCAGACCATGTTGGTGTATCTTCACGGCCTGTCAATCAGAAGCTTGCTGATGTGAGTGTGTGTGTGTGTGGGGGGGGGGGGTGATCTGCAGCAGCTCAAGAAAGGATGAAGGGTCATATGGGGCAATCGTGGAGGTGGTTTTGGGTAATGGGGTTAGTTTGTATGTGCATGTGGTGTGTGTATTGCATAGGCGAGAGCCACATGGTGTCCTTGCTCTCCTCACTCACCACATGCAGGCTCACCCCCATCAACAGGAGAGTGTTGCTAGGAGGGGATTGTTACTGGGGGGTGAAGAAGTTAGGCCTTGTTCACTATTTATTTGTTTTCTCTTCATTTTGTCTGAGTGGATGTGTTTTCAGCTATAACCTAATCTAATGATATGATTGGATTTAATAAATCAGAAATGTGAAATCCACATTCTGTCATCTACAACTTTCTGTAATCGTTCTGTACGTTGCATCATTAATATAGTATGATTTATACATAAATCATAAGATATCTTTATCTACCTGTTTTTCATCACTTTGCCCTACAAAAATAGGAGAGAGGCAAGAAACTGGTCACGCAGATGAGCATTTGCACAAAAAAGCTGGCATAATAGAAAAGAGAAGAAAATACAGTAATGACAGATGGAAAAAGACATGGAACACATCTTATCTCAATGTGGACATTGTCTGACTAAAGATATCAAGAAAAAGAAAAAGATAAGAAGAGAAATATTCATTTTACTGAAATATTTAATGACACGTAACACTATGTGTAACTTTTGAGAGCATCAGATTTGAGCAAAGTGTAAAGACTACAAGGCCATAGTGTGGAGGGTGGGGTTGTATCATTGTGTTCCAATAGCACTGACATCACCTTGTAGCTGTAACTCATTTTGCTACAGTAGACCCTGTTGCATGTAGTGCAGCACTAATCAAACATACTTGTTGGCTGAGGCTAGTCCCTTGCAAATATGACCATGATCTCAGACATGTACCTATAGGCACACATGCACATTTACGCACATCTCATACATCACAAAGCATGATCTCACACGTGCTCATACACACGTGCAATTTCTCGTAAATTTCTAGTCGCCTCCATGCCCATAAGTACCACTGGGGTCCCCATTGCGTGAGGAGGCCTTTTTAGCTGAATTATTTCTCGACATTCCCACACAATGTCTGTGTATGGATGGATTGATGGAACCTCACTATGATGTAATCAGATGAGACATGCTAGCTGCAAACACGAAGTGTGTTATTATCCCTGTTTGATGATAAAGCTAATATCAGAGTGAGTTTGTATGTAGTATATTTGCACTGCTATTGTGAGTTTGTAAGATTTCTGTATACCTGTGTGTGTGTCCATATATGTCCAATATTTAAGTCTCACTGTGTGTAGTGAAATTGTAGTGTATCATTTGTTAGCATCTACACATGTGAGCTACCAGGAGTGAGAGTGTGCGTGAGATTATACAATGTGGTGCTTGTCTACAGTTCTGTGCATGTGTCTATTTGCAGGTGGCTGTCCACATTTGTGAGTGTGTGCGTAAGTGTGTGTGCACATGCATTTATGCCCTCTCTCCCCGAGGCCAGCCGTGGGTGGATAGGAACGGACGCGGCTAACACACTGCAGGTTGCAGTGTGAGACAGGCCAGGTTGGCTGGTGACAGTGTGCAGCCCCTCTCCTGCCTCATTTATCTGCTATGGCAGTGGACAGAATGCAATTTCCTGCAAGGGGGAGGGCATGGGGATGGAGCGGTGAGGGGGCCGGGGATGCGAAGAACATCAAAGACCCCTGAAAGCTATCAGGAACTTGAGTACTGCCAGCTCTGCATGCCAACTCACCAGCCCTCACTCACCCTGTGGTGCACCCAGACGTCAGCTACGGCTATACACACCATCCATAGTCTTTGCTAATATGAGAGTGTGTGTGTGTGAGTGAAGAGGATAAAAATACCCCTCCATTTAGAGGCTCAGACACCTTGAGCTGGAGCACTCAGAGTAGCCATTAGGCACGTTGCAGTATGAGGAGAAGGTCATAGTTTATCAACCCTGCCACCCTACCTCTCAAACACAAACACCCACTTGCTCGCCTCTTCGTCCCTCCCTCACCTCTCGCCCTCGGTCCAGCATACAGGCAGACTGTCCTTTGGCTGCTATCAGTAGAGGTGAGCGGACAGGGGAGAGCAGTGAGGTTCGATTAGGACCATTTGGTAGTGTGTGTGTGTGAGTGCTCCGTAATGGAACCTCTAAATGAGAAGCAGCTTGGTTGTGGTTGTATGCCTGTGTGTACTGGTGTACACGTGTTTCGCTTCCATGCCCAAGCTGCCTCTCACGGTCTCTTCTTTTGACTTCTTCTATATCCTCACTGCTGACAGAGAGCATTATAAATTCATGCTCGCTCTTTGTATGTGGTTCATGACTGTGTCAGTGATTATGTGTGGTTTATGTGCAGTTAAACTCATATTAATGCAAATTTCACGGTAAATCTATGTTGTCAGACTGACCAGGCTCATAAGGCAGCCTCTGTACAATACATGTAAATCTTTCAAAATGTATATTTTAACTTTGTGATTAACCATTGCAAATTTTACGTTATCAATTTCAACATACTTCTCTTAAATTTCTACAAATGTTCTGTTACAAGGACACTTTACTATTTTTTGTATGTACAAAATACACATTGATTGTTCAGAATGATAGCAGCTGGCAGCTGATTAAACAGACAACAATTCTGACCTCTGCACATCCAAAATGTTTGCATCCATATGACCGTGGATGGACCTCACATAAACACAACATTCTCTGCATACACCAGCTGTGTGAAATAGAGTCCTATATAAACCCTATCCAGAGCATGTCACTAGCAGGATGGTTGGTATTGCCTATGGAATGTTTATGTCTTGACTTGTGCGTTAATGTGTGTGCGAGGTCATTTAAGTGACCTTCCGCTTTCACTCAGTCTGTTACATTTGTGCATTTCAGCGTGAGACCACCGTACTTTGTCTTTCAGTACCAGGTCTTGGAGGGATGGTTAACCTGGTTACTTGAAAGACTGGAGCTGGAGGTCTGGTTGGGGCTAGAGGAGTTAGACACCGGGGGTGGGATATCTTATCACAGCCATCAGAAATGCCTTGTCGGCAGCCATTCATTGGGCTAGGGGAAAATAAACCAAACTGCCCCCCCAAATGACTGAGTTAGACAGATAACAGCAGACTACAGGGTCCCCTCTCCCCTTTCCTCACCCGTCTATCACTCTTGCTCCCTCGTCTCTCTCTCTCTCTCTCTTTCTCTCTACCTCTCTTTCCAGCTCTCTGGCTGGTTTTATTGGAGAGGAAACAGAAAACAGAAAGCCTCAGTGTGGGAAGCTACTTGTTATCTGAGAGTCTTGGGAATCGAGGCCTTAGCAGAGGCTTCACTCAGCGCATTAATGAAAGCAGAACAATTAGGCTGCTTTCGTTCCCAACATAGTTAGACCAGCCATCTCAGCACAGGTACTCCTGCTTCCATTTGCCTCCCATGGCTAGCTTCCTTCTTCCTCTTTGCCTGCTCCACACCTTGACCTCTAGGTCCCTTTAAGGAGGAGCAAACCAGTAATCCTGCAAATTGCTTTTGTTTGGCAGATCTTTTGAAAATGTTCAGGATATGCTATTGTCCTAATGCTATTACAACTTCTCTAAAAGGCACTTACCTGTATCCTTTAATAGTATGAGTTGCATGATGATGAGCAGGGCCTACACTTAACACCAGAAGTTTGCATGTTTCTTATATTTCCGTGTGGATGACATGCTCAATGTCAATTCATATAATAACAGGATGAATAGTGTAGTAACGGTGCACTTAGTGAACAAATCCTAGGATGTATTGTGTGCAGCCTGTTTGTTAGGACTACACATATAGAAAGCATGATCAACAGGTTTTTAAAAGTCACCCATGGCCTTGTGAACTATAGAAAATCCTCCCTATTCAGCAGTTCATTAAGGCTAGACGATTTAAGTTTCCACAACTAAACAATGCAGCAGAAATCCACTAAGATCACCTTTGTCTGCCACATAGCTGAGGTTTACCATCCCCAGGTGAACGACTGAGAGCTCCTCTCTGTTCTGATTCTTTCCATGCTGTGACTCTCCCAGTGGAGCCAGTGCAGGAAGGCAGCAAGGCCATGTGAATGCTGTATACTAAGGTAAGACTTGGCCGCCGGGCATCCGGAGAGAGGGCTAAACTCCCTTTGTGGTGGATCCCTGACAGGTTGGGACGATGCACACACCAACTCCTCCCATCCACTTTCGCCTGTGATATTGTCCCAGGTGGAGGGGTGGAGAAGGAGACAGAGGAATATGTGGAGGGGTTGCAGAGGAGGCACTGAGATGTCCCCATAGGGCATGGCTTCTGTGTAGCTCGATATCCCAGCGGGCTTTGCTGGCCTCCAGAGGGAGGTTAAATGAAGCCAGGGCTGTCTGACGGACAAAGGCCGCAGGTCAGCACTGAGCCCTTTGATCCATTCCTGCCCTGTTCAGACCACAGAGACAGATCTTTTTGTTTCACCTTGCTCTTCTATGCCTACAGCTAGCCCTCTTTTTTCCTCTCAATCTGCCCCCAACAATGGCGTCACTTACAAAGCTCTGAGTGTTGTATGGTCTGCCAGTCACCAGAGGGGAGAGGTTTCAAAGGGAAGGCAGTGGGGCTCAGTGTGTCCCAGGTCCCCAGTGAGGAGATAGATACTGACTCTTTCAGTCTCTAGCACTGGGGCACAACCCCACAGGTAGGCACAGCACTTTAGAGGCCTTATCCAATAAAGGCACATTGAGAGAAGTTCATTTATGGGGGTAAACAGCGGATAAAGGAGCAGGGAAATTTGCTGACACATGCTTGACTACACCTAAGCACCTTACTCCGATAGGATCTGTACTTTTTTGCTTTTTAAAAACTTTTTCAGAAAAGTTGGACATGTATAAAACCTAGGGCAAAAACATAAAAGCATTGGTTGTAACTTGACAATTTCATTGCCAGCAGCATGTTGAAATACAACTTTCAATTTTGTTTCTTTTTTTTTTTCATTTTTCTCTAATGGTCAAAAGTTGGAGGAAAGGATTTATCTTGGAGCCACATGGGCTCCTCAGCAGATGTAGAAAGACAGAGTAGATCTAACACATTCTGAGTTTGTCTGCAGTCTGTTCTCCAGTCAAAACACTTAGGTTGAGCCCTGCTCAGAGACCACAGTCGTATAAAAGCCCAGAAGTAGCTGACACTTCCCCCACCTCTGTCTATCCCACTGTGCCTGAAGACCTTGAAGTGTCAGGACATTGCCACCTCATCAAAATCGTTAACTTTAATACTGGCCAGGATCCACTAAAAACAGAAAGGGATTTCTGCCTGAATGGCAACTTTCATAGAACTAATATTACTTCAGAAAATTTAGTTAGTGTATGACATATTTTGATTTTTTCAGTTTTTATTTTGCAGTACCTCAGTGGTGGCATGTTAACAGTTTTGCCAAATGATGATGTACTAAGTTAAGAGACATAATAGATACCTGACATCAGCATACAAGAAGTTTTGGTAAATTCTCATGATGGCTCCTAGAATCAAAACTAATTTAAAAGAATGATATTGATATGCTATTGATAATACTATGTTTAATGTTTATTCATATTTGTGGTAGATCATTCGAGTTTTTCCAGTCTCTCCCATCAAAATAGGTATAGGTTTGTGTGTGCAACTGTATGTTTGTGTGTGGCGGGGGCCCTGAGTAAGGGCCACAGGGGCAGGAATGTAAAGGCTGCACTGGGAGCCTCTGTGGTGCTAATGGATTAACAGGCCAGCTTGGCATCCTAATGGAGATTGTCTGTGATGTAATGAGCTTCTAATTAGGTCACCTCTGAGCTTGACCCTCTTGTAATGAGGGGGGCAGAAAGGAGAGGAGGGGCCGGGGCTGGTGATAGCACCCTGACCTGCAGGTGTGAACCGGCCTAGGCTGTAAACAGGGCTGGACATTCCTAGCATTCTCAGCTCAGCATCCCCTCCTGAATCTCCCCTCCTCCTGCCTGCCAACAACCCTTCTCTAGCGCTATGGGTGGATACACACACAGAGAAACAATTGGAGCCACATTTCATGCTCCAAGGTGCTTCCCAGTTCAGCTGAAAGAAAAAAAATGTTCCCTTAGGTTCAGCTATTATTCGTTTGTTGGACACTATTTTTCTTAATGATATTGCTTTCTCATTGGGGTGTCACAGCATTATTCTTTGACCTGGATTCAAATGCTAAAGGGATCTGCAGGAGGGGAACTATCTAATTAAATTGGAAGATTCTAATCGTCTTTTTGTATTATGGCATCTCATCCCTTGCTGACCATTCTCAGCTTGCAGGATTGTTTTTTATCACTTGCACTTCTAAGCCTCTTCTTCCTCAAACTGTCTCACTTGGTCTCACTTACTTTTTCTTGCCTTGGCACAAAGTGACGCACTGATACCACCCCAAAGCTCTTCTCTGACAGAACAAAACACCTCTTTATTTCCAAGGGGGAGAACTACACCCGATATGCCACCAAGCAAGTGGAGGGACCAATCCATCTGCAGTCATTAAAAGTGCCTAGTGAAAGGATTCCAGGACTGTTGCCAGCACTTTTATTACACTATTTATGGACATTGCATTATTATAAGTATTGCATGATTAGTCTGGCAGGGATTTTACAGTGTTGTCTTGAGTATGGTATCATATAAAGTGTAAACTCAGAAGGCTTATGTCATTTTTCTCTCATTTTAAATTTATTGAATAAAGTGGAAATGTCCGTAAAACATTTAACTAAGGAGCATTTGGATCTAGTTGAGATTATACAAGTATGTGGTTTGTGAAAGTGTGTATTTGTGCATCTTAGGACTTTCTTACCACAGGTGGCTATGCGTGTGCATACACATACACTTGAATGTGTGTGTATTTGGGGTGACTTAAAAAAGAGCTGGTGTCAAGATGTAACCTTTGTGGAGGAACAGATAGGATCAGTCTCAGTTATCAGCCATGGAGGGCAGTGATCAGGATGCATGGTGCTTGAGGGAGAGTGCTATGACAAATGACCTATTGCAGCTTATCACTCTGTTTGTACTGGATTGGAGTTCAGATTTTGCCCCTGAGACAAAAAAGTGTGAGTTGTTGTGCATGCTCTGCCAAGAATGACTAATTGGAAATTAACAAGTGATGACTTCGGACGTCAACATTGTAGGATCCTTTGCAAACAATCAGTTGTTCGGATGTACATTTGTAATCAGGGTCCAATGTTACCCGAACGACATTTTATTTATCCTACTTCTAACCTATATTAAATGCCATGGTGGGGTGGGCATGGGTTGACCAGGTATTAACACTTCCATACCAGTGTTTTCACAGTGCTAATTGTTTTTAGGTTGACTATATTGACTTTTAATTAATAAAATCTGTTTTCGTACTTGAATTTTGAGGGTAGAGAGGTGCAGAGAGAGGAACCCCAAAGTAGTAAGTGGACACTCTCTTTATCAGTCCCTTGTTCCCTCTTCTCTTTTAGAGCCCTAGACTCATTAGGCCATCTATAAATGGTCTGGCTTTAATGAGGAGATTTTTATAAGGTTCTCCCTGGGCCTCCAGAGGATAATCAGACTCCAGTAGGAAGTCGTCTGTCTTGATAGCCTGCCCCTTTTCTCAGTGGTGGTCCAACCAGACCTAGCCCCAATCCAGAGTACAGCCACACCAGCCTTCTACCTCCACCTCAGCTTCGTTCTCTTTTTCTCCGTTTCTTTCACTCACTCTCTCTTTGCCATTGCATCTGCATCTAGGTTTTTAATGACATGATAAAAGTCAGCTGGTTCCCAGCACTCAGGTTGCTTGCAGGTCTTATTTGCCTTCTTCCTCGCCCCTTAACCTAGCCAGCTGCAGCTCTTTTACGAGGCCAAGGCTCTGGACCCACCAGCTGCTGTTCACCCTTCCAAGGGTCTTCCTTCTCTCCGAAGGCATAACCTACTGTCTCCCAAGGCACCTAAGCTCCAATTGTCTCAATTTTCTGATGATACCACGAGAACTGTACCAGCATTTGAACTGTATTTGGTAGCAAGATTAAGGACAGATAGAGACAGTGACAGAGTTTGATACGTTTTTTTTTTTTTTTTTTTTAAATTTAAAATACTTGGCATTTAATATTTTAAATATTTAAAACTTGTAGTTTAAAAACATTAATGGATTCCAGACTTCACAGTACAAACTTAAAACATATACAGCTCTACTTGTGGCTCTGGTACTCACAAGACAGCTATGTTTACTTAGTTGCTTAAGTAGATAATGAAGATTCATTTTATGTGTTGCTTTTGGTGATTAAAAGCATATTCATCAATGTCATGTCAGGCAGTGCACCAATAAGGGTGAAAGCCTATCCTGAACAGATGTTTACCACATAGGTCAGAGAGCATGCTGTGTTTACATCAGCGAGTTTAGGATGGACATGTTTAGAGTTGGAAATGCTGCTGCAGGCAATGACTTTAATCAAATTACGTTTTTCTTTTCCTCATCCTCTCCCCTTCATTCTATCTTTGCTATTAAGAACTTCTTTTTGTCTTACAATATTCAAAACAACTGCTGCCTAGTGTCATTGAGTGTATGTCACTTCCTGCCTTAGGGTGAGTGTGGCCTCTCCACTTCCTCTTTTATTCATTCCAGAGGAGGGGTCTAAAATGTTGCTCCATCTGAGAAGGAAGAGGGCCTCGTTTCAGCCTTGGGGTTCTTTAAAAGGCATGCAGTTTGTGATTTGGAATAAGATATGTAAATTTGGAATGGCCTTTAGTATGTTTCTAGGAGGAAAGTTACTCAGCAGCTGCTTTTTGTAACTGTGTCTAAAGTCATGCCTTTTATTTCTTGGCAAAAGATACAAAGAGGGGCTGAGAGAAGAGAAGGGAGAGGCATGGCTTATGGGAAATGGAATGATAGCTCAGACCAAAACAAATTGTTTCTGGTTTCACTTGGGCCCGACCCTATTATCAGGCTGAGTGTCAGATCAGACAACTGCTGGAGCAGAGACAGTCCAGATGGAAGAGGGGGAAAAAAATGACTACTTTGGGACAGTGTGCACTGGTATAAATGGTAATGCTGTTTTAATTTTTAAATGCAGAAATGTGTAGTTTGTGTGTGTGTGTGTGTTTGTGTACTGAGGAGGGCCAAAAGGTTGAAGGTCAGGTCTAAGGCCATGGTCCTTGCAGGGTGGAGGGGGCTTGGGGGTGGCCATTACCTCCGAGTTGCAGACATGAGGGAAAAGTGAAATCCACTCTCCGATCCTAATGATGTTTTCCTTTGGAGTGAAAAATTTAAACATGTCCGTTGCTCAGTAATGTGACCCAATGTGGGGTCACAGTCTGGTCACTGCAGGAAAGGCTTGTGTTTCAATTAATGGAGCTTGAAACAACATATTAGCTGGGCTAAACTAAGGAGAATGTGCATATGTGTGTGTAGACAGAGGTAGAGGTGTGGATGACTTTAGAGGACTCTTCAAGATATAGAATAACAATTATTAGAGCAGAGGATCATGTAGATATAGTAAAGAAATGAAGAAAATTTAAGAGTGATGTATCCAAATTCAGAGATGTTCAATTCCAGTGTGTCATGTGGCTCAAAAGAGTAGCAGTGTTTATGAGGAGAGGTGGGGCATTCAAGTTATAAGTCATGTCAGGCACCAGCCAATGATGATAATTTATTGCATTTTCATTGAGGGGGGGAGCGGGTGTGTGGGATCCCTTTGCAAAAAAAAACAAAAAAACCCTGTGGTTGTAATTAAGTGATACTTAAGTGAGAAAAGCAACCACTTGAGTTTTTTTTTCAGTGCTACTCTCCCCTCTCCTGTTTTACTTCTGTAACTGCATCATCACACCACGTCTTCATTTCCTTATTCTAGGTTTCTCTAGTGACACCTCTGCCTGACTCACAGTGATACCTATACAATGTTATTATGGCTACTGAGCAGAGCATTTGTTGGGTGAGGCTCACTCTTTGTTGTTGACAGGACAGCGGTGATTAACATGCCTTCTCCTCACCCCATCTGCAGCCTGTTCCCTCAGCCCTCCCTCTTAGGTCCCTTTTGCTCCTCACGCTTGAACCAAAGGCCCTGGAGACAGCTTCCTCAATCTCCCCTGTGTGCGTTTGTGTGCACATGTGCACTGCTTTGTATATTTGAGGTGCAGTAATGATGTATGAGAATGGTAGGTTGTATGTTTAGGTTGCTTAATTATCAACTAACCGCTTCCTATAACTTTGTAGTGTGTCCACTCTTTTACAGAGAATAGCTTCAGCCGTTCCTTTTTTTTCCCTTTCATATGGAATTTGCCTAAATGGTGTGATGTCACCCTTTCCCACCCCCATACGGCCTGCCTGAGGGCACCATAGAGAACGAAAATTAGAGGGGAACTTTCACATAAAAGACAAAGGCTTGTTTGGTTTCAAACAAAGTCAGGTGATGCAAAGAAAAACAGGTATTCACTGGTCAGAATCATTTCTGGTCTTCAGTAGTGACAAATTCATTTTTAATTATAGAAAAACATCCTGGAAGTCATTTGATTTTCCAGCCAGGCGCTGTAATCAATTTCTCTTCAGCGTGGTCTGCTGGAATGGTATTTGACCACAAAGCCTGCTAGTTAGTTAACCGCATTAAAGTTGCTCTGTTCAGAGATGTTGAATTAAAGAACAGGCCTTAGGGGAGCTCTGCATACTGGCCCTGAAACCACCCACTGTTTCTTGTGTGGTTCAGCTATATGTGGGTGGAGATGTGCATGCAAGGTGTGTGTGCCTGCGTGCATTTGTGTATGTGTATATACATAGACACATTAAATGTCTATGTATGTGTATACATGCTTTCGCGAAACTGCCACTGCAGAGAACGAAACTCTGAACTCGCCACGACAGGCCGTAAGCTAGCCTGATTTTCCATGAAAACCTCATCTCACTCTTTGCCCGAACACAGCCTAAGCTTTATTTGATGGTAGAAAACAAATATTAAGTGCACAGCTTTCTGCTTTACCTCTGCTACTGTGTATCTGCCTGGCTCTCCCTTGCTTCTGTTCCTTCACGTTCCAGATATAATTATAGCTGTCCAAAGGATGATTATATGTTTACTCTGGAAGCTGGCCGACTGCCTGTCCCCAGTCGCTGAGGAGCTGCCTCTCAAAGGGGTTCCTCTTGAAAAGCACCACAAAAGTGGCTTTAGCCATGCCCAAACACATAAAGGAGCAGATAGAATGATTCAAGATGGAGAATAAGACACAGCAAGTGAAGAAAGGAGAGAAAGAGAAAGCGGAGCTGCTGTTATGTTATAATATCTATTTATATAGGTCTGTCCACCACACTAGCTTCTCTACTTCTTCTCTTGAGTAGGCTGGTTAGCTGAGTCTGGCCAACAGCAGATGGAATTGTAAAAGGGACGTTCTGAGATTTACAAAATGACAATACATTTATTTTCATACAAACATCAATACGACATGACTCCAGCTTGGAGATATATGTTTTGTGAGGGTGACAGAGAGAACAATGAACAAAAGCGTGTACAATACTTTTCATTCTTCCCTTGCACAAATAACCTCTCTTATCTTTTCATTGTTCAACACGTTGTTTCTTTTTTGTCAGCAAAACGGTCACAAAGCCACGAGCACCAAATATACAAACTATCATTCACTGGAGCTTTACATGTCACTTATTTTAGCATTTATAGCATTCATGTACAGAAATTATATCCCAGTTTTACAGTTCACATCCAAACATTGCTTGTAATTTTGGTGTTGACATGGTCAAATGAAGTGTTTTTAATGACTTGAGACAGAATTTGCAGACCACTTGTTCATGTTGCCTAGCAATACCTATTAATCTCTCCATAGCGGCTATGCATAAAGGTCTGTTTAGGCCAGGCAAAGGTCATCAGTCCACACCTAATTAACACTCCCCACATTCAACACACACACAGACACCCCATTCACACCACATGCATCTTAAAATAAAACCAAACCAACTAATTTAGTGTAGAACAGTAGAATGGAGGTTTGCAGCAATGCTAGACCAAAACATATGCTTATATCATGCTTTGACTTGTTTACAGTTTGGTATTTCTGAAGGCAGGCACAGGTGACCTGTAGCTGTTAGTTGACTGGTAATCCTTGGGAAGTTGCTACAGCTAATCAGCTTGCATACATGCTCAGAACTGTGGGCCAGTTTGACAGGAATGAGAGCAAACATTGCACACAAAGAAGCAAAAGCAGGAAATCCAACGTTTGCTATCAAATTTTTTCCAACAGTGTATAAACAAATGAATAGTTTGTTGCTGGGCACTGGGAGGACGGAAGGACAAGCCAATAGCTGACATTGCAACATTATTTTTGTTGAACTGTGATGATCAACATAATGTTTGCCTGAGGGGTCCACAGAGTACATGTTGGCCCCAGTAAGGTTAAAAGTTGGATGTGCACAGCTTGTATATTTGTGGATGTTTGGTTGTAAACTGCTCTGGGTTTCCAGTTACCTAATTTCCTGAATGTGAACAAATAAATAAATACACACTTGCATAAAGAGACTTTAGATGGCTAAGCGCACTCTGGTTTTATCACCATAATTCACCCTCCATTACCTCTTTTTTTAGTGAACACACGAGTGTGTGGATGAGCACACACAAGTGTATACAGAGATACTCCTTTTAGCTGCAGACAAACCGAAGCCCACGCATCCAGGCTCGCCTCAGTGCTGTCCTTGTAATGGGTGGTATCAGTGCTCCCTGGGCCCTGAAAGGACGATAAAAGCCAGGATAGCTGGGTTTTATCTCTTCTGCTGAAAGTCAGCCATTGACACCATGCACTTTGGAGGAAGTATCACTCAGTAGATGGGCCCATCTATCCTCTCATCTCTTCAGTGACAGTTAGCTCCCCTTTCTGGGAACTAAATGTCAGAATCATACTTACTTGCAAAGTATATACAGACAGAAATAGATTCATACTGGGAGCTAGCTTTATCAAATACATCACCGTCACTTCAAAATCCAATATTCAGTGCCAAAATGGATAATGAACTCTACTTTCCTGTTACTGTTTTATAGTCCTAAGTTAAGTTCTGTTTTCATACCATTTGGGTTTTAGATTCAGTCATTAGTTAGTAATATATACTGTACTCATCAACATAATTGCTCAGATCTGGGTACTCTGGTGATTACCCATTTTGGTGAGCATAATATTATCATAACCAACAGGAATAACGACCAAAATTACCAAATAAGATCCAGCCATTATGAAGTACCTCCATAGTTGCTTTCAACAGAGCAACTGTAAATGAGGGGAAATGAAGTGAGGCTGAATTTCTTGTTGACACGTAAGTGTGTGAAATCAGCATGCCCTGTCTTCTCTACGGTGTACACATTCACTCAATTATAGCCGACAATGACTCAGTGTCTCCCATTTGGGCTCTTTATCCTTCCAAACTGGTCGTTTTTTTGTTGGCATTGTAGTGAATTTAATTTTTTTGCAATCACCTAGTTCACCAGTGGCAACCTTAACAAAAAGTCAATCATGGGTAGCGCCTATTTTTACTGACAGACAAAAGGAACAAAACCAGAGTCAGTGGGTTTGTTCACCATAATTTGATTGCTGACAGGTGAGGGGGGAAAGGTCTGTCAGCTTAGCGACGATACCCAACAAAGGGCAATCTCATTGTAAACGTTATAGCACACAATTGTTGGATGATGGGGAGCCGGACAATGGAACAGCAGGTAGTGCTTGGCATGGCGAGGGCCCTCCCTTTGGCTCTCTACAGCAGTAATGACAGCCTAAGTGCCAACAGCAGGTGTCTTCCATTCAAGGCTGGGCAGGTTAATAAAATTTCCCCCTGAAAGTCAATAAACAAGAGCTTGTTCACACACTGACTAATTGTACTCTCCTTTGTCCATGCTCTCTCTCTCTCTGTCTTGCATTGCTCTCAGTCCTGATATGTGGCCTGTCCGAACTCTGCCCGGCTGCTGTTTGGGTGGAGTGACAGAAGATAGAAGCACAGAGAACTTGCAGGGAAACTGGACTTCCAGGTTCTATCCCAAGAGTGAGAAAACCTAGTTCTTAATCACACCCCTACAACATAATCTTTCTTAATAGTAGCTGGCTCATAACTTGTACAGTACTGGATGTCACTTTTAAAAAAAACAATTTTATATTAATGTTTATTTAAGCTTTCTGTGTTAGTCACCAGCATGGTGGATGAGTGGTTAGCACTGTTGCCTCACAGCAAGAAGGTCATGGGTTCACAACCTGGCCTTTTTGTGTGGAGTTTGCATGTTCTCCCCATGCTTGTGTGAGTTTACTCCGGGTACTCTGGTTTCCTCCCACAGTCTAAAAACATGCATGTTAGGTTGATTGGTGACTCTAAATTGCCCATAGGTGTGAGTGTGTGTGAGGTTGTTTGTCTCTATGTGGCCCTGTGATGGACTGGTCACCTGTCCAGGGTGTACCCCTGCCTTTCACCCAAAGAGAGCTGGGATAGGCTCCAGCAGATGCCCGTGACCCTGGTTTAGGAATGAGCGGGTATAGAAAATGGATGCATAGACACCATTAACAAGCACCATTTCCCACAATCCCAAGATCATCACATCACTGTAGTGAATCACTGTGCTATTCATTTCTTTTTATATTTTAAGCATCATCTTTGCGTAAGATGTGTTTTGTTAAAGAAAACATATGAGTGTGAGGTGAGACAGATACAAGTCATGGGTGTGTTCACATTTCCGGTAGTGTAATTCAGTCATTCTCTTGTATCCACAAAACCAGCAGCTATAGAAGGTCAGTAACTGGGTAAATGAGTGGCAGCCAAGATTTCCCAGGAACTCTGTTCATAGTGGATGAGTATGTAAGTTGTGATTTGGGTCTTGGGCCAACATTCAGTGAAACTACTGGAAGTAGTGATCTATATATGTAGGTAGGTGGGAAGCAAGGATGTGGTGGGTGGGCTTGTAAAACATCATATGACAGACAGGAATTTGGTGTTTTCCTTTTTAAACCACAATGACATATCCTTTACCAGTCTTTTAGTGGTATCACCTTAGCCATATCTGAATCATAGGTTATCTGCTTTAACCAGTCTTCCCCTGACCTTAATCATGTACTTAGACCATGGGTAGCATACGGTAGAATCATTTTAAACATTATTGTCATTGTACATAATCTGGGATTTTCCATCGTCTGATATCAGAATTCTTTACAGAGCAGAGATTATAACAATAAATATAAGAGACAAGAATGAAAATAAAAGAAATAATAATAAGAATGAAACAGTTACAAATGACATATGAGAAAACCTTACAAAACCCTGGGGAACATTCAATGCCAATTTTAATCCTGACTGTCTATAATATATATATTTTAGCAACGACAGCAGAGTTAAATGGGAACATCTCTGATTTTATCCACTAACGTCAGTGTACAGGTCTTGGAAGAAGAGATACAATATCTTTGTTTCTGCTGTTATCATTTAGATTTTTTTTACTGACAGTATTATGTTCTGTTATTTCACCTCCGATGTTAAATTACCCATCAATACCCCCAGTCATTCCACTTCCACTTCCTTTTCCACTCGATTGGACACACTTCCACCTGAACCAGCACTATGAGGTCAAAATGGTTCATTATGGATTCATTTCTTAGACCCCAGGGCTATAGTTTTATGGGTTTTGGGCTGTTGAGAAATTAAATGATCTATGCATGTTTAATTATTGTACGGAGTAAAAACAATACAGTTTCTGAAAATCCTCAGATACGTTCTCACATATTGCTGTTGTCCTTTCTCTGCACTTTTAAACAAACGCAAGTCTCTGAGACTTTTTTCCATCTTTAAGAGCCAAGTAAACATCTCCTTATGTTAAAGAAAAAAAATGAGCAAAGCAGGCAGAGAAGTCTGTACAATGAAGAGCAAGAGAGAAAACAGGGACGGGCAAAAAAAAAAAAAAAAGAAAAGAAATCCCACACCACAACCATGCAGCAAATTGGTTCATTGCAGTGAACCTGTGTTCTGTGTTTGGGCAGGCAATAAGCAAAACGGGGGAACATGAAATGATATCTCAGCGCATTTATCTTGATAAGAGCAGAGGATGTTGAGGTGTAATAGGAACAACATGGCTGGTAATGAGAGGAACAAGGCATGATGGAGGAGTAGACATGGATTACCAGCATTCCTCTTGATGGGGTTTTATGGAGGAAAAAAAAAGAATAGAGCTCCTTCGTTTATTTGATTTTAGAGGTTGTGGTTGGGGAGAAAAAAAATAGATAAATGCAAGTTTCATCAGGGCTAAATATTTCCACCCTGTGAAAAAATGTTGGAAAGCAAACATAAGCCAGATTGTGGACTAGTGGTAGGACGATTGTGGGTATTTGTTTACATTTTGCTGTGTGTTGTGTGTGTGTGTGTGTGCCTTTGCAAATAAATACCAAACCTAACCATGCTCCATGGCATAGCAGGTGCTTCTACAACAATGTTACTGTTTACCAAAGCTGCTTCCCCTGCTTCTACGGTGAAGTATTAACAAATACAAGAGAGGAGGGATGAAGCAGAGAGGAAGATTGATTAAAAGTGTAAATCTGGGATGGATTGTTTGAAGTGAACACATTCATCACAAACGCTTTGCTAAAAGGCTTCCTTCAAAGTGAGAGGGGTTTTTTTCGTAGTCTTCCCTGTTTCTTCACTTGCCAAAAATCCGGAACTCCCTCTGTTGCTTTATGTGTTTGACTAGTAACGGCAGATGCTCAAAACCACCCCTTCAGTGCTTACTGTCTCTCACTCTTTTACGCTTCTTTCATTTTCTGTGTCATCTTTGCATCAGATAGGTTTTGTAAAAGTAAATATATGAGTGTGTGTGAGTTTGGACAGAAACAATGATGCAGCTCAGTGGTGTGTTCAGAGTTCCCGGTGTTAGGTTTAGTCAATCTCCTGTTGTAGCCACAAAGCAAACAGCTCCCTCGCATTTCTGGAATGACTCACATTTCTCTTCTCTCTCTCTGTCCATCCTGTTTTTTAATTATTGCTCATCTAAGTATGGGTTCCAAAAGTAAAAGTAAAGTAAAAATGTCCCCCCCTACTCCTTCCTTTCATCCCTCCTGACTTGTCCTTTCTGCTGTGTCACTGTCGGATATTGAGGTGAGCTCAAGAGAAAGTGAATCCACTGAGCTGTGATTAATAATACTCCCTTCTTGGTCGCCTGGACTCCATCTTGTTTCTTTTAGATGTTATCTTTTTGTCATACTGTTTTGCAATCAAACAATAACGCTGAAAGATTAAGAACAAGAAACCCTGTTATGTGAATGGATTAAAGTGTTGAAAATAAACAGGAGTTGTAAGATGAGAACTGTTCATTTTCTCAACACTACATCAGTGGTGACAAGTCTTTATTTCATAAACAAGATTAAATACCGCTTGATGTTATCACTGAAACATGTTTTTCCCATGCCCTCTCACCGCAGTGCTGGCACACATAAACACATTAATGCCCAGAAAGTGATTATATCTCATTGCTTGTCTTAGAACAGAAGTATTTTTTTAATTGAGATGTATATATTTTTTTTTAGTTGCTAAATCCTTTTATTTAAGTTGTTTTGCCCAACTTGTGGAGTGCAGTATTGTTATTAGTGTTAGAAATGATGTCCAAACTACTAAGGGTTGTGCTTAATTGTGTTTAATTCGTCTGCCTTTACATGTGCATGGACAAACACCAGTACAGACTGGTTCATTTGAAGCATGCTGAACACATTAAACTCAACCTTTAAGTGAGAATGGATGAGAAGTCCCAGAGGTGCTCAGAATCATGGTAGGTTTGAATATCTACAGTTCAGTGACAATTGAACCAACTCAATCTGCTGATGAGAACCATGTGATCCTGTTAAAAGCTCCAGACCAATCAAGAAAGTGGACCTAAGATTTGTTGTATTAATCCTTGTGCATGATACTTTATCATCTGTAAGTTTCTATAGACTTAAATTACAATTCATTAATTAGCCACTGCTATACTGTGGCTACTGTGAAGTTTCATTATCAATTATCAATCATTATCAATTATACTTATGTCAAAGTATCTGAGTAATGGAAGAATGTATCATCTGCAGTACAGGCCACTTTTCTGGAATCTCACCTGCAGATGTATTGTCTGGGTTCTGAACATGAGGTGACAAAAAGTATCTCAATACCTTTGTTGTTCATTGTCATTATCACCTCAATACACAGTTAGATCACCATTGCAATGGCTGCCATGTTTTCCTAGTTCATCACCTTCATCAGTTCTCCCTCTCTCTCTTCCTCCCCTGTCTGTTCCCCCCCTCTCTGTTGTTTTTTTTCTCTTCTCTTTTTCCCTGATTTCCTCTAGTCTGCCCCATGGAGTCTGAGCCAGAGCACCTGCAAGTGCTCACTTTGAAAGATGTTGCAGGCCCAAGAATGTGCACAGTAAACACATGAGAGCTGTATTTATAATAAATCAGCTTTATGGCCCACTGATGGAGGTGATATCAGTGAAATTTATGCAGAGAGACCTCTCCGTCCTTAGCAAAACAGCTGTGAGATAGCACTACAGCCCTCAACCACCATCACCACCTTCACCCCACCTCCTCTCCAACACCGCCCCATTCCACCCCACCCCAGCGAATAGCCTGGTCTGACTGGGGTTAGAGAGCCCAACACAGCTTTCTCTATGTGGTGGGGCCTGTGGTTTCTGGAACGGTAAACTCCATCCTGAAATAGAGCGTGGGCAGGGTGGTGGTAGTGGGTAGCAATGTGTGTGTCTCTGTGGTTGTGTGTGTGTGTGTGCAGTCATACATGTATTTAATGCAGGCAGAGTTGCACAAAATAGCATAAGACTGGAAGAGATTTAAGGTGGATCAACACTCAGTGAATCCAGACCTGTGTTATCTCAGTGTTCTGGGTGAACTTGACATTTACCCAGAAACCTTGCATTCCTCACAATCTTGAACATTATTCTCCTGAAAGCACCTTGAAGTTAAATGTAGGTTAAACAGCTTTGTCACAAAGTGATCACCTTTAAAGCTACACTCAAACTCAGAATCTAAACTTTTGGTAAAAATTGACTTTAGAAATGCACACATACCTCACTACATATACTATCACCAGTACAGATACATACACACACACACACACACAAAACACATACACACTCTGCTACTCCCTTCATCATCCAGTCTTCTCCAACTAGCCCAGATGTTTTCTGTCACTGCTAGCGAATAGACACAAAACAAATTTAAAAGCAATGATGTCACAGTCTTGCCTGCATTGTACGGTTTCACCTTACAGAACCCATTCCCATCATTCCATGATGAAAGGTGACCACCCGCCTTTATTTGGTTTTCAACACATGCAGGCAATAATAACACTGGGTGCAGCCCCAAATGGTTAGAAATGCTCTTAAAGCCTCTAAAACACTGTGGAGTTACACATAATCAAACCCCAAAATAAACCACGTAAACAGTGAATTACTGTGTTTTCCTCTGATGTCATGTCCTGCTCGGCTTGCCAAAAAGGGTGCAGCAGCTTCTGTAAATGTTTGTTGTTCTTTTGTCAACAAACCTGCTTGAGGAGCCTTCATTGAAACATGTTTGCTAATTTGGTATTACACTGAAATGACAAAAAGGTAAATGGGCTAACCCTGAGTCACTGCAGCTAAGGGGGAAAATAAGGCAAATGCATTGTTCTCATCCATCCTTTAGCAACAGGTGTTGAAGTGCCTTTGAGCATGGTGCTATATGGTAATTGCTCAGTGGCTGGCAGTGAAAGACTGGTTGTGCACATAACCTCCAGGTGGGAATGCCTTC
This sequence comes from Mastacembelus armatus, assembly GCF_900324485.2. NCBI lineage: Eukaryota > Metazoa > Chordata > Actinopteri > Synbranchiformes > Mastacembelidae > Mastacembelus > Mastacembelus armatus. The sequence goes on along the minus strand of NC_046654.1, from coordinate 6,952,852 downwards.
AGCTGGATGAGTTGGAGCAGGAAGAGGTTATAGCCTGTGCTGTCACTGGCCAAGAGGAGGGGTTCACCCTGGACCGGATGCCAGTCTCACCTGTGGGCAATACCCATTCAGAAACAGGAATAACTTGATAACTGGCCAAAAATTCTGATCATATGAGCTTATTGTCTTTTTGATTATTTTAGTTGGTGGTTGGTCAATAATTTTTCCTGGGGTGGGGGCAAATTCCCTTCTCTGCTGGGGGAATTTGAATTCATTACCTCATTATTTACAAAACCCTGTTTACAGACATGATACCAGAAGCATGTACTTGGCCAGCATATATAAGGTTGTATTGTCTGCCAGGTTACAATTTTTTCTCATTGGTTTTAAAATGGACTTTAAATTAGCTTTGACAAATGTGCATATTTCACATGATGCACGAGCAGTGAGAGGGACCTCACTGGGTTGCTCTCTTCTCTTTTTCCTCCCCTCCCTCCTTCCTCTGTATTCTGTGTTCTCACCTCCTCTCCCCTCCTGCGACCCAGGTTCCCTGTGGGTGGGGCAAAGTCCTAGAAAGGAAACCAGTGAAGTGACACAACAAATTTGGCAGTAAACCCAACACCAACCACTGGAGTGTTTGAGTGGTTGCCATGGTGAGCAGCGGGCTCCCGCAGCAGGGATTGGGCTTCACGATTTTCACACCTACATCTCCTGAGGAGAGGAAGCAGCTTGGGATGGAAGATGATGGTTAACAAGAACAAAGAGAACAGAGCAAGGGAGGGGGTTGCGTATAGAGTGGTTTACTCACATCCATTGTTTTTTCAATTTTTAGTTGTGTTCTGGTTAAGATCAAATTCTGGATATATGTTTATAGATGTCTTTTTTAGATCCTGCTCCCGGATATCCCACTCACATAAATAAACAAAACATCTCAAATGAGCCCTCAGATACAATTTAAAGTGAGCCAAACCACAAAAGACAACAATAAGTAGAATAACATGGACACATGCATCACTATCCTGGCTAATATCACTAAAACTGTGGTATTTTTATTTAACATTTTTTTTCCAGTATGCTTTTATGCCATGACTTGGATGGTAGCTTATTTGGGTTTTGTGAAAAGGATATGATGTTTGCATGTGTCAACACAGAAATGGTGTATTTTTGTTTCCTAAATGATAAAGGAGCATTGATGTGTGTATATACACAGAATCCATATAAATTAGATTTTCTGATGGGGAGAAAGGTTTCGAGTGCATGAATTTTTACTTTGAGATTTGAAAAGAAAAAGAAAATCCAGACGGATTCGATGCTCTAACCCCTCGAGGGTCTGGCCCTGTCTTTGTGAGTGTGTGTGTGTGTCTGTGTCTGTATGTGTGTGTTTGAGTGTTTGTGTGTGTGTGTGTGTGTGTGTGTGTGTGTGTATGTGTGTGTGCAGCTGTAGCTATTGCAGTAAAAAAGCACAACCAGTCCCAAACGCTTCTGACTCATCAGCCTTTTATTTATTTATTTGTTTGGTTGTTTGTTTGTTTGTTTCATTGTCAGCGGAAAATTTGTGTCATGTCAACTGGCCTCAGGGACCAGTGGTGAAGCACAGAGAGAAGAAAAATGTGGCTTTCGTTAGCTGGATCTATTACCATGTCTCTGAAACGACAGCGGATAAATCTGAATGCCTTTTCTTCCCCTCTTTAGCTTCATTTGTGTTGAAACCATGTTTGTTTGTAGAGCTCGGAGCATTTTTTATGACACAACAAAACTCCCTGTTGTATTCCACTTCTCTGAATCCAGCTTTCACCAAGATGCTTGATTTGACATGGAATTACAGGTAATGTGACTAAGCATGCTTTTAAGAGCTTCCCAGCAGTCAACAACTTGAGTTACATCTGGTCTCGTAACTGTCTGAATTAGGATCAGCACTAGCCCACCACAAGGGCAGACCATAATTTTAACTACAGATAATTAAAATGTGCCTTGAACTTATTCACAAATCTTATTTAACTCATATCAATTAGCCACTTTGCTGTGGTGGTTATCATGGTTATTTATTTTATTTATTTATTCGAATTAGCAATCTTGCTGCCATAATATCATATTTACTCTCATTTGCGTTATGGAAACATATTTTGCCTTTTAAAAAAAATATAAATATATTTTTGACCTGTTGGAGAAGATTTACTTTCAGTAGTAAAAAAAAAAAAAGGGGGGGGGGGGGGTTGTGGCTGAGAGTCATGCTGGGGAAACTGAAAGTTTTGAAGATTGAATAACAGTTTGTTGGTTTTGATATTTTCGTGGAATTTGTCGACTGTAACAAAAGTATACAGAAAAACACCAGCCTTATCATTTAACAGGATGACCTTTCATATGGACACAGCATGTGTGCATGTCAGTGCGTGCACATACTGCATGTTGCGTTAGCGTGTCTGTGCGAGTGTATGTGGGGTAAATTGTATCCCACCCCTGAGTTTCAACTCTCAAATCAAGGCTCTGAAAGTAAACAGTGCACTGCCAGAGGTCCTTGTTTATCAAATCTGCAATTTCACTCATAGAGCAAAATGACCTACAATTAAAGCCCAGCTAGGAATTAAGTTTTCAGTCAGCCATCCAGAAAAAGATCATAGGATATCCTGAAAGGGAATTCTTCAGTAGTCCTCCCCCTCTCCTAGTACCTTTTCCTAAAACACCAAATCTGCAGCCATGGCTGTCGAAGTGATTTTCTTAAATACGTTCTTTATTTTTGTAAAAGGCTTTGTAGCGCTTCCATGAACTCTATCGCATGGCAGTGTGTATATGTCACATGATGGTCATATTTGTAGAGTTTCCTTCCAAAACAACCACAACAGGCTCATACTTCCAAGCAGGAGAGCTTGGTTGGTACCAGCTTTGCCAAAATATTCCGACCACTCCTAAAACGTCAACCGTTCCAGCAAAAGCAATTACATGCTGCTGCCCTGAAAGGAAAGTGGAGACATTTTCTCTTTAAAGTGTGTAAAATTCCCTCCTAGTTTAATTATGTGGTGCTGGGTGGAACCTGGAGGCTACTCTTCTCACTCTGCTCCAACGTAAGTGCATTTTCCATGGCAAAAACATGCAAGAAGTTGGTTCCCACAGAGACATCGGAAGCACGACAGATCCCAAAACCTGGGTTACAGCATTCCTGGATCTGTGAGCAGCGCGGTGACCTAATCGCCTGACCACCTACTGCTCCGTGCCAAATCCCAAGCAGCAGGCCAGACACCCCTGAGAGTAACATCCGACTGCACCATGAAATATTACATCAGGACTGAGTCATTGGATACTGAGCCTCAGTTAGAACAGCTCTACATACTCACAAACACAGGAGCTTTACTCAGACTGGATTAAGCTGGTAAATAAACCATATCACTGAAAGGAAATTTGTCATTTCTGGCAGCCATAAAATTCTGTTTACACAGTTACAGTTCATTTACTGGATACTGTTAAAGAGCAAAAAGTAACTTTAGAAATGTTATTTCACACATGAGAAAAATCATCTTCTACACAGCACTCAAGTATGTAAATGAATGATTATGTGTATTCTTTTAGCCTCACAGGCTTTTACATAGGCCATTAAAATAATACATAACTTTATTAAAATGCAACAACTTTGCATTATGGACAAACATACACAGACCCTCAAGTCACAATTACATACAGTCTCATTACAAGTATATTTTTTTGACAGCTGTGACAAACTCCCTTCTATTTTGCATCCAGCTGTTGTGCAGTGTTGACATGACAAACAAATTCACTTTGACAAATATGCAAGCTGAGGACCCCAAGTTTCATAAACATATTGGTCTCTCCTAATAAATCACTAGATGCTGCTTTATTTTGTGTTTTGACATACCAGTCAAGCACATAATCAGTCAGCTCGGTGATTGCACAGCACATGTAGATTACTTAAAAAAGCAAGCATGACTGTGGCTATCGACTAATAGTCCTGACTAATACTTTTATGTATAAAATTTATAATCAGAATCATATGACCATTTAATTAAGTGGTGCTAACAGCAAAGTACTTAAGTCAAGAATGAAATGCAATATGACTGACAAAAAAAAGTAGCTGCCTCCTTACATTTCCTTCAAATTTAAATGCAGTGCACATGGAGCATACACTATATATCAAGATGACGACGCATCACTACTTCCTTCTAAAATCCGAAATGAAAGCCAAAATAACGTACATACACAGGCTGTAATTTTGCTTTTGTGACACATTTAGCAACCTATGATTGCTACAGCACAGAATCTGCTATCAGACCACCAATCAAAGGCCATAAATCATTTAAATATTTGGTTTGTATCTTGGCTCATATCCCATTTGCTAAAATGGATGGTCCAGGGTTTATGACCTGTTCCTCAACCAGCCATTAGGGGGAGATCGACTTATGGTGGATCACTTCTGGGGATGGGTGTTGTCTTATTAAAAACCCACATTTATTTGCTGTAAAGTAAACTGCAATGATTAGCTTACAAACTACAGTAGTAACTAAGTAGATCCCCATCCAGCCCTGGATGCCATCAGAGTTCAGGCTAACCATCCTGCTCTGTGTTGGATTTGGAAATGCTATGCTGTAGCCATGTTTACCAAACAGATGAACTAGTCATAATCATAAAGCTTTTTTTAGTGATGTTACAAAATAAACAAGACTACAAAAAACAGCATAAACTGAGCGATAAAAAAAACAGGATTATATAAGAGTATGATCAGTGTGATCTTAAATTTCTTCCTATCACAATAATAGTATGATTAATAGTTCTACACTACAATACAAGAATGATGCTTTGAGGTTTTTCCCCCTAGTGTGTAGATCATTAACTAGCGGACATGCCAACGTTTTGCCTGGAACATGCAGTGTATTAGTGCTATACCATGCATGTTGCCAGATCCTGCATATTAAATCCACCTTTTACAAGATTCACATTTTAGAATGAATCAGTGGGAAACATTAAAAAGCTGCATTAGCTTAGAAAACCATTCAGACTGGCTTGAAATTAAAATCCTCTCTTTTTTAGAAAGGAATTCAAGTGGTACTCAGATTGAATACAATTAAAGTTGCTATTTTTTTATGTCAGGTATTTTGTCTTTTGTTTCAAACATTTTCCTTCCTCTCTTCTTGCCCATGGTTCACCCACACAGGGATGTTAGCATTTTCCAACTGCTTGGAATTCCTTCCTGCTTTCTTGGGAGCGCATATTGCATTTTAAAACTTGTTGGGCCCTTTCAAGTTTTATTTGAAAGTATGTAATTACATTCTTGAAAGAATAACAGGTCTCTGGAATGATTTACATGCTGTATTAAATGTCATGGTTCCAAAAGACACTGCACATTTGCCCATTTAAGAGCTTCTTCATAGCCTTAAATGCTAAGAGGGTATTGGCCAATAAAGATGCAATGAAAATGCAGGGGTGGCAGGTTTGGGAATGAGGGCAAGTCTTCAGTTTTATGTTGATATCTTACTTTGCAGTGGTTTGCTGGATGGCTGTGGCTGGTGTCTGGTAAGGTTATGATTTATGAGGTTAGACTGTTTGCCGCTGGTGGAATTAAAAGCTTTAAAAAAACACAAAGTTTGATGTGTATCAATAATTTTGACACAATCTTTCTGCTTTCAATCTGGGTCAGTTTAGGTGATCCATGATTTTCTGATGTTCTGAAAATTTGATTAAGAAAATTGGAAAACATCTACCTTTCTTTTATTGTGGCTAGTTCAAGTAAAATATGGAAGTGATTTCTTGCTGAATAGCAGCTTTATACAGTAACTTCATAACCTGATTTTAAGAATATTGCATAACCCACAAAGGATTCCAGATACTGAAATTTGACACACAGATTACAGGACCGCTCAGGGCACTGTACCAGTCTACTGCACTTCATGTTATTTAATTATGCTCTATTCTGGTAGATTTCCATCTATTCATGTCTAATCTGTTTTTCTCTTGAGCTCCAGGACATAACACTTCACCAAGCAGCACCACCGCTGGAGAATTTATCTCTTAACTGGCCTCTGGGGACTGCAGTGTGGGCAAAGTCAGTTCCCATCTCAGATTAAAGGAGTGTCTTCAAGTGCCAATCCAAATGGTGATAAAAAAGCTTTTTAATCCATTGAGAAAGTTTCCCAGTGTAAACCCCCAGGGTCTCGGCATCAGGCGTTGCCCCACTCAGGCTGTGTCTGGACAGTGTTGAAGCCTGAGTGTGTCTCCCTGCACCCTGACAGGGGGAGAGAAAGGCCCAAAAAAGCCCCCTCTGCCACTCACTTGACCAGCTCTCTTTGATAACATCTGGTAGTGGCAGGTTTGCAGAAATGACAGCAGGAGACAGAGGGACATTAAAGTGCTGTCACTGACATGGCAGGGGCTCCAGCCAGGAACCTGAACCTCAGTCGCACATCCTGGATTGTCACTGATCATGACTAAAGGGTTTGAAGACATGTTCAAGGTAGATTGTTATATAAGATAATGACATGCCCGCATTTGATTCTAAAGACAAATCTTTTAGTCTTATCATTAAAAAAACTTACACTGGTGATACACTTTTATCTATTCAGGCAAAAACACTTACGTACTTTTGTCTACAAAACTCTGTGCAAAGTCTGAAAAAAATCTTCGACTTTGAACCTAAACATTCTTTGCAGGGAGAAACTTCTAGTGTTTATCTCAGTAGTGATTTCTGTTGGAAGAGATGGGTCAGAAAAGACTTAGACCTTTCTTTGTTCTTTTATAAGGGGGGGCTGCAAACAGTTTGGAAGGGGCAAAATGTAAGTTTCCACACAGCTTCCCCTGAAAGGCTCAGACCAGTTCAACATCCATCCTGCTCCATTTTCTTTCTGTTTACTTCTAGGTTCATGAGTTTACATGCCAATTCCATTACAGGGATTAAAATAGTTTGTCCAGTCCATCCTCAAACTCTGCTTCTCTTGTCCTTTTCCCTCCCTTAACCCCTCGCACCACTTACAGGCTTTCAGGTCTGAGAGCTGGGTTATGGGATTACAGGGCAAGCAGGCTGCAGCCCGAGCACCCAAAGAAACACGAGGCAGCTGTGTTGAAGAATGTTCCAATGAGAAGTGAGAGCATTAGTGAAAGCTGAGGTTTGATCAATGGCTGCGGCACGTGTCTGCACTAGTGAACACTCCATGGAGCATCTGAAAGAGAAGAAAGAGAAAATGAAGGTGTGTTATGACATCAGGCTTAAGGTCTAGGTGGTCGTCACCTTTGAGCTCCCGCTGATTAAGGGCCCCTTGTTCACAGGTGAGCGGCTCCGAGCAGAAATTAGTGACACAGGCACAAAGTTGAGATCAGCTCATTCTCCCGGCTGATGTCAAAGCAGCACAGCACTGCTGACCTCCACCAAGTAGCCAAAGGCAAATGTCAAAGGATAAACAATGGCAGAAGAACTTTCCACAAGTATGAACTTTCCATAAGTTTTTCAAGTCAGTTTTAGAACATTTGTACACAGAAAGTCCCAAACTGTGGGAAATTGTAACTATTGCCTCTGGCTCTAAGCCACCCGTACTTTGTAATCTCCATCGGAACTGGAGGGGTTCAAAGGGGCTAAGGTTGGTCAACACCTAGGAATGGACATCCACAGCATATTGTCAAGTGGTGCAGTAGCACTCTGGTTGGTAAAAGCACAGCTAAGGCTTTGTATGTAGATAAGTGGTAAAAAATGTGTAAGAAGAGTAAAGTAAAGGTTCTTCAAAAATATTAAATATATTAAAGGATATTTGTAAAATGACACTCTCAACTCCTAAACACCATAAATTTGCTGCAAACATCCTGCAACACATCTTTTAATCATCAACCCAAATGCACATTTTTTTGTAAAAGAAGTGTAATTGTTTACTAATGAAATATGAATCTATTTTCTGTCAGATAACAGACTGCACAAACACAGCTGAGTGTGTTCTTCACATCCATCATAAAATGAGATAGCGCTGCCACATCACCTCCCCCATGTTTGACGAATGATGGATTGCTGGAGCTTGTTTTTTGTTTCTACAAACTTTTCATTTTCCATCACTGGTACATGTACAGTACAGGTTGATCTGTATCTAATCTGTTCATAACAAACTGCTCCATAACTATGTTGTTTGTTTTGTTTTGTTTTTTTTACGTGACTGTTTTTGTGGCGTATCTGTGGTTTGCATCTTGTGGTTTAAGGTAATGCTGGTGTGGTCTTGTCTGGTTGTCTCTGACACACCTGAAGTTTACAGTATGTACATCATACTGACGTAATATCGTAGCAGCTCTCATACTTCAATAATGTCACAAAAACGTCTTGTGTTACATAGTTTGGTCATTGTTAACATACCAAAAACAGATGTAGGATTATAATGTCAGTAGCACTGCATCAATATCCTGTCATGCATTTAATGCCACAAATGGAAACAAAATGAAGTAATATGACATCACATGCCTAACAACTTTGCAAATGCACTAAATTAAAAGTGCTACAATATGTCAGTGATGTTAGGCAACAGCAATGTTCTAATAGATGATATGTAATATTAACAATGTGGCTAATCAGTAGAATACAACAAAAACAAAACCATGAAAACCGCAATGTAGTAACTCCCAGTAATGGCAGCAGTTTGCCAATGTCAGAAGAAATATATGTTATATAAACATCATATATGGTCTACCTAGTCATCTGGCTTCTAGTATCAAGTGTCACTGAGCTGAGACACTTGTTGCCGTTGCAGGACCTTCAGCTGTATTCAATATAGAACTGTAGTTCTAATAAACTTACAATATCAAATCATGCGATGATCCTGACAAAAAGGAACGTTTGATCCATTTTTAACATCCTAATGCAAGATCAGGTCATCAGCATGATTAGTCCCAGTCATTAGAACTTGAAAGTGAAAACATGGATCCCACAAGAAAGGCTGCAAATCTGACTAAAAATAAATTGTGCCTGACAAGGTCCCCATCAAAGAGACAAAACACAAATGGTTTTCGTAATGGCCTTAAACAGTTTGAGATTCAGCATCACGAGTCATGCAGAAGGTATGTGCAAGAAGGTAAGGAATACTAGATGGACTGAGTCACAAAGAACATCCCAAAAGCCACATACACGAATGCACAGATCCACATACACAATGTGTCAGTGATCTGAAGCATTTGCATAACCTTCTGCATGGGCTTTTAGCTTATGGCCTACCAGTAAAGCAATAAATGGGGCAAAAGACTTCCAGACTCAAGCCTGTCAGGGTCAATGAGATCAATAATGATTAACAAATGTAATGAGGGGCCAGAGTATAAACAACATATCCCCTATATGTTGTATCACCATAAAAGAAAGAGCATGACTTTATGACAAACGGTGTCAGATCATTTGCATCCCAGATGTCCTGATCTGGTTAGACCAATGTTGAGTCAACATGGTGTAATAATGCAAGGAAGGTTTTTTCTCAGGGCTCTTGGGTGTGCAAAGTTATCAAAAGCAGATATAGAATATGAATATAATTATGAAATAATTACATTTTAGCTGCATGTTTCAGCAGTAAACAACAGATGTTTTTGTATTGCACTCTTGTCGGGCAGAAAATCTGTGACAATTTTTGAGCCAAATTCAGTCATTACCTGAGGGTAAATCCTCAGGCTATGACAATGACACATTACTGAAATATGCAGCTTATCTGATAGCTAATCCATTTCAGCAGTACTGGTCATTCTGACTATGAAAATTCCCCAAAATTCCCAAGAACCTGGAAGCTTGACAAAGTTTACATCTAAAGACAATAAAAATCAGATTATTTCAAACAACAGTAAATCAAAGTTGTTGTCATCACTGAGTAAACTCTTTTCCGGTGAGTAAACAAGTGTAGGAATTTATTGAACTATTTTTCCCACCACACACCAGAATAAAATATTATTATTGATATTCTTAGATTTTAGTGCAGCATTTGATCAGGTTGGACAGATTAAATTGCTGTAGCTGTAAAACGTAAGATCTTTTGCCTCTTCAGTGTGGCAGCTCCCTAAGCCTCCTACGTTTAGATAATGACATATGCCATGCTCTGGGTACATGTCTGGAATAACACTGAGACAAGAAATTGTTTGAAAAATATTTAGTACGGAAAATATTTAGATGCTAGTGTGATTCAATTACAGCTTTGCTAATCTGAACGTCTGATTGTTGTACATGTTAATGGGTGTAAATTTATGTACTATATTTTCAATATATAGCCCAACCTATTTATTAAACCTAATTCATATGTTCCTTTTGTCTTTGTTTTACACATTAATGAGCACAATGAGAAGCTGTGTCGGGATATCCTAAAATACTGTAACCATTTGAAGGTAATGGCTGTAGAGAACAGAGAACTTGAATTGTCCTCTTTCAGTATATCAGTGACAGCGAGCCAGGAACTATCAAGAGACTCGTGATGGCTTCTGTTGGGGCCAGTTCTAGGCGGGGATACATTTCCCCACATCTGTTTAAGGACAAAAGAAGAATTAAGACATATTTTTGGAAACCAATCCATACAGTCTTATAATTTGCCCCAGAAAATAGACTCTGGCTTTACTTCAGGGCTAATATGGAGCAGTAAATATGACTGAGAGGGTTTTTTTGGTGATTAACAGTGTACAGGGAACACCGTTTTTGGAAAAGTTAATTTTTGAGATTTTTAATATATTTTTTAGGTTATATTAATTGCATTTAGTCCTTATTCCTTATGTTGCTTATATGCCTCATAGCCACTCGCATTAGTCCAGTTGTTTATACGTGTAGTTATGATGTAACCTTAAAAACATGTAGCATAGTTTGTTGTCTGGTTTCCCACATTTGAAACAGATTTTTACCCGTCGTCTGTTACTCACTGTCAAATTAAGAAGTTTCATAGTGAAAAAGAAAATAGTGCGCGCAATAAGCGCAATGAGCAATTTAAAGTGGAGAAGGAGAAGGGGGGTTATCCAAGGTGTTTGAGACGGATCAGTGAGGTGGGGGTCGGGGAGGGAGGAGGAGGAGGCAGGGAGGGTAAATTGGGCGGACACATAAAAACTGCAAGGGGCAATAGATGCTGGATCATTTGGAAAGTCTGTCCTTCCTGCGCACCGCCCGCCCTCACGAACTGTATTGGAGACGGATAGGACCCCGCTGCAGAGCCCGAGCGCCGGCTTTCACTCCGACCCCGTCTCCTCTGGTCCGTTGAGAGGTGTCGCTAAGGGATTAATGAGCCAAAAAGGCACCAAAACTCCCCTTTAAGGCTCATTTCGGCGTTTTTTCCGCTTTGGGTCTGGACTGCAGCACACCTTCCCTTTCATATTCACCCCATTCGAGGATACCTGTACCTCTACTGATGGTAAGCGCTCATTTGCTGGCACATTCACACGTAACAGATATTTACCACTGCAGCCTTTAGAAACCGAACCTGGTAAACACCACACAAGGAATCTCTCTGACAGTTTGTGACTTTTCGTTTTGGTTTTTGCTTTTAGTTCAAAATATTTCAGAGCTTTAGAGCATTCTTCTCAGAAAAGCCCATAAAACCTCACAATTTCCCCCCAGTGCCAGAAACGAACGTGTATCGTTGGAGGAATTGTGCTGTGATCGCGGTGGAGTTCGTAACAAGTTAAAGCTTCTTGTGCCGGAGAGTTGAGCGGTGACAAACCGTGAGGTCATATATTCAGAGTCCAATTTCTCTGCGCTTCTCTTTATTTAGCACAATGAACATATTTACAAAAAGCAGGTTTGTAACTTGGACCGAAGTTTGGCAGAGATTTGCCTGATTAAAAACATGTATCTGCTTCTTGTCATCTCGGTGTGCGTAACGTGAAAGATGGAGATGACAAAGCACAGAGTTCAAGCCATGATGTAAAAAAAAACACCATTGTTTATTTCTGCAGAGCTGTTTTATAGCTGCGATCAATTTCCGCTTGGTATATGGGTCAACAATAGTCTAATTCATGCGTCATTAAACCAGTTGGCAAACGGCGCTTTTCTGTTCAATTATGATACAGTTTGCAAAAGACGTTCAGTGCCAACAGGTTACCGGGGCGCAAAGTTCCAGCAGATGTTAATCAAAACGACTTTGTAATATATGGACTCAAATGTTTCACAGGTTTACACCTGTTTTCTGGCGAATGATTATAAAGTGGAGTCGTGTCATTTAATCCAGTCGTGCGGCAGCAGGAAAAACATTTAGCGACCTGCTGGCGCATGGCGCCTTTGGCACACACCTTTACTTCTCATCTCAAATTTCTCCAACGTGCTGGGAATCAGCCTATCCACACGAGAAAGCATTTTATATTTACATAATGATAGATTTATAACCAAAAATAACATCTCGTGCGTGTGGCGAGGGCTGTCAGTTTATTTTACCTGTTTGAGGAAAATATTGGCCCAGGTATTTTACTGTTGATGCTTTTGGATCGTTTTTGTTTTTACGGTTTTATTGTTTAACGCTGTTAAGGTGAGATCTTTCTTCCAAAAGAGAGAAATCAACACAGAAAATCTCTTCAAACTCGTGCAACTCATCATTTTTATTGGAGTTTGTCTCCGAGTTAGTTTCTGTGACCTTACTGACTGTGAATGTTCGAATCACTCAACTTCTCAGTGGGAGCAAATAAAATCTCAGACTTAACAACAGACATTGCAAGACTTTTATTGCAGTTGTTTTATTTATTTCAGATGATGATAGTTAAATTTGTAGGCCAGACTGAATCCTGGGCAGCCTGGTGAGTTATTATTGAAACCTCTTCCATCTTCAGCTACAACCCAGATTATCAGAAAGGCAAAGTTTTAACCTTTTCTTAAAAATAAACTATGTTTTTTTTCCTTAATCTTACATAGGCTATAAATTGGAGTTACTGTCAAAATCATCAATACACAATGCTATAATAAACTACATCTATATGTAAGAAATGATGGCCAACAGGCACTATAGCAGCTGGTTACAAAATATTCTTCAGAAAACTATAAATGTTTAATGGTAATTGAAATTTTGTGATCTAGAATGATAACATCACTCCATAGATTTCTTTTTGTGGTAACTTGTTGCCCTCCTCCTCTCTTTCCCGTCTTTCTTTTTCTCCCACCATCACTGTCAAATTCCTCAGGAAACACATCTGAAGAGCCATGCGCATAGTCCGATCACATTATCTATGGTCAGAGAGAGAGGGAGGCCAACGGGGATCAAGCAAAGCCAAGGGCAGTTGACTGCTCTGGCCTAATTGCACCCTGGTCTGGCATTTGTTGCTGCAAAGTTAGTTTCTGTCTGTCACTTGGTTCAAACGTCTTCAGAGATTGAAGCTTCTTAAAACTCTGTAAAACCCCTAGAATCTTGTTTTGGTCTCACTTTTAGAGTAAGATGAGTAAATGTGAGTCCACGGTGCTGATGAATGTGGTTGAAATCACTGAAGAAATGAACACAGTTTGATTTTTAAAACTTGCTTCTTTTTTTTTTTTGTTTAAAACCAGCACTGGTGACAACAAGCCAGCAAACGTAAACGCAGTGACTTTTTCCAGAGTTGAAAGTTCCTCCCTGTCTTACATCCTCTTTCATCATCGTCGCACCACTTTGAGTGTCTATCTGTTTTAGCCTGCAGCTTTGTCGGTGGCTGGTTACAGTTACAAGATGTTCTGTATGGTCAGTGTTTTTGAGTGCTGTGAATCCCTGTAATCATGGGAGAGGCCCTCTCTGTACAATGAACGTTTGTTGTCAGAGATGTGCGCACACACACACTCACTGACATACACACAAGTTATCCCCCCACCCCACCCCACCCCATGCGCAATAGAGCTGATCATGTTCTGAAACCGCCACAGTTCTCACGAACATACAAGCAGTGGCACACACTCGTGCACGGACACAGACATGCACGCCCGCCATTTATCTCATGCAAACACGCACTGCATATCACCCGTTCTTTGCACACGTTGGATCTAGTGTCATGACCGAGAGAGAAGGGTCAATCGGAGGTCAAAGTCTAATGCTGTTAGGAAAAAGATCCTTGATTGCATGTACAGTGAGCCATGTAAGGGCCAAGATAATCACACCGATACGAAAGCACACAAACACACACACACACACACAACACACACACACACACACAAACAGACTGTATATTACACACACAGTGTTCTTGTTAATGTGCACCCTCACTATGTAGTAATGCTTGGGTTCTCTCCAGCAGAACAGGCTCCAAATGATGACCAAAGACCTACATCGCTCTGGATTTAAAATGTCTGCTCCATGCTATTGTTGTTGTTGTGGTCACCTAAAAAAATCCAATAACTTTATTAGGGTATTATTTAAATGACGTGTAAAATGAATCATTAGAAACCTGATAGAGAGAGAGAGAAAAAAAAGACTTTCAAAGCAATGATTTTTATTTTTAAAAGGGTATTTTCAAGTTTTTATTCGGAGACAAAGCTGTCTTCTTGAAAATATCCTTCATGGTGTGGTTACATCAAGTTTAGGAGCAAGTTGTTCCTTGCAAAAGACCATATATTCATCAGTGCTCTCCCACTGATGATGTCAAAGACCAGAAGGTCTGTCATCAGCGTCACTAAAACCTGTGTGATCCCTTCAAGTGGGGAAGCGTTACTAAGTGATCAAGCCCTTGTGAGATTGATCTATTAAGTTCCGTGCCTGAAATAGGTGATGTCAGCTGCGTGGAAGGATAAAGGTTGAGTGAGTTCACTTGGAGACGGTGCTGTAAGCAAACAGCCCTCTTGTTTTGAATAAAGATTTTACCACTGCTGAACAAAGTGGCGTTATCAGCTCTTGGGCCTCTGTGTGAACATGAGAGTCCAGTGTTTTTTTTTTTTTTTTTCAGTCAAATCAGACAGTTTTCTAATGTTTTGGTTTTTTATCTACTCCTTTAAGGTTTCTTGTGTATTTCTGAACAAGATGTTGTTATTTCATAAGGTCTCTCTGAGGTGAGTGCAAGACATCAGGGAACTGCTGTCTGTGTTGTGGCACATACCTCCTTACATTCCAGTTACAGTAAATAGCTAGCTTACCCATGAGCCAAAATGATAAGCCTTAAAGAGACACCAGGTCTCTCTCTTTCCCATTTAAACACACACACACACACACACAGATATACACACATTCCCCCTTCTAGTCTTTAAATAAATACCATGTAACAGCCTGAAGTGGTTGGAACTGCATTCAATTTATAATTTCACTGTGTTTTTATCTGTGTCTTGCAGGAACAGGGTCACTCCAACATACTCCTGCATCCGCCCAACACCACCTAACATTTCCTGGAAGAACTTGTCCATTGCCTGCTCCCAACAAACATGGACTGTTTTCCCATGCTTTATTTTCTGTCGGTAAGTACGTGGACCACGCCATTTCACTTTGTGCCAGTTCTCCCATTTTTCTCTTTCTTCTTTGTCTGCTGAATAACTGATTTATGTGGCATTCAAACAAATTTGAACTGAAGGTCCCTGTGGGGTGTTGGGCAAGGCATTTGTATGAGGAAGGGCTTTCAGTTAAATATGTGGCACATAGTCTTGGGTCTGCCCCATGGCTTGTTTGAGCAGACTGTGAGGGACCATGGCTCCTTATCGAGTTAAGAATTTGCTCTGACCCCAGGGCTGCCTCTTTTATTTGTCTAATCATAGTGGAGGAGGGAGGAGATGGGGGGGAAGGGAGGCAGTGGAGAGGAGTGGCACTCTGATTCCATTCAAAAAAGTTGGGATCTTGAACCAGCTGTTTACCTTTGGAGGATGTCGCCAAAGATAAAGTGCAAGTGGTCAATCTGATGAAGGACTGTTTTACTGTAAACAAGGCAGATTTGACTATTAAAACCAGTCAGGATTTGTCTTCAGTGGGACCAGGTATAGAAAAGGGTGTTTTAGAGCTGGTGAAGTCATGGAAGAAAAGGGTAAAGACAAATGTTGTATTAGTTCAAATGGAGGCCTTTCTCATCCTTTGTTTTTTGTATTTTCTTCCCCTCTGCTTTTTTCAATTCTCTCCTAATCTTCTATCTCCCAATGCCATCTGTTTCTTCTCCCAGAGACATCATGATTCCTGGTAATCGAATGCTGATGGTCATTTTAATATGCCAAGTCCTGCTGGGAGAGAGCAACCATGCTAGTCTGATACCAGAAGAAGGGAAAAAGAAAGTACCGGGCCTGCAGGGTCGTTCGGCCGCTCAGAGCCATGAACTGCTGCGGGACTTCGAAGCCACGCTGCTGCACATGTTCGGCCTCAAGAGGCGGCCTCGGCCCAGCCGCTCGGCCACAGTGCCTCGCTACTTGCTGGACCTGTATCGGCTACAGTCAGGGGAGGCTGAGGAGGCCGGAGGGCATGACATTGCTTTTGAGTACCCGGAGAGGTCAGCCAGTCGGGCCAACACTGTGAGGGGTTTCCACCATGAAGGTAAGGGAAACATACATTGTTGGTGGAAATAAAAAAGGACAAACAGATGATATTAAATGTCACTGCAAACATGCATTCTCAGGCATTCCAATAATTTTGGTATGCTTAAACATGTCCGGCTTCATTATGATGGGCAAGGATGTTGAAGTATTTAGGGTTAACATTTCCTACATCCCTTGAAACATGATTGTAAGGCATCTCCACCCATCTCACCATAACCAAAGAATCTAAGGATGTGGTCACCAAACACTGTCTACACAGAGGCAAAAAAAAAATCTGCTAGACAAGCTCTCAAGAGCCTCATTTGACTGAACTCTGCATCTTCGGTTAGCAGCTGAAGGAAAAGCATAACTTCATATTACTGACTTACACTTCTCACCCCACCCAGCAGTACATGGCTTAAAAAAGCTCCATCTTGGCCTAGAATTTCAGTGTGTTCCTTTCTCATGCCTCCAGTTTATATGGAGGGCTCTTTAAGAAGGACCTTCCTCAACATGCAATTATCTTTAATGCTACTCTGCAGCCTTCTAAAAAAAGCTCCCACTGCCAACAGTGTGGGTGCTGAGAGCAGACACTGCCATTC
Source organism: Mastacembelus armatus (assembly GCF_900324485.2). Lineage (NCBI taxonomy): Eukaryota > Metazoa > Chordata > Actinopteri > Synbranchiformes > Mastacembelidae > Mastacembelus > Mastacembelus armatus. The sequence continues at coordinate 6,935,932 of NC_046654.1, read as the reverse complement.
TTTAGACAGATGGAAAAACTGTTTCGCTCTGTTTATTGTGACTTGGATTTGCTTAGTTTCACTGACAAGTGCAGAGGATCCAATTAGGCACATGAAACTCCAGGTTTACTGATCTATTAAATGTAAGTTGAAGTTGTAAAGCTAGACTTAAACATGTCTGGCATATGCTTGAAACCCATCTCCTAAATCGTCAGAAGGACTCGGAGCTGACACATCGAGAGCTGCAAGGGAGGCTGTGATCTTGTAGCGTAGTGAACTGAGAAAAAACGGGGAGCTTTAGGGCTACATAACATGTCCGCCCTTAGGGGGAGGAGTGAGGAAGGAGGGATGAGTCAGCCTTAATGGGGCTTGTCGAACACAGTGCTAGTGGTAACACATGCCAACAAACACTAACACGGCAACGTACCAAGGCTAGTGAGGAAGAAAGAGCACCGCCACTGGAGGAGGAACTTCTGCCTGTGATGCAATTTGTATTTGCACACAAGTGTGTGTATGTGCGTGTGTGTGTGTGTATACTGCACTCTACAGGCATTTACCCTCCTTCTCCTTTACTAAAGTATGTTAATAATATGCTTGGAGGCCTTTTGAGTGGGAGTACTCGCTTTCATGGAAGCACCATTGTGCGATAGTGTGATTCAGTTGACTGATCTGTCCAAAACACAGTGAGGTATTACAGTCTGGAGCAGATGGACAGTTAGGTGAGTAGGCATGTTTTCAGACAAATTACACCATACAACTATTCATCTGGACCTCAACTAGAAAAGTGTGTTTTTATTATTTGCTGCCTTCTATCATTTCAAATGCAATCGGATCTCAAACTACAAAGCAGACAGTACACGTGAAGGTGTGTGCGTATTTCACCTTTTGGATAAATTCGGTTGAAGATATGAATACACCACATTCCCCTGCAAGGCCTCCTTTCCCATGGGCTTCGAATAAATGAGATTCTACTGACTCCTTAATGATTATTCATGATGAAAATGATAAATGTCTTAAGTGAACAAACTGCAGAGCTAATCAAAAACACAGCAGGTTTTAATAATGAGAACCACCTGGGTAAGATTAGGGCCTGGGTGTGAAATAACAGGGGTGGATTGAGCAGGAAAATAGTAGACACAACATTCCTTTCCCCAACAATGGTGATCTTGCCAGAAATCTGCAGACTGAGCGTGGAACAGGGAGCCTCCACTGTGTTTATACTGTAGCTGTGGTACGTTAATCACCACCCTCTGTAATGCATGTTTCAGCAAAGTGCTCAGAGAAAGGCACTGAGAGAAGGACTAGATAATACTTATAGATGGATACATTTTGGATAAAAGTATGTACATTCTTCTGTGTCAATTAAACAATCTAGAAATAGGAAGTGTGAGGTCCCAGCTCAAAGCTGTGTGTTATTCTTTTATCTGCAGGTACTGTCAGAGATTCGCTGAGAACAAGAACACACTCATATAGATGAGCAAGAGATTCAGTATTTTCATGGGAACGTAAATTGTTAAATATTTATGAATTTATAAGCTGACCATCTGAATTTATTTTCAGAGCACATGGAGAGGGTGCATGAGCTGGAATACGGAGAGACCATGCCCTTTCGCTTCCTTTTCAACCTCAGCACCATTCCCGAAGATGAGCTGCTCTCTTCAGCCGAACTGAGGCTCTACCGTCATCAGATTGATGAGGCCATGGCTGACACCCTCTCAGATGAGCAGGGGCTTCACCGGATAAACGTGTATGAGGTTTTGAAGCCCCCGAGGCCCGGGCAGCTGATCACACAACTTCTGGATACACGGCTGGTGCGCCACAACACATCAGGTTGGGAGAGCTTTGATGTCAGCCCTGCTGTGCTGCGCTGGACTCGTGAGCGTCAGCCAAATTACGGGCTGGCTGTTGAGGTTCTGCACCTCAACAAGACACCGCACCACCAGGGGCGACACGTTCGCATCAGTCGCTCACTACACCAGGAGCCAGATGAGGACTGGGAGCAGCTACGCCCCCTCCTGGTTACCTTCGGCCATGATGGGAAGGGTCATCCACTGACCCGCCGGACCAAACGCAGCCCCAAGCAACGGGGCCGTAAACGCAACCGCAACTGCCGGCGCCATGCACTGTACGTGGACTTCAGCGATGTAGGCTGGAATGACTGGATAGTGGCACCTCCTGGTTACCAGGCTTATTACTGCCACGGGGAATGCCCCTTTCCTCTGGCAGATCATCTGAACTCAACCAACCATGCCATTGTTCAGACACTGGTGAACTCTGTGAACAACAACATTCCCAAGGCCTGCTGCGTGCCAACAGAGCTCAGCGCCATCTCCATGCTCTACCTAGATGAACATGACAAGGTGGTCCTAAAAAACTACCAGGAAATGGTAGTGGAGGGCTGTGGCTGCCGCTAACCCACAAACTAACCAGAACTTGAAGTGACCCAGAAGTTGCTCGAGATAGCAGCTTGAAAAAAGCAACATGGATGCTAAAACTGTTCACTTGGACCCTTATTTATAACATTTATGTTGAGGTGTATGTTTGTCTCACTTTTTTTGTTTCTTTGACAATATGATCATATATTTTGACAAAATATATATATTTATATCTACATATTAAAAAATGAGTCCTTATTTTAAACACAAAAAGCTGTACAACTTTTCATAATGTACATTAGATTGTATAAGTTTTTTATTGAGAAAATAGTAAAAACAATCTAAAAGTAAAGTTTATTTACTGGTAATATTTATTGCTTTCATATTATATACATTTTGGAGAAAAAAATAAAAACATGAATTGTTTCCAATAATACATTCAAACAGATCACACGATCATGCACCGTTTGTGTATTTTGCGTAAATTAGACCACTGTTTGAATTTGTTACAAAAGACTGTATTGAAGAATCAGTTGAAATCATCAGAAATGTACTTTAACTTTTTTAATCTCTTTACATTCACATTAAATTGATGATTATAATGAGCCCCTTAAATCAAAATCAATTTAACCTAAAATATATGTAATAACTATCTATAAAAGGGGGATGTGAAAAAATAAGTTGACAGTCAAATTCTATTATGGTTTTAACATCAATTTGAGTTTAAATTCTGAGCTTGATATTTATCCTGGTGACCTATTATTGTATTCAAATCACGTTTTAGATAAAAGAAAAAAAAGCAGAGACATTTTTCTGATGCGCTGTCTTAAAATAAAAAGAAAGGTTTATTATCTGGCATCTCATCAGCTTTGAATGATTCACACTTCATCAAAGAAAGAATAATAGTGGAAATTATCACCTTGTGGTTCTGCATTTTCTCAATTTTCAATAAACAGAAGCTGTTACAGAAATGGTATGCCATTTCAAAGCTCATAGGCCCATGGGTTAAGGTCTTATTGTTCTCAAATTTCACTTTCATGTCAATTAGGCTAACATGTGGTGGTTGGACACTCACTAATCCAATTGCAGTCGGGGTGGGTTGTTGAGCCTGACGGTGGGAGAGTGATTCTATTGTTCTTGACGTCCCCACATCGGGGGCATGATTGTGGCCGATGCGTCCTGCCCTGACACAAGGCGGCTGAGTCCTCAGAAGAATCAAAGGTTAGACGCTCTGTCTCCTGCCTTTGTCTTCAGCAGCTCATGCCGGCAGAGCAAAGACGCCTGTCTCCAACCTGTGCCCCATCACACAATAGGCTTCTACATCACTTATTTACAAGCTGACGGCTGGCCCAAATTATATGATAATGTTTGGAGAGACAGCCTCCTTTGAACTGCTGAGGGACATTAGTGGGACATTTTTCATGAGTGAGTGCTCTATACATCATCATGTCTCATGGGTGAACCACTGGGCTTTAATTAAATATGAATATAATATCTTAATCCCCCTTAATCCTTCTTCATAGATGAATCTGATTTTTAAAGTTAACATTAAAATGGTGTCTGTCTCAGAAACAGACATAAAACAAATGTTTTGTTCAGTCAGAGCTTAGCTACAGATTCTTAAGTAGTATGTTGTGTCAAATAAATTAGGGATGACATTAGATGAGTTCTTTTAATGACAAGTCAGGTTTGTTAGTTTTTCCTACTGAAGCATGTGTAGCCCCTCAGGCCGTCTAATAGCTGCTGGGTTTCTCTTTGATGCCTGCATATCTGCGTCAAAAACAAGGGAGACTGCTAAAAGAGGAGAAGACAGAGAAGAATTTCATTTTGAAGTGGCTGAAGGCAGACGAGAAGGAGCTGCAGGAGGGTGGGAGGTACATGTATGTGTGTGTTTGGTAAGAAAGGGGGGCTAGCTTTTCAGCAGCTTGACAGTGCAATTACAACATTTCAACTGATCTCCCCCTGAAGTTGAGATAACATCAGCCAGTTATGGTAATTGTCTTGCCTGTTCATTATCCCACTACCCTATACAAAGAGAGGATGCATGTTTATTAAAAGCCCCGGTAAGGGACGTTTATATAAGCTCAGCACACCCAGTGAGCCTGCCATTTTTTTAAGCTTCCCACCAGCTTGTTTCAAAGTCAAGCTCTTAAATGTTTGGATTTTCGCAGCTCAAGCCCTCAAGAGTACCATGCCTCGCATGTGAAACTCTCCGGTGCAGGCCGCTAGTCACATGACTGTTAAGAACTTTAGGAAATAGATAAATAAATGTGATTGTGTGTGAGTGTGTATGTGTGTGAAGACAGTGGGGGGTGTGGGGGTCATTTACAGAATGAGTCTTTAAAAACAGATTGGGGGCTTTGTCATGCCTATGTGACATGCCACTCAGTCTCCTGTAAGTGCTCATTCTCACGCAATTACAGGTGAGTCATTATGCAGCAGGACTATTGACACTGCTCGACTAATTGACTGGGCGAAGTCTTCAAAAAGCTTTTTATTTGGACGTTCCACCATAAAAGCAGAGTGTTTATAGTCAGTAAACCTCCCTGCAGGAACAAAGCCCTCAAATGATCTTCACTTGCATTGCTTTGTTTGAGTGGGTGCACTCTTCTATCGCTAAAATCTTCCCTTTTCTCCTTGGAGTTACCAGATGTTAGAGATCTGAATGTGTTTGCAGTTGTCAGTAATTCATGCTTTCAGGTAAGTCATGTGACACAAAAAAACAAATTAGAAACACAATGGTTACATATATAAATGTGATTCTGTTTCAGTAAAGTTAAAGGAATAGTTCAGTTTTTGTTTGTGGACAACAAATAACTTTCTGAGAGAAGAATTAAACAGAAATGAAGCACGTTGCTTTTTCAGCTCTAGTTATATTTTTTGTTTTGTGATTTTGTGAACTACGGCTTTTTTGGTTTCTTTGAGGAGAGGTTTTGGTGAAAAATTATATTAACTATTGCAACATAGCTTCTCGCTCTCTCTTGCTTTAACTCTCACACTGTTCAGCATAAAAAACAAATATATCTAAAACTTAAATTAAGATCTAAATCAAATGATCGGTTGACAAGTTTTCGACATAGCTACAAAGTCCAAACCACAGAGCAATATTCCTGCAGACACGTTTTTTTTTTTAATTTTTCAGATGTCACTTTTAGATGGTTTGAACCATGGCATTCACCTCCATTTTACTGGGGTGGCGACAGAGGAGCGCTCTACAACCACAACTTTCTGCAGGTGAGGTACCCCTAGAGATAAAGATACTTTGAAGCCTTGGAGAGAAATAAAACAGCAGCAGGCTAATATAAAAGAAGAGCTGTTTATGGTTCCTATACTGAGGATGTACTACATTCGATTTTCTCCCATTCTCTGTCTTTGGTAGAGAAACGGGAGGGGCAATCATGATGAAAGCTCATGTCAGTGCCGCTTGAGGTCAGGGCCTCTAGTTTCACTCTCCCACTCATACTTCCACACACATACATGTACACATACACACACATTCTTTTTTATACTCTTTTTTTTTTTTCAGGGTATATCATTTTTACACAGAGACACACGCTTTCACACACAGGTCTGAAACCTTAGACCTTTCCCGCTGTCCATCTGTAGGGGTTATCTGTGTGATACCTCCTCTCACCCCTGTCTGTGACTCATCTCCACTCATCACATACAACTCTGCACTGGCACATGGCAGCCGGGACACTCTGTGGCGCATTTAAGGGGATAAGGCTGTCATCGATGGAATACTTTGACCTCAGGGTCACGGGTGCAAGACACATACACACACTGTGTATATGTGTGCATGTGTGCGTGTCTTTCTATTAGATGAGTGAACACATTTTAATTTGATACCATAGTTGTTAGGACATTTTGATACTGTGAAGACATTAATTCAAAGGCCCGTTTGAGGATTAGGATTTGGTTTTAGGGTTAAGATTAGGAGTAAGATTTTGGTTATGCGTCGGCATAAGACAGTTACTTGCAATGTTTAAAGTTATGGTAAAGGGTTAGGGAATGCATCACATCCATGAGTGTCCTCACAGCATCGAGAGTGTGTGCTTGCCTTCATGTGCACATTCAAAGTACATGTGTCACAGCCTGCAGTTGCTTGCTCTACTCAGGCCGTTAACATGCCCGGTGTCTGTCAATGGTGTTAGAAGAAAAACATTGAAGGCTTCTCAAAGAAAGCTTAATAACTGTAATTGCTGCCTGAGTGATTAGAAAGACTATCACATAGGGCCTATTTCCATCTTGACAAGAGTTTCCAAATAGGGCCTACAGTAATGGAGGATTGGGGGCATGGAGTGTGTGTGTACATGTGTTTAGTGGGGTTACACACTGACTGTGTGATTAAACCCCCTCGACAGTTGTTTCTCTGAAGCCTCCCTAACTGGGAAAGGATTGCAGTGGAAATTTCCACTTGTCGGAGCAACCTGCAGGTTTTAAATTTGGTGTCAAGTGCCAGTGTCGCTGTGTGGACGGAATGCTTCTTTTGTGGGCAAGTCTCTGGTGTAATTTTGGGCAGGGCAGGGTGTCCCTGCAGTAGGCCTTTCTTCTTCAGGTCCTGTGCAGTTTCATTAGATACGGCTAATGAAAAGATGGCTGTTGGACAGCCCGGCCCCCCAACTGTCCTCTGGCCTGTATTTAGAGCTCCTGCCATCTCCAACTGAACAGGTGTGCTAGCTGGCCCTCCAGCACTTCACCAACTCCCTGAAAACTCTTTTTCTTCAACAGGCTACATTATATTCACAACTTCATTTAGGACATGAATTTCATTTAAAGCAACTTGTTTACTCCCACTATTTTATATTTCACTATTTCTATTGTAACACAAAGCAGGTCTGTCCATGGCCTATGAATATGAAAGGCACTTATTTAGTTTTCATACTGATCTCAACAAGCCTGAACTCAGAATATGACATAAACATGTTTGGTAAATATATTATATTAAGCCATTGTATTGTTTCTTGTTGATATCTTTCCATAGTGTGGACCATAACAGAACATATGATTCATATGTGTTTGTCTGGTCTATTACTGAGCTTCTCTGTTATATTTACACATCATGGTGATTTTTTTTCATTTTTCATGCAGCTTACATCTGTCTTTTTTTAATGCCTTATAAATATTTGTTATTTTAATGTTTTACTGTCATTGTGCTGCCTCTGTGAATGACTTTTTATTGCACACTACTTCAATAGTTAATTATTTTTTAGATGTTTTATGTGGCTGGTTAACCACATCAGCCTATTGGTATAAATAAAGGTGCTTTTTTTAAACATGTTGACGTGATGAATATCCAATTGGGATCTAAAACATTATGATTTAAATAATGTGGTTTTTGGAATCAGTGTGCAGGGATTACTCTTTTCATCATGAGTATAAGCATGTTTCCTGGGGCAGCGTTCACGTAGACAATCTACTCAAATATACTCATTTGAGTTAAACAACTGAGATATGTGGTTTTCTGTGAAAGGTTTTATTAAAATGTTTTCCTTTCATATGAATATTTATTGCCCTGACGACGGTTTGTTTTCTTGCTTCTAGTAAAAACAAGTGGCAGCATAAAGTGCTGCATATTCATCTCACATCTTTGTCTTTATTTATGGCAGGAAATTAAAGACAGTGAGTAAAGCAAGTATCGCTCAGTTCATTTAACAATCTCCACTGCTCTGAAGCCTCTGGCTAACTGAGATGCTGTAAAAAGCCTCCTGTAATTAGACAAAGCTGTTTATGCACAACTGCTCAATCTCATTCTCCCATTCCTTCCCCTCTGAAACACTAATTTGCCTTTCAGTGAAATAATAGATGACATACAGTACAGTCATCTGATGACAGCACATCTCTAGTTAGTTACAGAAGCCTAATTCATTTGCCAGCAGTGGCTTTCAGGAGCCTAAACACCTGAGCAGAGAACTGTTGTTTGGCTGGAGCAGAGCTTGAGTTAGATCTCAGTGTTTATTTGCTAACAGACTCCCTCTGTGTTCATACGCCGAGCCTTTGTGTGGCTCTAGGAGAGGCAGGTGGATTGTGCCACAGGCTTGCGGGCTACAGTTTGAAAGCAGCAACGTGAAACCAGAGATGTAACATGACCCTGAAGCAATTAGGCCCACAATGAGGACGGTTTTTCACATTCGCTCCTTTTGTGAATCTAAACACTATTTAAAAGAAAATAAAATGAAAAACTTGCCTTGGCAGAGAGACGTGAAGGACAATTTACAGCCAGGAACCAAAAAAAAAAAGCAAAATAGTACATTTTTGTGCCTGAGTGATGGCTGCTTGCCGTTCATAAGTCAAGAGAGTTGTTCTTATGTACATGTCTCCTTTGAAAGTGCTATACCTTCTAGTCCTGCATTTTTTGAAGTGTGTGTGGGTGGGTTGGACAGGAATGGTGGATCTAATGGGAATGGAGTCCATTTTGGTGGAGTTTTAGCAAAGCAGACCCTTTCCCATGTTACAGACGATAGTGGAAAAGGTGCAAGAAGGACTGGAAAAGAGAGACTCTGCAGCTCCTTCCCCCTCCTTCTTTCCCTCCTCCCTTCCGTTGCTATATAGCCTTCCCTGAATGGAGTGTGTCTACCGGATCTGCCCAGGATGAAATGTCATATCTTAGACTGATCCTTATCTCTTAATCGCTTCCTTTGTCTCCCATGATTCCCCAGACCCTCCCTGACTTCCCTCCTCGGACATGGTCCTTTGATGTGTCAGCCACAGTTAGGAACGCTGGGGGTGGGATGTTTGTGGTGTGCATGCATGTGCGTGTGTGTTTTAAAGTGGTGGTCTGGTCCTGCTCTGAGCTAACAAGAGCCCCAAAGGTTATCAAGACTCGATGGTGGAGGAGGCCACTGGAAAGGACCAGCATTGTTGTCTTGGGGTCGTGCTCTGCATGTCCTGTGGCTTATACAAAGTTAAATGCAAAGACATGGTGTGTGCATGTTCCTGTGTATATAAGAATGTGGGTATGTGCTGGAGGGCAGGAGTAATGTGTAACAGTAATGCATTCTTGTGTGTGTAATTGTCCTGATGTGTGTACTTATGTGTTTGTATGACTGTGCTCAGAGTAAAATCCTGAACTGATGACACATGAGCCTCAGAAACTTTCTCTGAGGGTATGAGCAGATGTTTGCATGGGTCACAGACAGTCAAATGTGAAACAAATGTTGGAAATATTATAGAAAGAGTGTACAAAGGATGAAAAACAAAACAGGAACAACGGGCAAATTCAAAAACTCCAGCTATCGCAGATTAGGTAGTACAATAGATTCTCGGAAAGTTGGGAAGTTTGTCTCACAGGTTATTTACATCCTGTCTAAAATGAGCATTATTTAGGTCTTTCCATTCAGCTCCATTCAGATCTCTCTGTCAGTATGTTGTTTATCGTACACTGATTACCATCATCAGGTCAAAAATTGAATTTGATCTACACTTTTGTTCATTACCATGATGAAAGCACCAGAGTGCCTAAGTACAGCTTCACACAGCCAGTAGTGTGGCTGTAGAGTCTATGGGATCTGTAAAACAACTAAAATAAAGTTTTTTTATGTAATTCAAAGATGGGCAATTAAGACACGACACATGATTCAACATTATTTCAGAGTGACATAGGAACATTACTAAGGCAATGACTATTTCCATTAGAGCAAACATGTTCAACAAAGGTTCTTGGATAAACAGAAGATATACATCTCTTACAGAATGTGTCAAAAAATGCAAGATAAGCTAATTTCCACACAAGAAGGCCCCTGACAAAATATTCAGACAAGGCCTGTATTATATTGTGCTATGGTTAACGTTAGGCTTGAACTAGCACCACTGCTGTTCTTGCTGTAATGTCAGATGTGTTGGCTACAGCTCATTAACCTTCTTCAAGTAGGATGCAGTATATTTGCTTTCACTGAGCAAGCAAGAATTTAAACTTGGAATAAAAAAGACAAAACACTGTTCAGTCTCCAAACTTAAACCGACCCCTGATCTGACCAACGGCTTTGTTGGTTCAATATTTCTGCCCTCACTACCTCCAGTTGAACCCAAACATATTTAGTGGACTGATGGAGTTTTCATATTTCTATGCAGGTTTAAATAATTCAACCAAAGGAAAGTGAGTGGCCTGTAGTTTGATCTAATACACTCAGCACACAGGGTGTTATACTTCCCTACAGTCAGATGACCCTGCATTCACTGCACTAATGAATTTTACATGTTTATCTGCTGGGACAAATAATTCAATGAGGACACCTTAAAAGACCTGCAGCAGTAAAACCCAGGATTTGTTGAAACCATTATTGAAAGTGCAGCTTTTGGGCCTCACAAACTACAGAAAGAAAAAGATAATGTAACAATTTGCACGCAACAGTTTTTATGAAATGCTTGCTTAACTTTTCGCTGAAATCCATTGTGACAGCCAGTTATCCATACTTTTCTGTGAGAATCTCCTTCCCTGTATATTTGTTTTTATTCTTGCACTACATCTTGTTTTAGGCAACAATACAGAAAATCTGCTTATTCCACTGCTGCATTTTACTTGGTCGGCTTTATGGGTTCAAGTGTAAGTGTATCAAGATTCTATGTAAATAAAAGACAAGTGGAATGAAATGGAAAAACTAGGCTGAGGGAGTGCTGCCAGATCTTTTGAGTTTCATTTGGGTTGACAGGAGAATCGCTGCTTCACAATAGTCAAAAAGTGCAGCTTCTGTTTTCCCCCAGATCTCCAGTGAGAAGGTGTGTTCATCCTATGTGTGTCAACATGTGTGTGGGACAAGAGAGAACAACTACAGACTAAAAAAGAGAGAAAGACAAATAGACATGGAGAGCTTGTTTGAAATGCCTCATATCATCTAGCGCATCTTCAGACAGATATATGTAGTCATATCTTTTAACATTTAGCTGTTTATGAGCGGAAAATGTACGTGTATATCCTATCACAGCTTATTGTTGTCTAGTTGACTCATTTTGCCGATCCAACATCCGGAGGATGTTTCTTTGGTCCCTAAAGGAATCTCAGGCTGAAGGCAGAGGTGATAGGGGCATATTGTCTGCACCCTCTGGTGGCAGGATGCAACACCACAACTCTCCCTTTGTGTGTGCATCTGCGTGCACACACAAAGGGTGTTTATGTGTCCACGTGTTAATCTGGAGTAAGTAAAAGAACGTGCTTCCTCAGGTGAGCGCACAATACTGTATGTTTGTGTGGGGAGGCCACCCAGCATCAGCTGCATATCCTGACAAAGATAGGAGACCTGGCTTACAATTAGAGGTTTTCTTTCAGCCAAAAGCAACATTCTTCATTTCAGAGAAAGAGCGGGGCCCTAACTGGGTCCTGAACCACCTGGCGATGATGGAGGGCGGAGGCGAGTGGTGGAAAGTAAAGAGTAGAATAACAGCATTAGTGTCAGGAAAAAAAATGTCACCAGAAGTACAGATTCATCACCATGTAATGATAAAGCTACTATTATTACATTGTATGCAGCCCAACATTTTCAAACCCCAGGTGGATTTTCAAAAAACAAAGCAGAATTGTTTCAGCCACTGGTGTATCTGTGTTTATTTGCTCCTCTAAGCTAGTGTAGTGAGAAAATAAGCCAGCGCTTTCCCCCAGATTTAGGTCTAAGCTTGAATAAACTCTGATACTCCCTGCTTTGCAAATGATTGTACGAAGGCTGTTTGTTTCTCTTGGCACGAATATACACAAGTGTGTAACTGTGGACATTGGTGCATTCAAGAGTGAGATCATTAACATATGGGCAGAGCAGTTAAGGCCTGTAGCCATGAGCCCTGGGGGACAGCCTGGCTGTGTAAGTGAATACTGATCATATAATTCAGATATTATTACCTCTCTGTGTGGAAAAAGTGTGTTCACTGAGTACTGAAATCCAAAAAAATGAGCAGGTGACAGACAAGCAAACAAATCAGGCGTTTATATTGTTTGGAGTTTGCCCTGAGAAAACAGGAAGATTTGAATCTCTGTCTCAAGGACCAAAATACTTTGGTTGAATGATATTCCTTACTTTGGTATTCCATTGTTTTTCTGCTATCATGTATGATGTTGACAGTAATGACTTTTAAATAAACTGTCTTTCGATGTGTTTTTGGTCATACAATTATGACTTTTATCTTATACTTTTTATACTTACTTTTATAGTATTATCTTCACAAGCTCCTGTATTGTCTTCTCCAGTTCCCCTTTCAAAGTATGTTGTCACTTCATGAGTGAGTGATCATGGCATGGAAAAGAGGAAAAACTGTGAAAATATTCAATTAAATGTTTCAGCAAGTAATAAAAATGGAAAAGAGTTACACCAAACAAACAAACCTGTTTCCTTGGTAATAGATAAAGCCTCTACTGATGTGGTGCATATAAGCCCATTGGACTTTTGGAATAAGGTATCACAATGAGCTATATGTAGAAAATACAGGATCATTAGAGGAATGAGTCCGAATAGTTGACTTAAATGAGTTTTATTTTTTGTTCCTGTGTCCTGCACAAACTGGAGGAAAAGGTAGAAGAAGAACAGCATCCTAATGAAGACCAGGCTCCCCTGGAGGATTGTCTGTTCTGTTGGATAGTGCAAGGGGGTTTCCAAAGTACTTACATCCATTTGTCCTTTAAATTTGGGAGACAATGTACATGCACATGTTGCCTGGGCTTCACACAAGCGCATGCCACATGTTAGCTTTCATGCGATCTGCCTATATAGATATTTTATGTGGAAAAAGAAAGATGGAGGTTTTTTGAAGTGATATTATGAGTTTGGTCTGAAAGGGCAGGTACAAAACATGGACACAGGATAAAGACAGTAAAGACAGACACATGACTAAGGCACTCCATTTGACTGATCAACATGTGGTGTATGTGTGTATGTGTCTGTATGTGTTTGTGTGAAGCTCGCGGCCACAGCCATGCCCGGAAAAGCTTCAAGCACAACCAGTCATTAGGAAGTCAGGCCGTCTGGAGTGCATTATGGGTTGGGTACTGTAACTCTTACAAGCACAGGCTGCTATCAAGTCAGGGATGAGGGGAAGGAGGGAATGAGAGAGGAAAATGGGCATTAAAACATCATAAATATAAACAGCAGTAATGGCTCACTTGTTCATCATAGAGGATAAAAATACAAATTTTATACATTTCCAGAAAGGGATTTGAATATCAGTTTTTAAACCAAAGTAAATTTTGCAGGCTTTGAAGAATTCAAAATTAGTTTTAACAGAAAGTCTTGTTTAATATAAAGTAAAATGGGGTCTGTAGCAAAGCTAATAAATTTTTGTGCACATTTTAGAGTTGCACATAACAGCACTCCACAAGATGAGCAGTAAATATCTGCACAGAACTAGTCTACAGTGCAGTTTTTCTCTCCAGGGTTGTGGGCAGACACGCTGTAATCGTGTGATCATAGTGCAGACTGGATAGCCTTCTGTGACTCTGCCACAGCCACACTTGCACCAAATAGCATTGGCATCATTTTCTAAATCATAGCTTGTCATGTCTTCATCACAATAAATCATTATATGCATGAGATAGAACCTCCAAAAATCACTAAAAAATAATTTGCTGAAATGTGATGACTCCACGTTGTGGGCTGAGAGAAGACAGATTTGATAGACTCCTGCAGTCTGATGGATAGATACAAACAGACTGCAGGAGCAGGTTGCTGTGGCACAAAGTCCTGTGGTGCAGATCCTAAACCTGCAAAAAGAAATTTTTGTTTAAACACAAAAATGACATTGTCGCCTTTATGTCTCATACAACCAAGCAGCATCCTTGTTAGCAAAGAGTTGCTTATATATATACATTCACCAGTTATGGAGCAACATTTGGATTTTGCAGCCAACTGGTAAATAAAAGTAAATAAAAATTTATTCATTTGTAGCTCTACTTTTGGTCTCTACCAACTCCTGGAAGTAATATTAAGCTGTTTAGCTGCTTAATGGACCACTGTGTTCATCAGCTAGTCTCTAAATGTGTGTCTGCAAGTCAGTGCTGTGGAGGCAGTATACAGTGGTTTTATAGGGGATCTTTTCACCAAAAACAGGTCCCTGTTGAGTCCAAAACCCTGCTTTGAAAGTCATGGTTATTTAAACATGGAGCTAAAACTTGCTATGAAGTTCAGAAAAGCAGACAGGAGCTAAATGGCTCCTTTCTCTCCTTTTGCACAGGTCACATTGTTTTCATAAAAATGATGCACATACAGGCGTTAGAAAGCAATTCCCATGCTGACCTCTACCATGCAGCATATAAAGCATTCAGCAACAAAGTCAAACAGATCAGTGGCACTGATACTGAGCAATACGAGAAGCCTAAAACAAGTACTATCCTCAGTGTTGGGCTCCACCACCCTGTTGAGTTGGGTAGTTGCATAAATCAGCCTCTGCACTGTTTGCGTTCAAATGGGAAATCCAAAGGAGAAAACATGTCAACACTCACAAGTAAGCTACACAGTGATTCCAATACTGTAGACTGTTTTTCAGCAAAGATTTAAGATCATAAATGTTTGTGGGAATCACTGGCAATGTGCTGTTGTCAGATTCAAAGTGGGAAGCTTGATTTATAGGTGGCAATATGCATACACACCACTTTGGACTTGTTTCAACCTCCGGAATGGATCCATATAAAAGACGGCGTCATAGTTATTCATCCAACACGAGAAATAATCTTCCAAACACCACAGCTGGGAGGTCACAGTTCATAGCCATGGCCTTCCTAACAGACAATACTTCTTTCTGGTCAACATTTGTATCCATTATTCACTGGTCTCTGTCTGCAGTGAAAACAGTGTTGCTTTTTGGGTCTAAATAGATCATATGAGTCATTGCTGTGCATCATTCAGCCACAAAAATACAAACAGATTTTGGTGCTCAGTGAGTTTGGTGAGGAGGCGATGAGTGGATTCGCAGAGACTCAAGCTTTTGCAGAAGGGTAGGCAATATGTTGCAGCTACAAAGTTTAAAGAGCACTTTTGATTTATCAGTTCAATTTTTACATTTCTACTCTCTTTTTATGAGACCATCAGATTTGAGTGCCACCTTGATTTTGTGTGTTTTTTATTTAGCAGCAGAAGAGGAAAGGAATTGTCTGCCAATCTTCATAGAGCAACATACATCTTACAGCAGCCAACATATTGAAACACCTGTTTTGATTTATTGTGTTGGGGTAGTGGATGGATTCCAGCACACATACTGCATCTACACGCCACACATCCACAACACTGTTCTGCCTCATACACTTCCACAATTGCACATATTTACACACACACAAACACACACACACACAAGCATGTAAACATCAAGAGTACATATTTGTATGGACATGCACTTACTCACCGTGTTCCTTACAAGTTTTACAAATGACTCGGTTTAAAGATCAGTCATGAAAGCAGACTTTCTGGAAGTCTGTGTTAATGCCTTTCATTTTTAAACCTCCTCCCGCTGAGCACAGGTGCACTGGCACACAGAAAAAGAAATGAGAAAGCAAGGTGGGAGGGAGAAAGCAACACAGTCCAACAGAGAAAAGAAAAGTGCAAGACAGAGGACCATACGTCAGTCTGTCCTGATATCACCTTTGACATGGTCCCACCTGTCAGCATGGACCTGTATCAAGCACTCTTTTCTCTAAGTGCATAAAACCCAGAGAGCAAATTTACTGCACAGTCTTCTTGGTGCTGTGCCAGAACTCCTCTCATTGCGGGTCTGTGTCTATCTATCTGGTGTACAGACTAGAGTTAAAGAGAAGCAAATAGATACGCCATCTGGCAGTTGTCTGGCCTTAGCTGTCTGTGGGACATATGATGGATTCTATCGAAAAAAGATGCCAAAACGCAAAATAGCTGAGGTCAGTAAGTTTAGGAAATCCCAAAAGTGGGAGAAGGTAGCAGATTTTTGTTGTTTTAATGTTAGAGTTCTCCCATGCAGTTAATTGGGATGGTCTAAATATTGGCATTTCATATTACACTTGTACTATAAGATTTTTGTTGTTTTCAAGAGGTTTGAGTTTTTGGTTGTTTTTTTTTTTTTTGTATATTTTGATTACCACTAGACCTGCTGGTATCAGCTCCGCCTGTTCTGGTGGTTCAGGAGTGTCGTCACAATGACGCATGTATATGCTATCCTAATTAGATGCTTGGGGGACCCAGACAACTACTTGCCAAGGCCAGACGGGGTTCTTCCCTTTCCCGTGTGTCACAGTATGACATCACAGTCTGGGTGCCAGGACACCCTATCATTGGTGTGATACAACTTGATGTGTTTGGGGAGTGAGAGAGCCAACCTCAGAGTTCTGTCACAGCCCGAGTCAGGAGCACAGATCAGGATTAGCAGGAAGTATCCCATGTGCCAAGGAAGCGTGGGCTGTGCCACTTCAATCTTATCATGTTGACTTTTCAAAAGGGATGCACTACACTGTGGTTTATTCTGCAGCTGAGACAACAAAGTGATGAATGGATCAGCTAGTGAGGAAGGGATATGCCCACACACTCATCTCCTCCCTCTCTCTTTTTCCCTTTACGCCTTCAGTAAGTTCACACACACACCGGTCTCCAATCCTGTGGCAGCCATCCAGGTGGAGAAATTTGTGAGCTGTGGGGCTCTGCAGAGCCACTCTCCAGGGCCGTGGCCGTAAAACAAAAGCACTTGTAACATGAAAGAATTCCTGCAATTTACAAGAGGAAGTGGAACATCTGAGAGACGATGTTTGAATTCTCAGTGTGCTCTTCTGGGTGAAGTGTCAAAGTCGGGGTGGCTGCTGGTGCTGGATGATGTTTCCCCTGCTCCTCAATCCAAACTGGTCCTCCATCACACTATCCCTTATGCACGTCTTTCAGTGCTAAATGTACTTCCTGTTCCCCATTACTCTGCCATGTCTCAGTGACCTCACCATAACGTGTCCACCCTCAGTGCAGGCACCCATCATGTGCTGCTCAGGGGCCGTCAAGGGCTTCACTTTGAACTGCCAGCTCCAGGGAACATTCCTGCCTTGAAAGGTTTATTTGGTTATCTCTCCAAATGTCCTGAGGTGAAATATACTGTTAAGTAAACTTAGCTGATACAAACCAGTTGTAGGCATGCAATAGTAAACAGATTGTAACCACTCATGAAATGGTCGCTGCTTGCGTCGGAGCAGTGTGCTGTACACTGTCGGCCTCCTCCCTGCAACGGCAGAAACAGCAGGTTTTTCTCATAATGCACAAGAACTTTAAATCAACTTGTGTCTCAGTGCAAAGTGGTTTCTGGAACTTTTATAGGTTCTCTTCTTTTGGGTCTTATTATTCTCTCTGCTTCGTTGTACTTGTATGATTAAAAAACATTACAGATAATCAAATGTATACAAATAATGGCTTTGTCTGTACTTTTAAATTATGTGCATTGGTACACCATTCTTTGAAAAACTGTGTGTAGTGTGTGTGTAACCTGCATGTGTATATGTGTGTGTGTTTGCAGTTTTCCAGAATTTGGTCTGCATTCATGTGGATAATTATAACTTTATAGCGATTTTCTTCCCTCCCTTCCTTATGACCACATCTGCAGCAGAGGCAAATAGTAGAGGAAGGGTGGAGGCCAAACTTTTTGGTTCTCTCTCTTTTTCTTCTCTCTGTTTCTGTCTCATTCTCTTTGTCTTTGTTCCCTCCATGTTCATTCTCTCCTTCCTTCTGTCGCTCATCTTCCTCTCTGGCCCAGACCACCTACGTTAGGAGCCTTGGGTGGAACCAGAACCATTGCTATCAGTGCAAGTGTACTCAAACGTCTCATAATGACTTCCACTTAGAGCCAGTCCATAAACACTCTCAGATGCACAGAGACACACTCTCAGGGCTCAGGCAGGCCCGCTGCATGCTTTTCTCCTCCGCAGAGGCTGCAGTCACTTAGCTTGTTTCCTTAATTCCTTTCTTAATAGGAATCTGTTTGTTTGTTTGTGCATTGGTTCAGTGCTGTTTATTTGGCTGCCCGTTTTATGAGCTTTAGCAAGGTCTTTTGAGCCACCCTAGGAGCTGTACTAACCTCATGTGTGTGTGGCAACATTCACATATTAAACTCGAGCTTTTTACTGTAACTCATTGAGTTTTCCGGCAGTGGTTGGCCCTGTGGTGGGGCTACTTCTATGAAGATTTGCCTGTCAGAACGGCTTCATGACTTTGTACGATCCCCAAAGCTACCAAGTCCCACGCCAGTGGACAATGATGTCACGTTATGTTGTGTATTATGTTTTGCGTTACGTTAAATACCATAAAACTCATGTACCCTGCACGGGTGGAGCTGACATATTCCTTTAACTCGTTGAATGACCTCAAGCTAATTCAAAAGCTGTGCTGTCCTGTGATTAGTAAAGTGCAACTCTGAAGATGATACTGTATGACTGAAAACGCCACATTCGTGTCACTGGTAATCCAAGAAAACATTTCACTTAAGAATGAATACCCACTTAAAGGATAATCCACTGCTTGGATCTTACCTTTGTAGGTTTGACAGTAGTTCCTCTGGGTGTTAAGAATGTACTCATGCAAAAAACATAAGCAATCAGAAAGGTCAGTCAAATTATAAACAGGTGAATAAAGGTGAATTGATTATTCTCTGTTAGAGTAAAAAACTATTACTAGAATTATGTCAGTGTCAGTGTTTATTCATTGCACTAGTGAGTGTTTCTGACATCTGACACTTATATCGCACTTTCCTAAGTCACCACTGGTTAATTAATACATTGGTTTGGTTTTTGTTATATCACTGCACATACCCTTTAATGTGATACAACACCCTGACAGCTGCAGACAGACTAGATCGAGACCAAGTAATGTCAGAGAAGTCCAGCGACAACATCTGTATCACAACACCTGGTGTTTATCTGCCTGCGAGATAAACACAAATATTCACACATCGTTCTGCGCAAACCTCCTAAACACATCACTCCCTGCTGTCAGATTAGCCAGACTATCGCCTGCCTGCTCTGACAGGATAAGAGATATAGATGTTTGGAAATTACATTTTTGCCAGCAGACTGTAAAGACCTTTACGTGACAACAGAGCATCTCCTGAAGATTGGAAAAAGAGGAGAGGAGAGACAAGAGATGATTGAGATCAGACTCTTAACTGCTCTGTTCCCATCTTCTATCATGGTTGACTTTTCAGAGTTTTTTATCAAATCAGAATGTGGTTTTGACAGTGCGCCACTGACAATGTGGTTCTGAAGTTAAGTTGTGGAAAACAGATTTTAATGTGTCTCTTGTTTTTTCAACTGTTTAAGATTTCCAAACCAAACATGAATCGACCCTGATATTCTATATAAATGACAAGCATGTGCATGTGCTCATGTTCACACACAAATCCAGACAAATCCAAAGACAGTAAGATAAAAACATCCAACAGCCTCTTTCATCTGGTATGTTTAGAATTTTTCCATCTCGTGTTTATCCCTTGAGCAAAACTATGCATCTTGTTTTGCAATCAGCTCGCCTTTAATCTATTTGGGACATTGTCTTCCCTTCTATCAGTACACAGGTGAGTTATCACTGCAGCCATGCATCCTGCCAAGCGTGGGGTTTCACAGCTCAGGGGCCACTATCTGAACCTGTACTGAACAGCTATCTTCGCATGTGGGCCAGAGGGCGGACATGTCCACAGCTCACAAAGATCAGACACAGCACTAAGTCATGCCATGATACACCTCCTCTAAGGCGATGTTGCAAACCTCAGGAGATTACAGATGAGCAGATTCTAGATATCAAACGTGATGAGGCAGGTGGGCGTTTCTCTGAGGCAGAAGAGGGACACAAAATGAAAATGAGATCTTTTGCCTTGAAGCGGAACATTATTTGGGTTTTCAAACACCTTAGGTTTTCTGAGAATCTGAGAAAAGGTGGTTTTATTTAACGCTCTGTTTGAAACCCTAAACCTGGAATTTAAAAAATCCTACTAAGACCAAACACACACAGATAAAATCGTTCAACTTATGACATGTTAGTCAGAGAAATGTAATTATAAGTTGAAGTTCAATGTAAAACTGCACACCTGTCCACATGCCCATCCACATTTAGTGTTGTTCTCCACCTTACTCTTTACATTCAACTGACAAGTCAGAAGACTAGATTATCTTATGTATAAAAACATTAACCATGAAATCTGGACACATCTTCATTTGAACAAAAGAAATACTTACTTACTAAATATTTTTCTTATTTTACTTACTGTGAAAAATACCTTTAATAGCTTGCTTCACTCTCATCTTCCCCCTTTCCCTTTTTTAATTCAATAAACGTCAAAGATCTGGTATATTTACAAAAACTGTCTTTATTTAAGAACACCTTGCTGCAGATGAGACAAACAGGTGTCAATGAGTAGTTTCCCTCAATGAGTCAATGAGTAGTGTCATGCAAAGCCCTTCAGCAGGTCAATTAAATTGTGAAGAAGTCAATTAGTGTTTGTGACTCATGCTGTGGGTCCATTTTCTCTCTGAGTCACTTAGACCAGCCATTGCTCTTCCCGCAACAGAAAGAGAGTTCCTCTTTGCTATGGTCCCACTGTTTGGACTGAACAGAACCCTAACTGACCTCTTTTTATTGTTTCCAGTTAAAGGTTTTGTGTGTGGTGTGTGTAGTGTCACTCACCAAGCAACGTAGACTAATGACAATCTCTCCCCAACTTAAAAGATTTACTGCAGAGAGGGGGTTTCTGATGGTTTGGTGTTTTCCTCTATACAAATATGTCCTTTAAAAAAATTATGGGATCCTAAAGCCACAGTCACAAAATCACAACATTAATTGGATGAGTACTCCGTGGGCTGTGAGTTAGTAAGCCAAGTGAGTAAGTAAACATTCACTGAGACCACATCCACACTAAGGTGGATACATCTGGAAAACTCATTTTCAAGTGAAAATGACTTCCATCTAAGTATCTATAAAGTTGTTTTTAAAATGTTAAACACCAAAATAACAATAAAATGACTGAAAACTACTTTTAAAAATCATCTTTAGTTCAGCAAGAAACAAAAGGTATTGTAAACATTCAACTAAACAAGCACAATATTACCATGACTTCAGTGGAATGGTGAGACTGTGAAGTGAAATGTGAAAAGGTTAGTAATGTGACATGAATAATCTGGAACCTGACTAATATTGTAAGCATATCAACCCCGGCTGGATAAACTAACTTTGAAGCCGGTGTTGCTTCAACATCATTTAAATATAATTTAAGGGAACTCAGATGCCAGTAAAATGATCTTCAACAGTACATGGCTAGTTAACAAACAAGTTCAACCATTTTAAACTCAGAAGTTAAATAACCAGGCAGGTTTAAAACAGCAGCTGCTGTTATGTTTACATTGGAAACAAAGAGGTGACAGCAGCTGAAAGTATCTTTATCTGGACAGGAACGACAGGCCATTGTTGATGCATCATGTCAGCCTATGAAAAATCACCTAATAATTCATTTTTTTGCATTTCAGTGTTATAAGGTTATGTGTTCTCAATTACACATTTCTTCTGCTGAGCAAGTAATAATTAGTCATTTGATCTCTGCTGCAGCACCAAACTATATTCAACGTCAGTGTTTCATAAAACCTCATCTACAGTATGACTGGGACAAATGGCTACCTAGTGTAGATGGATGGTCAAAACATGTGGTTTTAAATTTAGTCAGGTTACAGAGGACATGATCTGGGTCATCCATATTTGTACCCTCACACGCTTAACTCTGCCCCCTTTATGCACCTCGATCTCTGGGGTGCTGAGAGCAGAGATTTTGGTTCCATCAGCAGGCTGAGTGGCTGCAGACAGGAAGAACTGGCCCATCTGCTGAAATAGTTTTGTTGCTGTTGCTGACAACAGAGGACATGAGTGTTTTTGAATGCTGTTTTTATTATTTAACATTAATACCAGACCACTCTTCAATTCAGCTCAGTTTAATGTGTGCTTTATTGACATGATAAAATGGACAATAAACATATATTGCACACACACAGGAAGTGGACACAAATCATGACCACCTGTACAATCTAATGCAGTCCACCACAATGATCCCCTTTGTGCAGCTTAAGATGTTGAATAGTCTGCCTTTAAGGAAGGTTTTGAGGTTTAAGATTGCTGTTGTATTGGACTGTGTTATATATGTCTTACACAATCAGCTGATATTGCTACAGAGTTTTCCTACACTAAAATCTAAACACAATTTGTTACACACAAGCAATCTTAAGTGTATCTTAGCAGAATACACGTACTCTAATGTAAAAGAAGTATATTTCAGAACAGCCACGCCACATACCCCAACACCACAATGGACTCACACATGCACTCTCAACACACACACACATACATAGACTTCAAAGGAAGCAGAAATTATAGCCTGCGTACTAACTGGGGCCTGGCATACTCTCCTTGGCTCTCCTTCATCTGAAATAAATACACCCGCAAATACAAAACAGACAAATACAAAACCAGTGAAACACATGTTTTCCTTGCAGTCCAGAGCCATTGTTTTTCCTTGCATTTCTGAGGTAGAGGGGTATATTTTTAAAACTTCAGGTGAATTTTTGGTTTGCTGACATGCACCATCTTCCCAAATACACACTTACTGCATTTTGCATATATATGTAGGTAAGGCCAATAATTTTAAGCACATAAAAATGCATATTGTATACATATTGTATCATTCATCTACATTAATGGTGTTCTCGGATACGTTAAGATACCCACATTTGCTGATTAGAAGATGTTCCTTTAAGACCCCACATTATTTACCCTCAGCTTGTCCATCTGAGATTAGTGACATGCGCAGTGCCAATCCTTCATGTTGGAGTCCTGATAACAGCCTGTAAGGGTTCAAAATATTAACTACACACTCAGAGTTTCGATTCCCATCACTCTGGTGCAAACCGTTACTATCTTGTTTCGGTTCTTAAAATTTGATAGAGTGATGATTTCACTTTGGTTTTTTTCAGCAAATATGGGCATCATATTTCCAAAGATTGTCACAATATATTTCTCCCTGGAGGCAAAGTTAAACAAAACCATTCCAGGGATTCCTGGAGTATTATCTGCTGCTTGGACCACCATCCATGAGTGCAAAAAGAAGGCAACCTGCAAGCTTTTAAAGATGGGGTCTGAACATCTAAGCATGTGGAGTTGCACAAAATGTTTTTGACGTGTCAAGTGAAAGCCCTTAACTGAAAGAACGGTATGTTTTTTAGTGCGGTGGGTTTATAAAGTACATCTGCTTTCTTTGTTTAGAGAGAACATGCTCTCTCTCATCTTTTTCTTCCGCTATAAATCAGAGACCACAATGGCACAGTGAATAAAAGTCAGGGAGAGCAAAGCTCTGTTGTACATCTCACTAGCAAAAGCAAAGTCTGTGTTTATACTTTCATACACTTGTTTGTGCTGACTCCTTGTCTGTCTGTCTGTCAGCCTTCGTTATTCATCATGTAAAATGTCTTTATTTTCAAAACATTTGGCAGGAGGAGGGATAAAGGGGGAATAGTATGCCCCGTCAGTTAAGTTCATCCTCCTTGCTAACTAAATGTTTTAAGGAAATTATGATATCAATTTACCTTCTTGTGCTTCCTCTCTGACTTTGAACAGTTTGCCCACTGCCGGATTGGTATTAAAACTGTTGAGAGATTGAGTAAACTATAATTTTGGTAGTCTCTCTCTTGGTGAGCTGGATGAGGCTCACTCTGCAGCCTGATCTCGTTAGCAGTGTGGAGGAGTGGGCTGCTGCACCTCAGAAGAAATGTGAGAAAAGATGGGAGCGAAAGACAGCGGCGCTCCAGGTTCAAACCCTCGTCTCTCTCACGGTATCTGGAGGTGCTGACCTCGGCTCTGAGGTTGTTTTGCTAGCTTGATGCCTAGCTGTGGTGTTCTATGATCACACTCACAACAGTCAGTCATTCTCTCACATCACACGTGGGGGGACAAGCAGGTGTACGCTTGAATGCATCTACACAGAGTTGCTGCCTGTTAAATTGATATTTAAGTCAGTCAACAGTATAACAGCCCTCTATCTGTCAGATTAGTTACCATACCAAGACTGCTTCTGTCTGGGCATCAGGTCCTGTGTCTGTGCTACAGGCGTCCCAATGCACACATCTTCTGACAGTTTTGTTAGATTAACTACAACTTTATCTGGAGGTAAAACTGAAAGCAAATGCACTCACAGGATCACTAATATTCCCTCACTGCACACAAAATCCTTGAGTATTTTTAAAGTTGAGCCAGGAAGCTGGAGTGGAAAAGTAAGTTCGCTTTTTTACAGCCTGTTTCATCGTCTGACCACTTATGTTTCTCAGACTTGGACCTATTTTTAAGGTTGTAGCTGAAATGACAGGAAAAAAGGGAGAAAGAGAGATGCAACAAAGGTGTCCAGCCAAATTCAAAGTAGGGATGTCACGTGTCATAGTTGGTTTAATAAACCATATTTTTGCAATGCTATAAGATTATAACAAAATTTCTGCCTTTGCATGAACAACAGGACAGTCTTTATTTTTAGATCAGCATGAGGACCCTTGTCAACAAAACGTAAATACAGGCCATTTTAAGTGTTTGAAGACAACAACCAGTGCTTGTTGTTTTTCTGCAGAGGACTGTCTCAAAGCACATGTAACTACAGTTTACAGAAATCTGATTTAGATTAGGCTGCACTAATGCAGGCAGGTTGCAGTGGAACAGAGCGGAGCAGCATTTTGCCTGGGAGGGGGTCAGAGAGTGATGGAGATAGAATGTGTGTGTATGTGTGTGTAGGGGGGTGGGATGGGGCTGAGCTCACAGCTGGGAGAATGGTGTGCTAACCCTGCCAAAGCCTCAGCACATGACTCCCACCACTTGTCAAAATCACCATGTGTGCAATAATGTGATTACAGTCTGGTTACTATTATGATTTAAAACAACAGCTTGTGTGGAATGGAAGAAACGCACTGCCCCACAGAATGTGTGTATGTGTGTGTGTGTTGAAGGGTTAGAGAGGGGGTGGAAAGGGGGAATATGGGTAACAGGAGTAGGAAGGGAGTGTGTTGGATTTGTGCCCCAGCACTCTTCCTTGTTTCTCCCATTTATGCCCTGCAGGGTGACACTGGGTGGGGGTTTCAGGGTGACTGTCTGGGTCTTGTCATGGATTTACAAGTCGGGGGAACGCTTTATGTCATTTTCTACCCTTATGTAGCCCCTTACACCATCCACAGCCCTCCCTTCCATTCATTCCAGGTTACACAATCACTGCACTGCACACAAGGGGTTGTCATCACAGGTGCAGCCGAGATTGGCCAGGATAAAGGAACGCTTCCAGCTCAAGATGTTTTTCCCCCTCTCTTTTTCTTTTTTTTTCAACCAGCTCCTTCCCTTTCTTTTCTTGTTTTCTCCTTTCTTCTCATGTCCTCTAATTCCTTTTTTAACCCATATTTGTTGCTCACTTTTCTCTTACGTTTCCACCATGCTGGCCCATTTCCTTCTCTGTATATCTTTTACCCTGTCAAAGCTGGCTGTTTTAAAAGGAAAAAAGCAAGTCACTATTACCACCACACAGGGTTTGTCCTTTCCTTGATTAAAACAGGATTCTGTCCCCTCCAGCTACCCCGTCCAGCTAGGAACCAAGCCCAAAACTCTCACTCATTTATGCCTCTTGATGGTGCCTGCCCTTTGGCTCACTCCTGAGGAACAGCGAGGCAGCCAGCAGAGCAAACGTGTGAGATCACCAATTTGCCAAAATTGTGAAAATGTGTCTGTTTATAATTATGAAGGAAGGTTTTTCAGCCTCTCAGCCACATATAATGGTAAGCCTTTCTGGTGGTACAGCCTTGGCCGCAGGGCCAGATGGAAAAGGGAGAGGGAGGAAGGGAGAGAGCCAGGGAGGAGTATAAACTGTAACCAGGCAGCCCAGCATGTTAGAAGCTGGACCCATTCCACACGATGCCAGCCGGGCATGAAGGCAGCTCTAACGATTCCCTCCTGGGCATCTGGGAGTGGGAAAGAGCGAATGAGTGAGGCCCAGGCCCACAATGCCACCCATCTCGGAGCTCAGCTAAGGAAAACAAATGCTAGCGGTCACAAAGAGGGGATTTCCGGTTGGAGTCACCTAATACCTCCCTGGAATCTCAGAGGTTTGGAATCCAGATTTGTAGAAGCGCAAGGGCCGCTATAAAGCCATTCAACAGCAATGTAATTCCACTTTTAAGTTTCTCCGGATTAAACTCAGCTTAGCATCTGGCTCCATATCTCTATTTCTGCCAGCTTAACTCAGATGAAGGAAATAACAGTGGATTTTGCTGACAAGAATAGAAAGATCAAGTGGGTTTTCCAGTTTTACAAATCATTAAAATCCCTAAACATATGACTCTCAACATCTTATTTTAATTTACACTTTTCCCATAATTGATCCTTATTTGTAACAAGTTCAGACATTCTCTTTGTAAATACCAGTCCAAATATAAGATTTTGGCACGGGTTCTGCTCCTAGGCTGGGATATGGTGTGAAGGAGGTCAGGTGTAGGATCTCAGCCTTCAATCCAAGTGACAGGATATGTTGGATGTGTGTGATACCTGTGAACAGATGGCATAGGCTCCCCTCATAAGCAGAATTGTTCAGTAACCCTGGTAGCAAGGCCAGTTATCCAGGGCCTTGCCTTAATTCTTTCACCAAGTCCTTTTTCACAACAGATGCTGTAAGACAGACAAAACCCAGACTCCTAATAGAAATAGTTTCAAAAACTCCCTGGTGGCTTTTAAGGAGAGCACCGATTGTGAGGCATGTGTAAGGTCGTGTGTGTTATGGGTTTTGGTCCAATTGGTTTTATGGCCTCTTGTGTATCTTGTGATGAAACATCTGTGCACATTTGTGGACAGGCTACAGTCAAGACCTCTGGGTGCATACATATCTTGTGTGTATTAGGTGTGACTCAAGCTGTTTGGATGGAGCCTAAGCTGTGTTTTTACCAGAGTGGTACATCTCTACTCCAGCCTCTTCAGTTTCTCTGAGCATGTGAGTCTGGGGTTTATGGGCTCCAGGGATCCTATGAGAAGACAGTTGTGTAAGAGCGTGTGTGGATTTACACACAGTGCTAACAAGATCTATGGTAGAGCAGGCAGTCTTGGTGCTGCTTGTAGCTTTTGTGACCCTTTGCCTCGATACTGCAAGACAGTGTGACTAAGTAAGGTCACCATGCGCTGTGGCCTGATGGGAGTTGAAGCATCTGTCTCAGCTGTGATGAATAGCAAGCACCTGCACTACTCACGGAAACCAGTAACACAGAGAGATGGAGGGGAGCAGAGGAAATACAGTGAGTGTCCAGTTGTGTGTATCCATGAACCAATAAAAAAGTCAGTCACCCTGAAAACCTGTCTCCCTTAGAGCTCCAGGCTTCTCCTTGCTGTCACTATCATGCACACAGAGACATGCATAAGCTCACACAGGTGCTAGCTCAGCCATCTTTGAGATGTTTGTCTTGCTAATGTGCCGTACCTCAGGGAAAGTCAGGCTTAATGTAAGGAGACCGCAAACTCTTTGCTCTGTGATCTTAGTAAGGACTAACCACTTGCCGGGCTTGGTCAGGACTGGACAAGGAGTCCAAGGGGAGAGAACCAGACAGAAAGATGAGGCGAGAGAGGGAAAGAATGAGAGAATAAGAATTATGAAGACTGAGAGTATATGACGGAGGAAGAGAGTGTATGAGATGGAGAGAAAGTAAGGTCGCGGATTGTTTTACAAACAGAATTCCTTTAATTAATCACCTTGTTTGAACAGCTGGCCTACTCAAGACAGGTCGTAACGGGATCCCTACATGGAAGTGCGGATTATAGACAGAGATTCGGCAGAAAAATATTAGCTGTCAAACACTGCAGCCAGGAGGTGAAGGAGAAGGCCCCTGTTTCCTGGTGGTGAGAGAGCCACAGATGGGGGGGGTTGTTGCTTAACATGTCTCCTCAAGGACTGAAGCTGCACAGGGCAATGGAGGAGCATGGACAGCGGGCCAGGGAGCAGCCCCCCAAGACCATCAGTCCTCCCACAGGACTAAACCCAGTGCAACAGTCTGGGAGGGGGGTTCAGGTTTAGGGTCAGGCTCTAATATGGGACTGGAAACTTGGAGACCCCCATGTTAGCATTTATGTACAGGCTGCACATAAACAACTGAAAGCAGCTGTCAAGAGAGCATGCAGTGTTTTAGTGGTACATGTTTATTATCAATGTCCCTGTAGAGGGATTGACATCATGTTAAAGAATGTGGCTGTGAAATAGTTGACAACCTAGTCTTTGTAAATAAATACATTTTGCATGTAGTTTAGATTGTAGACAGGTCATTAGCATTCTCAGTGGAGGGTCGGGAATATATTTATTCACAAATATTCATCAGTTTACAAGATATGAGATTTCTGTAGACTCCCTTCTTTCCATTCTTGTTTAAGGGCTCAGTTAGCCCAGCAACATTGCTCTCACAAATCTATTCATTTTAGTGGAAATGCCATAATCAAAATCTTTTTCAGTATATTTGTAATTATATTTCACTTTTGCTCAAAAATGCATGGTCCTAAAACCTCTACATATAAAGAGTGAATAAAACACTCTCAGTATCTGGCAATACCTAAACATCATGGAAGCCATCATGGAAATCAGGAAAAGAATGAAATACTGTGTAGAACATATCTTTTTTTTTCCTCTCTGCTTCTTTTTCTCCTACCATCTTTGTCTCAATATCTCCCTCTGTCCAGTCAGTGCAGGAGGAGAAAAGGGAGTAATGTTGGCTCAGGTGCCTGACTGTCAGAACACACACTTACACTGTATTTACATGTAGGTTAGGGAGGAAAGAAATGGTCATACCGACCACACACACACACACACACACACACACACACACACACAAACACACTACCATGCAGCATACACACATTACAATGATGTATCACTCTAATTGTGTAAACAGCAATATTACTCTCAGGCCTTCCACCCCGCCTCCACTCCCCTTTCTCTCATGGCCATGATGTAATTACCAAGGCACTTAATTAGTCACTGAGAGACTTGGAGCGGACACAGTTACAAAATGAGATTTACCACTTCATGAGGGTAAACCAGGATCTTATCCGATTTTATTTAATCAATGCCAGCCACAACCACAATAATTTTTGGAAGCCAAAGCCAAGGCTGTTTTAGTCATATAATATTTGACTGCAAGGCTGTTTCATTGAGAGATACACTAAAGAAAGAAACGAGAAACCTGCCCAAACAATGGTGGAAGAGGAAAAAAATATTTTCGAACATCTGTTGGGCTTTCCTTTGAGAACCCCGTAAAGTTTCACCACAGAGTTTTGTGGTGATTTTCTGGGTTTCGCTATGTATCCCAATAGGGTGGCGGCAGCTCATTCAGTGAACCGTATTCAGTTCAAAGCACAGAGGAGTTTGAGGAGTGGCAAGGACGATGATGTATAGCAGGCCGGACCACCAGGGTCATGGCTTTGCTGTACCCCTGTGTGTGTGTTTGTGTGTGTGTGTGTGTGTGTGTGTGTGTGCGTGTGTGTGTGTCAATGTGTATAAGAGACTAAGAGACACATCCTCCTAGATCACACATGCACGCACAAATAAAGACACAGAACACTACTTAATAGTATTGTGTAGGGATGAATAGACTTTTGTAACAACCCAGTCATTACCTCAATACTGTAACTAATCATATATGTAACATTATTACTAGACAACAAGCAAAGGCTAGAGGCAACAAATCTGACTGCAATATTAGCGACATCCAGCATTACATCATGTTGTCCTATGTAAATACTGAACAAGACCAGAGGCCTGATTCACGTAAGCAGGCTTGACAATGTCAGTAGTTGACAGCACAGAATGCATTTTTTAGTTAATTATTTTGGGCACCTCAACAATGTAGTGACACATTAAAATGGTCACAGTGGCCAATGACTTTTACTGCTTGGTGCCAATCAATATCAGGTAACCGTGATAGATAATATTGAATTTTAAATTTCCTGTAATTTTGCTATTAGACTCTTACATCCCGTCTTTCACTAATATGTCCATTGGTAGTTATTAGAGCATTATTAATCTTTATGATCAGATTTAGGTTTAATACAGAAAACTCTACAGTGAATGCAGGCACAACAGGTTTATTTGCATTTAACCAAAACCATGATTGTTCACTAACCTTAACCAAAGTGCTACAATAAATCCAAACACAGATGGGACTGTGAATATGAACTCTGGTCTCTGGTGTGATAGTTAAGTGCTTTGAACATCCGACATCCAACCCAGCTGTCTTCTGGTGACTACATTGCCTCTGAATATAATCCAGCCAGCGATTATGTTGCCACCACATAACTGGGAAATAATTTAGTAGTATACAAACATAATCCCTAGAAGACAGTGTTGTTCAAAGTGGTTAGATGATGCATTATTTAAAGTAACTTGTTTCTCACTTTAAATGTCCACGTGTTTCACACTAGGGGTGTGGGGTGTGAAAAGGCTTTTTGTCTCAAATGCAAAAATAACTCTGATGACATCATCATTATTTTTTCTGACTGGAAAGCCCCCTTCAGAGCCACGTAAGATATTATTCAACTGTTTTCCCTGGCTGAGTAACACTCCTTGTCACTAGTGAACTTAACTTTGTGTGAGAAATTGGTGGAGAGCCCCTTTCAGGAAGCTGTTCTACAACTAGAGCAAAACAGATAATGGTGTCATATGAAACTCTGAATGTACTCAATGTGGCTTTGTTTTGTTCATGTATTTATACTATATAATATGGGGAGGATTTCACTTTAAAGAGGCCACTGGAAACAAAACAGTGAGAAAAGGTAGGATTCAGGATGTGAGGTCTGTCAACTAACATCAAACCAGAATATATGTTACAAGATACATGCATCAAAAGAAGAACAGAAATGCCAAAAACCACTGCAGCATGTCAACATTTTTCAATATATGCATTTCTTTGTTTTTTATTTAACATGAAGAAAACAAACCATTGCAGGAAATGTCAGCCTTAAAGTTCAGTACATCATATCCAATTCCCAGAATGCTTAGATGAGACATGGTACTATTGCTGACTCCTTGTCAATATGTATAGTCTTGTGGCTGCATGCTTTTGTGTGCCCATGCATATTGTTGACTTTATTTGCATACGGTTGCTGCAAGATCTATTTTCCCATAAGAAAAAGCGACAGGTCACATATCCATATCTGTGTATCCATATCATGGAAACTCTTGAATGTTACTGTAACTTTTTGCGTTTGCGTTTGCATCGTGTTTGCTGGATTCATGCCATTTTGTGGGTGTGTTCACATCAATCTCTCAGAGAATATCTGTGCTTTGAATGCATTTGTGTGTCTGTGAACTCCCCACCCTTTTCTTTCTTTCTTTCTCCCTTTAAGCAGTTGTTTGTGTGTGTCTACTCTTAATGAATACAACCACAAGATAAACAGCCCCATGATAAAACAATTACAATTAAACACATATGTGACGCATAAGGTAGAAAGAAAGAGATGGAGGGAGAGAACAGAGACAGAGAAAACAGAAAAACACAAAACAAGAAAGGACACGGGAGAAGATCAGGAAGTAAAAGGTGTGCGAAAGTGTACATAATGTGAGGAAGATGCAGATTCAGTGGCTCTGGAACTCAAGTCGCTCCCACGTCCCTCTGTTCTCTCCCTTGGACGACCCTGCTCCCCTCTGTCTGCATTGGGAGAAAGGAAATGGACGAAGGATTTACTGTTGGGTCCTGACTTGTACACATTCCTGGTGTTGTTTTTCTCCCCTCAGCCCCTCGGCCATACCAAAGGCCTCTAAAACAACAGGCTGTCAGGTTGTGACAGCTGGCTTCAAACAGCTCCTACAGCAGCCCTGAACCCAGGTTCCCAGCCTCACCATGGAGCTGTGTGTGTGTGTGTGTGTGTGTGTGTTTGTGTGTGTTTGTGTGTGTGTGTGTGGTTGTATGTGTCTTGGCAGGATGGCTAAGTGTTTGTTTGGTCTGTACATGTGGATGTATAGCTCCTTGTGTGCATATGTCTGTGTATATCTATCACTTTGAGATAAGTAGGACTTCAGTCGCTGAGACTTAACATTTAAACCCTTTGGTGTGTGTGTCACACACCTCCTTATTCCCAGTCATGAGCCCAGGTGGCAGAGTAGCTTTGAAGGGATGCAGGCCTTCTTATGAATCCCCTGGCCATCCAGGTGTGTGTGGGCTGGCCTGTCTGGCTCAACCAGAGAAGGCGCTTTTTGTCTGAGCTTTGTCAACCAGGAAATTGTCAACCATTGATCCCCATGACTACCCGCTCTCCCCCTCAGAGGGCTACCACACCTCCAACAGACTCGCCAGCTTCAGATGTGGGAGCTCGAAGAAACCAAAGCTGTCTGGAACATGGAAGAATTGTAGAGGGGGTGATGCAATGGTGCAGGAGGTGCAGGAGGAGTGGGTGGGGATATGGGCTCCTGTAGGTAAGCAGGAGCAGCTCCTCTTAGCACTAATGGGATAATTGTTTGCACTCCACAGGTGCATGTTGCCCAGATGAGGTCACAGCTCAAGTGTGGCTTTTCAGAAGTGGAGAAAGGTTGGACTTTTTCAGCTGTGAACTAAAACACACACACACACACACACGCACACACACACAGTCATGTACACGGCAATGTCCAGACAGTAATGTTTAAGTAGTTTGCATGTAGCATAAATATGAAATAAAAATATTACCAGTACTGAAGAGAAATTTGATTTCTTCAGTCTCACTTTATGTCAGTTGGTGGATGGCAGTCACCTCAGTACTCATATATGACAGCTAGGCTGCCAGCTAAACTTTAGAAATAAGCAGAAGATGTCAATGCTGATAAGCAGCTGTTTCTTTAGACTATGACATAAACTTCTCCTCCAGTTTTTTTTTTTACATAATGTATGTAGCAAGCATATAGTGAAAAATACACACTACACATGTGCCTACATGCACTGTGCATTAGCAATGGCAATACACATGTAGACGTCACTTGCATACTCACTGAGAGATGACCACATAAATAGAGATACCCTTCTCCACTATGGTGTTATTTTTTCTGCCTGATGCTCTCATGCAGGTATTTTCCTTATGACATTTCCTGTGCTTTTGAATCAGTCGTTGTGTCTATCCTTTACTGCATCTTTGGGAAGAATGCCTTGATATGTCTCATTTTTCTTATCCACAGGTATTTAAAAGACATCTTGTAGTCTGTTGGACTCAACAAGCAGATAGATGGTACACAAGATACAAAGGTTATTTTAACAAAAGAAAAAAAAGATCAGATGCACAGTAGTTCCCAGAAAGGAGTTTTGTATTAGCTACAGATGAAACTGTGTGCCCAACCTTGCTCGAAAATTGCACACCCATAATGAAATGAGTATATCTCTGCAACCACGAGGTCTGTTTGAATACTTTTGGTGTCATATGGAAGGGAACACTTGTCAGATTTGTTCAGATGTGTAATTATCAGTATATGTGTTACTGGTGGGGAATAAAATTTCAACAACAAAAATTTCAGCCTTGCCTAAAAAAAAGCATTTTTATAATGAATATCTCTTAAGAATAATACAGAAGTAGCCCTAAAGCTTCATGAAATCATAATAAAACATGTTAACAATTTCTCTGCAATAGTTTAATCTGATAAACTGAAGCACAACAACATTTGAGAGATTTTAGTACAGTAAAGTCCAGGTGAGGATTATTGCACACTATTATTAGACACTATGTGTATCTATTTCATTTATTCAAAAACAATAATTAAGTGGAACGTTTTGTATCTACCACCCGAAAATTCAGCTATTTCCTCCCTAAACGTCAATGCAATTTTTTTGCTCTATCTCCACAACGGATTGGTCAATTTGAGTGATTGGCACCTTGTTAGAGCCAGTAGAATGATGCCACACTCGCCAAAATGAGCTCGACAACACAATTAGCCAATCAGAATCCATAGAATGCCGTGTGGGAGGGAGGTAAGGCTGCTGCTTTGGGAGGTGTTAAATTTCTCCCCTGGGTCCTCCACAGAGATGCCGGGAATGATTTCAATGTAACACAGGCATCCATCTTAACACAATGGAATATGAATTTACCAGTAAAATACAGTTTTTCACGGCAAAACAACAAAGGTAAAACCAATTTTTACAGTTATCGTTTGGCGAAGGGATTTCTGCTTTTGCTGTGTTTTAGCTTCAATTTTTCGAATACTTTGTCGTATCGTAGCAGTAGAGCCAGAAAGGCAGCGAGTGGGTTGACACAGCAGTGCTGTGTGGACTTTAATGTTTAATAATTTATTTAGTTGTCATTTTTGTTGTGTTTATATAGTCTTGTAGCCCAAGCTCTGCTCTTTGATTTGATGTGGAATATCACTATATTCTTTCGGTGTTACTGTATTGTTTCACGCTCTTCTTATTAATCATTCCCCAAAGTCCCCAAATTTGGGGACCTTCTGGCCCAAAAGGTTTTAATTAAGTTCCACTTTCTTAAATTTGACCCTAGTTATCGATTGTTTCACATATTTTACCTTATCAGCAAATGAAATTTGCTCAGGTGCCAATTGTCCAAATAACGTTTTACACTATTTCTGAATTATTTCAGGTCAACAATGAACTGCTGAAGTCCTACAAGTTTTGAGAATAAAGGGACACTTTACAATCTACATTTCCATTTCCATGAATGAATGACTATGTCTGCTGATGAAGATACATTAAAAACTACACAGAGAGGAAATGTACGGCAAGCGGAGTGGAAATTGTTTTGTCAGCTGCTACTTCAAGGTCAACAGTGAACTGTCGAGATAAAACACAACACACCATGCATACTTTCAGGTTGATAGATTAGCATTTCTCAAAAGTGACATTTATGAGAAGCTGTTTCTGTAGCATTTTTAAACTTACGTACTCGGGGTCTGAAATTGTACTTGTTCTCACTGTCCCTCTTGCTTCTGGGGTTGTATATATGCACCTTTTGTGCTTTCAGTTTTGTCTCTTATTGGCCATTAAGTTCTGAGTGATTTTATGGCTGTTTTGCAGTACTCTGTTTTCACAAAGGAAAATCATATATCACCATGCTCCCCTGTCCATAGGGAGGTCAAAGTCCCAGGCAATAGCGAGTTTTATGTAAGGGAAGTGGAGGCAGGGGGCCCAGGGCCCACACTCATCAAGGGGCCCTGTAAGGGAGCCGATATGATCACATCCTATATTTTCTTCTTTTTTCATAAATTAATTTTTTACTGTTTGCACAGATTGCCACATTATTGTATGCCACTGGAATAAAGTCAGCATTACTGATGGGCTTGAATGAGCTGAAGTCAGTCACCACACACTTTTTGCGACAGTCAGAGATTTTCATCTCTGGTATTCGGCTAGGAACAGGGACTTTAACCTGGTCACGCCTAGAAGATGACCCATCCTCCTCAACAGGTGGAGTCACCAGTTAGCCTCACCCAAAACTGCATGCCTGTGGGAGGAAGCCAGAGCACCCAACAATTTACTGGTCCCCTCAGCCACAGATGATATTTGGAGCAAGATGAGCTATTGTGTTTTACTAATCGACACATCAGCAGGGCAGTTAAAGTTCAGAGAGGAAAAATGCTAAGTGTTTTCTGCAGTGATTGTACATTAAAACAGGTTTAGAGCACTCAAGTGCACTTTAGAAACTATAACGTGGAATTTAAAAACAATCCTTCAGGCCCGTCTCTCATGTGAACGATGCTTAGGCACAATGCCACAGTGCAGACTGAAGTCACAATGGGAGACATCACAGAGTCACGGCCTGTAAATGTTAGCTTTAGTTTCTTTTACATCAACAGTTTACCTATCTCTAATTGGAACATGGCCCCCCTCCCTCTTCTCTCTATCTAAACACGTAGACATGCACACACACACACATATGCTTCGACGTGCAGCTATTGTCACACAGCCAGGCGTGCACATACACATCCAGTGGAATTATGGGAACATCTGGAGGAGCTCATCCAATGCACAGACAAACGTGTCCTGGAGAGCACCAAAAGAACCATCAGAGAGGCTTCAAACAGCCTGCCACTGCTAACACAAACACACACACATACACACACACCTCTTGGCTACAGAGGTAAAGGCCAGTTCAGATGAGTAGAGGAACAAAGAGCGCCTCATTGCACTCAGTGATATTGCAGCACTTAAGGTTAACTATCTGAGTACTGAGTACAAGGGCCGTCTTTCTTCTCTGCTAGCACCACATCTACATGTCCACATACGCCATGCCAGCGACCAAGGCTCACAGGGAGACAAAGACAAAGGCCATTGGGAACTTCTCATGAAACAGTTTCAGTATGTCAGGGTCAGGTTGTCTGGCCCCTGACAAGCCCCTATAATACCAAGAGCACAGTGAGGAAGACGTACCAATATGTACTGTATGTGGATATATGATGAACAGTGTTATACTGCTGACGAGAAGAGATGTTTTAAAGACAAGCACAGCCAATGGCAAAGAAAGAGATAAAATAGGTTTTTAATATAATACCTAGAAGGATTACATGAGATGGACCTTGCGATGTCGATAACACTGCCAACAGTAATGGAAAATTTAAAAAATTGACTTTTCAAAAGAGCAGTACAAAGTGGAGAAATTTGTAGGTTCTTTCCAAAAACATGCATAGATGGACTGTCCTTTCCAGAGGTGACACAATGTTTGCCAAAGTGGTCCACCAATTCAGCACCTTAGCTGCCAATAAACCAGTCAAATCAAGAGTGTAATTAGGTTTATTTGTATAGCTCAAACAGGAAATCTCTTATGGATTCAGCCTTACAGTACATACTCATTCTTTCTCTTCTCAAAGACACAATTTCTATTTATATTGTAGAATTTCATTTTAAAAACATGATTTGCTCACACAGCTCTATAAAACAATGTTGTTTCCTAATGATAAAGTGACTTTTAAGAGAATCTTGATTATGTCTTTCTATTCTTCTTTTCACTTTTGCCATCTCCGTTTGGCTGTCAGACATGGCAGCAAAACAGTTTATCATTATCACCCCCTCTCACCTGAGACCTCACCTCTTGCCTCCTTTCTCGCTCTACTTCCTGACTCCCCCTCCTTCCACCCTCTCGGCCCTTTCACCCTTCCTCTCCCCTGCCACTACCCATCCCTTCACACATTCTCTCCTCCTCTGCCTCCCCCTCCTCACCTCCCTACCACCTAGTGAGCACATTTCCTTACTCCCTCCCTGCCAACAAAGGGGGGAAAAAAGCTTTTACTCATTAGTGGATGACCCTTGCCCCTAGGCCACATTTTAAGAGGCTCTACTTGACTCCTGACATGGCCGTCAGCAATCAAAACATGTGCGTTCAGTGCATATAGACCTGGAAAAGTGGAGGGAAAGGCCACTGTGTATTGATGCTTGGCTCAATGTGTGTGTGACAGCAGTCTGACAGGAGACAGGCAGGTTCACTAACTACTGCAAAACCTCTGTGGTGGTTCCTCTGTCCCTGGACCAGACCCCAGGGATGGTTACCCACAGTGGAGATGGATTGCTTGCTTGCTGTTTTGCTCACTCCTCATGTGGCCCATTTGCAGGAGCCTGATTAGCTTTATAACAATGTGTGTGTTTACTCATAGAGTAAAGTGAATGGTTTAAGCATAGCGTGTCAGAGTCTGCATGTAATGGTGTTGATGCTTTTCTAATTGTTCGCAGAAGTTGCATGTGGTAAGCTTGTTTAAGATCTGATGTGTTTGTGTTTCTAATTTCACCGACAGGATGCAAACACACATACTCTGTTTATCTCATTGTTGGCCTCACTGCCTTGAATGCACGCACACATGCACACACATTCTGGATAAAAAAAAAAAAAAATATTCAAATCATTTTTCATCATTCTATTCACCAGATGTTTGTTTTGAAAAATGCCAGAAAAACAGTAACAAAGTCAACCTGAGAATGTTAGTTTACTCCAGGCTCTTCTCTGCCCAGGTCAGTCTTTTAATGAGGAAGCTGACAGCATGTTCCCTAAGGCAATGTGCTGCTACTGTAGTAATAGCCCTTCAATGCTGACAGATTCATGCGCGCGCCTCTTTTGATGTGGCTCTCTCCTCCTGCTTCGACCTCGACTCATCTGCTTTTGAAAAGTTTTCTTCCAAGGAAAATTGAGCTTTTCAAAGGACAGCAACCAAGCAATTAAGGTCCTCTTTTACCTGTTTTACTATGTGGTAATGTGGCATATGGTACTGTACATCTGGGTGTCTCTGACACTAATATAGACATGTCAGCTCCTAATATGGCAATGGAGGAGGCATATTGTTGCTTTTGCATTTTCAAAACAGAATTTCATGAAATACAGTATAATCAATAATATTTCAAACCGAGTTGAACAATTATTTTTACATATTTGGAAGAGAAATGCGATAAGAAAACAAATGATGCACACAGCTTTGGAAGGTCTAAAAATTTTGAACTGTAAGAAAATTATTAGGGGACAAGAGAGGGTCAAATATATAAAACATCTCCCTACACACCTCATGACACTCGAGTGGAGTCAAATAAGTCAATCCAGTCAAAGAAAAGTAGAAGCTGGAGAAGAATTTGCTTTTCACAAAACTTAACAAAGCTTCTTCTGTCTATTAGCTAGTTGGAGTTGGAAGTTATGAGTGAGAGCTTGAGGTCAGGGTCAATGTTTGGCCCTGAAGGGAGCAAGGCTGGATCAGCGGGACAAGGTTGTAGGTGGAAGTCTTGTCTGGGGCTTGTCTTTATCCGTTCACCGTCAAGCCTCTGCATTTAGACAGTGTTTATTTTTAGCCTCTGCATCAATGCTTAGCACGAAACCCTGCAATATTCACAAACTGAGCTGCAGCAGTGACATGTGGCCACCAGACTCCTCCAGACCTCTTTCTCCCGGCCTTCCTGCTCCTTCCTAAACTCCCCCTACCCTCCACCCCCTGTGCTGCTCCTGCTGTTCCTCTGAAAACATTGTGTCCCATG
The DNA here is from genome assembly GCF_900324485.2 of Mastacembelus armatus. NCBI lineage: Eukaryota > Metazoa > Chordata > Actinopteri > Synbranchiformes > Mastacembelidae > Mastacembelus > Mastacembelus armatus. Next base: position 6,896,692 of record NC_046654.1, on the reverse strand, counting down.
GCATGAGCAAACAGCCATCTTTCCTGTGAACCCATAGAATGGCAGGACCCCCCTCTTTTGCAAAGCACATAAGACATCCCAGCCACCTTTCAGTCTAACTCAGAGCTGGTCCAACAATCCTTGAAGTTCGCTTTCTGTGACCTTTAAAGGTATTTTAATGGCCCTATCTCCCCACTGTTGGAATATTTCATGGGGCAGGGTAATTTCATCTCTGTGAAGTGAAAAGGACTAATCCCGCTTGAATAGGCTACCATCTAGTGTTTAAAGTCATTATGGCTCACAACAAAAGTTTCAAAGTCTCCCCTCCACACTAGGCGGGATTATCATAACATAGTCATGTTTTCATGCCAAAGCTGCACCTCAGAAATTACTGTCAGAACATTACAACCTGCTGCAGTCTGAAGTAAACCTCAAAAATAATTTAATTAGTTGTGCTTCACCAACAATGTGCTTACAGGTACAAATTAAATGTGCTTTTTTTAGTTTTAATGTGTCTTTCAGCTGCAGAGATACATAAGACAATTTGCTTTGGATTTGGAGACACTTTGGATTTTTAGCACCTCCTCTCTTCTCTCTTTTTCACGCTTCATCTAAGTGCAAAAGTGTTTGCCAGATAATTGCGTTCCAAATATAACCAACTGGTAGATACTGACTACTAAAACACATTGAGAAGATCACTCTCTCCTTTGCCTAAATGTAACTGTACACTGGGATACTCAGAAAAGGTCAAACAGAACATCAATATCACATACATTATAAAAACATCATCAAAACTTTCAACATGCTGGACACTCGTCAAATTAAATTCCTTCAGTTCTGTTGTATTGAGGAGCAGTCCGAAATCTCGTAAATATCTGCATGCATTTAAAAATACGTAAAAATAAAGATCTGTCAATTTATGTCGCAATCTGCAGGGGCATGTGTGTTTGTGTGAAACTGGCACCCAAACATATATAAGTGGCAAAGGTGCTTCTTTCCTGTTATGTAACGTGTGTAGCAGGATCTAGAGCTGACATTCAAAAGAAATAAATATTACAAATATGTGATAGATGTAAGATCTTCTTCTTTCTTCTTTTCCTTTCGGCTGCTCCCTTCAGGGGTCGCCACAGCGAATCATCTGCCTCCATTTAACCCTATACTCTGTATCTTCCTCACCCACACCAACTTCCTCATGTCCTCCTTCACTACATCCAAGAACCTCCTCTTTGGTCTTCCTCTAGGCCTCCTTCCTGGCAGCTCTAACCTCAGCATCCTTTTACCAATGTAATGTGATGTAAAGGATAAATATTGCAGGGAAATGTTTGCATGTTTTCTGCTGCTGCTTATTTGTCTCAGTCACTCTCCCATGGACTCTGGATGGTGGTGTCACGTAATCAAGCCCCAACTCTCAAACCAGGTGATGACAGGATTATTGTAGTTCCCTGAGGGGTTATGGCTAGTGTGTTAAAACGTTATATAGGCCCTGATGGTTTAGAAGTGAGTAACAGCTCTGGGGACTGCTCGTCACAGTCTCCAGAAGACTCCCATGGATGTGTGAGGTCTTTGTCAAGCTTGGCATTTGTCTCCCTCACTGCTGATAGTGGAATACAGTAAATATTTGAGAGTTATTGCTGGGATTGGATTAATTACATGCAGTCTTGAGTTTCTGCAATGCATCTTTTGTTCCCGGAGAAGTCACACAACATTAACAAGCTGTCAAGCTGTGAACTGACATGGTTTGTCTCAGTGACTTGTTGTTGGTTTGCCTAACATTCTCTGTGAGTGTGAATAAGTGTGTGTTTCTGTGCCTCTGTATTAATGCACATTTCAGTCTACACAGACTTAAACCTGTGTATTTTTATGTTCTATAAGTTGAGTGTGTGTGTATATATATGATAGAAAGAGAATAAGCTACAGAGACAGTGACAGTGGGAGTAAAAAAAAAGGGGTGAAGTTACTGAGACTTAAGACTTGCTTGACTAAACCAAGCTCTTGTACATAAATTGACATGTGCAATTAGGGAGATGTACACAGTCCCCCTGGTCTGTTTAAGATCTGAAATAGTTTCCTAACAGCTTCAAGATGCCCTGTTTTGGCTTTGGTTTCAAATGGGCTTTGACCTTGCTGAATAATGGTGCTGGTGAAGTTCTCCCCGTATTCTTTGGCTAAAGTCCACCAAACATGACAAAACAAAAACCAGAGGCTTCGACTTTCACTGGAATCTTATGAATGGTGAATGAAATTGTGTCCTGAAGTTGAATTTCTAACAGTAGATTTTGCAAGGTGGCCATGAACACTTTGATTTTGGTTTCCTGTTTTTCTGGTTATAAAGGTGGAAGGAAACATTAAAAGTGGATCAGCCTGGAACCATTCACAATGAAATGCTTCTGGGCTCTTGCTTTTTTTTCTCTTCTTTGTTTCTAGTTAATTTATTCTTGCTTTTCCTTTTTTTTCCTTTTTTTTGCAATTCATGACATCTCCTTGATTACAGTCAGTGCTTTTTTTATCAGCAGCAAAGAGTGGCACACTGTACCTACAGAATGGCATCTAATGGGTTAAAGACAGCTGCCAACATCTGTAGCTGTGGTCAGCTTTTAATTGTGAGGCCCAGCAAGTGAGCGAGCAGCATGGTGGAGAGGGGGGGCTGGCAGGCTGCATATTTTAGCCGAGTGTTCACAGAGTAGCTTTCCGGCTGGCCATGTGGACTCAATGATGGTGTGCTGCACTCCTATGAAATATTAAATCTGCTTGGCCCCCAAGTGCGGAGAGACCACCTGCAAGCAAGCGTGGCATGTAGTGAGCCTGGAGATCAGATGTCCCTTAGCAATACACATGCACAAACAGACACACACATCTAAGCATGAGGAAAAAAATCTAATCACCAATGTCCCGATACGGAATAAACCCATAGACTGCATTGAACATGTAAACACTCAAACTAATGTAAGAGGATATATCTCTACCGAAATGATTTCCTGCCGGCACTAGAGAGTATTTCTGCAGATTGCAGAATTATTTTTATTTTTAAAATTTCTGTGTTACGCTTCATTCCTAGGTTTCAATTTACAACCATGCTAAAATGGAAAAGCTGAATTTGTCTGTGTACCTCTAGTGAACAATGAGTACATATTTCAGTCCCTCTTGAAATGATCTGCAAAAGCAAGAATCACAATGACGATGAAAAAGTTCACCAAAAACAAAGCACTACTTCCAACAAGAGCTGAAAAGAAACATAAGTCTACTTCGAAAACCAGCCAAGAGGACAACGGGTGCTTGTCATCTGCTGTCCCCTTTAGGGCCTCGTTCATTTACACACTGTGCAGTTGGTCCTTGGTCTCCGCTCTGCTCCCCTTAGGCATCCCTGCCTGCCCAGATGTGCAGATGTTTAAGTGGAGCGGTAATGAAAGCAGATGGCCTGCATATCCTCAACATGAACAGAAGGGGTCAGCATTCTGCTCTTGAGGAAGGAACTGACTGCCTAGATAGTCTAATTTTACAGCAGGTTCAAGAACAGTTTAGTTTCTTAATACTTGACTTTTAAACCATTTAAAGTAGTCACAGCAAAACTAACTATGATTATAATGTGACAAGTTCTGTTTTAGTTCTGTTTTTTACTCTATGAATCCACTGATGTGCTTCCATCTGTGATGTCATGTGAGCGTTGGAACTAACAGAAAACATGCAAACAGCCCACACTAGTTTTATGCACTAAGCCAAACACAGTTACTCGGATATGAAACAGAAAGATCTATGCAACATGTTTCTCTGTGTGTTCAAATAGAGAAATAAACAAGTTTCACTTGTTATGCAAGTTATACAAACACAGTTATTATGAAATCTCATTGAAGTTGTAGTGATTGGGTACATTATAAAATGATGGAAATTTAAACTTTTTGATCATGCACAGTAATGAATTATTTAAGTGCAGAGTTGGTTTTATTATTATTTTTTTATTACATGTGTGACAAACTCATTGTTTATGGTTCAGATTTAAGATACAATGTTAAAAACAGACCTCTATATTTCGTTTGTAAAAATTGGATTAATGTATTAAAACATAACTGACCAATACCTAATCAAAACATAACGAATCAATTAATAAACTAGTTGTTTGTTGCAGCCCTAAAGCTAATCCTTTAAACACACATTTAGAGCCCTATGAGCTTCATGTCTGGGCATTTCATATACACTAGTGACATCATGTGGTCATTCTGTGTCAATGAATCCTTCAAAATAGCCTATATGCTTTTACTATTCCTCCTGATATTTGTCCATTTACTGTGTAGCGAATCTAAATATTTATATGTAGATATATAGAATATTAAAGTATTTATGATGTCTGGTTTATGATTAATATCATAAATCATCTTTTATAATTTCATAAACACTAGGAGCACAGCCTCTACCTCACACTGTAGACTGACAGCAATGCTCTCCATAGGTTGGGTCACACATGATACATATTTAGCAATCGAAGCAGAAACATAAGAACAATTCATAAGTCAGTGCATAAGTTTCAGGTCATTTCAGGAAGGGAACCAGAAAGAGTTTTAAGGTATTTATGGTTGGGGGTGACTAGCAGGGAGTCTGTCCATTACAAAGGGTTCTCCTAGTTAGAACCAATGTGTTAATTCTGTTGTCTGCTTGTGATCTTTGGTTGAGATGGCTGTGCCACCTCCTGTTGTTGCCCTCACAGGTCACTCAGCACCTGGGTTACTAGTTTCACTACAATCAATTGTTTAAGTGTAAAAAACTCTTTCATCAGTCTTGGAATGTGAAAATATACTAGAATTTCACATTAATCCTGCCTTGGGTCCTCTACAAATTCGAACATAGCTGCAGACAATGGTCTTCCATACACCCGAGATTCATTTTACTATCCACACACTCATCAGTGCTAACTTTTACTGTACTGTAGTATTAAAATAACTAAAATGGGACAAAATAATGTTACAGATTTAAACCTAAAATAGTTTTGAATAGAAACATGTAAATTGTACATGCACTTCAGCTGCTGACAGTAATGTCTAATGACTGTCTTCCTTTAGATTTTTCCATTAAATCATCCTTGAATAACACAGCGAAAATGGGCTATTATCTTCAACTGCCATATTAACTTAATATTAATTAATAGATTAATAGATTGCTGTTAGAAGCTTCTCACAGCAATAAGAATTGCAAATGGGCAAAAAATAAGGTTGGAATTTCCCTTTGCTATTGTGAACTGAGAAATTTGTTTGCAGACAGTGGAAGGTGGGAATATCACAACCTTTCATCTCCTGGATTTTGGATTGGTTGAAGAAGACTGATCACAGTAGCATCATATTCATTGTGTCATAAAGGGATTAATCACAGCCACACAGAGATAAGAAAAAAGAGACAGAGGTTACCAGCAAAATCTGAAACATGTTCATGTTAGTGGCTCCTATTAGAACCTGATTAAAGATACAAAAGATTGAATATCAGTGGCAGATATTTCTATTCTAGGTTCCTTTGAGGAAAACTTTGTATTTAATACTTGTAATATCCATGGAGTGTGCCAGGTTTAGGCGGCAATAAGTTGCATGTTTACAGACACTGCATTAGCTGTAATATGCATGAGCTCAAATCAAAGTGCTTAGTTATTTTTTTAAGAGAAGAGGTGACACAATGCTGCCTAAACATAATGATTAGGGTGAGTGGAAAGCAAAAGTGAATGGCTAATGAATATTTCATAAATGTTAGTAGCACTTACTGGACACAAGGCCTGATTGATGGCAAAGTGGCTATAAAGGCTTGGATGCTGTAGGGCCCTGGCCTCCTTTCATACCGGTGCTTACTTCAAGCATCATTGTTAATCACAGAATAAAGATGTATTTAGGTGAAGAGCTCTTCATTAATGTCTGTCTTTAAACAAATGGAACTGTCAGGATTTGCTCACTGGGGAAAAGGAGTTTTAGGTTTGAGCGGAGGGAATGAGGTTTCCAGTGTTTATTAAAAGCACAAAGTAAATGCTGAGACTTGCAGTTTCAGGTCAGAGCAGGCAATACAAAATGCAAATTTAGGAATTTTCAAAACCATTACCATAATTACCAAGCGAAAATCAAATCAGAAACCAGGTTCAGACAGAAAACTAAGGAAAACCCAGGAAAAGATAATGAGTAGCAAGTAGAAGTAAAGAAAACAAAGTCAGCCTTAATACTGAGTCAGGTCAAATATGCAAATAGTGTTCTCCCACAAGGTCCTGGTACAGAACTTAAGAATCAAGTTAAGCATTCATAATTTTAATGTGTCCATAAGAAATCAAGTAATATCTTTTAAACTCAGACCAAGTTATTAGAAGACAGATGAGCTCTGCAGGATTCCAGTCAGGCATTCAAAAAGCAGGTAATGCCTTTAGGAGTCCGATGAGTTCAGGGGTATCTGATAGCTTCCAGATAGCATATTAACTCTCAGGAAACAGGTTAGCTTTCAGATTCAGAAAAACGGGTTTGGTCCACAGTAGTCAGATGAGACACTGAGGAAACAGGCTAAGTCCTCAGGGGTCAAGAGACCTTCAGCAGTCCAATGAACTCTCAGGTATCAGGTTAATTCGCAGGCACAGGTTAGCTCTGAGAACAAATTAACTTTCTCAGGAGTCAGGTGAGGCATTCAGGAATCAGATGAGGTTTCAGGTAACTGGTTTGCTTGCAGGAACAGCTCAATGAAAAATACAGCTGGTCTTTTAAAAACACGAGTGGTCCAAAAAAAATGCCTGCTCCATAAAAATACATAAAATACATCTGCCCCTGAAAAATATGTCAGTCCCTGAAAAATACGTCTGGCCCTGAAAAATACTTCTGGCCCTGAAAAATACGTCTGGCCCTGAAAAATACTTCTGGCCCTGAAAAATACATCTGGCCCTGAAAAATACTTCTGGCCCTGAAAAATACTTCTGGCCCTGAAAAATACTTCTGGCCCTGAAAAATACATCTGGCCCTGAAAAATACTTCTGGCCCTGAAAAATACATCTGGCCCTGAAAAATACATCTGGCCCTGAAAAATACGTCTGGCCCTGAAAAATACATCTGGCTCTGAAAAATACATCTGGCCCTGAAAAATACATCTGGCCCTGAAAAGTACGTCTGGCCCTGAAAAATACATCTGGCCCTGAAAAATACTTCTGGCCCTGAAAAATACATCTGGCCCTGAAAAATACATCTGGCCCTGAAAAATACTTCTGGCCCTGAAAAATACATCTGGCCCTGAAAAATACGTCTGGCCCTGAAAAATACATCTGGCCCTGAAAAATACAACTAGTCTCTTGAAAATACGACTCATCCTGAAAAATATGACTGGTCTCTGGAAAATAGGAGTGGGCCATAAGAATACGACTGGTCCAATAAAATACAACTGGTCTCTTAAAAATACAAATGATCTGTGGAAAATACGACTGGTCTCCAAAAAATATGATTGGTCTCTGGAAAATACGACTTGGTCTCTGTAAAACATGACTGGTCTCTGAAATATATGACTGGTCTCTGGAAAACATGACTGCTCAATGAAAAATAAGTCTGATCTTTGAAAAATGCTCAAAAATATGTCTGGCCCTGAAAAATGCGACTGGTCTTAGAGTCTAAAGGTGGTCAGAGTTATTATATTCCACACTATCTAGTTATGAAACCTGCTGTACTGTGAAGTATGGAATCTCCACTGGATTAAAACGTGGGTTTGACAATATTTGAATAAACAGCATGAGTTTTTAGTATTGGTACATCAGCTGGTCAAATGTCTTTGTGGAGTAAAATCAAATCCACTGTCTGCCCTCTGTCACAACTGCTGTCACCCAAGAGATTTTCAGAAAGGGCCTTTGCCAACTGGCAGATTCAGTGATGCTGTGAGCGTCAAGTGGTGTTTATGTCACAGGAGAAACATCCAGATAGTGCATACAGCCTCTGTGGCCTATATATACATTTATTCCCTCTTACTGAAGTTTCTTGTTCCAAAATAATTTATTTTCACTTAAAGTTAATTTTTAGCAATGACACATGTAAGCACTCATATTTCTCGCAAGGTGGCAGCAGAGGGTTACTGGCGTTTGTCCGTTTGCCCATAAAACTGAAGGGCTTCCTGTGCACCTGCTGTCTCTGAGCCAAATGTACAGTACACTCTGCAGGATAGAAGACAACTGGCCATTTTATAATGTGCCTGAATTCCTCTCTAAAACTTTTGACTATACTTATACCAGAGTCTGACACAATTAGACATTTACACAGCAGTTTTATTTGGACAGTCTGATCAATGTTGTACACATTATTATGTTCTATATATGAGCCTACATATCACATGACAAAACACTGCTGCAGAGCTATTCCGTGTTGCTGAAAGATGCAGACACTGACTTGTCCTTGAAATATATTTATGAATGAGCCCAGGCCCAGACTCTCTCTCCTCCCCCTCTCTCCTCGTTTGGATAAATGTCACGGATTAACGGGCGAATCAGTGAGTTTTGTCATTCAAGACGAGGTAAGACTGTCATTTTGTTGCCTTGGAGACTACAAATCAATACCATCATGCACGATGTTCTTGTCCATCCCCAATGAGAGGGCTCGGTGGCTACTATCGTCATCGAGGTTGGGAGGGAGGAGTGTATGGGAACATGGGGGGGGGGCGGGGGCCTCGTCGAGTCACCTGCGCTGTGATTGGCTGCTGCTGATAATGAGCTGCCATTGAGGATTTCTGGGCTGTGTGGAGGGGGGCGTGGCTCCGGCTGCACATGTACACGCCTCTTCCATAAATGATCAACGCAAACTGCGGCGCTGATCAGACGCACCAACTCGAAGAGCTGCGTTTTGTTCTCGGACTGTGGCACAGATACTTTTGGTTTGTTGGAGCGTCCGGTGCAACCTACAGGAAGAAAATAAATAAATAAATAAAACCACAAAAAAAGAAAGAAAGACGTAGTGAGACGTCACTGACTGCAGTTAGATTCCCTAATCAGCAGAATTGATAGCAGGTGTGAATTCATGTCTGTATTTTCCCAGATATACCGGTGAGTACTCGCACCTTTTCTTTCCTCTTTCACCTGCTTACATGTGCGAGCAGCAGCACTTCTGTCTTGCTTTTGTGCTTTTTCTCAGCTGCTTGATTAAACGTTACTAACTCAAGTATCAAACAATAAATTTATTGGCTTTGCAAAAACCAGGTAATAACCGTGAAGCTTGTCGTCTGCTTGTGGTTTAATTTGCTTGGTGATTTCCCTCAGAATGAGCCACCTTTGCTGCTACACCCCCTCATGTTTCCTTTAAGACTTTCTGTGGGGTGTTGCCCCTGAAATTGGAAATGTCAGTGCACCGATTGGAAAATAGAGAATTCTAGGTCTCACCTTTTTTCCCCCCTTAGGTTTTTCTGGTTGTCAGGTTACAGCTTGATAAATATTTCTGCCACTTCTGAAAGGTCACAGTGGTTCCATGCAGATTCATTTTCAGGCTGTTTCTAGTTTGGGGTGAAATGTGCTTTAATCCCCTTTTCAGGGCCTTTTTTTGAACCATGAAGACCATACTTTGCTGCCACCTGAAACATTTGCATGGACTGAAATGCTGCTTATATTGTTTGTTTTTTCTGGCCTTTTAGTGCTGCAGGTGCAGTGTAGTTGAAGGACAGATGCAGATTGCTATAAATGTAGTGTCATTGTTACCTTTGCTAAGCATCGCACTAATACCTTGATGCACTTCTCGACACAGGCGTAGGGAGTAAGTAAACTCTTTTATTTGAGCCAGTCTGTCTGTAGTCTTATCTGTGTCTGTTTTCCTGCTTGTAGAGAAGAGGATATGCAAGTTGCTTTGAAACATTGTTTTGCGAGCCACTGTTCAAACCTCAGTGAGCTTCTGGCTGTTTCTTCCAGGAAGTTCAGAATCAACCTCTTTACTGTAACCACACTTTGCTTTCTTGCCTGCGCTTACTCACAGTAGGTCTATGCTTTGCTGTTCTCTTACTTTTATATATATATATATATATAAACTAAACTAAAAACAGTTTCACCTTTTCTTTAGTGGTTTATTGCAGTGGCATGTTTAGAATCTGTTTGAGCATGATTTGGGATTTGGAGCAATATTTCTGTCTTCAGTGGATTTCTGTGTGGACAGGGCATTCTATTCCTGACCCCATATATGCAAGTTCCTGGACATATGGTCAACAGGATTTTCACTCCCATCAATTAGATTACTATAAGGTGCTCGCTCTGTGAAGTGTTTTCAGTGGCAGACTCAACCAATCAGTATCTGGATGCTGCTCACTCCTGGGGGTCTTACTCACTCCCACCACCCACATACCTGCAGAGCTGTGCTACTCTGCTGGTGGACAGCTCAGTGCTGGCAAGGAACGTCAGCAGCTTTACTCTGTCACCACACAGGCTGAGATTTATGATGGTGCTAGTCAGAAATGTGAAGAGTCAGAGGGGAAACAATGTTAATTCAGGAAACGCATTCTACTTGTGCAAACAGATTGTTGCATAGACACTTGGGCTCCTGTCAGCACCACTACAGGATAAGACGAGCAAAGAGCCAGTGTGGTCTTGATGTTTCATAGTTTGGATGCAGGTGGATGAGCCTTGAGTAACTCTTAACCTTAAGACTCCTATTCTCAAGGTAGCTTTTAATTATATGATTTTAATCATAGATGAAGGCTGATATGGCAAATGGTTTTACAGACCCTGCCACACACTTGTATCTGTACATAATACATGTTTCTGTTTATCTGACTGCTGCCTACAGAGCAGACCACTGTCTGTAGCATAAAGTCAGAGATGGTAGGAATGTGGAGGCTGGAGTTTGTTTTAAATTTGCAAAGGCTGTTTAATGTAGAATGATTATCTCTCCACTGTGTACCTGCCTCTTCATCAGTCACTTGTTAGTGTATTTGTGAATTTTCCGTGCTTGGTTGTTGTAGTCTTGGCTAAAGACTAGAAGATATCATTCTCGAATGTATTAAATTTGATAACAGACTTAAAACCACCAAGCACCCACATTCAAGAAGCTGTAACCAGTTAATGTGACATCACTGCTTAAAAATATAGCTTAAGTGGCTTAATTGTAAATATAGTTGCTGACAAATTCTGTTGATTACTTAAGATCTAAAGTTTAGTACTCCTTCAATTATGTTTTGGACAAATGGTACATAACTGTCTTATGGCAGTACCTGATGTCTGTCTGTGCTCTGGCTGGCTGTGGTATTAGGAACCTGGCAGGACCAGGTATGCATGATTTGACTGGGTCAAGAGGTAAAGAGGTTTACTGCCATCTACCACAGTGGCCTGGGATTTTAATCAATGAAATCCATTTGCCTTGAGATGCTTGTCTTTACACTTGTCTACAGGGTCACGCAATCAGGCTCGACTAACCAATATGTTTCCTTTGCCACTGATGGTAGTTAACTAGACTTGGCCTAAACTTTATTAATCCGCAAAGCAAATTGCTTGGTCACAACTACTGTGGTCCATGTTAATTATATGTCATACATTTTCTGGGTTCATTACTTACACAACACTTAACATGTCCTGTCACTCCACTTTGAGAGGGACACACTCTTCAGCCCTGCTTGACACTCGATGCAGTAACAGACATGACTGTATTGTGTATGTTTGTTTGCTCCCAGGTTGACTTATGACATGTGCACCCCCACTTCCTAGTCATTGTGCCCCTTCATGTTTTATTAGGTCGATGTTCTGTTATTCTTAGCTGAGCAGGATGTTTATACAATCCCTGAACAGAAATATGACTGGCAAGGCCTGAGTGTTTATCTTTCTTTCCTTTCCCTCCCTCTCTCCCCACGTCCTCCTCTGCTCAGGTCTTCACTGTCACTGTTCATCCCTCCGTCCCTTCCTCCGCTTCTTTTTGCATGCCTGCCTCACCCTCCTCTGCACCTCACTCAAGAATAAAATAAGTTCAAGAGTAGCTCCAGCTGACATTTTTTTCCATGTTAAACCTTGCGTATCCTTCAAGCCTCCTTTATTTTATTTTTGGATATCCGGCTATTGTTTTGGCCAAGTATGCTGTGTCTACTGACTTCTGCAGTAGAGGTTACTTTACTGTGATTCAACCAGAAGCTTTTTGAATGTTCACATATTTAGTGCCACTTTACAACCTGCTATGGATTCTGTGTTTCCTCCCCATAAGGGTATGTGTAAATTTAGGGGATGGAAAAACTGATAAATTGCCATTGTTTCAGGGGTTAATGGTCTCTAGGTATTATCTCCAGGTAGTTACTCATGTCACTATTTTTTTTCCCCTCCCTAATCATGAATTTGTGTTGATTCTGACATTAAAAAAGAAACACACACCCCCATAAATGTGTATTTGTGTATCGTGTGTGTATGTACACATATACATACACACGTGTATTTGTGTATCGTGTGTGTATGTACACATATACATACACACGTGTATTTGTGTATCACACCCAAACACAAAATCTGTTTTCAAGAGACAAGTACACCGCTAAACATTAGTTTGATTGGAAATGCTTAAAGGATGTAGATACAGTATGCAATGAGATCTAAAAATCCTGAGGCTTTTACCTTCAATTATTTAATTTACAGGCGGGGACAATGTGAGGTCTAATATATTCAAGTAACATTCACAGGACAAAATTTTAATGCTAAATTATAGTGAAACTATGTCAGAAGTGTCAAAGTCAGTGAACTGTCAGTAACAGCAGTGTCTGAACACTGCTGGAATTGGCAGACTAAATAAGGATGTAGCAGCAGCAGCAGCAGTAATTGGTGAATTAATTCAATTGAGCACGTTTACATAGTCACACCTTATTTTAAAACTATGTTTTGAACTCGACCATGGTAGAATGTCTGCTGTCTCAAAAAATAAACATTTTTAAGATGCAAATTAGGTCATGCAAAACTCACCCTTCCAAAACAAAAGTCTGTTGCATCAGATAATGTGAGTGTGTGTGAGTTTGTCATGTTCTGTTTTCTTTGTCCTATATACCCAGTGACCACACAAACCACAAGCCTGTGGGTATTAACCACAAAGCACCAGGCTTGAAATAAAGTGTGAGAAGGTTTCTCAATATTTTGTCTCAAGACAGCATCTGCGCCAGTCCAGAGACCTGCTTTGTCATTTTTATCAAATCTTTACTACAACAAAGCTCAATGGTGAATGTAGTGAACATGGATTAACAGAATAGTTAATTTAACCTGAAATGGAAAGTCCAACTTTGGAACTAAGTACATGAAGTTCCACTCGAGTCAAATACCGCAGCGCGCCCCAGCACTCTCACAATGACTGTGTTCTCCGGTTGCTAATGCAAGAGCACATCATCGTGTATTCAGAAACAGTTACCTTATGCAAGCTACATCATGAGCTGTGCAGCTTTGCAGCGCATTAGCACAGCAGAGCATGGGTGCTTGCTGTGTTGTGGTCAAGCTTTGTCAAGTATAAACAAAACTGTTGAACATGTGATTGGAGCGAAAACAACCCTTACTTTTAAACTTTGTGTGAGTGCACTGCAAGTGGTTTCATATGTATGGTGATTGTTGGTCTACTTTTGTTGCTTGCTGTCATTAATGGATTTATGATTTATGTTATCATTTAGTATCGGTTTGCTTTAAACCACATGTACATTGATGCATGTTGATATTTCCCATGTCAGTCAGCTAAAGAATCTTTTTCAGTGCTGAAAGGGTGTAGTGTAGTGTTTTTTTTTCCTTAGGATGTCAAGCTAATGTACCCAGAATTTGTTGTTTTTTTGTTTTTGTCTTATGTAGACCACTGTCATCTGATCAAATAGCTTCTTTCTTTTTTCCTTTCAACCCTGCAGTCCAGTGTTTGTGCCCAGCCTAGAGATGACTGAGGTGATGATCAGCAGCACCCCCATGGATGACATGAGGCTCAGTCCCAGCAAGGACAGACTCTCCTTCCAGGTAGGACACAGCCACACATGATTCTGTGTATGATGGCCATTTTATATCAGTCCATACCATCCTTTCGTTATCATGAATGAGATTGATGTCATAAGGAGGAGAAGGAGAAGACACTTTTTTTTTTTTTTGGAGCAGTGTTTGCATTTAGTATGGGTTGTTGGGTTTTAATATAAAATACCCCATGCTACATTAAAATGACATTATTACTGATCTGATTGTTTATACAGTAAGAGTATCCAAAGGCCACATTTAAAGCAAGATACAGAATTACAATGCTACAAATAAACCTTAGCACAAAACTATACTATAAGAGTATGTTAGTTTGTTAAGCCATGTAGAAGAAATTGTAATTTATCATGGGCTGTCACAAAAATAAACCCTAGAGATGAAAGACCTAGGAAAAGCAGCCATCACAAGTTGTTGCCTGCAGCTTTGTTTTACTGTTGAACACACAACTGCCTGCTTGTTTTAATGTCACATTTGTACCTTATTAAAGGTCTTGAGGTTAATACTCAGTTTCATAATTGTTTAGCATAAAGTCAAGAACACTTGTGCCTAGGTGAAGGCCAGCACTAGTGGGACCAAATTATTCTCAAGCAGGTTTGCCATGCTCCTATTGAGGCTTTTGTAACCCATCCATCCATTTTCTATACCCGCTTATTCCTTAACCAGGGTCACGGGGATCTGCTGGAGCCTATCCCAGCTCTTTGAGTGGAAGGCAGGGGTACACCCTGGACAGGTCACCAGTCCATCACAGGGCCACATAGAGACAAACAACCTCACACACTCACACTCACTCCTATGGACAATTTAGAGTCACTGATCAACCTAACATGCATGTTTTTGGAATGTGGGAGGAAACTGGAGTACTAGCACGGGGAGAACATGCAAACTACACACAGACCAAAACCACACAGAAAGGCTGGGTTGCGAACCCTGCACCTTCTTGCTGCGAGGCAACAGTGTTAACCACTCAGCCACCATGCTGCGCTTTTGTAACCCAACGCGCAAAAAGGTTATATCCTCGTGAGCAGGCGATTAATACAATTCAGCTTTTGTGTGAACAATGCATGTTCAGTGCATTTAGAAGCCTATTGCAGTAGCCTGCCAATGCTGTGCTATATGGAATTGTTAACTGAGAGGATGTAGACTGTCCCAGAGGAAAAGACTCTTCCTCTATGCACAGTTCACACCCCAGCTGTGAGTCTGACCGAAGATGAGAGAAGCGGATGATGAGGGTGGGAGAAAAGAGCGTGCCAATTTGCTACTTATGTTTTTCATGCGCACTTTTTGTATTTCCCCACCTCAGCCACTCCTTAGAGAAGCACTGTATAATCAAGTCATGGTGCCACCAGTCACTTCCTCCATTATGGGTGTCTTTGGACACAAGCTGTGGGACCAATAAATTCCAGCTGCACCTATAAAAGATATTGAAATGTGAGCCACTAGTGGAGAAATAGTGACTCGTTTTCTGAATTAAAGAATTATCATCCCCCTCTCCCAACCTGAATGCACCCCCCCAGAAGATCCTAAAATAGCTACAGTTTTGCCTGGCTGATGTCGTCGCTCTCTGCCACTGGGAGTGAAACACATTATGACACATGTTAGCAAGGGTCCAAAGGCAAGGTCACTCACTGCCTAACTGTCCTTGGTGCTGACGCACAGTGACGATTGGTGATGCAGGCTGGGAAATGCAGATACATTCAGGCATTAGACATGAACACAGAAATGCTCAAACATAATCGTACCACTTGGCATGACAGCTGTTTTCAGAGAATGCTAAAACCAGCGATGGATGCACACATGCTATCATAACCTGACAAATTCTCCCATTCACAAGATATATTTATAGTGGTTTGTCTTTTTTGTTCCCTTCCGTCTCATCTGTCTCTTTTGGAATTTATGGAGACTTGGACACAGCTGGATCTCCTCTATCTCTTCTTGTCCAAATCTCTCTCCTGCCTCATCTAATGCTTTCTTTCCACTTGCCTCTTTTGACATTGCCTCCACCCCCATCCCTCCAATGTCTTGGAGTGAAATATGCAGGTCTAAAAATATTCATCCACTTTGTCCAAACAACAGCAAAAAATGCTGTTCTTGGACCAGGAGTGGCACGCTTTTCCCTTGGGCCATTTCTCTGGTTCCTGAGAATAGAGAAAGTTGGAAGTTGATGTCCAGTCTTGCCAGGATGGGGAATGCATGTAATCTCTCTTGTCACAATGTCTCTCATGCCCTTCAGTTTAGATCTTAACATCTGAGAGTGGTACACTGCATTTATAAGAAGACATATCAGTCTGGCTTTGCAGCTTTTGCTACTGATTGTATGTTCTTTCCTAATCCCTATTCAACAGGAATAAGTATTTATCCCTAAATGCTGATTGTTATTTTGATAAGGATTATTTATATACAAATCAAGTGTGTTTCCAACTTACTCTTGATTTGAAACTGATTATGATTACGCTCTTGTTTAATCTTCTGAGTAGCGGGTACTGGATGAGTTTGTAATCTACGAGCTTCTCGGCACAGTGTCTTCAAAAGCTCTTGGATCAAACATGATGTAGCATTTACTGAAAGTCTTGCTATGTGTGTTTTATTTGCCATCTCATTTGCAAAGTTTGTTTTTGGGTGAGCACCTACACAACGCTGGCTGATTGTTAGGTATACCAAATTAAAACCCTACCTTCACCAAGGTGATAATGTTCAGTTATTGCTGAAACTGTTTTAAGATCAACTGTGGTCCTTTCAGATGCTTTAGTTTTGCTGCTAGTGACTTGTACTGCAATATATAGAACACTACTTTTTAGCCTGGCCTGACTCATGGCCTATAAATGGCGTGGACAAAACAATACGCCTGCAAGAATACCACAAAAACTAATGCCACAAACTACATCTTCCCTGAATGTATCAATATCTCTTTAACATGGTTTTAAAAAAACAAAACAAAACTGAACTACCTTTATACTGCTTTAATTTTTGAGGTTTTTCTAATAAACTAACAGCATGTATTTAGAAAGCTGTGGCTGCTAGAGGAATGTGGGATGGCCATGAGCAGGTACTCCACTGGAATTTTCAGCAACCACTTCCCATCACAGATGTTTAGTCTTCACATCATTTCCGTCATACTTGTCCTATCATACATTTAGCACTGACCAGAAATATGCTCACAAATAATTTATTGCTTCACAACTACTCACAGCTGACACTTCTTGCATGAAACAGTCCTTGCTGTTTAGAGACTAGTTTATATCATCTCCTAAATTATTGAAAGATTAATAACCAATATGTTATCACTGTGTTTCCTCTTTAGATATTCCCTGACCCCTCTGACTTTGACCGTTGCTGTAAGCTCAAAGATCGTCTGCCATCCATTGTTGTTGAGCCGACAGAGGGAGAAGTAGAGAGCGGGGAGCTGCGCTGGCCTCCAGAGGAGTTCCTGGTCAGTGAAGAAGAGGAGGAGGAAGAGGATGATGAGCAAAGTAATGGCAGCATCCCAAATGGACAGCCGACACAGAATTCTCAGCACTAGAGGCTGTGTTGCAGCACCCATCCTCTATTTCTGTTTCTTTCTCATCACTTCTCCATTTCACACACTGGTTACACTTCACCTCAGTACTCAGAAGACTTAACTGGCAGACATATACTCTCACACACATTTTCATGATTCCATCTCATTGCCCTTGACACCAAAGCATCACTCCCAAAAGAGAAGCAATACATGGACCCACCCTTTCTCACAATAATTTATCCTCTTGGACTGCCAACCCACTAAAACAGATTCTAAAAGAACACACACACACATATACACATATTTCTAACCTACACCTGTTTCCTACCATGCCTACTCATGTGTCCATCAGCCCAGAACAGATATCGCTGAGAATGGCAGCTTGGTGCTCCATGGACAACCCTTACACTGCACGGGGCTATGGCTGCTCTGTATATTACTATAAATGGCTGGCATCATGATCCCAGAGACTTCATAAACTCCTACTGAACTGTTGTGGTACCCGTGGGGATTGTTTTCTACTGTATACTGTCCATATCTGCGTTTAGTTTCTGGACTGATATGTTAATTATTGTGGTTTCCACTGCTGTTCATAGATTTGTCTGTTTCTGAGAAGTGAATGTTTCGTCATTTGTTTGTTTTGAGAAGTGGGTGTTTTGTGTAAAATGTTACTGGGATAGCCCCCCCCCCCTCGCCGCCATATGATTGCTCTAAATATTTTGTGACCTTAAGTCAGACAATACAATAAAAGGGCAAACTGCAGTCCTCCTAGAAAAATGAGCAGAAAGTGAAATGAAAACACCAGCATGCCCTGCTATGCTACTTGTACTACTAAATGTATTGTAGGAAAACTCCTGTAGTGAGGGAGCAGTCATGGTGTGATGCTCACATCCTGTTGGCCTCATAGGCCTTGTGATGAACAGTACTTGGATGACAAAGCAAAGATTATAACGGCCTGATACAAGCAGGTTATTTCATTTGATTAAGCAATGTACAGACCCAGTGAAGGATATGTAAATACTTGTTCCCAGTGAGCCAAACCTTGAGGCCTTGTATTGTGCTGATGTTGTTTGTACTATGGTTTTGGGTTCTAGAAAGAGTGAGAATTGCTTTGTGCTGTACACACCTGAACTGAAACTTAACCCTTTCCTAGTCTTCCTGTTCTTTTTGAAAACAGCCATACATTTGACACCATGAAGTTCAGGTCATGGAGAATTCACACTGTAGGAGTTCCACAGATGAGGATATAGGAAACATAAAAATGGTATTAAACTCTTTATTCATTGAAAATTTAGCCCTTATGTTTGCCAAAAGCTGTTAATAGGAAACCTTCTTTCTACTGGTAGTAACCTCTCCAATTTGTTTTGCCTGTATTACAGTTTCAAACTTTGGTTTTGTCACCCTTTTAAAACACCACTTACTGTTTGTGGAATAAGTCCTTTGTCAACTTGTGGAAAACATTTCACTATATATATATATATAAACATTCTGAACTTCCATTGTACAAGCATGACTGATAATGTACATCTGTTTGTAGTTTCTCATTCGAGTGGCATTAGGGCTGTGTACAGAACATCTTTCTCCTCTGTCACCTACAGGTCCCACATTGTTTTTGTAAAGCTCAGGGAGATTAGCCGCCATCTTTCTTTTTTTGTATTTAGACCACATTTTCTCTGTGACAGGTACAGAGGCTGTAAATAAACATTTGAATTTGCTATCCATCTGTGTGACTGTTGTGAGAATAATTGACTATGAAGAGTTACCACCTGATTAACTTTGTTTCAGGCTCATGTACTTTTGTGTCTTTACTTTCAGTTTCTTTGTGAGCCACCCCACCACCAACACTCTTTTCCCCACTCACTTCACCTGCAGTGGTTAGAGAAATGCAGTATTGTTTCCTGCTCACTCACATACAGAATCTCTCTCTCTCTCTCTCTCTCTCTACAAATACAGATGCCTATGTCAAATATGTGTGTGTGTGTGTGTATATATATATAGAAGCGAGAACAGGTCACATGCTATTTCCTGTCTTCATCTTGAATAGAAACAAGCACAATCTGACTCCTAGTCCTAACAAAATCTTATTCCTGTTAGTTACTACATTCTTCTAAAGAATATATATAGAAAATATTGCATGATGCTAAGCTGCAATATGGAGAACATTGGTTTGATTGACCCATTATCCTATTATTAAAGATAGTACAGGATGTAAAAGCCTGTGGAAGCAGCTCCTCATGCTCTACTCAAACACTCCCAATGACACAAGTCTAATAATATTAGTGGTTGAGTGGAAAAGCTCTAATGAGAACTGGTGTATTTTACAGGAATAAACAGAAAGCTTTCTGATCACTATTACAATGGAAAGTTCCCAGGTGATTTGCCACTAGGTCAAGTTTCATTGCTGTAGTACCAGGACCAGTCAGTCTGAGTGGCTGCTCTATCCTGCTTCCTTCTTCCTGGAAGAAAATGGAGCATAAAGAGTTATTAATACCCTCCAGCTGATAATACTGGTCAGCAGCAGAGTGTGTGTGGCTAGCTCTGAATAGGCTGTAAAACAAATGTCCTATGTCTCTTAATGACTTTCTTTTGTCGTGAGATCATGGAAAGAAGAAATCAGAAAAAGTTAGGAAAGGATAACCACAGGACTTTAAGAGAATGACTGAGCTTGCATCAAGCTACGCAATAGTGTCATCAGCCGGGAACCTCTGAACTTTGTGCCATCCTCCACATATTGCTTGAAAAAGCAATATAGTTCAGTTTTAATAAAGGAAAGTCCTGCATTTTTTAGGCTAAAGAAAGGATATGAAAGGAAGCCTGGAAGGTGTTTTCTATTGCATTTTGACATTTTATGCAGCTTTTATTTTTATCTCTTTTTACTTCAGTAACTTCTCAACCGATTAACTCAAGCTCTTTACCTTTGCAGTGAAAGGTATTTCGAAGACAGTTTGTAATTAAAATGTGTTTTTCCCCTTTAAACCTGAATGAAGTACTAAAAACTGAGACTGGGAAGTGAAAGGTTAGGTTTAAGACTGTTTCCATCATCTGCACAGTTCAAAGTTTAACTCTAATTTTCAATTACAAAAGATAGAAAACATATTACCTCAGTTATATTCTTACTATGAATGATAGGGTGTGTTCAAAGTTTATTGCCAAAGCCAGAAAACAGATTTCTATAAGAGATTTGTGTTTGAGACTGTTTGTCCCACTTTCATATGTGCCAACACAGACATTAGAGTCGTATCAATCTATCTCGTCTTTGTTTATAGAAAAAATACTTACGATGCAAACCAAGTTTGTACGGGCTTATAAAGAGGTTTTTCATCGCTTTATCTCTTGTGCATGCGTGTCAAAGAAATTTTAGGACACTGTAAATCTATTCATGAACTACTCTGCTCATGGTCAGAAGTGACTGCATTTACTTTGCAGATGGTAAGAGTACTACACAGGAGAATGGAGTGTGTCTTGCACACCACTGTTGGCGTGCAGCACAGTATCTTTAAATGTGTGTGAGAGTATGTGTGTCTGGCTATGTATTAAAACTGTTGTTGAGTCCTCTGAGTGAAGTCACTGATAGCTCTTCTAGCTCATTCTTGGAATTCTTTCCAGTGGAAAAAATCCCATCGCTGATCCTAGTGTGTCAGCCGAGTCTGACCTGCCAACCCTTGAATTCTCCCCGACTCCCAGCTACAGTTCACATTAACACTGTTTCACTGTCACTCTCCTACACTTAAAATCACGCCAACCCCTCCACATAACATAACCCCTACCCCCTCCAGTCTTGTATGTCATGAGGAGAAAAATGATGCTTGACCGATGAACTCTTTTTCCACTGCCTCCCCTCATTTTACTTTTTTCTCCAATGTTTTTTGTACTTTCTATTTTTTGCTCTCCGAGACTTTTAGCCCATTCTGTTGTTTCAGCAAGTTTCCCATACTTAAATGACAGTAGAAGTTTACTCTGCATTCCCACAGTGCAGGTTATGTAATGTAAGTTTAACATTTCATTATAAACAGTGACCCTTTTCTTATCATGATATTTTAGTAATGCAACCTTACTGTATAAGCCACAAAGGTTTAGTCTGTGTGTACATGAATAAGTGTGTCTGTGCGTTTGTGCAACGTTAGCAAATGGTGCATGTGCTTAGGAGGTTTTATGTATAACCATGTCTGTTATTATGAGTGCCAAGTGCGTAAGGGAAAGATTCTTTTCCCATGGTTCCTCAAGTGTGAGAAGAGAGTAGAGCTCTCAGGACATGAAGCAAAAACTCTCTGAGTTATTTATAACCTGTCTGGAGACGGCCCACCAAGCATGGACTCATATCTGGCACTGTCAACAAGGGAAGAGCTAGAATGAGATACAGTGAGAGAAATACAACAAAGAGGGAGGATTAAAAGGTGAAGGAGTCAGGGAAGAAAAAAGAAGGATGTTAACGAGGTAGGGTATAAAGAACACCTGGAATGTAACATGGGTAAACCACAGGTTAAGGTCTGGCTGTCTCTCTTGGTGGCCAACTTAGATAAGATTTGAGGAGATAAGATCAAATGCAAACATAGCAAAATGCCACATAGAAACTTGCTGAGTGTCATCACGCCTTTACAAAATTTATATATTTTCCGATGACACTATAAACAACATGGATGGAAAAACAGCAAAAGACTCTAGTAGTCAGTGAGACAAACCATTTCATTGTTTTTTTTTCTTTAATCTGTTCTTTTCCTGAATATATTTGACATTTGGAAAGTCTAGCACCATGTGATACACCAAATCAAGAACAGGGGATCACTGAGTGGTGACTGCCTTTCAAAACAAAGTCTCCACAACTAATCAGAGTCAGGTATACTGAATACTCTACCAAACTGTTCCCTGTACCTGTACATCAGCAGACCAACTGTTGGACTCACAACTATAGCACATATTTGGATGGCTGAATCTGAGCCTGGGATACTCTCTTTAACAGAGTGGTGTAAGGTACATCTCTATCTCCTGTTTTAGCTTTTAAAGCTTTGATCAATGCAATGGCACCTACTTTACACTGTATTTTGTGTTAAACCTCAAGCTGCTGTGTCCTTGTCACTTTTATCCTCATTGTCTTGAGACTTGGGTCAAAAAAACAAAGGCTTCAAACCCACAGAGGGTTACGGGGGTTACGGTAAAATGCATGTGATGTTACAGGGTGAGGTTGAGACATGTTGTCAATGTGGAGAGGAAGTGAAGTATAAGGAAAGATGACTCAAGTTAAATCATCCATGTCCATTATCCATCTCTTTGAGGTCATTAGAAGCAAGAATGTTCCAATAAACAAACCAGATGAGTTTTTTTTGCAATAAAGTGCTAAATATAGACTCCATTCAAAATAAACCAAAACACAGTGTACAAAGCCTGAAAAAGTCTATCTGTCTCTCCCACATGGTCTTACATAAGTAGAATTTAATTTGATCTGAATCCTCGCTGTAAAAAAGGTACATTTAACTTGGCTTACCTCTGATGTAATTTTTATCAGCAAACAGACCTATTTTATTTTTTCATGGATTAAAACGACTGTGATTCTTACCAGAGGGCTTAGATATTTGGAATTCTCAAAGGGAATATGATTAGGAGTACAGTACCTGCTCATATTGCTTCTGCTAAATTATCTCAGACAAGCTTCATTAATCATATTAATGTTCTTCTCTTTTGAAGGACAGTTGGCACCAAACTGTTAAAAAAAGAGTTTGTTTCAAGGCAAAGTTTTTCCATTCCCCTCTGTAGTGATGCGTTGACCCTTGAGAAGTTTATACTGATAAAGCTGTACAGTTCATTCAGTGTGTCAGAAAGAGTGCATGCCATAGGGAACAGGTCATGGAAAAGTCTCGAGTTTGGCTAAGTGCACTCTTTCTTTTACCCTGTCTGTCAGTCTTTGTCTACCTCATTCACCACACACACACAGCCACATATAAACACACACACAAGAGAACATGTGCATGCTCGGATACACTCTGACAGACTGACCAATCGACGCACACACATCACTGAATGCTGAGGTAATATGTAACAGTAGAACAGCTCATAACGGTGGGTAAAAGAAACAAATGACACATGCTAGGATTTACACTACTTTAAAAGGCTATGTTGGAGGACTATGTAAAGAAGTATATCATCAGTACCATATGTGAGATTTGAATGACCCATTATTAACAATGGGACTCCAAAATGGTGATTAGTGAGCAAAAAAGAACCTATGAATCGACATAGCTTTCCACTGGTAGTTCATTTCAGTGATTCCAGACATGAAGACATGATGGCAATTGCAAATATTACACTCCCTAAAATGATGACGGTAGAGTCTGATTAAACAATGTGAAGCCTACTGCTTAGTCTAAACACATTCCCCACATGGTATGAAAGATGCACTTGTCAGGGTAGTGATATAGACTCGTCTTGCTCGTTGTTAAAATCCATGAATGATTAAACAAGATGGTATTTTGAATAGTTAATTGGACAAATTACTTTTTGAAATTCCCACCTAGTTAATACTGTTAAATTAAATGATGAGTTTTATTTCTGGAGCTTTAAAATATCACATTTTGCTCATCATTTGATGCAAAACTGGAGTGAGTATATTTACACTGTGGTATGCTGACTTCAGCAGAGATAAGATTATGGTATATATGATGCTGCCTGTAGGTTTACAAGTTGATGGTTATATCTTGCATAAACAGCGCCCCCTGTTGATGCCTGGGTGTACGGACAGGTGAGAGGTGACAAGTTGAGAGGTCGTGTTAGCGAAACAGTTTTGCTGCAATCATAAAAAGTAAAGTCAGGGAAGAAAGCCAAGTTCTCGTGTGTGAATTCGAGAATAACAAAGCAAGTTAGGTTGTGAGTGCGTCGCGTTTTAGGATCTAACGTCCAGGCACTTGTTCATAGCCTGTTTGCTAGCTAACGTTAGCAAGCTATTGGCTGGCTTGCTAAGTTGCTATGTCGCAACCGGGTGTGTGGACATACAGGAGCTAACACACCTAGCTGTTAGCTCATCTCAAACCGACTGATTGTGGAGGAAAAACAAAAAAAGGTGAGTATGTTGTCACCCGACAGGTGCTGTTCATCATCGGTTGGTGCATTAGCTTTAGCCACATTGACATGTTTACGGCCAGAATGAGTTAGCTATTCTGTGTAACGTTAACGTTCAAGTTGCTAAGTTAGCGCTCATGTTGTTTGTGTTAGTCGAGTTGTTAATGCCACATTAGCCCAAAGATAACCTGCACTGCAGTTTAAGATTGAGCTGCCCAGGCTTAGGTTAATCGAAGTAGCTAAAGGTTATAGCGTTAGCCTAGTTTACATGACAACGCAACTTTTGGAAAGGTTGACACTAATTTTAAGTAGTAGTAGCTAACTTAAATCCCATTTTACCATTCTAGTAGTCAGGTGATAACGTTAAGGCTAATGTATTTTGCTTGTTTCCGCTGACACAACACTGCTGTCCGATTCTAACGCTAAATCTGTGTTGTTGTAATGTTAGCTTAACCCACGTTGTTTCCACATCACCTCCTGCAAAGTTGTCGATTATTTTATTTGCTTGTACAACTAAGTGGTCATTTACCAAGCAACATGCTAGCTAAGTTATCGTTAATTTACAGACGCAGCATGGTGAATCTAATGTTAGTTTAGGCTTGTGTAACGTTATGTTTTTAACAAAGTTAAACTTTGGCTAACACGTGTTGTCTTTTTCCTTCTGTGCCTTCCCTGGGAGGGTGAAAATTCATTGGCTAGTTATTTATTAGTCTGGATTAAATTGCATCAAGTCAGAGTTGTTGATGGCGTAAGCTGTATGTGTTTCCCCACGTGTTGAGTGTATGTGCTTGCACAGTGCATACACTCCCAGAATATGGCTGTCAGATGCTTAAAAGTGGTTGGTCACTCAATGGACACAGTCAGGGAAAAGCTCTTCAAAAACCAAATTTTCTGCTACATACAACTTCAGCACCTCACCATGTAAAAGCTTTCATACTTTACTAATTTGTAAAATTAAACCACTATAATTTTCCATAAGGTAAGTTGGTGTATTCTGATCACTTAATTTACTCGACTGTCAGTCCACAACCCATATAGGTTCAGTTTATGAGATATGATATTAACAAAAGCACTGCATGGCATTTGAGAAACTTTAACTTGCTTTGGAAGTTAAAAAATGACTAAAATGATTACTTGATTAACAAGATAATTTTATACCAATGAAGTAATAGTGTTATTGTTTTCTTTCCTGCTGTTTCTCATGCAGTGACAGAGCCTGGTTGCTCTTGGCATGACTGATGGTTACAGTGAGTGATTATTGGGTTGTTAAGACATATTACACACTGACCAGCAGTGTAATATTTTAGTTTTTGAGTACTGTATGTTTGTCTAAAGTTTATCCAAAAAGTATGTAAGATTTTTTGTCTGAAACTTGTAACTATTGAAATATTTGGTTGTGAATAGGTCAAGAAATTGATTTTAAAAATGTAGTTTAAAATATCGTTGTTGGGTAATAGTGAGTTTGAGAGCTGTTCCATTGTAGCAAAGTGCCTTTTATATCAAAAAATAGACCTGTTCTTAAACCCATTTGGAATTTAATTATCTCTTTACCCTCTTTGTCTCTTACACACAACACACACCACTTAAGCACATTGTTTAGCCTAGACATGCTTGACCTCTTCACTCTACTGGGCTCTGTTGGGATGTCTGGTCTTGGCTTAAAGTAAGGAATGCAAAATGATTGCCAGAGAATTCAGACTAGCCGTATGAGGAGCATGTTGTGCACTGTGTGTGGTGGTGTGTTTGGGTAAGTGCTTTCAAGACCATTACTATGGTGATTAAATAAATGCTAAACCAGACCAAATGGATGGAACTATATCCAACTGTACAAGTGGTACTAGCCATTGGAATATCAAAACAAAAGTGTTTCTGTAGATGTTTTATATAAATAGTCTTATGTCCGTGGTGTCCACACCAAGCAGAAGGAAAACATGTTTATTTAACACTTTAATGTTGGTAATTACATTCACTTATCACATCTCCAAACATTTGTTGCATGTATGACTAGGTTCATCTGACTTTTCTGGCAGCATCCTAAGGGTGTGGTTATTATGTGCATGGGGACATAGCCTAATTGTGGCAGTTGTGCTGAGTAAGCCTGCTTGCTCATCTCTCTCATGCCTCACATTTTCCGTTGTTAAAACAAGTAATCTTTAAACCCTTATTGCCAGCATAATCATACATGCAAACACACTAGCATTTTTTTTAAATGCATCTTCAGCCAATTTGGTCACAGCCATGAGACTTTCCGCATCATGGAGCAGCTGAAGGTGTCAACAAGGGCAAGGTGATGGGAGTGTTGAGGCCAGGGAGTTCAAACCGGAGGCTTATGCAATCATAACAGTAATTGAGCTGAAAACTGTGAACTGCAGTTCATGTAAGAGAGTAAAACACCTGCTGGATGAAATGGCTCCCTGTATCATCAGCTCAGACTCCCTGTGTAACCAACACTAGGGTATAATCAAATAAAGACTCAGTCTTTCCCCTTTTAACCTTCACCTCAGGGGACTTGCTTGTAATTAACTGGTTCTAGTGCTGAGTAAGATTCATGAATCTTACTCTTGGCCCAAGTTGTTTTTAAAAACGCTGCCTTTGCAATATTTTTTTCTGAATATGCATGGCATTTCTTAATGATATAGTGACACAAACTAGATCTAGTCCCTTCATCGGAAGTGTGAGCTTGTAAAATTGCAGCACATCAAACCATCCAGCTTTTAATTGATTTGGACCAGGGTAATTTGTTATTAAAAGTGTATCCACTTGTGCTAGATTTAATTTTATAATTAGTTTTGAATATATGGAAACAAATTGTTCATTTGGCTGAGTGGCTACATGGATACCTTTTAAAGGCCCTGTATGCCCATACATGTGTTTTAAATGATTCTGGCCAGTTAGACTTCTTCTGAGGTTTGGTGGAGGTTTACTAGAAATTACATGAGACCACCACAGTCCATGTGCTGCTATTGTACAACAAAGCAGGGACTACAAAATGAACAGGGCAGGGAGGGAAATGGCAATTAAGCATATAGTCCTGAGCAGAGGTCTAAGTTGGAAAAATAAGTGGAAACGACTGTGTTGGCTGTGCTATAGTTATGTAGGGATTTTCAAGAAGATCATGTTCCAGAAGTGTAAGCTGAAGTGATCACCACTGATGGCATTGAAATAACAAGGGATCCCCATTGGCATGATGAGATGAGCCCATTTAAACTTATCAGATATGTCATGGATAATTTAAGCTCCTGTTACTTGGTTTTAAATTTCAGAAGGATTACAGACTCCGTCCATGTCCCTCAGGGAATGACCATACGGTATTTTTGCTATGTTGTCGCTACTGTTCCTAGCATGCTTAACCATTATTCACTCCACCTAAATGGTTTATCTTTATGTTAATCCAGACCATTAGTGTCTGTGCAATTTGTATGTATTTTTATTTCAAGCCACTTACTACATCAACTATTTACCAAATTGCCTAGTCATCCTTAGACCACTGTTAAAGAATGGTGCACAGATTTGCAATGAATCTTCAGGATAATTATTAAACTAATGGTATTATCACAACTTTTATATCTTATTAAAGCACAAAGTATATTTGGTGAGTTGTACTTTCATTAGTCTTATCATGTAATTGTTCCAGTTCCACACTTAGTACTGGGGTTACTGGCACTCAGTAACTACCACAACTTCAGGTGCTGATGAGCCCTCTTCCACCGTAGAAATGGTGCTTAAAAGACATGTTTCTTTTGTGAAGGATTTTGTTTATTGTTTTTGAACTACCAAGCCTAGCAAAAGGATACAACAACAACCTCTATTTATATAGCACTTAACAACAATCAAACAGCTGACTGAAGTGCTTTAACATCAAACTTCAAACAAATAAGTGACAATAAATGTAACAATTGGGGCTGTCAAAATTAATGTGTTAACACGTTAACGCAAACAGCATTAATTTTAATGGCACTAATTTTATTAACGCGCGCATTTCCTGTTGGACCCGTGTCCGTCGTAGGAGAAATCGAAAATGCAGCCATAGACAGTAAAGAGTGCAGCAGCAAACAGAAATGGAAAGAAAAACGTTTTCTGAACAGCAAATTCATTTACAAAACAATGTCTGAAAAGTTGTCTGCGTGTATTGTCTGTGAACTAAGTTGGCTTGTCTGTTTGAGCACCTGGCTCAATGCAAAGAAAAAAATAAAGGGAACTTGTAGGAACTTTTTTTTATGTTAGCCATTATCCATTATGTGTTTAATAGGCATGAACAAGTTCTTTGAAAAACATATCTACCGTCTTTGAAACATGTCTATGTTCTTTATACTGTATGTTTAGGGTAATTTCACTAATAATAAACATACATTTGCATAAAGCATTTATGTTTGTCCATGCCCATGTTGATTAGAGTATTTAAAAACTTGAAAAGTAGTAATTTAAGGTAGGCTACATTTAGAATAGATAAAAATGTTCAATTAAGTTGCGATTAATCACGAGTTAACTCGTGACAATTGTGATTAATCGCAATTAAATATTTGAATTGATTGACAGCCCTTGTAACAATAAATACGTATAATAAAATATGCCTTTATACCCTAACCAAAGCGATATTGAACTAAGTATCAAAAGCCAATGACGATAAGTATGTTTTTAACTTTACTTTGAAGAGAACAAGGTCCATGATCAGACAAATATCCAGAGCGGGTGATTTCCCAACTTAGGGCCCACCACTGAGAAGGCCCGATCACTTGTATTCACTTCTAGGCATCTCCAAGCACATCTGTCTGTTCAATCCTAAAACTCTATTTGCAGGTTGGTAACCTAGCAACTTTGACAAATAATAAACAGTTTGCTCATTAAGAGATTTACAAAACAAACAGTATTTTAAAATCAATCCTAAAATTCACCACCAATGCGGGGAATGAAGAATGGGTGTTATATTTTCATACCTGCAGGTGTGGGTTCTGAACCATTGGAGGCCAAAAGAGAGAAGATCTTGTAATCTGAACAAATGGAGTTACAGTAGTCAAGCCTTATGCTGATAGATGCATGAACAGCTTTTTCCAAATCATTGCTTCTAAGAAAAGGTTTTGCCCTGACCAGTAAAGAAGATGAAAAAAACTTTTTACCACTCGTCAAATTTCAAATTCTTGTCAGATATAACCCCTAACTGTTTTGAGTCATTCAACTGTGAGAAAAGAGGTTTTGAATTGAACTGACCATAAACTGAAAAAACAAACACTATGTATTCAGTTTTGGATTCGTTCAAAAATAAAATGTTCTGGGCAGCCTAGGTTCTAGTGTCATTCAAGCAGTCTAACAAGGCGGGGGTCAAATTCCTATCATCTGGTTTTAGAAAGAAATAAATTTCAGTGAAACCCAAGACGATCACCAAAGAAAAACAAAACACTGAAAAACACCTGTTAGACAAGAAGGACCTAAACTAATCAAATGCAGTGCCCCAAATCCCTGCACAAGACCAGCAATAAGGATTCTGTGAACTATGGTATCAAATGGAGCTGTTAGATCTAACAATGCAATTAATACTGGTTTCCTATTATCCAGCGACTGCAGAATATTATTGTGAATCTTCACTAAAGCAGACTTTGTGCTGTTACATTTTCAAAAAGCCAATGGGAATTTCTCTATAATCAACCATGTATCAAAAAATATATAGTTGATTATAAACAATTTTCTCTAAAACTGTAGAAATAAACAATTGCTGAGACACAAATCTATAGTTAGTTCAAATGAGGTTTTTTTTTTTTTTTTTTTTAAGTAAAGGCACAACCACAGCTTGCTTAAAAGCATCTGGAACAGTGCCTAGCCTAAGGCAAAAGGAGACACGGCCCCACACAATGAAAGACCTCCTTCAAAAGATGGATAGGAATAACATCCAGTACACAAGTGGTTGATTTCAACTTATGCAGAACGTGAGTAAAGGAAGCAGGTTCAAATTGCTCAAAGACAGCTGAACATGTTAATGCCTTTAAACAAGCTAGTTTTACAACAGGTAGCCCTTGTCTGACAATAGCAATTTTCTCAATGAAGAATTTTAAGAATTGTTCACAAATTACTAAGGGAGGGCCACTGTGACCAGTAATACTGGTTTGAACAACAGATCTTATAATGTTAAATAAGACTCTAGTGCGACGTGAACTGGTAATAGTAATACCAGATAAATATTCAGACTTGGCTTTTTTGATCATGCCCAGTGACACAGCAAGCTTATCTTCTGTTTTCACTCAGGTGTCTACAGTCTTCTTAAAGAGCGAGTTGATCAATTGGCCATGGTTCTTTAAAGAGACTTTCATTCTCCACTCTTAAACTGAGCGATAGAGTACAGCCACACTTGTTTTAGCGACTATTCACCCATTTATTATCTGCAGCCAAAAAAGTTCCCCTATTTACATTTCAAGCCAGGAAAATCTGCCCTGGGTTTTCCACTGTTTGTGGTAAAATATGTCAGATGAACAACAGCAGGCTATGCTATTGATGAAAGTGTTGATAATCCTGTTTGTTTCATGTTATGCAGTTGCTCCACGTCACCTCCTATCCATAGTGCAGATCAAAGTCAGAAATGAATTCCACAAATATCATTTTTTAAATTTACTTGCTTGATGCAACATCACATTTTATGAAGGTTTTTCTTTAACTTTGACTGACATTAAGCTAATTGTGTCTTGTTCAACTCTCCACAGATGGCTGTGTCGCTGCGGGGCCTGTACTTTGTGGTGACCCTATTTTTGGGTAGTTTCTTTGGCAGTGTTTTCATGTTGGGCCCAGTTTTGCCACTCATGCTGCTGTATCCTGCTTGGTACCGCTGGATCACTGATCGCATCGTTGCTACTTGGCTCACTCTGCCTGTGGTGTGTACACCAGCTTGGCCTTTTTCTGGCCTTCTCTTGTGTATGCCAGATGAACTTAGGTTACCTGTGTTTGACACAGTCACGATAAACAACGTCATCTTTGCTTTATTTATGCCTTCCTTTTTAATCAGATTTTATTGTTGTCAGAAGTACACTTCATTTATTCAGATTCCCCTCTAGGACAAGCCTTGTTTACAGTGGCCCCATGAATTGACTGCATTGTTTCTTTTGTTCTCTCTCTCTTGAATTCATCTTACCACATTTCCTCTTCCCAGCCATTCCTCTCTCCCTCTACATCCTTTTTTAATTTTCTTTCTTTTTTCCCCCCGATCATGCCCTACTCTGTTTTTCTCAATCTCTCACCTTCTCTGCCCTTCTCATTTTTCCTCCCCTTGCACTTTCTCTTTTATCCTTCATCTATCCCTAACACAATCTACAGTCCTTATTGGAATTAGTATTTGGGGTGAAGGTGGTAATAACAGGTGATGGCTTCATTCCGGGTGAGCGCAGTGTGATCATTATGAACCACCGTACACGCCTGGACTGGATGTTCCTTTGGTGTTGTCTGCTCAGGTACAGCTACCTCCGTCTGGAGAAGATCTGCCTCAAGGCTGCCCTCAAAACTGTACCTGGCTTTGGTGAGTCTAAAGTTGGTGCCTTAGCCCCTCCTGTATAGATATGCACACACACTTTGCACACTTATGTCTACTGTTATGTACCCTATTTCCTGGACTATATTGCGACTTACATAGCAAAGCAACTTATATGTGTATATTCAGTCATTTTGGCAAGTAGTCACTAGCATTAGATTGACTCAATTGAAGATAATATTGTACCGCTGAAAGGTAAAAACACTTATGTTTGTGCAAAACTACAACTCCAAGTGTAACACAAGTGAAAATGCACTTGCAAAAGAAAGAGTTATACTGCAGACTTCAAGCTGCAGGTAATAAAATCTGCAGCTGAAACAAAGTTTGGAGTGACTGTCAGCATTCAGGGAACCAGAGAGAGGAGGAGGAAATGCCACTTCACCCTCTCCCCTACGCTGATGCAGTTGTTCAATGTTACTTGACAGGGATAAAGGAATTTCGTAATTAATACCAGATAAAGTGTTCTTTATAGGCTACTTTAGACTATAGTTAGTATAATTAGAAATGCAACTTATGAACTGAAGTGACTTATATATGTTTTCTTCTCTCCAACAAGGCTGTTTTTGCTAAAAGTGACTTAATATTCTGCAACTTACAGTCCAGAATATTTTGTGAGGCATTTCTTCAAAATTACATTGGAAAACAGTTTTCTTTTGTAACATAAACAATGAATTTTTTTTCTAAAAGAGGATATTGATTTGAAAAAACTAATTCTGATAGGCAGTATGATACATAGAATCATGGATAGGATCAGGAATGAGTACATCAGAGGGACAGCTCATGTTAGATGTTTTTGAGAAAAAGCCAGGGAAGCCAGATTGAGATGGTTTGGACATGTTCAGAGGAGGGACAGTGAATACATTGGTAAAAGGATGCTGAGGTCAGAGCTGCCAGGAAGGAGGCCTAGAGGAAGACCAAAGAGGAGGTTCTTGGATGTAGTGAAGGAGGACATGAGGATAGTTGGTGTGGGTGAGGAGGATACAGAGGATAGGGTTAAATGGAGGTGGATGATTCGCTGTGGGGACCTCTGAAGGGAGCAGCCGAAAGGAAAAGAAGTATGATACATAGCATCATACTCTAATGGAAAAGGCCCAGTGTCAGATGCTTTTACTAATGATCATTGGCTCTGGCTGTTTTGAAATGTCTTACAGAGTCAGTTGAGCATGAAAAGAAATCAATTTCACATGTAAAAACTTTCTGATGTATTTTCCAGGCTGGGCAATGCAGGTGGCCTGCTTTGTCTTTATTCATCGTCGTTGGGAGCAGGACAAAAGGCACTTGGAAAACATGCTGGACTACTTCTGTGACATCAGAGAGCCCTTGCAGCTGCTACTGTTCCCTGAAGGCACAGACCTAACTGGTGAGAAGTAAAGAATGCATCATACCTTACATGCATGCAACAGTTTTCCCACATTTTAGGTCTTCTCAGACTGCATGACCTACCAACCAGTTTCCAGAGCTCACTGTGGTCCTGTACCTGGTTTAAGCCCTAGCATTGACATTGTTATGCAAACAGACTTTCAAAGTGATCAGGCATAGCCAAATCCTTTGACACACACCCCACACAGTCATTTCTGCAGGAATGCTCTGATCTTTCAGTCCAAACAACAGTGACACCACAGTCTAAAACCCTTTTAGATCACACTTAAGCTAATCAAAGTCCAGATTAGCTTTACCAGAGGAAGCTTAACTTACATATCATGACATCATGAGGGGGTCCAGTGTCATTACATCATAATTGGTCAGAAGCTTTAGGGCTGTAAATATTGTTTCAATTTTAGTTTTATGTTTTAATTTGTGCATGTGTACAGGTCTACATTTAAGCTTCTTAAACCCACAAGGCAAGAACAACAGAATGTATGCAGTAATGTATGCAGCATGTCTTAGGCAGAAGTTTTCTTCTTTACTCCCTTAATACTTACTGTAATACTTACTTACATAAACAGACCTCAATCTACAGGATCAAGTGTAGGGTGCACTTAAGCCCTTCTAAAAATGTCCATGAGCCCCTTTGAAGCTTTTAGAGCTTGTGTGAATTGAATGAGATTGGACAAGAATTTTAGATTCCCTTGGCAGAGCCTGATCAACAGAGGTCTGTTCACACTTGTTTTGTACAGCAAGTTTGTCGGAAGGAGGAACTTGTTACACAATATGACTAATGAGGCATGATATAGTTTACATGTTCCTGCTACAAGTTCTAGAGTATTGTTTAGTTAATAAACAGTCACCTCTCCTGTGTTTATGTACCCCTCTGGTTTTTACAAATGTAGAGGCATTTGTCACTGGAGGATGTATTTCATAACTGTTGTCATATGCCCTAACAAACAGTAGTCTACTATTATTGTTACTTTTAGAGAGGGAGATGTTTGTGTGTATAATAAGTATAATTACTGTCTGTTTCTCCTGCAGAAAATACAAGAGCAAAGAGTGATGCATTTGCTACCCAGAACAATCTGCCAAAATTGGAGTATTTGCTGCATCCCCGAACTACTGGATTCACGTTTATTGTAGACAAACTACGAAAAGGTCAGGTGTATTCCACATCAGTTTCTGAAATTATGTAATGTCTACATTAAACATGACAATGAGCTACATGAAAATGTCAAACAGCAGACCTGTTCAGTTTTTTTGGGGAAGATTAGGAGTCAGGTGCAAATCCTACCATTATTATGGAAAATATTTCATCAGCATAACCAAGGAAACTGACATGCTACCACCATGACTGTAGTTATTCCACTGACACTGTTTGTTGAAGAGGGCTCATACCTGTTATTGTTGAAAGTCTCAGACATATGCTTCATCCCACTGCCAGCCATTACAACACCCCTGAGATTCTCAGGTTTTTCTATGAGCTAATTCTGGCTGTCCTCCAGAGTTCTTAAACACCCCCTCTGGCCCTGCCATCTCATCCCCCATGGCCCTGGATGCTGAGCGTGGCACTAACTCTTTACTGTGATGTCATCAGACTAAGCTAATTCTTCTCTCCCTCGCTCTCTGCACCTCTGACTGACATGCTGTGCATGTTGTCTTTGTCCAAGTCCACTGTGCCCCTCTAAGCTCTATTTTTACCATGGTAGAGCTGAGCTGTACCCCAGCAAGAGCTTGCAGGTGTCATCCCGTCCACTTGATATTTTATTCAGGTCTCTCTCTGTTTTGTAAGAGCACTTTGGTTCACTGAAGGTGGTGGTGTACGGCTCATGGTAGTTTGAAACAAACTTACTTCCTGGAAAATTACATGTGTAAGAGGGTTTAGCACAGGATTTTGAAGGATAAATAGTACAGTTTAATGTGGCTAATATTAGTAAGCGTCCCTGATGTATTATATCTGAAAGTACATAGATTACACTATGAGAATACTGAAAAGTAGGAATTTTACGTTATTAAAAACCGATAAAGCTAAGATAGTGTGTAAAATGTACTGCAACAGTTGGCAACACATTTTATAACCCATATTTTATGGTAAATAGTACAGACAACATATGAAATGTTGAAACTGATCAATTATGTTATTGAAATACTTAGAGTTCTGTGCTAGCAACATGTTTCATTAAAGGTTGGGACAGGGTGTAAAACTGTGTTGCATTACCTCTTCCTTTACCAACACTAAGCATTTAGGAACTGAGGACACCACTTGCTTTAGTTTTGAAAGTGAAATGTTTTCTCATTCTTGCTTGACATACTGTAGGATTTCAGTTCGAAGCCTCCTGGGTTGTCTTTGTTTCCTCATAATGTGCCAGATATTTTCACTGTTTGGATTCTCTGAGTCTTCTAATTATTTATTATGTGCCATAGATGATGAAATCCCTGAATTCTTTGCAGTTTTCATCTTGAGAAATGTTATTTTAAATGTTGAACTACTACATTTTCCCCACACAGTCTTAGACAGTAGGTAACACCACCCCATCCTTCCTTCTGAAAGACTGTTCTTTATACCCAATCAGGACACTGACTTGGTGCCATTTAACATTAACATTTTGCAACTTTTCCAGTCATATATTGCCCTGTCCAAACTTTTTTTGCATTTAATGCTGGCCTCAAAAAGTTAGGTTTAAATCGAAATATACAAAATCTGTTACTGTGAACATTAGATGACATATATTTGCACTGTTAACAAATGCATATGGGCTAAATGTGCTTTCCAGAACATTTCATTTGTATTTTTTAGGTATTTATTTATTTTTAATTTAGTGTGCCAACTTTTATGCAGACAAAGTTGTACTTTTGGATTCAAAATCATGCTCTGGCTTTCGTTTCAAACTGGTTACAAATTCTATCACAACATAATGTACCTTGACTTATTTTAAAGTTGTATCTGTTTTCCCAGGAGACAACCTGGATGCCGTCCATGACATCACAGTGGCTTACCCGAAGAACATCCCTCAGACAGAACGCCACCTCATTTTGGGGTTTTTCCCACGTGAGATTCACTTCCATGTGCGCCGCTACCCGGTGTCTATGCTGCCAAAGTCTTCCTCTGATCTTGAGTCTTGGTGCCACGAGCGCTGGGCTGAAAAGGAGGTCCGTCTCCGTGACTTCTACTCAGGCCAACCCCGGGCCTTTGACAGGGACGGTGTTGCACATGTGCCACCTTGCAAGTCAGAGTTGCGAGTGGCTCTGATCAAAGCGATCTCACTCCTCTACTGGAACAGCTTCATTGCATTTTGCTTCGCTGGCTTGTGGCTGTGGGCACCATTTAGGCTTTACTTCCTGGTCATGGTTGTAGTGTATATAGCTCAGCAGAAGCTGGTTGGTGGGCTGGAACTGCTGGAGTTGGCCTGCCATCGATACTGGAAGTCTATGGCTGCCGACGTTGGTGACAAGAATAAGGTGTTGAAGATGCAGTGAGGATGGAAGACAGGGTTGAGTGACATTTACAAGTTTTTACTTCTGCTCTGCAATGAAATTGAGAACTCAGTTGGCTTGGCCTGTTCAGTCCAGGCAGCTAGAGGATTTATATTTTAAAAAGGGAGTAATGAGCGCACCTCCTGATGGTATGTTTGGCTTCTGTGGGGAGAGACCTCATCTTTTTTTGTGACAAAGAAAAATAAGAATGTTATGTGCATTTATCTGTGTTTGATTTAAGGAATTCGTCACACGCTCTATCACTTTTCCTATATGTCTCCTTTCTGTGTATAATCAAAGTTAGTTAGCTGTCAGTACCTGTTTTCTGTTGTTGGTGTTTATGTTTGTTTGTTCAGAACCTCAATGTGGACATGTCATGCTGTTATATTGTTGCCATGTACTGTATTTCGTTTTATTGTATGCTATGTTGTCCTTGGTTTTATATTGCTGTCATAAATTGTGGATCAGAGCCATAGTACAGAGGTGGTCTGTACATTTAATGACTTGACTCTAACCAATGGTAAAATCAGCACTGTTAGTTGTCAGCACCTGTCAGCACAGGTTAGTTAAATGAATCAGTTAATAGTTAATAGACATCCAGTTTCCAGATAATTATTACAGGTGATATGTGAACTGCTGTTTACCCTTATTGGGTATATTTAACACTTTATACAAATTAGGGAATGAACTTTTCTGTTAGTCCTTAGAGATAGTTCTGTGATAACGTTCGCTGCAGAATAGGTCGTGAAACATAAATTATGTTTTTCTACTTGTTTGCTCATCTGTCTTTTGCACATAAAAGCCAAAGATGAGAAAAGCAGACATGACACATAAAGCAGTAATCAAACAGAATGCAATCTGTATTGTAAGGAAAAATTAGTTTCACCCACTTTTTGGAAGGTTGCCTATAGCTGCACTGAGGCAACAATTATCAACTCATCAAGATCAAAGATCTAATTGAAATTTTATGTCTGGTTAACTATAGAAGAAAAGCAGGCTTGTGCCCTTTCTGGGAATGAAGGAATGCCTTGTAGAGACAAGATGTAGGTGGAATGGTGGTGGAAGAATGTCCTGTTGGGACAACATTACCTCACGATGTGCAGAGGACCAGACTTGGAGTGGAAAACTGGCCCTGAACTCAACCTAATCCAAAAAAGCCCTGTAATGCCCACCTCTGCCTGTGTCCCTCTCTGGAGGACTGGTATTGATGTTCCTGCTAAACTCAATTAGCAAATGACAGCTGAGAAAGCTACTCCAATTGCGCCAAAAAAGGGCAGATACTGAAACGAGATTGGAGCAACAGTGCACCCACCTTTTTAGCCGCAGACCTTACTTTCCATTGAGCTCACTACCTTTTCAAACTATATTAATTCTGAGAGTCAGGGAACATTTGTATCTTGAAGTCTGTAGCAGTTTCTGTAACAATGTGCAATGTGATCTAGCTGACCATTTGAAACGTGTGTTGTGAGACAAATCTTTCATAACCGTCAATCGCACGATCAAGTTAATTGAAGCATCTTTCTTGTTTATACAAATCTAAAACTCATATAGTCAATATGTAAAGGGGCTGTTTCCTGTCACTGTGATCCATTATGTTGTCTTATCATAGCATGTTGTAGTTTACCAAATATGGTACTATGTCTATCTCTTCAAACCATTTACAGCTCCTGAACCAGCTATAATATCCATGTATTACTCTGTCACTTGTGCCGCTTTCACTTGTGCTCATTTTGCAATCACTTGCTGATGCTGGACCTCTTTTAAAATCACTGTCCTCAGGTAAACACAGTGGACACTGTTAAAACTCTCTCTTAAAGGAATATATATATATATAAATATACACACTATATCAATTCATTCGTGTTTCTAGTCATTGTTCTTTCAAGCTTTATATATAACTTAGGAAATGTTGACTACTAACTTTAAAACTGATACTACCTGGTCAACTCTTTTCATAAAGGATGTATTAGTTCATGTCATTGTATGGACAGTCTTGTCAATTTAAAATGTTCCAGACATTGCTGACATTGTTGTGTGATATTACATTACTGTGACTTTAGGTTTTTCAATCTTATTCATCATTGATTGTTATTCACTGAGTCATGTTATCACACTGACATTTTTAGTTTCTGCAAGACATCTCATGCTTTATCTCAGCAGTCTTTTAATGTAGATTGTACTATAACCATCATTTTACTGCAGTAAATGAGTCAACACGACCTTGAATGTGCATGTTACACAATACTAGGGCCATAGTGTGCCTTGACTGTTTTGCACACACAAGTCTACCATAGTCAACCAAAAAGGTCAGGAGCTTTGAAGGTGAAGTGCAGTCACCATGGTAACTAATGTTGACTCTTGTCTCCTAGCAACAGGATGTAGAGTGATGTCAATGGAAAGCATGCTATTTTCTGCTGATACCAGAGTGATGTCACTCCTTTGTGTGTGTGAAGAGAGTGGTGGAAATAGAGAAGTTTATTTCTAAATCCTATATCTCTGCTCTCCTGAGGGGATAGCGGGGGGGTGTGATGCTGACATCCCGTGAAAACAAAGAAAGACAAAAGGTGAGGATAAATTAAAATAGCTGTCTGGGGATGATGACTCATGGGCCAATTAAGGGTGCAATTATGCTCCCAGTTCTCCTATTTTTAGCCTGACTCTCTTAGTAATAGAATAGTTAGGGATGAGTTTACAGAAGCTTGATGTTAAAACCCTTTAGGGAATCTCAGTGTCCCCTGTCCTGCACAAGAACACTCTGGAAGTGTTTGAAGAGTGGTGGAAAAATAGCCATGTCACATCTAGATTTGTATCTTGTCTGTCCAAATGCATGCAGACTAATAGGATCAACAAGGCAGTGTAATTACCCTTATCTGACCAGATGGCTTTTTCAATAAAGACAGCAGACAATCCTGAGTTTATGCAGGGACAAAGTCAAAGACTGCAATGAATTATAAAGCCAGGCAGTAAGTTCAGTGGGGGATGGAGCCTTCTTTTGCCTCTAGTGGAGTTTGGCATTTAAATAGTACAATCCATGGTCATAAAACCATTGGTCTTCTTAATACATGAATACTTTAGATCCCTCAATAAAAGAAAAGCAACTGGGGTAGATACAACATAGAGCACAGCAGTTTGTTGTATCCAGCAACCTTAATTAATGTTTGTATGAGCTAAGTTTAGAGCTGCGTGCTCTCTGGAGGATGCCTTGAGGAGTGACTGCAGAAAAGCAGACCTGTTGTTGATTCCACTGCTGTGACACAGGCCACATAGACACAGCAACAAAGAAGCCCTCCAACAGGATCAGAGCTATAAATAACCCTACGGCAGCACTGCAATATTAGTGGGTGGATTAGGAGAGAATCGTCATTGCCTATTTATAAACCTAATGCAGTGAAACCCTCTTTACTGAGGGTGGTTCACAATGAGTTCTGAACAGATGAGATATTTTGATGACATGTAGGCTTTTCTCTTAACAATTCATCTATTATTAACATGTCTTGCAAACAATTCACTGGTGTTCATTCATTTTTTCTTCACTAGAGAGAAACATCATTGAAATGTATTTCCAAATGATAGTGAAGCTCTGCAGGCCATGCCAAGCAGGCTAACGTCAGAGTCAGGCAAGGGAGTCAGCATCATGCTTCCAGAGGAAAACAGCTTCACAGAGCTTCCTGTTAATCAGTATTCTGCCGCCACCTACAGGTCCAAGACTTTGGTTTTACTCATGATTACTTGTAGCATTTTCTGTCACCCAGATGCTTTGACAATACTAGAACACCCATGTCTGCTTATGACCAAATTTGTCTTTGAGCACCAGGCTTTAGCAATATTAGCCATATGCTCAAACACGTGCTTTCATGTTCTATATAGGCACGTTCTCAGCTACAAAACAAGCACAAAAAGACAAAACTGTTTGTCCCAGCAACACTGTATCTTTATTTTCAAATCACATAAGAGGAAATCTTACTAGAGTCATACAAGTAAACAATTTTTTCAAACCCCTGATAAAGAAAATATACAATAAGATAAACATCTCCGTCAATAGAATAACATACATTTAAAGTAAAGCAAATAAAAGCAAATTGCCTACTAGTAAAATACTCAAAGTGAATAAAAATGATATACTGTCATTTCCATTTCCTGTACACTACACCAACTTGGGGAAATGGGTGGTGTCAGTATTGTCTCTAACTTTTTTGTAGAAATGGCTTACACTATTTTGCATGACCTTGTAAAGGTGAGCAAATACATTAACAGTGTCACCTGTGAAGGCCAGACCATGTTGGTAATGCCTGTAGGCATTCACACTCTGAGATGGCACAATGTTACATTAGGGCTATGATGCTGTACTACAACCTGGTCCAAAAGTAACATCAAATGTCATGAAGACAATTTTACATATTGCAATCTATACAAGATACTGATGGTATAAAATAGAGCCTCTGGGGTAGTCAGAGACTGATTACACCATTAAAGCTTGTTTGGCTTTGTGTTGTAAGGAACAAGTTATCTTATGACCAAATGTATCCTAAACACAGGTTTATAAAAAGAATCAAACTCAAGCTTGACTGAAACATTATTTTGGTTCATCACATTTTCCAACACAGACGACTGTTTGCTGAATCACTATTGGGTTGTGGTTTTTAGTTGTTCTTTCAGAGTCTCTGTTAGCTTGTCCCAGCAGTCACCTATGTAATTTACAAATGCTTATTTGACCCATTGTTGCATAATTCTGTCCTTTACCCCTTAGGCCATTAACCATTTAACCCATTAGAAAATGTCTTTATCACATCTCCGACACATTCCTCCTCCATCATATGGAAGAAAGGTCCATTGTTCTGTATTACCAGAGTAACATGGTACTCTTCACACGGCACACATGGTAACAGATGTTCATTTGTAGAACTCAATAAAACTGTAGCATCAATTGTGTGATTGTCTACTGTACAGGAACTAAGTTCCACACCATGAAAATGGGATACTTAAACCACTTTGTGTAAATTTCAAAAATGTCATATCAAGCAAAATAACTGCACATCATATGAGCCAGATCTAAATAAAACTGCTATCATAATCAGACACAATGAATACCTAAATATGACATCAATCTGTGCGGTCCTTGTGGTATCACTGGGATGAGAACAGAGACTTGAAACACTATTACATTCATTACACTACCAAATGATAATAGAAAACTAATGTATAAATATCTATCATGGTCTTGACTGCATTCATTGCTCACTGGTGACAAGTACATTGAGACAAATATCACAAAACAGAGGCACAAGCTCCACAAAAGCAATATGCAGTGACACCTCGACTGGTTCATTTTACAGTGCTCTGCAACATGGGCTAGTTGCTTTGCCCATGACTTGATGATGAACATATTGAACTCTACTACCTAGTCACCTTAAATAAAAAATTGAAATTATACATTTTTATGGAACCTACCATGTCTTGTGTCATGCATGTATTTAATTACTATGTGAAAAAAGTATGGAGCATGCCTTGTGCAGTGAGGAACAGTCGGTGTGACTGAGCATGAACACTTAACAGTGAAATTACAACTCCTTATCTGTGTCCCCAGCTGTTGCGTGTAGGTGCCCTGTGACACATAAGGAAGTATTCTGGGGAACCCTACTCAGCAAGAATAGATCCAGCTAACCAATCTTCTAATCAGCAGAGGTCTAAAGTCATAGGCCAGAGATGGGGAAGGTGTGGGCAGGGGGTTGAAGGCAAGATTTCACTGACCACTAAGTGTGCAAGTGGTGGTGTGCAGCACAGAGGCAAAGGGGTAAAGAAGAGGAAAAGGAGGACACAGGAGTGAGCCTTCCCACACAGATTAATCCAACAATAGGGGCTCATGAGTTGTCTGAAGGGACATGCTCTTCAAAGCCTTCACTCTCCCTAACTAGTGCCCTCTCCAGAATGACACGTCCTTCCTTGTACCGCTGACTGTCCTCAGTAGCAAACTCATAGATCCAACCCAGCTTGCTGTTGCAGTTTTTGCAGCTCACATCCCTCACCATGTGCCTGCCGGTAAGCATCACTCTGTCTTGCACCTCACTATATTGCAGGTTCACGACCTGTGGGGTTGAGACACAAGCATTTACATAGATTTTAAATAGCAAAGCAGCATCCTGGATGTGTGTATCTGTTTGATTTCCAACTACATGGTCTTCCTGACTTCATGGCATTCTCCGTACCTTATTGAAGAGGAAAGCTCTGCCAGTGGCTCCTGTGAATCGGGTGGAGATAAGCTCAGATCTGTTGGTCAGGATGGTGTCACAGTTGGCACATGAGAAGAGGCGTGTTCCACCGATGTGGTCCAAGAAGATACGTCCCATTGTTCAATCTCTGAGAGTGACTGGACTGAGGCAAAAATATTAGTGAAAAAGAAGGGCAAACAATTTATAGTTGTAACCAAAACAAACAATATAGT
This sequence comes from Mastacembelus armatus, assembly GCF_900324485.2. Lineage (NCBI taxonomy): Eukaryota > Metazoa > Chordata > Actinopteri > Synbranchiformes > Mastacembelidae > Mastacembelus > Mastacembelus armatus. The sequence continues at coordinate 6,853,485 of NC_046654.1, read as the reverse complement.
CAGTAGAAAATGTACACCTCACTACACAGTCATTTGTGGTAAATACCTCTATATCTGAGTTGAGACTGTTGGTAATGTGAAATCAATTTGACACATTGGACATGTCACATTTAAAACTATTATATTTTTAAGCAAATATCTGCTATCAGTCAGTCCCAGTGTCAGTCCTCCTTTGGTGCAGTCCTTTCATTTATATCATACATTGCTGCAGAAGCTCAAGCTATCTTGATGCATATACAAGTCATTTGAATTCCAGCAGAGTTAAACATCTTTAGCAGACAATACTTTTATAGGAAACATCAGTCAACAAGGTGCAGAAAACCATCTGTGTAAAGGCGACTCAACAGGAAAAAAAAAAAAGATTTAGTTGATTTTTGTGGGGTTCTTGTCTCCCCTTTGTCCTAGTAGGTCTTATTTCAACAAGTACTTTTTGTTCCTGACTGACTTGTTATGAGTAATGCGGACTGTAGATGGCAGCTGAGCTATAAATGGCGTTAAAAATAAAAGCCCTTAAGGCGTACACTAAAGTAACCCGTTTAAAAAAGGTCCAAACTTTGCTCTACCTGACAAGAGGAGACGTATTAGGCGGTTTGTACTGTAGTTTGGGACGTTTGGGCAGGGTGGTGTAGTATTGATTTGTCAACTCGAAAGAGGCTAGCGTTACGTTAGCCGTCAAGCTAACAGTGACAACGACAACAGGCTAAGAACAAGAGACAACAACAAATCGCATATCTCTGCATAGCTCCGAATAACGGCTTCCTACCTCGTCAAATTGGTTTCACTGCCACAAATTGTCACCACCAGCGACGATGTCACCGATATTTTAGGTGTAATTTAGATGAACGTCTGTAGTTTGTATCGTCGTCGCCGCGGCTTTGTTGTTCTTTTTCAGCTGTTCCTGTCTACTCCGAGCCAGTGTCAACATCCGGTCATGACGGCCGGCGCTGCTCCGCCAGGTGTCAGCAGAGAGACCCAGCACAAGTAGCTGTGGATGGAGGCTCCTGCAGAAGTAACTGCACATTGAGTTTTTACTGCACAGGGTGCTCATTTTCATATCTGTTGAACTGCAGTAGGAGAGTGAGTAAAAGAGCACATCATCAGTAAAAGGCTGAAACTACAACACATCCATTTTATTTGTCTAAATCTATTAGCCAGATATTTCATTATTTTAGGAACTTTGGAATTTATTTTTGCAAAGAAAGGACGGTGGGTTTGGCTCAAGCAAAATTATAAGCAGCCTGCAATGTGGATTATGTTTTGTGTCAATGTAAACTCAACAGCATTAAAATGTATAAACCTACATAACGGGGTCTGGTAAAAGCATGGGATGTCGTTTTGTGACATTTGGATATAACAAAACCTTCATTAACAGTAGTAAAATGTGTGATGTGAAAAAGGTCAAGTGTGCGTACACATCTCCAGCAAGTACGGAATCAAGCCTCTAAGGAAAGACAAGCAAAGTTTCGTTGAAACAATGGCTAAAACCTTGTGAGGACTCCAGATACACAAGACCTGCAAACCACTATAATGAACAATGAAAACAAAAACAGTAATAAATCTGAATATAGAAATATCAAGGCTCTTGTATTTGGGATCTGATCCACATTCGAATGGAAAACCTTAAAACTCCTATAATACATATAATACAATAATCCTATAATAGAAATATACAGTTGGATGGCAAACAAAATACTAACATACTTTAAAGTATCTTAGTGAGGTACCAGAGGCCGCCAGAACAAGGATGTGTACGTTTGTTTTGAGGAAACATATCAGATCTTCATAAACCGTAGACATCAATTTGATGGAAAATCTGATAATTCTACAGCACCAAGATAACTTGTAGTTTTACTCTTCTTTTGATTCCAAGGGTCAGGCTATCAGTAAAGCCAATCTAAGGACAAACTCATAAAATGTTTAACAATCTAATTGTATCTCATTACATCTCCAAAACTGAACAAGTCTAGTTTTGCTATATTGCTGGTTGTTAACACATTTAACCCTGGTACAATTTGTGAAACAACAGGTTACATTTATGACACAGGTTAGGAACTGTTCTTTGAATGTGCATTCATAAAGCAGCAGCATGGCTCAGAATTGGATATTAACCATTCTTTAAATTAAACTGCATGATTACATGTTATGAATTATTATTATATTATTATTATGATTCGCATAAACCCTTTGGCAAAAGCTAGATATTTTAAACTCTGATTAAGAGAGAGAATATTTATGATTGTTTGAACTTTCACATCCAAATGAGTTTTATTATGAACCAGAAATGTGTTCATTTCCCTGGAACATCACTCTGGTTACTATCACTGTGTCCATACAGAAAACACTTTCCTGTTCCTTGAAATGATGGAGCAAACACTCTAAGAAATCTTAGGGAACTACCATCTCATTAGATATTATTTTAAATCTATATTATTAAGCCAATTATTAATAAATAACTGATCATATTGTTATTTGGGATATAAGGATAAATAGTATTACATATGAGAATATTCTTTGCATTTATATTTGACCCAGCTACACAATAAGATATAGACAGTGAAGTAGACAGACAAGCAGGTATGTCTAGTAATTTTGTTGATTGTTATCCTGATAAATAGATATGAAGAAGATATGACTGACAATAAAAGAGAGTGGCTGAATGAAATAGCAGGAATGAACATTTTCCTTGTTCGCAAGCTTTATAGGCATATTGTACCTTTACAGTCAGTGAAATCTTTATCAGAGGCAGATAGAAAAGGAGGAGGGCATTCCACCAACCCCTCAGTGTGGAAGGCACTCAGTATCTCACCACATCATGACTACTAGCTCTGCACTATTGATTTTGGCAGCACTTGTTGGAGTCTGTGCTCAGTTTACAGGTAGTGTACAGGCTATAATTCGTAAAATTCACAGTGTGACAATCTAATTTCTCGGGGGTCTTTAAATGCAAAGTCAGCATGTGTCTTTTCAGGTTTCTGCTGGTCATTTTCACGTTGTAGGTTGATGCATGTTGCACCTATTGAAATGTAGCACTCTGAGCCTTGTACTAAAATGGGAATGACAACAAGTTACATGCTCATCTGCCGAGCACAAAAAACAGTAAACCAAAGTGCATATGAGTAAAAGCCAATTTGTTGAATTTTTCATGAATTGGTTTTAACATCAATTCACTGAGTTCATTTGGGTTTTATTGTTTGTTTTAGATTCTGTCAATGCTGATTTAAGAAAAAATGAGCTGTCAACAGAAAAATCAGAGACGGTACTGTACTGTCAATTATTACACTTTAAAACTTCACTATGTTTAAATAATTATTTCTATATTTGATACTTCAACAATGAAAGTCTGAGAAATTGTATTTCTATTACAGACAGAAAGTTACATGTCAATACTCTGCTCACCATTGCCTGCCCCACTGTCCCCACCTTTGTCAGGTACGCATTTTCTGCTGCTGTTTTTTATCTGTTTACTGCCATTACTTTTGCTTGGTCCTCTTATTTACTTGCATTAAGGCAATCGATCTAAAATATACTCTTCCTTTAAATTCTTATTTCCTCTTCAACAGTTCATGCACTCAGACCTGCTGATATATCAGCTGTTTACACCTTGGGAATGCCACTTTCACCCAGGTAAGAGCCAAGGCTAAAATAAAAACACCTCAGCAATACTTAGTAACCAGACCAGTGCCATGTTTTCCGTAGCTGCTTTAAATCTGAAGCTTTAAACCTTCACCAACCCAAACTGTATCTAATAATGTGTATGTCTTCACCATTAGGGCTGAAGCATCTAGAGTGGTTAGCAGACTAGCTGGTAAGTTATTATGTTCTGAGGCATAAAATTTGATTTGGAATAGAATTAAATCTGAAGACAATGTAGTTGGAAGTATTTATAATTTTTTTTGAAAGTCTAGCTCAAGATCAGAGTCAAGACCACATCCCAGAAAATGCCAGTCACAAAGTACACTTTGATGGGAAGTTCTGAGAGAATAATATTATAATTTAGCTGAGTTTATCTTTTGGGATAAGACAGTGGGTATAGACACTGGCTATTGACTTTAATTTAAATATCATTGTACCAACAATTACGTCATAATTTACATATCAACAATCAGATTGTCTTGTAAGAAATTATAGATACTGTATACTCTCTACAAGTGTGTCTATGTGTCTTGAATAGAGTTACTGTCAATGTTCAATCCTGAAGTCATCGGTGAACATCAGACTTCAGTGCAATCCAGGTAACAATGCGCAACATGTCACCTACATGTACAGTAACACACACAAAAAAGCGCTGCGTAGGGAGATTTATGGAGTTGTGTTTTATTTGAGTGTTTGTGTTGCAGGAGTTTGTTGGAGGAAGCTGAAGAACTGTCTCTGTCCCTTTCACATCAGGTGCACATTAATCTTCATATAAAACACTATGGATTTTAATTGTTTTATTATTTCAGTGATTTACATGTTTTCTTTATGGCTTTTCTTCCTCTGTCCAAAGCCATTTTTTGTGATTATGAATTAAAATTATGGACAAGCATAAAATTAATTTTCATAGCCTGTATAGAAATGCAGTTACACATATTATACAAGTGATATAGCAACATAAATAGAAATATTTCAATGTTCCTATCAGGCCAGTAAGTAGTAATTTTATGTATGTCCCTGCAGATGACAGACTGGAAGCTTGTGCTGCTGTTTGTGCCAGCAGATTCCCTGTGTACCTGTTCAACACATGTAGGATTCCTAACTTCATATAAAATGATGTTATTGTCTGTATTATATTCAGTAAAGGCTGTATCAGATTTAGCTAAGAGTGTGTAAGTCTCTGTGCCTTAGGTTGCTGCAGATGTCAAAGCTGTTGTGCAGGATGTGGAAGCAGCTCTGGAGATATTGCAAAAGAGGGTATGATTCTTTCTTTCAAATACTGCAGGCATTTGCCATGAACTAACAAAATGAAAAACTAATATGCTGGATATATGTTTTCAGTTGCAGAACACTTTGGTTCATGTCGCAGTCTGGAGCACATACCATCAGCAGGACAAGTGAGTGTTATGAGTTTCTTTTTTGTTACAGTGATTAGCAAACAGAATTTTACAAAACTGACAGAAATCTTGCATTTTACACACATGATGTATCCAGTAATCTTTGGATCCTTTTAGTTGTAAAAGGCATTTTAAAGTGATATGTTTCATTTTATAGCAGGTGTGAGTGTTTGAGAAATGAAAGGATAAACCAGCGACTGCAAAAAGCAACTCTCCTGATGTTAATGCAGGTAAAGTACATAATAAATAACTAGCAGTTGTTTGTGTCTGGACAATGATCATCTGAACATTTTTTAGCTGCCTGTCTGACAAATTTCCTTTCTTCTTATTTTCAGGACTCTCTAAATCATGTCTTGAAAAATCCAAAGTGGTACAGCAAAAGTCCCATGTTCACTGCTGTGCTGCAGTCTTCTCCAGTTGTCCTTGAACCCAACTCAGATTCTGTGAGTCAATCAAAACTCTTTTAAAAGGTCAATTCCAGTCAACATCACTAACAACTGCATGATATACAGCTTTCCTTTCATCAACAGCAGCCTGACAGCCCCTTGAAATAGCTAATGTATAACTAGCATATATAACATTTTACCTTTTCTTTTTTTAGGAGAACACTTTATCTGACTTAAACCAACTAGCCATTCAATTATGGACGAACCTGGTAGGTGCATATATATAATACATGACAATGCATTATGCTGAAAGCTGTCAGCATTGAGCTATATACCTCTCTAAAATTAACACTGACCCTGTGTCTGAGTTGTAAAAAGTGCCAACATGCAAGTGTTACCATGATCCCTCAAAGCAAAAGATGGAACGCTGATTAAAGTACGCTACTCTGACGAGAAATTAGATAAGAGATGTAAAGATTAACTTGATGAGATTATCTACAGATAACTTTCTCCAGGTTTGTTCATTTTCTATCCGTATGCCGACAGAACAGTTGGGTAATCAGTACTGTTAGATGCTATATGGTCTATAGCTACTCAGAATGACTCCACTTAAGTCCAGACTCATAACCAATCATAACTTTTTGTCCTCCAGCTTCAACCGGCAGTGGGTCAGACAGAGGTCATGGACAATAATGTCGTGACTATTCCTTGTCCTACCCAGGTGAGCCATGGCATCACATAACAAAGTCTGTTCAGAAGTCACACCTGATTGTTGTGGTACCATGTGTCGTGTTAGAGTCAGAGATTTGCAGTAGCACTGACTCTCTAACAGAATAGACTTTCAGTAAACTAAGATTTTACTCTTATATTATGGGTAAAACTGGGACTTACACACTTTTCTCTCATTTCAGGAACAACCTTTTCTGCAGACAAGGATTAACTCCCCCACTGACGGAGAAAAGACAGGTTACAGTAAAGGCTCTACACTAGCAGATCTTGTAAGTATCTCTTCTCAGATTCAAAATGAGCCATAGTCTGACAGCACATACAGTTCAACTTACTGGAAAGTACTGTATGTTTATAGGTTATGGGTACTGAGATACCGTGCATGGACCGTGATCCATCTCCTACCGTTCCAACTTCAGGTAAAAATGCTTCTCTGCTATTATTCAACGTATTTTTTTTTTTGGAAATGTATTAAATCCACTTTACTGTCATTCCTGTATAGTTCATGAACTCAGACCTGGTGATATTAAGGTGGTGGCAGCATTAGGTGACTCTCTGACAGTGAGTGTTTCCCTTTTCCTACTTTTTTTTTTTACTATTGTCAAATAGACAAGACAGGATATACAGTATTTGTAAAATCATGACAACAGATGTAAAGAGCAGGAGCTACTGTGTTACTGTTTGTTTCTACATGTGAGTAGACACCCAAACACAACATCCAAACACACAAAAAGGGAATTAGGTTAGATTAAATGGTTTATTTTAAAAAACTAGTGATCAAATTTAGTCTTCATTACTCAGAAAAGACTTTCACCTATTTGGACTGTGGCTGGGTACCTCCACAACTGCCACATACACTTCTGGTTCAATAAATATTTGCTCTCAGTATCTCACAGCTAATGGTTTCTGCAGGCAGCCAATGGCGTAGGTGCAAAAAAAGACAACCTCCTGTTGGTAATGAATGAGTACAGAGGACTGTCTTGGAGGTAAGCTAAGCTAAAATATACATTTGTTCAAATTCTTGTAGTGTGGGAAAATACTTAGAGTTTATTTGGTTATTGGTAATCTGCATTTAAAACTAACAGGTTATTTCTGTTATTTCCAGCATTGGTGGTGATGAAAACATTACCACTGTGACCACTCTGCCAAGTATGTTTGTCTCAGATTTTTTGAATACAATTGCCTAAAATAAAATGCATAGTTTAGGTGTATTTTATTAACTACTTGATGTCTATTATGTCCATTTTTGTGCCGCATTGAGGAGCATGAAGAATTCTACAAATTAGATTTAAATAAAAACCTTAAATAAAGATCCACTTACTGAAAGGAAGTCTGTTTCCCCTGTTATGTGTCAGCGTAATCTGATCCAAACATTTTACCTAACCCTGGCCAGCTACCTCTTTCTACTCCCAACCCCTTGGATATAACATGTACTGTTTGTGGTCTGCAGACATCCTGAGGCAGTTTAATCCCTCCCTGACTGGCTTCTCAGAGGGAATAGGTAAAGAGGACAGCCCTAAGGCTTTTCTCAATCAGGCTGTGGCAGGGGCAAAGAGTGGGTCAGTCATGTTCTTTTTTTAATTTTCATCACCTTTTACTCTTACTTGCCCTTTTAAATTTAATTTTCAATAAAACCTCTGAACAACTTTTAGAAATTTTACCAATTTTACCAAAACTTTCTCTTTTCAGTGATATGGCACAACAGGTGCACACCCTAGTGGACAAAATGAAAAGTGATCCGGTAAGATGGGGGTTAACTGGTAGAAGCTCATTAAGGGTATGTGTAACCACTGTCTCAGGTTTATGTTCACATTACCAAACTATTGCCTTCTTTACAGCGCATTGATTTCAACAATGACTGGAAAGTGATCACTATGTTTATTGGAGGCAATGACATATGTGACTTCTGCACAGACAGTGTAAGCACTGTTTAATCGTCACTTTTTGCAATACTTTCACATAATGTACTTTATTTGGCATTATGCTTTTATTTTTTAATTTGTTTGCTTCATTTGATTTGTTTGACATTTATGTAGGCACATGTTCTATTTCATGCTTTTGGTCTTAATGAGAAACATTTTTTTACAGATTTTTTTCTCACCCAGTAATGTGGTCAATCGTATCCGTCTGGGTCTGGACATCCTTCACAGTGAAGTATGTTTTCAGCTTCTTCCACTTTGGTTAACAATTTGAAAGTCATAATCTACATTAGTGCCTTTAAACCTTCTGTTTTGTATCATCCAGGTGCCTCGTGCTATTGTCAATCTGGTAGAGCTGTTAAACATTGTACCACTGCGTGATCTGCACAAAGATAAAAGTCTTGGGTGTCCCACCTGGTTTGTGAGGTCACTGATTTTTAGCTTTATCACTCATATAGTTTGATTAAAAAGTGATCACATCATTATTTGATGGTTTTGATGTTTACGTTTCAGATTAATTTGCCCCTGCATACTGAACCCTAAAGAGGGATCATCTGAACTCCAGAGGGTCCACGAATTCAATGGGGCTTATCAGGTGCAAAACAAAGAAATGTTAAAAGTGTTGTGCCCATTTTCCTATTTACTTTACACATATGTGGTTGCAATGCAGATTCACTGGTCTTAATTTGAATTTGTCATTGAAAGTAAATTTATTACCTAAAGAGGCTTTTAACCCAGTGGAGTCTGTCTATTCATGAATGAGTACAGTGAGCGTATTTTATTTATAATAACACAAATATATACATATATGTGGTTGCGTGTGTGTGTCTGTGTGTGTGTGTGTGTGTATACACTGTGCCACTGTCAACTAAAAGTGTGGCAGAAGAGTCAAAAATGTTTTTACACCTCTTCCCAGCATGCTATGAGAGAGCTAATTGACTCTGGTCGGTATGACACACATGACAACTTCACTGTGGTACTGCAGCCCTTCTTCAGAGAGGTATTCCTTCCCACGTTAGAGGTAGGAGCTGACATTCTGTACCTGAAATCTTAAATATCACCAATGGTTATTTTAGTATTTTTAGAATTTCTTTCCTCCTACACATTCTTTTTATAAGGATGGCCGGCCCGATCGCTCTTACTTTTCACCTGACTGTTTTCATCTTAGCCAAAAAGCTCACACCATTATGGCTCTTGCTCTTTGGAACAACATGGTAGGATTCAAAGTCATTTTCCTCATTTGTGTTTTGGAATATTTTCTTTTTCTAATTTTTAAAATCCATCACTGATTTTCATGATCTCTTAGTTAGAGCCAGTGGGCAACAAGACTTTTAGGCAAGACTTCACTGCTGGCAATGATTTGAAGTGTCCCTCTCAGGTAACATTGTGTCCAACAATTTAACACATACTTAGCATTAAGTACAGATTTAAAACCTTTTGGTCTGTTTGTGTTTTTTTGATCATGTTTTTATTAGACAACCCCATTCTTCAGGACAGCTATCAACAGCAACTACACCTTTTCAGGCCCTCCACCGACTCCTGCTCCTGTTGCAGTAAGTCTTTCATACACTACACAGCTTTAGGATAGTTAGTCATCATTATTTTTTTGCTAGATGTGGAACAAGATATCACAGCTATAAATGCTTAAAACATGTCTCTGCTGTTCTTTAGAACTGGGGCAGTGACTTTTCATGTGTTAACACAGCTCCATCCAAAACTGTGCCCACTTCAGGTAAACAATCAAGGTGTGATTCCAATTTTAATTAAAGTGAAATACAAGGAGTACATTTTAAAGATGCTCTTTTTTAGTTCACAGGTTACGACCAGCAGATATAAAAGTGGTGGCTGCTCTAGGAGACTCTATAACAGTGAGTTTGGACACAGAAATGATCAAGAATGTTCTTCTTTTATGAAATAAAGGGTCCACCTGAAGGTCCACCTATTAGCTGTACTTCCCAGAGCTTTCGGTTGTTTTTAACAAGTCTTCATAAAGGTTTTTACACTTTCAAGGATAAACACACTAAAATGGTTAAGAAGTGTCAGATCAGATTAATCACACTGCATCTTTAAAAACATATCAGGACCCACTTGTTTTATTTTGCTTTTTCTTTTTGCATTGACAGACCCACTGATGGGTTGATGATGTTACCTGTTAAGCATTAAGCATAATTTCTTTAAATCAATCTAATGATGTTTGAACTGTAAGAGCATCATCAATGAGAAAAATAATATTGTGTCTAATGGTGTCTGGATATAGGCTGGTTTTGGTGCCAAAGCAAAGAATTTGCTGCAGCTAAAAACTGAGTACAGAGGAGTGTCGTGGAGGTGAGAGACACGCAGAGCCTAAGCACTAAATTTATCTACTGTGAACATTTCATTCACTTTTTGTTGATTTGTTTGTTCTTCATTAACAAGCATTGGGGGAGACAAAAATCTTGAGACTGTCACAACATTACCCAGTAAGTCACCCTTATCTATTCCATAGCACCAAACACCACTAGATGGCAGAGTTAGACTATGATAAACCTAGTATTTTTTCTCTTGTGAAATAACAGCCCTACTTTTTTTTTTTTTTACATCAGATATCCTTAAGAAGTTCAACCCTAACATCAAAGGAGTGTCAAAGGGACAAGGGAATAGGCAGACTGGCTTCAACATGGCTGTGTCAGGGGCTAAAATAGCGTGAGCTCTAATGTTTCTTTCAAAGGTTTCGAATGGTCCCCTTTCAGATATTCTGTGCTGAGCATTTTGTGAACTCATGAGTGTCTCATACTTTATACAGAGGAATTCCAGGGCAGGTCCAACATCTGATTGATACCATAAAGAAGGACTCTGTGAGTTTAACAGCAACTAGTTTTAACACACGCACTGATGCAATTTCATCATCACAAATTACATCATGTGCACGATAAAAAATAATTATGTGTTCCATCTCTTTGTCTTTGCCTGATTCCTTCTCCATCCTTTTAATGGAAATAGACATTGGATTTTCAGAATGATTGGAAGCTAGTGACCCTCTTCGTTGGAGGCAATGACCTGTGTCAGTACTGCAATGACCGCGTGAGTTGCTTTAAGAAGTCGTCAAAGTAAATGCAGGATGAACGACATTTTTGAAACTCTACCCTTAGCAGAGTGGTTAAACATTCCATAGTGTTGTGTGATGCCCTGTGTAGCGCTGTCTCATGATATCACTCTCCAAATGGGACTAAGCACTGGAGCAGAATAATCAAGCTTTGTGAGCAGCCCTCCGCTAATTGTTTTTTTGTGTCAGAGTGAGATGAGAGCAGACATGGTTTCTTTTCAATAACCACATTCTGTCATTTTACCCCTCCGACACAAAACATCCCCCTCCCTCTTCTATCTCAGCCTCTGTCTGCGTTAAACAAGCACACGGGACACAGTGACATGCCTTGTTCTCTAAAAGGCATAAACAACGCAGAAGTCAAACTCAGACTCTCTTCATCCGGTCTCTGTCTCACTCATTGCTTTCCTCTCTCTTTCTTTTTTCTTATTTTTATTCAAGCCTCCCCTTTTTTCTCTCCCTTCATTACTCCCCTCTTGTGCTCCCCTGACAGGGTAGTATCTCTTTTAATGTTTGTGCTTTGAAGCAGAATATCAAAGCAGAGCATCAATTTAAGATGTGCACTGAGACAGTCGCAGTCACAGCTTAGGGTTAGTTGTTGCTGGTATGCTCATACATGTTGCTGCTTGTTTGGTTAATATACACTATTTAGATACAAATTTTGACAGTTTTCTTTGAATGTGCCCTAATTATTCTGCTCAACATAGAACAGTTAAGGGAAAAAAAACACAAGTGGTCTTATGCATATGTATTCACTATTTATTAATCATTGGCTTTGTACATTGTGTATCTCAAAACTACAGGTGTCTGCATCACCTCAGAACTACAGCTATCATTTGATGACAAGCTTGGATATGTTGTACAAAGAGGTAAAGAGAGTCTATGCACTGAAAATGCTTCATTATGCAATAAAGACCATAACTGAAAACTGAAACTGAAAGAGATCCAGTACTACAAGTATGCACTTTTGCCTTCCCTTAAATTTTTACTGACCCATAAAAATAAACAATTCTGAATTCTAGTCTTTGAAACTGTATAAAGGTCATGTTTTCTTTCTTTCTAACCACAGGTTCCCAGGACAATAGTCAATGTTTTGGAGATCCTGGAAATTGAAGGTCTTCGCAGGATAAAAAAGGATACTCTTGGGTGCAGTGTGTTACAAAAGTATGCTCATCGATCCACCCATGCCAAATCAATTCTTCATGAACCAAAACCAGAGTCTAAGGCCAACTACTTCTTTGTGCCAGCAGCATTTCTCTTAATATTGATCTAAGATTTAGTCAGTCCAGGAAAGAAATATAGAATATTTTGGTATTTAATGAAGAATAGCTCATCCCCATACAATATGTTCCCTATGCAACAGAGTGCATTGATAAAATTAGTCAGCCTTTTATTTTCACCCTTGTATGGCAGGTCTGTCTGCCCATGCTTCTTGTTGCCTGGAGATGATTCCCCAGAGCTGGCTGAAGTAAAACGGATAAATCGGGAACTACAGGTTAGCAGACAGGAAGAGTGAGACCAAAATATGTGTTTAATGAAACATTACAATAGCTGTACTAACATGAACATTTGTTGTATTTCATTCAGATTGAAACAGAAAAATTGGTGTATGGCGGGCGCTATGATGGCAGAGAGGACTTTGCTGTGGTCGTGCAGCCCTTTTTTAAACACTCCATTCTTCCTTTGAATGCTGTAAGTTATTTGTCAACCCCCACCCTGCACATGCACATACTGTACAAACACTTAGCTTTAAGACCATAACATACTTATCCCCTCAGAGCACACAATTCCTTCAAACACTGATACTGTATTATTTCGACTTCAGGAAGGCAGACCTGACACCACATACTTCTCTGAGGACTGTTTCCACTTCAGTGAACGAGGACATGCTGACATGGCTACAGCTCTGTGGAATAACATGGTGAGTCCAGCAAGGCAGACAGAGGAAGGTTAAGTGAGTTTGACAGGGGAAGAGTTTTGGATGAAGCCTCTTTAAATTGCCACATCCTACTGCAGTGTGGTCATGAACTGAACAATTTCTGTTTTATCTCTAGCTCGAGCCAGTGGGTAAAAAACAGACGTACAACAATTTTACAAGTGCCAGAAATAATATCAAGTGCCCCACAGAGGTAAGACACAAAAGCACTTGACAAATTTTGTTGATGATCTGCTTGTGATTTGTCTGTATTACCTGTGCAATCTGTGACTTAGTTTAAAGCTTTCCTAATGGTTTATTCCAGGAACATCCTTACATATTCACTAAGGTGAATAGCTTGGCTGGTTCAACCACCACAGCACCAAAGACCAGCAGACCAGTTTTACCTCAGAGCTCCACAACACAGAGCACATACTCAATCCTCACATCAGTACCCACTATGCCCAGCTCAGCTCTCCCTCTCACCCCTAATTGCTCAGACAGTGTGCCAGTATGGCTTGCTGTTGTTCTGGCGGTTATTGGTCTTCTGATTGGCTGGGGTATCACCTGGCTCCTCCTGTCGTACAGAGCGAAGCAAAACAAGAGAATGATGATGGTCGCAGTGGAGATGAAGGACACCACTTTTTAAAGTACTACTTACCGTATTTCTGTGGTGGACTATTCAAGGGAAAATTTAAGGGCCACAAGTACAAAACAACATTTTTTGTGGTGAGACAGTTTTTCATAGCAAGAGATGATAGCATAACCCTGTCTGCTATGTCTAAAGAATTTCCCCTTGCACATGAACCTTGTCCTTGAACCATAAAAATATAACTTGATGTATTCATAAGAGAAGCAACAAATACAACAATTCATCAAAATGTTTGTCTTTTTTGTCATTTTTATGTTAATCTGAATGCCTTTACATAAAATAAAAACAACATTTTTCGTTTCTCAACAACAAAAAATTTGCAATCATTCATATAAATTAAAAAATATATGTAGTACAATGTAGTATTTTCTTTTACTCCACTATATTTATTTGACGGCTGAAGTTACTGTTTTATTGCAGATTTGGATTTTACAAACAAAACATGATGGATTAGTATGGGTTGTTCAGATAGTTAAAAATAGTTGAAATGTACAATATAATGCAGTTCGATACAATTGTTCTTCCATAATGTCTATTTTATGAAGCTTATAATATAATATGAAGTCTATATTTTTTACACAGCCATAAAGGTAATAATTAAATTATGTTTTAGTTTGCAGTTATAGTGACAATGCTGTAGTGGACTGCATTATATCCTGATTTATTTAATATTCTGCACCCTCATGTTTCTAAATGGAAAGAAGAAAAAACAGAAACAATATAGTCCATTACACTAATCACTAGGCCACCTGAAAACATAACATATAATTGGCTTGGCACAGAATACCAACAAAAACTGAACTTTCTGAAGGTAGAATTCATTACATACATCTCGTTTTGAATTGCAATATATTTAAAAATAAACTTGTAAAGAAGCATTTTGCATTGGCCACTATATTACGCAAGTGTTTCAGATCTGAGGAGGTAATTCTTCCTCCACTGCAAGTATAACGAACCCAGTAAAAAACCTGAGCCTATTTTTTAATTAGTTGTAAAACAGTAAAGTTGTATTCTAGATGGAATTAACCTAAGAATATTTATTTGTCAGGCTAAAGTGACAAACTCCTTCTCTTTATATAGAGCTGTCTAAAACTGTAGTTACAGGTACAGTGTTCTCGCCAACAGCGCCTCCTAGTGTCTATGGGAGGAATCGAGCCAGCAACAGTATAGCATCAGTTTGAAGATGGCGGAGGGTGAATTGAACGTGGACAGCCTCATCTCTCGACTGCTGGAAGGTGAATGATTTTCACACGGTCTATGATATCAAACAAAGGTCACTGTTTTTGGGTTTTCACATCTGGTCTGAGGGTTATTGTGTAGCTACCGCAGAAAACGCAGGAGAGTGCTAGCTAGTGGATGCTAACGTCAGCCAATAGTAACGGTGTAGATCCGGCTAGCTCTGGCTAACGCTGCCGTTAGCTGGACGTGTTTATAAACACTGTCAGCGGTGAACGCCTACATTTCTCAGTTTTCACAGTAGCTACGTTTCTTTTGGCACCTATTTTTTACTGTGTCGCGGTGATTACTTTACCATGTAATTCAACTTTCTGCCTTACAATTTCTGCAGTGTTGTGGCTCATTTAATTGTCAAATTGCGTACGGTTGGTGTGTGTCGGTGGAAGAGGAGCTGGGACGTTTGTCTTGTTTGTTAAACATATTATATATTAAAACATGGGTTAGCTAAATAAAATAATGAGGTTGTAGTCGAAGCTAAAATGCAGCTGAAGTTAATATCTTTAGGCATTAATACGGGGTTTCAGCAGCACCGCTGCCCTTGACACGGTTCATTTTTGCTCCATATCCTGAGAGTTGTCGTTATGATACAACGTTCCTATTCAATATCTAATGGGGACCAGGCTAATGGCACATTATTGAAAATATGATTTGTGTAACACATGAACAGCTGTAGAAATAACCCCGCGTTAAAGATCACGACACATCTATGAATAACCCTTTCATATGATGTTAGATGTCACTGCATACTAAACAAATTCAACTTGTGAGCCACTGTAGTTCTGGTGAAGTCATTTTGCCTTTTGTTGACTTCATCACTAGGCTTGTAGGTGTCTTGTAGTGGGCAGGTTGTTGTGATTCAGTGCACTCATGCACACAGGGCCCACTTTCTCTTTAAATGTGATTGTACAGGCACAAATTGAGGACATTGCAAAATTAGATTAGGTGGAAGATATATTCTGGGTTTTTATTTGATCTGTTCACCGTTATGTTCTTATCTATTGGTTATGTCATTGTATGTTGCTTTGTAGCTTGTTTGTGTTTGGCAAATGAAGTGAATGTTCTTGGTGTGTGAAGATCAGGTTTCAGATTGGGCAGATAGAGGGATGTGCAAGGTTTTTTTTGTATTGGCAATCCACCTGCTGAAGAGAAGATGGGGGCTCTTCTGTTCCCCTGTGAGATATCCTTTGAATGAGACCAGACCACTAAGGCGAATGCGTCTGTCCTTGGCATACTTTCCACCCGTATATGTGACTCTGAAGGAAAAATGTAGAGGACACTACCTCAGCAGTGAACTGCTGGGATTTATTATTCATGGTACCCACTGCAAAATGCTGTCACACTGCAAATACCTTGTATTTCATGCAGTTTCATTTTCAGTTAATTAACATTGGTACCAAATTAAGATAAACTGAACAAAGAAATCATATAATTGCTTCACATCCTGCATTCAACTCTTCAACCTTGTTCCATTCTCAACTGGGAAACCAAATCACATCTGCAATGCAATGTGGTGATGATCATCAGTCATATGATGGTTTGTGGTAATTGGTATTTGACAGCTAGTGACTGTGACTTGTGGCTAGTCATTTGTCTCTGTTAGAAAGCTTGTTGATCCTTGTTGATGTGAACTTTAATATGTGTTAGAATCTAGTATGTGTTGCTAGTATTCCAAAATAAAATTTGTTCAAATGAGCAAATCATTTGTGAGTAATTATGAATACCATTTGAAAAGTACAGGATGCATTCCAAATTCTATCTTGTCTTTCTGTTAGTGAAATGCCATCAACAGAGCAGAACTATTACTTTTGTGATTCTTACGACTTAAAAAAATGAGTCTGGATCCAAAGGAAGAAATGCAGGAAAATAAACTTCTGTTTTCCTGCCTTGTCTGAGAAGAATTAAGTGACCTTAGACAAAAGGATTTGGAAGAACTAACTCAAAAAGTCCTGCATCTTACAGTTACAGAAACCAGGGCTAGTATTTCAGATCAGTTTGTACCCTTTATTTTACTAATATTTGGTAGATAAATTGATTTTGAAAATAATAGTTGAAGCTCTCGAAGGAATTGTTTTGTTAGCTCTACGCAGCTGTCTACAAGGGTCTATCTTTTTCTCATTAATGTAACAGTTTTAGATTTATCAAAACCAGTTATGGTCAAGCTGTAAGGTTTTTCTGTCAAAGAAAATTCAGTCTTGAGGGAAAGCCAAGTGTCAGTGAGAGTGCTTATTCACTGGAATTAAAACTTAAGGAACACTGCGTCACTTTCTCCAAACACGTGCACAATCACAGTGTGATCAAACCGCGATTTGGTTTATGATGGAAGCAAATCCCTTTCATTGCTTCGTAGTAGCCTTTGCCCCTCAATGTTCTTAAAAACATAATCCCTTTTTAAAGTTCCAGCCTGCAGAAGTGTGAACTCTAAAGGATTCAGTGTTAAAGCAGAGAAGGCTAAGTAGCCAAGTTTCACTCACTCAGCTCTGATGAGAGTCTGATTTCTGCAGTTTCATGCTTCACACCCTGTTCAACATTATTAAGCAGTTCAGACACAGTACTGTACTGTGTTTGTACACAGGTGTGCATCTGTGTATACACAAAAATGCATGAACTAATCATTGAGAATTCCTTGCCCATACACCAGTTAATCCATTTTCACTTGTTTCCGCTGGCACTGAACAATCAAAACTGAACAATGCTTTGATTTTGTTTTGTGATGTCAGATTAAGACTAAAATTAAAAGGGCTATGTCCTGCAGTTACCATTTACTGTGAATAAATATAGTGACATGGCACAAGGCCTATTATTCATTTGTTAGCAGTTCAGCTTGTGTTTACCATGAGCACTAGTCTATTTTTGAGTAGCCATAATGCCTTATGACTGAATGTGTGCCCTTTTGATGTTGTCTTTTGAAGACATTGCACTAACTGCCATATGAAAAACAAAAGCACAGATATGAAATATTTCATGAACAGGTTGTTTTTTACTAAATTAAACTGTTTGTATTCTGGCCTCCAGGTAACGTGTCAAGGAAGCAGTGTTTATATATAATTTAACTTTGCATACCTCTAACACTTTCAGCTGTTTACTATAGCCAGCATTTGCACTTCTCTTCTTTTCACCATTTCAAGATAAATCTGGACCCAGAGCTGTGGCAGACTGCCAGAAAGTAGGTTTAAGCTAACGGTGCAACTTCACAGCCAGTAAACCCACACTGCTGCTGAAGATGCAAGCTGCTCTCATAGTGTAAGCACTGGGTTTCTCAAGTATGGCTCAGACCAGGCTGCTATAAGCTAAACAATTATTACACCCACAGCTAATCAGATTTAAAGATTGCTTGTGGTTCTGCTGTAAGTGTTATTTTCTCTTAGACCAAAAATTATTCTATTGTGGCCTCATTCTGATAAACTTCATAGTGTTGCAAATTCCCGCTGTTGCTGCACTAGCACTTACAATGATGATAAAAATTAATAGCACTGACTGTTTTTTTTTTTTTCTCTCCTATCTAGTGCGGGGATGTCGCCCAGGGAAGATAGTCCAGATGACCGAGGCAGAGGTGCGGGGACTCTGCATCAAATCCAGGGAGATTTTCCTTAGCCAGCCTATCCTGCTGGAGCTTGAGGCACCTTTGAAGATTTGTGGTCAGTGTTTTACATTTGCAGCCACGGTTCAGGTCATTTGTTTGTTTGTTTGTTCATCTTGCTGCCACTCTCTCATAACCTTCTGTAGTCTATTCTATATAAAGTGTTTCTAATTGAGATATTTCTAAGCACAGAAAAGCAAAGTAGAAGCATAATCTCAAAATAACTGCTTAAAAATGTTTTACTAACCAGTCATTTTACACAAGTTCCAGCTGTTTGCCAATTACCTGATTTATAAAAAAAATAAGTGCAGTGCCATTGTGCATTCCCTCCATATTTGACTTGACAAAGTGCACTGCAAATTAGTAATTAATCATAGGAAATCTAACGACAAGCTATTGCATAGATAAAAAATGGCCATGCTTACAAACTGTGCACCCACAAGCAAGCACACATCAAACAAGTTTATCATCAAAACCAAAAGGCAGGTGCTTTCAGTATCAAATTTTTCTGTGATCCAATCACTGACTGAAAATACTGTATATGTCTTGAATATTTGCCTGTAGCCTTTCATAAGTGTCCAAAAATAAAATCTTATTTTTTTAAAAATTCTGCTCAAGCAGAAAACTACATTCTGGCTGTGAAGGGCTGGGTGCACCGATGGCACACCCCCACTCTGCAGAGCACAGCCCGGGAGCAGCAATTATCTTTTTGTGATGCAGTTCAGAGTTAACTTATGTAACCAGACCAGATAACACTGTCTCAGCCTGGGTCATACATTAAGTCACTCTTATTCTCTTGACTCAGCTGCCTTGTGTATGTTAAAGGAGGATGTATATCGGGGAATTGCACAAATATGGACAGACTGTCTTATACAAGTAAAATAGGCACACCAAAGTAGAACAAAGAAGTGCACATTTGCAAGTGAGCCCCTTCTCAACAGTTGAAATAGCCACTATCACTATCTCTAGCTGGCTCCTGCACATCTCAGCATACGCCCACATACTTTATCTCTTCCCCCCCGTGTGGCACTGCAACAACTCTAAACTTCTAATGTATGTACCAGTGTTTGGCACACAGTGCATAAGCACATATACTGTATGTGCTCAGGCCTACACAGTTCATTTTGTGTTTGTTCATTTCTCTTACCAGTTTTCTCCCACTCACGTTTACTTTGTGTGATTGTTGTTAAGTATATAGCCTAATACTGCATCAACTGACTTTATAAAGGCCTCAAATGCTTTCACCCATGTGGACCTAACCCTGGCACATTATACTAAAATATGCATGAGGTGAGGTGGAGGTGTCACTGGAAGGGAATCCTTTGTCTCACTTTTTCTTTTTGTTCTGTTGCTTAACTTCTTACCCCAAACATATTGCCTGCCTTCAACCGATTGACTGTGATGACAGTGCTTTTGCAGCACAGGCACTGACTGTAAAGACCAAACAGTGAATGCCTTTAATTATTTACTAAGGCCACATGGATCAGGTTCTGCTCTCACATGTTAATCTTAATGCCACTGCAGTAATTTAGCCTAAGCCAACAACAGCTTTGCCACTGTTTGGCTTAATCATCTATTTAACCAGAATAATAGAAATTTGGATTTCTTTAATACAGTGTTGTTGAAAGTGGCGTTTCTTGCGCAGTAACTTGAATAATGATACAGATACACTTTGGAGGAAGTATTGTATAGTCATTCTTACTAAAATAATCAAAACAGATAAGAATTATTAACAGCACCCCACAGTTACACCCTTCTGTAGAATCAATAACGGTTAATGACTGATGCTGACAAAATCTAATTGATTTGACCACAAGCTATCTGTATTCTATATATGACTAGGATTGAGTATTGTTTTCGGACTGCAAGTACTGACTGAAAATTAGCACAAACAGTTCACAGACTTAAGATAATGAGATGAGCACGTTTTAGGATGTACTACAGCATTTTTAATGTAAAAGTCAAAGGGTATGTGCCACTCGAAAGAGGTTTTTCTTGCTGTAATTTTCTTAAAACTAATCTATTTGCCTGCTTTGTCAGAGCACAGTAGTGATGCAATATGGATAGAAAAATTTCCTATAAGATTCTGCCATGGACATCCACTTATGGATGTCACACACATGAAGTGCATAACATGTGCTGTTCTGCACCTTTTATTGCTGTGAAATGTTGTTATGGCACTTGGTTTTATATTTTGTTGTTTTGTGAAGCAAATCACATTCATTTAGAAGACTGACCTCAGGTTCAGCACCCCCTGTCTTAGCTTTTGCCTTTTACTCTGGTTTTTAAACCTTAAGTCTCTGTGCTGCTATTCTCAGACTGTTTTGACACTGCAGAGGCAGTGCTGAGTAAATAATTCACTGTCATCCTACGATTTCTTGTGAGAAGGCAGGCGGGGGGCTACCCGATCGAAAGCCAGCATTGGTGTAGCTCACACATTCATACACATAACAATAACCTATACTGCACTAGTTCATGCAACATCTCGGTGTGTGAAGTTGTTAGTGTAAAACTAAATCATGGTGCCTTTTGAATTAGCAACCAATGAAATGGTGGCATTGAAAAAACCGAAACACTGAGAATGGCACCAAAGCTGAGAAATAGTGTTTGTATGCCATAAATGCATACCTCCAATAGTCTGTGCAGAGATTAACATCTACATTCCAATGTCTCTGCATCCACAAATTTAGCCAAATGTGGTTTTGTTTCTGCATTTCTTTTCTGAGCAAACTGCAGTATAAATCAGCAATGCTAATTATTTATCGCTTTGTGTCCATTTCTGTTTTGGTGCAGGCACTTGCAAGATTTACTGTTCTGTGTGGTGTCCTCTGTATTTACTCAGTCCCCTGTATTTATTCTGTTGTCCAGTTTATGACTGCCAAGACTAAAAAAGTGTAGTATTGGTCGCAGTCAGCGTTTTCAGATTTTTTATGTGGTATTTTTGGTTTTAAGCAGTTTGCGGGTCTGTTCCCAGCTGGATACTTACTAGGATACTTTCATAGGCTCGAAGTCAAAACAATAAAGGTATGACTAATTTTGCTGTTGTGACAGACTGTCTAAACATTAAATGCAACAAGGAAAAGTGCCTTAATATTTTACTATAAAAACAAAAATAAAAAAATTGTTTTGGAACAACACACATGGCACATTGGATCCTACTTTCTACCTGCTATCACCTCTTCTCTCTTCTATGACAAAATGGGGTTTGGAAGCAGCAACTAAAGTAAAAGGTTTTTAAAGGCTTTCCTGATTCCATATGGAGCACTGTATTGATAGAGCACTCTGTTTCACTGAAGTATTGATATTGTGTTATTAAAGTGAAGGATTGTAAAGTTGTTGCCTCAAAACTCTAGATGGCAAGCTGGGGAAGCGTATAGAGGGAAAAGAAAATGACTGACGGTGAAAAACAAACCAGCTGGATAAGCACAAGATGAGCACTGAGTATAAGACAGAGCTAGACTTCAAACATGCTTAACTGTTACTTTAATCATACATTTGCACGGAAAACTTTGCCTTTGCATGGCATCCTGAGACACAGGCAAAAATAACTATAGGCCTGTAGCCGTACAGGTTTGGTGCCAGTCGTGGTTTGTGTTTTGTTGCCTAGCTAACTGATGGGCACCATAAAGTAGAAAAAAACATGCCATCCACTCTCATGTTTTCAGTATAAACTTACAATTTTTGTTGGTCATTTTAATCTCAGGGCCAGACAGCTGCATAGCCTAACACGACCTATTATTTTATTTTAATTTGTATTTGGTGCAATCTTGTAATGAAGCATTACCATAAAAAGACTGTGGCACATGAATTTGCTTCCCGTTTTGGTCACAATAAAGCCTGTTATTATTGTCTTAGCCATTCTGGTGAGGCTTGCTGCAGTCATCTGAGTCTAGAGCACTTAGCCCAAATTAGACAGCTATATAAAAAAAAGAAGCGGGTCTTGGTTAGGTGATGAAGTGAGGCTCCCTTTCAGAGATCTAATGCTTTGGTGAGTGCGCTCAGCTCATCACTGCCTGACTGATGTCAAAAAGAAAACCATGAACCTGAATCCTTGAGGGTTGTTAAAATTAACATTAGTTTGTGTGGAGGTGTCTGTGTCTCCTTTATTTTTGTGATTAACCTGGATTGTCAGTTTTCTTTCTCTCTAGCTCATTTCCCATGGGCTATAGCATTGATCTGGTGGCAGTTGGTATATTCTGTGTATCTATGCTGCTGTGGCCCCTATAAACCATAACCACAGTCATACATCCCCACCAACCTACATGTCAGAGAGTGTTTGTAAAATCACATGGCTCAGAAAGACAAGAGGAGGTGTGTGAGCCTATGTGGAGTTGAATATATGATTTCAAAATAAAAAACTACACAAACTACATTGCTTCAGTTTTTTTTTTTTAATAATCTCTTCCCTCTTGCGTAACAATTTTAAATTCTTCTCTTTTTCTGCCCTAAGTAACACCCCCTTTCTGCACTTACACTAACATCTTGTCTACCCCTTTCCTTCTCATTCCTTTTTTAGGTGATATCCATGGGCAGTACACAGATCTACTGAGGCTTTTTGAGTATGGTGGTTTCCCTCCAGAGGCAAACTATCTTTTCCTGGGTGACTATGTGGACAGAGGGAAACAGTCCTTGGAAACCATCTGCCTTCTTCTGGCCTATAAGATCAAATACCCAGAGAACTTTTTCCTGCTCAGGGGAAACCATGAGTGTGCTTCTATCAACCGCATCTATGGATTCTACGATGAGTGTGAGTAGAATAGGCTCATTCTGCTCAAATGTACACACAAACACCCGAAGCACATATTCAGTAATGTTCCAATGATGTGTGTTCATGTGGTTCAACAGGTAAGCGCAGGTTCAACATTAAGTTGTGGAAAACCTTCACTGACTGCTTTAACTGCCTCCCCATTGCTGCTATTATTGATGAGAAGATCTTCTGCTGCCATGGAGGTAAATGAGTTACTCCTTTCACTCATTTCCTCCCCTTATTTTAATTTTAAACTTGGACCTTGTTTAAAACAGATTTGGATGAATTTTGTATCCATATACTGGCCATTATTCAATCAACATTTGCATATTTTCCTCTTTCAGGGCTATCGCCTGATTTGCAGTCAATGGAGCAGATTCGCAGGATCATGAGACCCACAGACGTTCCTGATACAGGTATTTGTGTGTGTGCATGCGTGCGTGTGTGCACGTACTTAAGTGCATGTTCATATTTAATACTGAACGTGCACTTCTCTGGGTGTCTCCCTGGGATTTAAGTTTACCTTTAGATGAAACAAAGAGCAGACAATCTCCTCCTGAGTGAATGACAGTTAAGTCAGTGGATCTGTGGATCTTCTGTATGTAACAAAGTCTGCTCGATTTCAGCACATTCTTCTGCATGTTGTCTTTCCTGGCTTAATGTGCTTTTTACCACCATCTCTTGTCTCCATGTGTGTCTCTCAGGCCTGTTGTGCGACCTGTTGTGGTCAGACCCAGATAAAGACGTACAAGGTTGGGGAGAGAATGACCGCGGGGTCTCCTTCACTTTTGGGGCCGATGTGGTCAGCAAGTTCCTCAACCGTCATGACCTGGACCTCATCTGCAGAGCCCACCAGGTACGTACAAACGAAATGAAGGTAAGGAACCTAGATATGACAAATACATACATAAAGCTCATGTTAAATAATTTATCATGTGTAATTTTTTTTTTCCCATAGAAACTTTAAATTGATTAGCTTTTAGGGTTGAATGACATCTGACTTTGATTAAAATGTGTGTCCTTCTGGCCAGTATTTTCTGTGGCTGATATACAGATTCATTATAACTTTACTTAACATTTGGTCATTATCAGTCTAATTTTTTGCTTATTGAAATGCTATAAAACAGAGAATGATTAAGCAACTGAATGACTAGAAAAAACAGATGTAGTTATCAAATTATCTGAGTCTACTTGGGCTTTGCTTTGGGCATTTCATATTGATTCCAGTGTAGGTGGTTTTGTATACTTAGCCTTGATAGCAAAGAAAGATTCCAAGATGTTTGTTGTATTGATCGCTGTAGGCTGTGGAATAATGTGAAGTGTCTTCAAACAGGTTGTGGAGGATGGATATGAGTTCTTTGCCAAACGTCAACTGGTCACACTTTTCTCAGCTCCAAACTACTGCGGAGAGTTTGACAATGCAGGCGGCATGATGAGCGTTGATGAATCCCTCATGTGCTCCTTCCAGGTATGTGCATTCATGCTAATAGTTTTTTGATATTGCACTTATCTCAGAAACATGCATATTCTCTCTGTTTATGTTTGTGTCGTAAAGATCCTAAAGCCCTCAGAGAAGAAGGCCAAGTATCAGTATGGTGGTGTAAATTCTGGTCGTCCTGTCACACCACCCCGCACCACCCAAGCCCCTAAGAAGAGGTGAACATACAGCCTCGACTCACCCCCTTTTTCTCACCCTCTCCGTCCTTGGTGTGCCATCACGGCAACCCCTGTAACTCCCCTGTATAGTGAAGATACAGGGCTTATCTAATTGCCCGAATCTTTCTCCTCTTTCTTCTCCACTTACCCACCCTCTCCCCGACTCCACTGACAGCTCTTTTCTTAATGTGTATGTGTACATAAACTTGCTGTGACCAATCTGTTTAATTTTCTGCCTGTTTGTTGGTATTTTTGATATTATTAACAAATAATCCTTTTGGTGGTTTTACTTCCAATGCCATATAAGGTTTTCTGAGTTCTGTGTTGTGTAAGGAAATGCCTTCTCTGTAAAGAGGGGCAAAGTTAGAGGAACATTGTTCTGCCTTGACCTCAAAAAGCAAAGAGAATCCTTCCACTCTATTTAAATGAGACTGAGATTTCTGTGCAATGCTAAATCCATAGACACAAATAACATCTCCTGTATTCCATTTTAACAGTTTAAACTCAATATAGCATGTGTAAGTGCACATTGCGGTTGTTGTGCACGAGCACATTTTATATATTTTAACCACTGAGTACACCCGCCCCATGAGTAGCAAAGAATGTGAGGAGAACGGCTTGAATGAAATATAGTGGCTAAATCAAATGCTGCTGGCAGTGGGCATGCTTTAACCGAACACAATGCCCTCTGGGCATCGATTCCGCCACTCTGTTATGCCTCCCTCTGCCTCGAATCCACACCCACACAAAAGAATGCTGCTTCCCCTACAAAGCTAGTATTGACATTTTCCTGGGTATAGTTATTGTTTCTTCTCATCAAGATAATTTCCCCCATACAGATTCTCTTGATTTGTAGTGAAAGATGCTGAGAGATTATTTTGAATTTATCATGGAAAATTAATTCAGTGCAAAGGAACTAACATGATTAACTTATGGTCAGTATTAAATGGTATACTAAAAATGGTTACAGAATCGTGCTTTGTTATTCTGGGCCTTTGTAGGAAAAGCAGGTTAGGACAGGAAATGTAAGACAGCACTGACTGGGATTTTCTAGCTCTCTCTCTTATCCTTACAGCTCTTACAGTGTTAAGGACCAAATAGTAAAAATGAATACAAAGCAAGCTTTACAGAATGCTCTGCAGTCTTTGATTCAGTATTGTGTTTATAGAGCAGACAGCAAACAAACAAAATAAGATTGCTTTCACCATTCTTACACACAAACACATCCAGTGTGTTCAGGTTGAAAAACCAGTCAGGAGGGTGGAAGCACCAAGTAGTTTTACTGCATAATAGTGATGCCACCTGGTGTACAAATACAATAGTACACTGCAAAATAGTACAAATGTGATGTAAATTTCAAACTCAATAGCTCAAGACTGGCTTTTCATTACTTTGCCAGTACAAAATGTTGTCTGGCCAGCGATTAGCCTGGTTAGTACTTCAGCTTCAGTCTGCTGCAACTGAGACGCAGTGGATTTCTTTGTGGAAAACATTTGCCTCTTTCTTTAGGTTTTTGCTCTTTGTGGTAATCTTTCTGTTGTATTTCTATGTTCTCTATTCACATTGTTTACTTTTTATTCACTTAATTTATTTCCTAATAATGGTAATAAGAAGACAACAAGGTGTTACCTAAAGCTGTTTTGCAGTTGGTACAAGTTTGTTTGAAAGTCTATAAATTCAATAAAAAGGATGGAAAGCAAATTTGTTGTCACCTCTGTTCTTACTCATCTTTTCACATCTTTATATTTGCTGCAGTGGCAGTGTATTTAGCCTACTCCTTACTTCAAAAAGCCACAAACTATACAACTAGCTAGATAGCAGAATTTCTATACACACTAATGAATTAAAGACAGCAGGATTTTGCTCCTATATGTCAATCACATTGACATGCTGCAACTAAAAGAGCTTTCTTGTTCTATCTAGGCCTGTTTTGTTTTCAAAAGAAATATTATCTAATAGTGTTTTATTTAAAAATTTCTATGACAAATACTAAAGAAACTTATTTTGTGTATTTCACCTTCCCAACGACTGGGGGCGCCATCGGTCATTCTTTCTGTGTTGTTGACCGGACATACCAAACGTCCATGAGTGCAACGCGTAGGTTCAGCTTCATATACTACATGGATGGGTCTCAGTCAGTGCTCATCTGCCACCGGCGCATTTATAGATCTGCGACGTTTTCCGGGACACGCGTCTGAACCAGAAGTACAGTTTGGATCCTCTGCATCATGTGCAGCGAAATGTATTTCTTAAAGTCCTTGGAGCCGCTTAACGGGCTGTGAGACTTGATGTTTGAATAGACAGGAGAAAGCTGGGTGAGCATGAAGCTGACGTTAACTTAATTGTGTTTTGTTTAGTTTGGCTGCTGCTGACAGGTGCAAAGTTCATCAATGCAGGTAACGTTGGAGCTAATATTGTTAGCTTGACTATGTCTTTGGGAATACATATCTATAGTATTTGTTATGTGAGTCCACTTAATACACTGTACTTTTTTATTATTTCTTTGTTTTTAGAGTATTTTTGACATGTGCAGTCAGTCAGCATGACGTTGTCTTTCTCATGGCTGATGAATCCCAGAAGGCCCCAGTGCAGATGTTTATTATAGGGTCTCTACTGACCTCAGCTGCTCATGGGGCTTCATTATTTCTCCAGGCACCTACAAATCAGCACAGACTAAACTGACCTCTAGTGTTACTTGACTGGCAGTGAGTCAATTGACAAAATTGGTAATTTAGTCATCATTCAAGTAATTTAAAAAAAAAAGTGCCAAATATTAATGTGCCCCAGTCTGAGAAATCATCAGTTTAGGTTATGGGAGATTCACTATCTCCTAAATGTGTAGACTAGACATTTAACCTAGAGTAAATGTTTAGTTGCAGCACTTGATGTTCATTTGTTACACATTTTGTTCCCTGTTTTAGGCTGAGCAAGAACTCAGTGGCATCCTGTCCAACACTGTTCCTCACTGCTGTCTCAAAAATGAACCATGAAAACCCTCCGTCACTGACTGAAGAATGGCAAGGTTTAGGCGCAAATCTTGCATCGCATTAATTGTTTTGGTGTTGCTTGTACTCATCATAACAGTGGTTCTGAAGACACTCACACCAGATGACTCTCTGTTCAGCAGCCCTCTAGGCGTCCAACTGTTTCTGGTCAGAAAAAATGACAATCAGATCCAGAGAGAAAACAAGAAGAAACCAGACCAGACCAAAATGAATGACTCTTCTAAGACAGAAAAAGATGCAGAACTGGAAGCTACACTGAAGAAGTTTCCTCCTCCAAACTATTACCTCCATACCTTCTACTACCTATGGTATGGGAACCCCAAGTTTGATGGGAAATACATCCACTGGGACCACCCACAGCTGCCACACTGGGACTTTAAAGTGGCCCAGGGGTATCCACAAGGGAGGCACAGCCCACCCGATGACATTGGGTCCAACTTCTATCCCTCTTTAGGGCCTTACAGTTCCAGGGACCCCTCTGTTATAGAGGCTCATATGCAGCAGCTCCGTACAGCAGCTATTGGTAAGACAGATTTCAGCTTGAACTTCACTTAAGACATCAATAAGTCAACATCTTTTTTTCCAAACAATAGTTTTCAGTTAAGCAGTTTTTGTGTGTTTTAGTGTTGTCATGATAGTGTAATATATTATGGTAGTAGCAGATTAAGTGGATTGGGTATTGGTCAGATATGACTAATCCACATTAAATACATTTATTGTCAACATCATTTTAAAATTCAGTGTTGCTGTTTTACATTATATTCATTCACTCATGTCATGGTTGCTGACTAGATCCTAAGTAGTCTGTGGCCTCATGTTACCTCATATAACAATGATCCCAATGAGATCCATCCAGTGAGAGACACTAGTTTTAATTTTGGGAAAGCACTGGTAGACCAGTATGGAGGTATCCATATATGAGGAAGACACCTTGACATGAAGTACCACATTTAGTAACTGGCAGGGAAATTAGCATATCCCTATTTAAATCAATATCACAATATCCATATGGATATTCTCTGCTATGATAATATGTGTTCAGGTATCGCAGCTATATCCAGCTGTCAAAAGATATGTATGTCACTGCTACCTATAATCACCAAACAAAACTTTACTTTAAAAGAAAACACTAAACATGTGCTTTAAGATATGTAATTATTACTTTGATATGCATTCATATTAGGAAACACCTATCATGATTGTTTCACCCATGTTGTATTACTACCACCATACCTTTAGTGTCACTGCAACACATTTTCATTATATGAATCATGTATGAATCATTATCGGGAGGTCATGTTTAACCTCTAACTCTGTTTATTCTCAGGTGTCATTGCTGTTTCCTGGTATCCTCCTAATTTGAAGGATGATAATGGTGAGCCAGTGGATGACATTATGCCTTTACTGCTGGAAGTGGCACATAAATACCTTATTAAGGTCTGTATGGAGACTGTACAGTCTTTTGTGATTAGTAATCAACTATGTCCTTGATGAGCTCTTTAAACATCTGATATTCTGAAATATTAAGGGAAAATGTGTACCAATGTGTACCCCGATTCTTGGAGCCCCCAGGTGGATTACTGGAAGGTGCTCTGACTGGGGACTCCAGTATTCTACTGGGCCACTTCAACCCTCATGTGGACAATGACAGTGAAACCTGGAGGGGCATGATTGGGAACGGCCTCCCCGATCTGAACCCGAGTGGTGTTCTGTTGTTGGATTTCTGTGCTAGTCACAACTTGCCCATAATGAACACCATGTTCAAGCATAATTAAATTCAATTCAGTTCAATTTATCTGTATAGCCCCAAATCACAATACAGTCATCTCAAGGCACTTTACAAAAAAACAGAAACCCAGCAAATCCCTTATGAGCAAGCACTTGGCGTAAGCTTAAGCATGTGCCCTCTGCTAAGGCCTGTCTGGTCTCTGTGCGACCAGAGCAGGAGCTTGGTTCACATTGCTGGCAGTAAATCAGACCTGTTCCCAGAGCACCTCCATGTCAGAGGCCATGGTTCTCAACCAGAAAAAGGTGGCTTGCCCTCTCCAGGTTGGAGAGATCCTGCCTCAGATGAAGGAGTTGAAGTAACTTGGGGTCTTGTTCATGAGTGAGGCAAGGATGGAGCATGAGATTGACAGATGGATCGGTGCAGGGGCAGCAACAATACAGTCGATGTACTGGTCTGTTGTGGTGAAGAAGGAGCTGAGTCGAAAGGCCAAGCTCTCATTTTACCTGTCAATGTATGTTCCTACTCTCACCTATGGTCATGAGCTTTGGGTCATGACCGAAAGGACGAGATCTCGGATACAAGTGGTGTTCTGGGCTTTATCTGCTTTATCTGCTCCGGGACTGAGACACCCCAGATAAAGCAGACATGGATGGATGGATGGAGATAGCACATTCTTTTGTAATTAGCAGCTGACTGTGTGCTTGATGAGCTCCTTTAAACATCTGATATTCTGAAATATTAAGGACAAGTGTGTTTTATCTCTGTATGACTGTTACGTTGTGTGTACAGGTAGCTTTTCACATTGAACCATACAGAGGAAGAGACGAAGTGACCATGTTCTCTAATGTCAAATACATAATTGAGAAGTAAGTAGTGCTGTTTCTTTAGTGTTTTCAGTCAAATGTCAGTTACCTTATCTCACTCTGTCTGGGAATCCTCTTTGCATCAGTCTTTTCATTCCTATGACTTTTTCCTTTTTATTAATTATCTGTTAACTCCTCTCCTCAGATATGGGGACCACCCTGCTTTCTTCAAGTACTGGACAAACACTGGCAAGCTTCTTCCACTCTTCTATGTTTATGACTCATATCTGATGAACTCACAGCAATGGGCCAAATTGCTAAAACACACAGAGAGTAACAGCATTAGGGACACCCCATATGACGCCATCTTCATCGCCCTGCTAGTAGAGGAGAAACATAAAAGGGAAATCGTAACAGCAGGTTTTGATGGTGTCTATACCTACTTTGCTACTAATGGGTTTTCCTATGGGTCCACTCAACGGAACTGGGAGTCTCTTAAATCATTCTGCGACGATAACAATCTCATATTCATCCCAAGTGTGGGACCGGGATATATTGACACAAGCATTCGACCCTGGAACTTCCAAAACACCCGAAACCGCATCAACGGTAAATACTACGAAACATCACTGAGTGCTGCATTAGAAGCCAGGCCTGATTTTCTCTCTATAACGTCTTTTAATGAATGGCACGAGGGGACTCAGATTGAGATGGCAATTCCAAAAACAGGCCAGACTGTGTATCTGGACTATCTTCCCAATAAACCTGCAATCTACCTGGAGATAACCCGCAAATGGGCAGCGATATTTGGCAGTGAGCGACGAAAGTGGCAGGACTGATTTGGCTAAGAGCCATAGCAAATGTTTATAATCAATAGATGACAGCTAAATTAAGTTTCAGTTGCAAAATGCACAAGGAAATGCAAATGATAAAGAATTTTATAAGAAAA
The DNA here is from genome assembly GCF_900324485.2 of Mastacembelus armatus. Lineage (NCBI taxonomy): Eukaryota > Metazoa > Chordata > Actinopteri > Synbranchiformes > Mastacembelidae > Mastacembelus > Mastacembelus armatus. Next base: position 6,822,073 of record NC_046654.1, on the reverse strand, counting down.
GTCAAATGATTTACTAACCACAGGCAAGTGAACCACTTCATTACCTTTCATGTTGGCTGCAGTGATGTATGTTATTCCTTGGGTGGCTTATTCCTAATTTAACTAGTGTCTTATTATTTCTTGTTTACACATTGATTCCAGAAAAAATCTAATCAGCATGTTTTATTACTGTCTCCACTATATCCAGCTGAAACTGTGCATTGGCATGATTTGCCTTCCTGTAATCTGTTACTACACTAAACCTGAATAGAAAGAAATAAAGTGCACCCTGGAAAGGGAGAAAAGGCACAAGTAAACAAAGCAGCCTGGTTAATATAAATCTGTCGTCTCGTTCTGCTTCCAACCCTCCCTCAGCACAAAAACAACACAACAAAAAAGCACATACGTCTTACCGTTTCAAAGGCATGTCGAGGGATGACAGGACAGCACTTCTCTTATTGAAGCAGGCATGCAGCCAAGAGTAGAGGATGAAATCGAGATTATTTTTATCCCTGGAAGAGTTTGCTTTCTTCTTAATAATCTGTTACCATGGTATATGGTGTGTGGTGCATGTTGTCATGGAGAGTGAGCTTGACATCTCTGTATGCATCGCTTACAACAAATTACCTCTGGAATGATATTTTTGGAAACTCATACATTTTCATGCTAATAAGAGACAGTTAAGTTTCTTGTCACAGTTATGAGATTAGGATTCAGAGTTTATATTAATGCCATTTAAACTAAGCACAACACAAAGAGGCACCTCATTGCTTTGTTCAAAATTAAGATCAACTCATTTATGTTTAGTGGGGCTTTCTTAAAGGTGCCCTGTAGAGTTCTGATTAGATTCACTGTTTCTGAAGCACTGTGTCTGTCCTCGAAGCATATTGAGTATGTGTTGAGTATATTTCCTTCCTCATGAAACATTCGCTTCACTATTTAAAATCCTACTATCCTGCACTTTTCTTCGCTCTTCTGGCGCATCTCTGCCTTTTGCACCTGCGGGTCAGTGCAATAGTGTGAAAGAAATAGTGCAGAAACAAGTATCATGTGAGAGAAAAGCTAAAATAAGCCCCACGATGAAAAACCCCCCCCCCCCCCCACCAAGAGACTTGCGTTGTTTTAACACAAGGTTGTTTTGCATTGTGGGAAATGTAGGATCATTCTCATTTTCTCACCAGGCCCTAAACTTTATTGAGGAGCAATACTAAATGACCAAAGCGCCTCTTTAGAGGATTAATGAATAAGCTAATAGACATCAGTCCTAATGATGAGATTTAATGCTGCACATGGTCGTTTGTAGCCTCTTTGGAGAATAATTAACAGCCTTTTCAGTGAAAATCTGCAGTAATTGCTCACTTGATGTTTGATTGAGTTGGTGGTTGTGGTGTTAACTGTCGGTGATGGCTCAGTCTGTGGGTCAGTGCTGCATCACTAAAAGGTGCTCACCACATCAATCTCCCACTATTCGTTTATTTGGATAAAGAAGCCCAGTGAGGAGAAAGCTCCTGATCTGCGTTTGCCTGCTCAGTCGACTGAGAACCTTAAGCTGATGATTACACTGTAAGATGCGCTAACGGGGAATCTCATCCCACACACACTGAAGCCTGCAGCTGCATTGACGGTAAACAGCAAGGTAGCGCATGGGCAGCCAGCAGGGCATTAGTCCACATCGCATCACATCCCTAAAATACATGGCGTCCTCACACGCCGAGCCGTGTTATTTAGTGTGCAGGCTGAAGGTATAGACGAAGAAATCTTTTTGCAGCCATCGTTCTGTGCGTCGGTGTGCAGCAGTGGGGGAGATTCAGCGCATATCGCCGTAGTGAGGTATCATCATTTCTGGGGTGCAAGACGATGGATGTGGGCTCGTCCGGATCCATCCCTGCAAATACGGCGGACAGGCGCGATTTTTTATTCCAAATGCATCCACCTCTCCCATGTGTTGCGAGGTGTGTTTGAAAGGGGAACGGACCTCTGAGGAAATGAGAAAAAAAGATCTATTTTGACTCACGCCTGTCGAGATGGTGAGTGAAATGCATGGCTGTTTTCCCTGCACCCCATGGCTGAGCAGCGGCACCTGGTTTGGATGGCAGATTCTCGCCAGCTAATTAGAAATGATCTCCCCAGAAAATGTCTTAGTAACTGGGGGAAGCCGGCGCGTTCTCCTTTTCATTTGGATGTTGATGATTTTTTTTTTTTTTTTTTTTTTTTTTTTTTTACATAGCATTTTTACATCTTTATTGCACACTGGACAGTTTAGACTTCAGGGTAATATTACGGGGGTTTCTCCCATGAATGCGACTTGTGTCTCACATCATAGATCCCACTGTTGGCTGTGTTTGAGTTGCACATATTGTACATTTTCAGCATCGCTATTAATATATATATATATATATATATATATATATATATGTGTGTGTGTGTGTATTCTGCGCGTTTTTGGTGCGCAAAAGGCTGTTGTCTTGGGCAACACATGAAATGTTCCAGATCACATACTCTCATCAACTTCAACGCAGTGTCACGCAGAAAGACAACCATTTTTTAAGAGTGTCTCCGCTATAGCATCACGTTTTTAAATGACCTTCAGTGCTCGATGGCTGGGAATTATTTCTCACCTGCATCCAATAGTATGGAGTGTCCTTTCACAGCGAGTGCTGTGGCCTTCCTGGCCAAATACACACAGTTCACAGTGAAAAGCTTAAAAATCTTGAATTACACAGAACACCAGTGTTTTCCTTTTGACCTTTAGCCTACCCGTTACTAACACCACATCAGGAATGTGATGCAGCTGTGACTGATGTTACCAAAATCTACCATTGGCTTATTTCTGTATTTTCAAACGTGGCTCAGCTTCAGACTACTCACCCATGCGGTGCTCTTTCCGTGTCCTAAATACATCACAATGCATTTGACAACCCCCCAAGCTTAGTTATTTCAAATGTGAATGAACGCTTGAACTGCATGTATCTCATTGTTTTCATTTCCTTCTACAGAAATAGGACCATTTACATCCTCTGACCTCAACACTATCACCATGGAGACACAATAACTTTACCACACATTGCATAATTAGTAGCTCTGATTTGGATCTCTGCACTGCTGTTCACATTAGCCTTTTGAATCTTTAGTGACTTTTGCATCCCTGACACCAGTGAAGGTATGCACGGGTTGCATCCTCAGTAAAGCAAAGAGCTTATGACTGCTGCTGGCAGAAAGCATGGTTCAGCTGTGTAAGAGGATTTGCCTACATGAAAATGTATTGATATTGTAAGCCTTTAAAAAAAAAAAAAAAGTTACACTCATCTGGCCCTGGTTCATGGGGCCTTTGGGTGCAGCTCCATACACCTAACAAAGGGATGATGGTATGGATGGAGGAATTGAAGGGGACTGTCATAGTTAAAGTCAATAAGACAGATAATAGGTAATAGGTGTTTGAGCTGTTTTTGTAGACTCTCCAGGTCTATTGTGCACTGGCTGTCTCTCAGCTTTCATGTCCAAACCAACATGCAGGTGTGTTGAGCCCCAGACAGCTTGAATGTCAGGGGGCTTTCTACTCTCCTTAGCCTTTAGATGGCAGCATTCTCTTACAGCACATAGTGTATGCCAAAACCTAATAACAGCTGGAAGCTGACATCCAGGTTTAACAAGCAATTTCGAAGTAACATTAAGGATTAGCTGGTGATTTTGCAGTAACCATTGTTTCTGTTTTATGTTCCAGCTATTTGAAAGTATTTTTGTGGAGATGAAACATATGCCTGCATGTTGATTGTCTATAACCTCCAGACATGCATGTCTTGGCTGTGATAATCGTTCTCTTCTCTCTGCCAGCCCTAACTGATTCTCTCTGATTCTCTCTGATCACATAAAGGAGGCATTATTAAGAAGACCTGTACATTCAAGATCAAACACACCTCATTAGATCATTAAGGATCATTATTATTCTGCTCGAGTGCAAAGAGGCATCTCTTAGCTGTGACCTGCAGTTTTTTTTTCTATGAGCACTGAATCACAATGAAGATTGATCCCACCATCGACCCGATGTAGGTACCGCTCTCCTGAATTCCCACAACCCCTACTCTTGCTTGGATTTCAGCATTCAGTCAAATCCACCAGGTTTGTATAATAATGTGGTAAGGAGGTACCACATTTTTCTTTATTGATCCAAAGTAGTTGATGCCTTATGCATGGCAGGAAGCATACACAGAGATCATAGCAAGAGAAGGAACTATGTTCGCATGCGTTTGCTAACAAGCCAATTTTATTTAAGAGAGGCATTAATGATGTTCAGAGTGAATGATGAGTGTAATAGACATTATAAACACATGGTGGTAATGTGCAGAACATTTGCATGATGAGGTGATTAGTCTGGATGTTGTATCTTGTTGGTCATGAATTTTCTTTGGTTCAAACGTTTCAGGACAGAGTATGCCATCTGCACCTTTTCACAGAATCCTACGACCCCTTCTGCTCGGCACTTTCATACTGGGATGCTTTGTGACTCTGTTTTTGATGTATTTTAAACCATCCACCAGCTGGTTATCAGGTCCCGTTGAGTCAACAGTACCTACAGACCGGGTCAAGAACCTCTTCTCCACAAAGAGCGATAAAAACGTGACCACAGTGCTGATCTGGCTCTGGCCCTTCGGACAAACCTACGATTTGACTGTCTGCAGCTCTCTCTTCAACATTGAGGGTTGTTTCATCACAGCCGACAGGAACCTCTACAATAAGTCAGATGGCATCATCATCCATCACCGGGACATCTGCACTGACCTGTCCAATCTGCCACCACTCCAGCGACCATCCTTCCAGAAGTGGATATGGATGAACTTGGAGTCGCCATCACACTCTTCCCAGCTGCCTGGGATTGAGAACCTGTTCAATCTGACTCTCAATTACCGTCAGGATGCTGACATTGAAGTGCCTTATGGGTCCATAGTAGCAGCTGAGGGCGAGGAGGACTTTGTCCCACCCAGCAAAAACAAGCTGATCTGCTGGATAGTGAGCAACTGGAACCAGGACCACGTGCGGGTGAAATACTACAATGAGCTGTACAAACACATTGAGGTTCATGCATATGGACAAGCCTTTGGGGAGTACATCTCCGACCAAGACTACTTCCCCACCATTGCCAGCTGTAAATTCTATCTGGCCTTTGAGAACTCCATCCACAAAGACTATATTACTGAGAAACTGTACAATCCGCTCTCTGTGGGGACAGTTCCAGTGGTTCTTGGCCCTCCAAGGCAGAACTATGAGAACTTTATCCAGGGAGACGCCTTCATCCATGTGGACGACTTCACCTCGCCCAAGGAGCTGGCTGATTACCTGTTGCTCCTGGACAAGAACGAGGAGATGTACCTCAGGTACTTTGAGTGGCGCCGGCACTTTAAAGTAAAGAAGGCTTACTTCTGGGCAGAGCATACGTGTCTGGCTTGTGATTACCTGCGTAGGCACAAGGAGTACAAGGCATTCAATAACCTTGACAAGTGGTACTGGGGTGGATAGCGCTTTGAGCAGCTATGCAGTGCGTGTTTTGTTGATGAAGGCAGTGCTTTAAGAGTTTTTGTCCTTTGGTTAACATGAAGGTTCATTACTGTTTTCTCCAGACCGGTTTTTCTTTGGTTCAGTGACCCAGTGAGTCATCCATCATGTTTTTGTTTTTTTTTTAATTAACAAGCTAGTTTTGCTAAGCCTTACTTTGCCTTTTGCATTATTCATTTATTTTTATTTATTTTTTTATGAATTACAACTGCACTACATTTTTTGTTATTTTACCCCACATTTTGCTTAACATGACCCAATTTGCTGCTATTTTTTTTTTTTTACATTTTTCTTTTATTACTACTATGAATACTTAATTTTCTGAATGCGATCTGTATAACAACTGAAATACTTTTTTTTTCCACTTTTTAAGTATCACCTGTTAATGAAGTGGCACATAGCAGAAATTGAAATAGTGTTGGCTGCAGAAGGAGACTGACATACAAGTGAAAATATTTATAAATATTAATTCAAGTCAGGCATTATATGATAAAAACAATCTCATCTGTGCTAGTGATGCAGTCACCTATGCAGTGTTTACTGAATTCAAATGTGAAAGTAGTTCATGTGTGTCATGTATGCCTACATATTGTGTATTTTTGGAATTACGTAGCTGACATTTCTTTCCATAATTTTGTAAGTTTGCACTTCCACTGCTAATACAACTATTACCTATCTTTACATATGTACAGTAAGACTGATGGTCATCATATTATGTGGCTGTAGATGGCATATGGTGATCATTACCCCGGTTGTCTCTGACAGCAGATGTGACACTGCTCTGTGAGAGGGAAGTTACTATTTTAATCATTTTGTGAATTGTTCATTGTCACATGTAATTTGTCACATTGCAGTTGAAACCTGTGCGGACGGTCACAGAACAGTACAAAGCCATTTTCCTGCAATAGGAACCTCCCACACCTCAATATGTTACATTTTGATTTAATCTACAAAAGGCTGTAAACTGAATACAGTGATAGCAGAGCACAAAATTAAGGCATAACTGAATCTTTTTAATCAGCGTTTTTTTTTTTTCTTCCCCATGTGTTCTGTACTCTCATCTCACATCGTGTCCTTAATTATTTACAATGATATTTCTTCAATTATTTCAAGCAGATGTTGCCGCATGGCTGAAGTGAGAGTGAATGCAAATGTGATCAGGTAAGACAAGCCAACATGTTTGCAACTTGTTAAGGAAAATGTGAAAGATGTGTGACGTTCTTAATTACTACAGGATTTTTCGGTGTGGTTTTGGGGAGTCAGGGGTTGTATGTGAAAGATATTTTTCTGAATTTTCTGTTTACACTCCTGTTTACAGCACTACACAAGATCACAGATTACAAAATGACAACTCCTCATTTGTAGATATCACATTACTTTTTAATGTTGTAATCCACTGAACAATGCATCTCAACAGCACTCAGCAGCTATTGACATAATGGTTACATTTTTGCAGAAAACCATGTCGCCATTTTATGCAAGATGAGCCTGTGGCTTCTTGGACAAAATCCGCACACATTTTTCAGGTTATTATCATTTTGATATTTCTTCACTGTCAAAGGGACTACGGTGTAAATTAGGATGAATTCAATTATTTTTCTTATGTAATGTGGTCCCAAATTCCATAGAGAAACATGTATATAAATCTTGTGAGCAGCACCATCATCTAAATCAAACCAGCCCATTAACACAGATCATTCCCGTTTGTGCACCAGACTGAGAAGGTCCAGCAGTGTTTGCACAGTGTTTGGAATTATAAGGAAAAGAAAAAAATATGTTGTATATATTTTTAATGTTCAAATCTCTTTATAACATGCAAGTTTAGTCAGGCAGTGAATGTGATTTCATTGTACCTGTAAGTAATGTTGGTGCTTCAAGAGGCTGTGAATCAAGATGAAGGGAGAGATACCCTTGAAAAGGATAACCAGCATCAGAGACAATGATTTTAGTATTGTGAAGTTGATGATTTCATCAAGGGAAGCAATTTTACACTGAAGAAGTGTTTTTTTTATAGGTGTTGGTATGACCCACTGAAAAAGTCATGCAAAAAGTCAGCAGAGATATAGCACTTTTATTCATGTGCAGCTGTGTGACTCACTGTGTTGGTGGCTGTCTTAGATGGAGCTATTATAAGTTCAGAAACTGTCATCCAAGATCTCAGCTGTCCAACAGATTAACTATGAAACTGCCACTGATGGTTTCATATTGTACAAAGGTTTCTTGTCCAATGTGGTTGGTGACTTTAAGATACAAAAGATTAGGGTTTTTTTTGTGTGTATGTTGTCTGTCTCTTTCATCCTCTCTTCTTTCTCTCTCTGTTTTGCACAAAAACAAATACGGAGCTAAGGCTTCTTTGTCCCTCTGTCTGAGTCTGTGAATGTCTCACAGCACCAGAAAGTGAACCAGGATGTCTCTGGATACTGTCTGACCTGGCACTGATTTTGCTGGAGTCCTTAAAAATACTGTATACTGAGTGGGATTAAATCTTCATGTGTGGTTGAACATGAAGATTTCTCCAGAAATGCTCATTTTTCTGCCAGTTCACTGAAATATTCAGTGAGTCAATACAAGTTTTTGCCAAATCGTTGTATTTTGCCAAATGTTGTGTTTAAACTGTAGATGTCTAATAGTGTCAAAGAAAATAAAAATATGGACAAATGTGCAAACATGATTGAAGCATGCAGCACTTCTTTTATAAGGAGACAGCTGGTGACGGACTATTTCATATTTGATGGTAACTGAAATAACTTCGCACTAAAACAATTTTCCAACAAAAAAACTGTTCTTGCTACCATAAAAGAAATAGGAGGTGGGGTGGAGCGATAGTTAGACTGTGTCTAATTTGTTTAAAAAGTAAAGAAAAGTGTGAAATGATAATTTACCATTTTACTGGGGCGACAAATGAAAAATCGTGCTGATTTGTAAGTTTTCATGGTGCTAGTATTAAAATGGAAACTCGCCTAACTAGCTCCTGGCCATAGCTGTTTGTATTGATCTTCTTGTGTAACTCTTGGAAAGACAGATTCTTCAAATTGTCTTTCTATGCCTATAAATTCGAGTATCTGACTCATTTTACATGAATCATTCATACTGTAGAGTATGTGAAAGTTTGAGTTCTTCAGGTTAGACAAAGTCTGTTTGGCTCGATGCATTTTACATGATGCCTGTCACCTTATATAGTGCTCTTCCATCTATATCAAATATAATTTCCACAGTTGTTGCCCACAGTGTTCTACAGTGCCATGTAATGCAGGGCGATGTATAAATAGCGGTCCAAAAGCCTTGATAACTGATTGATGAGGGCAAGGAGAGTGTGTTGTGGTGGTTACGCCTCAATCCTCCGGCTGTTGTTAGTTACCCCATATCCTCACTAGCACTCTGGTATTTGCAATCATTTCCTCCACCATGCAGAGATGACATATGCCTGTGACTGGGTCCGCTCAACACTGCAGGTCAAAGTGTGTGATAAATCTACATGTTGCCGACGTCAGTGGTGCAAATAATCCATTCATGTCATTTAGGGATTAATGTGAAAGTTCAGGTGGTGGGGGTGGAGGTAAGGGATCGTCCGTCTAGTTTGCAGAACTCAAGACAGTCCCACAGAGCAGGTCAGAGTTCTTTTTTTTTTCATCTATTGTTCCACATCTTCAAAAAATGATTTGATATTGTGTGAAATGCAGTTATTCACTTTCTTGCCAACAGCAATATGAGAAGATTTTACCATTCTCAGGAGTGTACAGAAAATACTGCATGTAGCTAGTGCCAGCAGCAGCATTAATATTAATGTAGCTAAAGACCGGAAATGAGAAAACAGCTTGCCTGGTTATGCCAAAAGGTAAAGCACACCAGTTAACTTATGTCTTGTTTGTTTCATTCTTAAAGCAATTAAATAAAATGACAATATGCAGTTTTGTGACATGCCATTTGTTTGGGCAGGGCCAGTACATTTCCACTGGTTGCCTGACGACATAAAATAGCCAATAAGTTCAGTTTTTGTCTGGATAAATAAGATATAACTTGGTAATTAACAGGAAGCTGTTTTTAATGAAAGGTTTGTTAACATCAGTGTTAGCTGTTAGCTGCTGGACACATGAGAAACTAAAGAGATCGATCCATGAAGGCCAGAATATCAGGAAATGACACAACAAATTCTCATAAAAAATTAGCAGTGCTAACAATAAATGTTTTACCATTTACCTTCTCAGCTGAATCTTAGCAGACAATTCAGAAAATGAAGACCATGTGAAATTCCCACCATATTGTTCACCGCTGGGCTTTCTGAGTTCATTTAAGAATCAGTCAACTTAGACAGCTTGTTTGTGCTGCAGTACTGGTGAGTGTTTCTGCAATAGGCTCAGAGGATGAAGTTATCATGGTTGGACAGTGCTCTTGAAAGCTAGAGGAAAAAAGAAGTCTTATTTTTGGACTTCAAGATTGTGGCTTTTCCTGTCACAGGTATGTTTCATTTCAGTTTTTTTTTTTTTTGCTTTTCAATGCTATCTCGGTTTTACAGGCTGTGAGTAACTTGGAAAAGTCTAGGAGTAGAGTCCTCTCTGAAGTCTTTATTTAGGTCATAGTTTGTTCTCTGACTTGCTGCTGCTGGTACCAAGAAGTAATCAGCAGCTTTGTCTACTTCAATCTAAATAAGACCAAATGTGTGGGCTGAGGGAGTGAGGGATTGAAGAAGAGGACATTTTATTGGGTTGCGCATGCCTAGGAGTACTTTCTCTCCTCTTTAGCAGTGGAGATCATATGTCTGGTTCTGTGACAGGTCTTGTCACCCACTCATACCATGACTCATTTTCATGAGAACTGGGAAAGAGTGGGGGCAGAGGTAGTGGAGACATTACCCAGGCAGTCACAGGGCCTCCCTGAAGGGGTGTAAGGTTTGTGAGATTGTAGGCTTAGTAGATTGTATCCTCCTTGCCCCCCAGCAACCCCCTATGTGGCTATCCTGTTCTGTAGAAAATGCTGTGTTGAAAGCAAGCTCTGCACATCGTGGAGGAGTGCAGAGACCTACACAAAAGGCCAGGTTTGTGTGAGTCCACTCATTAACTGCAAGAGCTGTCCCTCATCTCAACCTAATGGATCCCACTTACACTGTCATCATCATGCCAACCAGCTGTCAGCTCTTGTGCCATGAGGCTTTTGTGCTTCGGAGAAATGCAACTGTGTTATGTTGATCAGTTTAGTCTACAAATCACCACCTCAAAGGGGTCACCAAAATAAATGCTTATCTTCTACTCTAAGATCATTTGATTAAGGGAAGAAAAAACAACCACTGACACCTGATTGTAAAGCAGGAATACATTAAGATAAGAGAACACCCGAGTCCAGGTCAAATAAAGGCCCATTTATTGGGGCTAGACAGGCTGCATACGAAATCTGTTGGCAGCTACTCACTAGTTGACTTCAGAGGATTAAGCAGGCAAAAGGAATATGCAAGATCAGCAACCCTTCTTCCCTATGGAGTTGTCACTGCCTCATATAGAAGTTAATAATTCAAGAGACAAAGGCCAGCACCTGTTATCTATATGATGCAAATCAGAGCAGTTATAATAAAATTACAAGCACACATGCACAAATGCAGATTAAGGCTGAATAGAAAAAACAAAGTGGAATAATCTCTACATTAATATTAAGTGAATGAGACCGCCTGTTGGCATGCTACGGTACTTGTTTTTCATGACTTTTGTACCATCCCAGTACTCAGTGTTACTCTTTGCTGGTGAATATAGGTCACCTCCACTCTGGCTTGATGTCACATGACGACAGACAGACCGCAGAGCAATGCAACAAAGATTAGAAGCTTTTGAGAGGCAATGACTAGATTTGTATTACAGTTGGTTCTAGGTTTATTTAAGGCCTGTGTGGCTTTGTGATTTGCAGATGCTGCTGTGGACAGCAGCAGGGTGCAAGGATACAATGCAGTGGTAATTTAATCCAGTGCATCAGATAACTCTGTGTAATCTGCCAGATTCATCTTCTTAAAAATAAGTACAACCTGAAGGATGGCATTGCTTTGAATCAGAAGTCTTTGCTATACTTGAATTTCTGACATGACATAGTTATTTGTGCTGAAAGCCTTACATAACATGCATCCTGTGGGTCAAAAATAGCATAGCCTTACATTATCCCTCAGAGTTTTGTAGATACAACCTACATCCACTGTAGAACCATGTTCAAACATCATCTGTTGATGCAAAAATAGATTCCATCTTATTTATTTATTACTTATGTAGTTATTTAAATATTTATTTATAGTGCAATTCTAGATTCATTTCTTTAGAAGGAGTAGCATGGAAGTAGATGTAGAGAGAAGACAGAGGGGAAGAGAGTTCCTCTGGACAGAGTTGCATTCCTCTTAGCCTCATCCCTGTCAGTGACCTTCCTGTGTTTGTATATACGAGGGATTAGGCCTGTTGGCTGGGCTGGTGGTCTTCCCAGGCTATTTTTATGAAGATGTCCACCCCTTGATCCTTTTTGGAAAACTGATATGGGCATATGTGTTTCAAATGTAATCACCTGACTGTCAATCAAAGCTGCAGATAAATTTTTAACCAAGTGAAAAATCAACATTTGTACTATTTCAGAGATTCATTTGATACCTCCCACTGTATATTTATTGAGTTAAAGCCAAACATGAAGCATTTTATTTATAAATTGTATTGTAATGATCTGGTCTATGCACCAGAGCTACAGAGCAGTTGTTTCACATGCTCCACAAGGAGAATGGTTCTTAATAAAGCTACAAGCACATCATTATCAACAAGATGGTGACCATTAAAATATCATTTCTGCTCCTTCTCCCTTATTTTGCTCTCAATAGACTGAAGATCCAAAAGCCCACAGCTTCCCCTTACTGAAGTATTGCCAAGGCATGCTCAATAGCTACTGAGAGGTCCTGGCAATATAGTTCACTACCTGGCAACCACAAAGCTGCTGGCGCCTACCTCTCATAAGCCATCTGCAACTGCTTGTGTGTGTAGCAGGCACTAACAAAGGCCACAAGTGTGTCCAGACACGTCAGAGCATCCAAATGACCAGTTATTTCTGCTGTGGAACCAGTATCCAATTTGATATTGTGTGTAAAAAAGAAAAGATTTGGCATCTTTTGGCTCAGGTTTCATCTTTTACTGATGTCAGTGTTTTATTTATGTGAAATTATTCAAGTGTTTGTGCAACGGCATTAGTCACATACTAGGGTGCAATGTTTCTTAACAATAATATATCTTGTAGTCAGAAATAGTCAGAAATGCTACGTCTCATTGCTTTTTTGTGTTTTTGTTAAAGCAACGATGATGAATTCAGTTCAAACGCTCAGTGATCTGTGCACCATCAGCTCCCTTAAAAGGTACAGAATGATGCAGTGGAGCATGTCCATTCTCTCCAGAGATTATCGCTAATAAGAGAGCCAGTATTTATAGAAGATACCCCCTAATCCTGCCTCACCCCTTTTCATCCCTGCCCCATCCCTGTGCCTGGACTGCTCGCTCTCTGCAGCCTCTTCCTAGCCCCATAGTGTATCAGCTGAGGTAGAGACTCTTTAATAGAACACTGCCTTTTTTCTGATTCTTTTGAAAGAAGGGAGAAAACTGATTGTCTGGACAATTACAGGGCATCTTCCATCTCTCCTATTCTTCTTTATTGTCCAATTTGCCCTACTTCTGCTCTCCTTGACCTGCAGCTAAGAAAAGCAAACAACAATGTCCACCAGCGAGCGTTTTGACTGCCATTACTGCAAAGACTCCCTGCTGGGGAAGAAGTACATAATGAAAGAGGACACGCAGTACTGCACTAAGTGCTATGAGAACCTGTTCGCTAACTGTTGTGAGGGCTGCTCTTCGCCAATTAACTGTAACAGTAAGGTAAGGAAGGTACTCCCAGCATTGCCCTGGGAGTAATTGTGCTGAACTTATTAAACACTCATTTGTTATCATTACGGTGTTATTCCTACATGTCTTCATCTGTGATTCTAAATAAATTATTTATCTTACAAAATATCCACAAGTGCAATAAAAAATGTGTTAATTATCTTCAGGACCTGTCCTATAAGGATCGCCACTGGCACGAGCAATGCTTCCAGTGTGCCAAGTGCAGCCGCTCGCTTGTGGACAAGGCTTTTGCCGCAAAGGATGATTTACTGCTCTGCACAGAATGCTACGCCCATGACTACTCCTCCAAGTGTTCCACCTGCAAGAAAACCATTATGCCAGGTCTAGTATCATAATCTGTCATAACCATTTATCATAATGAATGTAATTATAACCCTTTTTTAGATGCATTACTGAGATTGAAAGTGGTCTATTACTGTGGTGCATTGTTCAGTTCTGATGTCTCACAGCTGGGCCTTTCTGCATGGAGGAGTTTGCATGCATGTGTCAGCTTTGTGATTGACTGGAACTCTTCCTCTAACCCACTGTCAGCTGGGGTCAACTTATGTTACGATTCTCTTGTCTGCACATAATAATTGTTTTAAAATGGTAAAAAACTGCAGTTATGGCAGCTACTGTTGTATGTGCAGAAAAGACACAACAGAGTCTAAATATCTAAAACACCAGACAGCAATTCAAATGACTCCACTCCAAAAATTCTTTCCAAGATTGTCAAGATTGCATCGTACCCTCCCTACAGCTAAAGCAGGACTATTTTGGGCCACAGTGTGTTTCTGTCATAGAGGTACCATATGCTGACTAAGATGCCCTTGTCTGCTGTGCCAGGCTCCCGCAAAATGGAATACAAGGGGAACAGCTGGCATGAGACCTGTTTCCTGTGCCACCGCTGCCAGCAGCCAATAGGAACCAAGTCCTTCATCCCCAAAGACTCTGGGTACTTCTGTGTAGCCTGCTTCGAGAAGCAGTTTGCCTACCAGTGCTGTGCTTGTAAGAAGGTAGGGTTATGGCTGAAATGTATTATATATTGTGTTGACTCCTGCAGTAAATCCCCCTGGCTTTGGCATTTTAATATTACTCACACTGCAGCTTCATAGTAAAGGGGTGCCTGATGAAGAACGTCATTATGTGACTTTTTATATACATGTTTGTGTTACCTCTAGGCCATCACCATAGGTGGAGTGACCTACCAAGACAAACCCTGGCACCGTGAGTGTTTCGTATGCATTGGCTGCAGAAAACAGCTGTCAGGTCAACGCTTCACCACCAGGGAAAATTACCCCTACTGCCTCGAATGCTTCAGCAACCTGTATGCAAAAAAGTGCGTGGGTTGCACCAAGCCCATCACCAGTGAGTCACGGATTGTGCTCATGTTTTCATTCACTCTGACACCACTCATACAGTTCTCTTGCCTTTATTTGCATGTGTTTAAGTACTGTCAGAAAAACTTGGTGACTATCTCTCATTAATCTGCCCAATATGTAAATAACATCTTTGCTTCATATGTGTAGGTCTGGCAGGGGCCAAGTACATCTCTTTCGAGGAGCGTCAGTGGCACAGCGAGTGTTTCACCTGCGTTCAGTGCTCCGTGTCGCTGGTGGGGCGTGGCTTCCTCACCCAACGTGACAACATCTTGTGTACCGACTGTGGCAGGGAGAAGTGACCTTTCCATGAAGGGCTTACAGCTTTACCCAAATAACAACAAGGCTTCATACTCTGACAAAGATATGCATGGATATTTCTTGTTTGCACTCCAGTTATATAAACAAACTCAATATCTTAATATAAGATGCTTATTTTGGTATTGTAAACAACAGTTTTCTCACACTGCCCACACACACACACACACACACACACACGCACACACACACACACACACACACACACACATACATACACACACACACTACAGAAACTGTAATGTCTCCATAGCAATAATTATGTATCTTTGATTTTTGGATGGCATATGTGCAATTCCAGAAGAATATTTTGCTTTTAAAATAGAAAACATTTTTTTTGACATATTCTTCTAGTTTTGATAAGGATAAATGATGTTCATATTGTTAACATATTATTGATCCTGACTGGTCATTTACTTGGTTAGTTGATTGACAGAAAATCTATTAAGGTTTCCTAATCAATTGTTTCACTCATTGTTTCCAGTCATGGGAATTGTTGTTTGGATTTTACAGACCTTTTATGTTTATAATGCTGAAATGATATCACTGTAGGGTTGCTTTTCTATGAAATTCCTTAGGGTGGATCTGGGAGACACAAAGTTCAAAATAACAAACATAGCTGTGATGGTAGGTTTAAAATCCAGATCTTTTTATGAGCATATTGTCTCCTTTCACTCATCCTTCAGACAGTCATTGCTGCAAAACAAACCTCTCTTTCCTCTTGACCACATCATACCCAGCTCATGCACACTGTAAACAAACCATATTATGGGTTGATGAGCAGATCACTTTCTCTTGTCTGTTATCCACTGACCAAAGTCGCCACTTTGGTCCATGCGCAAGCCAATACTACAAGTGACCGTAACTGTGGGCACCTAAAAATAGTTGTCTTCCTTGTCTTACCTATTGTTCAGATTGTAAAAGTTGATTTTCTTGGTGAGGCTGCTGGATGGGTTGGGTAACTCTCCTCACATGGCAGGATGAGTGACATAAAATGCTGACACAGATTTCCTGTCAGGATATAGTCACATGAGGAGGTAAAACTTTGCACTTCATAAACTTGTAGTGGAATCAGAGGAAGGTGGGAATCACTGAGAGGTAGGGACGTCTTATTCTACATACTTCACGGAAGAGCTATAGCTTTAATCTAGGCAGATGCCCATTGTAAGGACTGTTCATAGTGAAATGTGTTACTATTAAAGAACTTCCTCTCTTTTTGCTGGTGAACTGTTACTTGAGTAACTCTTGACTGGGCTGTACAAGCGAAATCCTGTGATTTGTTTTTTTTTTTTTCATTTTGGTGATGGCTTTTAAAGCATTCACACAAACACATTTATATGAAAAGCAAGCAGCCCCAAAAGAAAAGGACAAATCCAGCATACAATGCCTTGAGTGCTATGACCGAAATGTGTACATAGGGTACAGAGATTCAACAGTCCAACACCTCATCCTACACAGTGGCACAAACGGAGACCTGAGTCCTGTCCAGAGCAAAGCCAGAGAAGGTAGGATGAGAAAACTAGGCTCAGGTAACCCAGTAGCCAAATTGAGGGCAGTTCCACTTTTCAACCATCTGCTGGTCCTGTGGGACAGGAGCATTACTGCACTCAACATGTTCTCCTTAGAGCCTATTTCTACTCTGAAGAAAATCCAGCATGTATCTTTGTTTGAGTTGTGCAACTCGTCGCTCACAGCCCAAGCAGAATGTGTGGAGATGGTGACTTCCTCCAGCCGCAGGAAGGTGATCCGGATCCATGCGGTGGGAGTGGCCAAGTGGGAGGTTGTAAAAGAAGTCCCTTTCTTTCAGGATCCTGTGGCCTTAGCAGTAGATGGCACCAGTCTGTGTGTAGCTACCTGTGACAGGTATCTCCTCTGTGATATTCAGAGTGACAGCAATGAGGAGCTTTTTCCTCACACTCACAACAGGCAGCATGTTGTAGTTACTTCAGTGGGAAATGGGGAATTCCTCCTGAACGGGCCTGAATCTTTGGGTAAGAACTGCTAAAATGTTTATGGTACATGTTTTTCTACAGGCTGTTGAGTACAGAAATCACCTTGTGTCATTATATGCTTCCTTTCCAAAGCAGCTATACAGTTAATCACCTCATATTACTCCCCCATATAACCATCTAGCCAAAAGGTTTTTGTATTGCCAAGATATAATTTCTCCATCTTCATCCCTCAGGCATGTTTGTGATGAAAACAGGGATATGCCAGCGCCCTCCCCTACAGTGGCCCCAGGAGGTGCTGGCAGCCGGAGTATGTTTCCCTTACATCCTAACCCTGCAGCCCCAAGTGCTGTCTGTCTACAGCATGTTGGATCAGCAGCACAAACAGACTGTGAGTCTCAGTGGAGCAAAGGGTCTCCTTTCCACACCAGGTAAATCAGGTAACATCAATTCATCACCTAATCCTGGCAGATTGTAGAGCAAGAACCTGCCATGTCGTGGCTTGATTTAAAATATGCAGCAGTGTCTGTCTCAGTTTGCACTGATTCAGTCAATCCTTCTTGCACCTACTGTTTCTGCACACTGATTCTGAAAAACCAAAAAACAAATCTCCCCTCAGATGGTGTGTTAGTGTTCACAGAGAGAGACATTTTCAGTCTGTGTCTGGTGCCACTTGAAGAGCAGATCCAGGCCCTTGTAGGGCATGAGAGAGTCGAGGAGGCCTTATTGCTGTTGGATGGAGTTCAAAGCCATCATCCACTTGACTCATACAAGGTGAAATGAAATGTGTAGACCTACAGCATGATACAACCCTGTGCCTGCTTTGAAATTGAAGAGTCACATGTATTCTTCATCTCTAAGGTTACAAAATGAAATTTCAGAGTGTATGACACTGAGGTCTTTATTTCTACTTTCTTTAACTCAATCATGTAAGAGAAAAAAAAAGACTAACCTGCCACAGTAACTCTGTTTTTTGGTGAAAGTTATGTTTCTATGTGTTAACTAGCCTAGATTAGATTCTTTTCATATTGTCCAAATGCAGCATCTGTTTTTGTGGCAAAATTCAGCCCTAAAACACATAAAATTAAGATTATACAGGATCTTTAGGTGTTAGGTGCTTTGGCCAGGTAGCACTTTCTTTCTCAGCTTCACTTCCTGTATATTCACTGCTTTATTGTCATACACACCACTGATGCAATGATAATATTCATGCATTACAACCCCAGCTGGCATTGCATCTTGGTGTCTGAATTTAATATTGCATCAGATTGAACCACAATGTTGAGGCATAGAGCTGCAGGTGTATTCCAGTTGGATGAAATCAGATGAGGACGGCAGATGTCTGAGAATTAACATAATCTCAGGTTACAGGTTAGAGGCGAGGATGTCACAATTAACCTGCTGATGATTCATTTGTCATTTCTTCTACTGATTTTCTGCTATTTTAATATTTCGAAGCCTTTGAAATGTATGATTAATGTTCCAGTCATGTGCTTCAAAATATATTCATTGTGCCTGGTTTTGAAAGAGTTTTTTTTTTTTTTTTTTTTTTTCATGGCAGGAGCTGCAGAAGGCCATCACTTGCCTGGCTGGATTTGTTCATTTTTACCAAGAGGGCTTTTCCGAGGCCAGGGACCTATTCATGTGAGAGTAAAACCCCCTAACACAACACTCTAAATTTAAAATATACTAAATATATCACAGAAAATGTCGCAGTTTTAGTATGTGAACTTTGTCATTTCTGCTGAATTGTGACACTGGAGTCTAACACAAATCAATACTCATTACCACCTTGAACAGCGAAGGTGAGCTGGACCCAAGAGAAATCATCCACCTTTACCCTGACATGCAGTCCTGTCTCTGTGAGGACTTTCAATCTCAGCTTGATGAAGTAAACAAGAGCAGGGATCTCCAGGTGCTCTGGCAAGCTGACAAAAACATATTTCATCATTACCTGGCCTTTCTGGGAGATTTTCTCAGAGCAGTCAGAGGGACGGGGCAAGGCCTGAAGTGCAGTACGGAGGTGGATTGTGCCCTCCTGAGGTTGTATGCAGAACTAGGAGACATTGAAAATATGCAGGAGCTTGTGGCATTTCCTAATGAGTGCATACTGGACCACTGTGTTCCTGTTTTGAAGGAACACAGCAGGTGAAAATAAATAATTGGTTGTTACATAAATTATTTGTGAGTAGGTATAATTTGCTTAGTGCATAAATACGGTTTTAAAAGAACGACCTTCTGAAAATCTGAGATACCTTTTGTTAATTCATCTCTTTTATTTTCAGATTTTTTGCGTTAGGTTACCTCTATCAAAGCCATGGGAAACAAACTGATGCACTAAAGGTATCACTCTCTAAAAGTACACATTTATACTAACTTCATGTATAAGTGGTGTGTGTTTTATGGTAGCTTGTTTTATTTTTTTCAGACTTGGATGAAAATTGCAGATGGCTTCTACAAAGACCCCTGTTGCTCAGGTGTATATGGCCACATAGTGTGGACTCTCAGTCAACTGAAGGACAGAGATACTGTGTGGAAATTTGCAGAATGGACGCTGCAAAGAAATCAAGAGGTGCCTTTTTGATTTTTCATGCTCTCAACTTGGCTGTAGAGGGCAGAGTTGCACAATAAAACTATGTGTTACAAATATCAGCACATTCTGCAAGACGCCCACTTTTATAACAAAATTGCCTTGATTACTGGCCAATCATTGGCTATTTACTCAATCGTTTTTTTTTTTAGTTGAATAACAGTTTTTCTTGATTTGGCAAAGATTGGTGTGGAGATTTTCACCAAGCGTCCATCGGATGATCAGTTGAAGACAGAGGATGTCCTTGGTTTCTTGGAGAAGTACCCACTGGCAGTACTTTTGTATCTTGAGTTCTTAATTCATGATCTGAATAGTCAGGTGGGTACAGTAACACGAACCTAATCTAATAGTATGTTATTAGATGCACTCAGATATGATTGGTGTAATCTGTCCTCAGGAGGAAAGATATCACAACTGTCTGGCCCTGGCATATGTTACTCAGACGCTGCAAGAGGAAGAAGAAACAGAGCTGCATTTAAGAGTGACCAGAGGGAAGTTGCAGCAGCTGCTATGGGAATCCAAATTCTATGACACCTCCACTGTATATGGTGTGTGGATGCACTATAAGAACATGAATGTTTACAGAATCATCAATCACAGTCACAATCCTGTTTTTCTCACTGCAGAGAGAGTCAAATCAACAACCCTGCAAATAGAGAAAGCAATTCTCCTTGGTAGGAATGGTAAATACTCACAGGCTCTGCAGGTGCTTGTTCACCAGGAGCAAGACCTCTCGACTGTAGAGGCTTATTGCGACAGGGCTGCCCAGGGCCAGGACTCACAATTCAGGCAGGCCCTGTTATTTACTCTGCTCCAAATCTACCTGAGCTCTGAGGATCTCACCAGTGCTGCTGTGGATCTGCTAAATAAATCCCCTCAGGTCTTTGAAGCAGAGAAGGTCATCCAGCTCCTGCCTGACTCCTGGTCTGTTCAACTGGTCTCCAAGTTCCTAGTTAGATCCCTCAGGGAAACCTTCCACCAGAGACAGATGGCAAAGCTGCAGAAGGCTCTGGCTCAAGCAGAGCTCATGCGGCACAAGGTCATTTGGGTGAGTTTAATGACATATTTGACATTTTTTACTGAAGTGAACACTGTGTATTATCTTTTCCTGTTTTTGAACCTGGCTGACCTTTAACTTTTTCCCCGGCAGATGCAGGCCTCAAAAACAAAGTTTAGAATGGACAAGGAACAGAAGTGTAAGGTTTGTCAAAGAAACCTCACAGAGCCTCAGTTTGCCCTTAACCTACATGGTGAACTGATGCACACTAGCTGCAAAGGGTTTCCATCATCGTAAAGACACTGATGGGCCACTCTATTGTCTGTTTATGCAAAAGTGTATATCTTTGTGCTCTTGAGAATCACATTAATGTCTAGCTAGATAAGTGTCTGCTTTCTACCTAGCAATTTCTCAAGATTAGACTGTATCATTCATGCAAACTCTCTACAAGGATTCAATTCAAACCTTGGACCAGACACGTTCCTTAATTAGAAAAAAGAAAATACATAGTGTAAATAACTGGTTTCAAAATGCAAAAGAGCAAGCAGTGCACTTTTTTTGGGCGGCATGTCTGAACCATTTCCTAAAGACACTGTAGCAACAGCTATAAAGTGGATTGTGGAGGACTCTTAGGGGCATATATTCACTGATCAGACAGTAATGTTTTACATGGAAACCACCTGTGGTCACTCTGATGGCCAGAGGGAATTTGGCCATTCTCCACTGCTGTATATATGCACCCGCGGCATCACGGTTTCCACTCACTGTGTATTTATCTGCATATAGTTGGAAATAAAGTCAACACACTTCATGTGAGAGACTATTTTTATTCAGCTTGTGCATAAATATACATGTATAACCAATATACATGTATAAATATATATCAAATTTTATATGTAAGCATGTATAAAAACTAGAGGTTTAAAAACAAAAACAGAAACAGGTTGAGAAAGTGCAGAGCTTTGAGCTCTTAATTTTACAAGGGACCAAATAATATGTCTGTGCTGCATATGAAATATGAAATCAGAGACGTAATCCCCATGGAATTAGGGATCAGCATGGATATATATTCAAATTAATACTGCATTGCAAAAACATCAGTTTGTCCACATGTACAGTATGGAAATCATGTAAATGAATTTAAACAGATAATTAAGTCGGATGACAATGGCCTCAAGATGTTATTTGTCTGTCAGCACCATAACTGTGAATATTTCTTTATTCTGAGCCATTTTAGCCAGAACACCTGGTGGAGTGACTTGGGCAATTAGTCACTGGGATGAGTGACTAATTGCAATGTAGATAAAAAGCAAATCACTGTATAAGCATATTAAATGTCTTATCTATGTGATTCTTTCCTCTTTTTTGTTCCTAATGAGTTTTTTTTCATTGTCCTCACCAAGAGTCTGAGGCAGTAGAGAGCTGTGTTTAATTTTTCAGTGTGGGTGTTATGAAACCCTCTGCGAGCGTAAAAATGTTTAAGGGCTACAAGCATACACTTGAGCTTTAACCTGACATTGCTTACTCTGGGCATTTAAATGTAACCTATAACTCACATAAATAAACTGAAACTCAACATGACCAATACACCAGAAAGCCTCAAGAAAACCATATTCCCAACCTTCTACTTATATGTGGTAAGAAAGAAACTTGTCCCATAGTTCTCCTTGTAATACTGATAATCTAGTTATTTAATATCATCATGTACCTAACCTTCAGTTATGTTCAGTCATTAAGTGCTCTTGGATAAACAGGTGAAAGGTATCAGAGCAGAGAAAAACATCAAGTCATTTTATTTGCCTCTTTTGAGATGTGAAGTGGCCACAGACACTTTATATGGACTGACTGAGGGGTGCTGCTCTGTGACTGGCTGAGCTCTGGGCTGTGTCTGATGACCAGTGGCCACTGGGTGGACCTGGGGCTGGGATTATGTCACGGACATCCTCGGGGAGCATTAATGTTGTTTTGAACACTTGAGGTTTTGTTGTGCCTCAAAAATGTTTTTCTCATCTTTGATGTTGACCAACAGCCACAAGCAACCAAAAGGTAAAAATATACAGTAGCAAGTACAAATACACCTTCTTTTACCTAAATTAAGACTCCAGAAAGACCATTTGGTACATTCAACTGTATGTTTTAGCCTTCTCTTGTCTGATACATTTAGATGCTTAAATGCTTTAGATATTGACATGTCTGTGAATGTTAGCCTCTTGCAATCTGGACTTCACTGCATGAGTAGGATGGGGCTCTGGATTATCATGGGGGCTCTGAGGTGGGGCAGGGTGCTGGCCAGATGGTCATTTTACACATGAGGGGAATGGATTGGATGCAAAAATCAACAGTTATGAGGGAAAATATGGCACCAAGACATTGGTATCCCATTCTAAATATCCATGTCGCAAGAGAGTCACTGCTTGGACAGAAAACAAAAGCACCATTTTATTCTTGTGCTTTTCTTCTCTAAAAAAAATATGTGTCTGGGCTGTAGGAAGTAATCCTTTACATCTTGACGCAGTGTTCTTTTATATGAACTACAAATGAAGCAGCTATGAAATGAAAAGGGCCTTTTTATCTTTACAGTATAATGTAGAAATGGCTTAATGTTCTATTTGGGCCCTTCTTCGACAGCTCAAACACATACTTAACAGTTTATACTGCAAAAAATTACATGTTACATCTGTTTAGGGTCTCAGAGAGTTGAGCTGTAAAACATGGTTTAATACAATGGATTTTTATCTAGGGGCAGCACGGTGGCTTAGTGGTTAGCATTGTTGCCTCACAGCAAAAATGTTCTGAGTTTGTAACCAGTCAGGGGCCTTTCTGTGTGGAGTTTGCATGTTCTCCCTGTGCTTGTGTGGGTTTTCTTCGGGTACTCTGGAGTATCCTGTATAGATGATGGATGGATTTTTATCTGCTCTATATGCGTAATTTGTACAAGCAGTATTTTTTTTACGCAGTTTTACTCCTCCCAAATCCCAAATATGTCTATTTGGACTACTGTTATTAGAGTTTGTTTACAAGGCGTCTAAAAGAGAGTCAACTTTAAATAAGGTCACTGTGAATAATAACACACTGTACATTTGTGTTCTATAAATTACATTTTGGCAACTAAAATGAATATACACGTACATGTGTACAACAATCTCCAAATATTTTTTTACTCTTTTGCTGTTATAATTTAGCTTTTTGATAATTGGTGTAGTTTTTGTCATATGCAAGCGCAGTTTATGGCAAAAGAGAGGGTTACCACTGCAATACTTTTCCACATAGTGAGTTTTAAAAAAAAGATAAAAGGTTCATTATCTGCATGAGGAAAACCATGTCAACAAAGCAGAAGGATTCAGTGTGTGGTTTTAGTTATTTGTACCTTAAAATCAATTATTTGTTTATTTTAAAATTAAATCAAAATGTATTTCCCATGATTTGGCTATAACTCTAAGAAAACATGAAGCAAATGTCTCAGGATCATGAAAATGACTGCAGGTACAGTACCTCACAAATGAAAGCCTATGGAAAAGATGAATACACAATGCTTCTCTGTGCATCATGCATCATATTTATAGCAAGAGCCACAAATTACTGTATCATATCCCTTATGACGCATTTTTTAGTCTCTTAGTGGTTGCCGAGAGACAAGGAGAATCTTAATTTGCAGTCCTTTTGGAAGCAATAATGGTAAGGTAGCGGAAAACCTAAACGATTGAACTTCAATTCCCACTTTCCCCAGCAATCCTAATTCTGTAGATATAGTGCAAGACGTATGGGAATAAATAGCTGAAGAGGATGATCAAAAGATATCTTTTTTTAACTCCTAAGGAAACACTCTCATTTTCAGGGTTTTCTACCTTTGGGTTTAGCAGATTGCCACTGGGAGAAATGTGTAGGGTGCCCCATGGGAGACGCACAGGGCTGAGACAGTGACCACAGACACCCACACTGCCCTGCTGCATGGAGGCAGGGTTATATGCATCATACTGTGAGATACAGAGATTCAGGCTATGACTGAAGGGCTAATACTGTTTACTATTTGCCTCTTTTAGTGAATATTTTGATGGAGATCCATCCATCCATCCATCTTCTATACCCGCTTTTTCCTGAAAGCCAGGGTCACGGGGCTCAGCTGGAGCCTATCCCAGCTCTCTCTCGGGTGAAAGGCAGGGGTACACCCTGGATAGGTCACCAGTCCATCACAGGGCCACATAGAGACACACAAAGACAGACAACCTCACACACTCACACTCAATCCTACAGGCAATTTAGATTTACCAATCAACCTGACATGTTTTTGGACTGTGGGAGGAAACTGGAGTACCCGGAGTAAACCCACGCAAGCACAGGGAGAACATGAAACTCCACACAGAAAGGCCAGGTTGCAAACCCATGACCTTCTTGCTGTGAGGCAACAGTGCTAACCACTCAGCCACCATGCTGCCCTTTGATGGAGATATTATATTTTAATTTGTACACTTTCTAAATAAATACCATAAATGCAAAAATATAATTTATTTGCCTCCAGAAAATGTGTTTTTCTAAGTAGTAAATTATATTATTACAAAGATGGGTAAAGTGCTTAGGGACTGTATGAAAATACTGGCGTGAGAGCTGGTCAGAAAAGGGAGGGATTGTACTTCACACTCGAACTGGACATCTCTCAAATTTAAGCTCAGTATTTACTTTCTTTTGAATCAGTTTTTTTTCTCTCTCTTTCAGTTGGACTTATTTCAACAGGCACTCTGTGTCACACAGACAGTAAAAAAATTAGTTGAAAGTCACTTTAAAGCTCTTTAAAGCTTTAGAAGCTGCAAATACATCACTATAAAGAACAGCTCTCGTGTTGCACATTGTCATTTGATACGCTCTTGATTTAATAACTTTTTCGGTGGGTCCTTTAAGTGACTTTAAAAGCTTCCACTTTTGCAATGAACGCATCTACACAGACTCTTTCTCTGACCTGAAGTAAACCTTAAATAGACGTATTCCTAAGCAACTTAAGTGGCATTAGTCTAATGATCTGTAAGAATAAGAGTTCATTTTTGGAAAATTGAAAGTTTTTTGGCAGCCTTGTGTGTTTATGCTGTTCTTTTCTATGAGTTAATTTCATGTGGAGAGTTCAGTACTTGGTCCAAGGGGTCTACGTCTAGTCGTCCACCTGTTTTTTTGGGGGGGTTTGGGTTGGGTGGGGGGGTTTGGGTTGGGTGGGTGGGTGGGTGGGTGGGTGAGGGGGGAATTGTGTCTCATTTCCAGGTCTAGCACCTTTCATCTTTGGACCATTTGTATTTCTGGGAACAGAAATGAACAGACTTGCTGAGTAGTCTGAAAGTTGAGCAGAACTGCAATTTGGCAGTCTACCATTCATGTAAATAAGCTTTATCTGCATAGGGATCAGTTTTTAGTATGACAACAGTAAACAAACAAGATCATATCGTTCATTAAGAAATTATTTCATACAGCTAAACATGTACGTCAATTAATCTTACTTACCAGTAGGCTGAATTTAGGTTTCTTCCCTGGTACATCTTAATTCTGAGTATCCAATTGCTGACATTCAAAGCGGTCTTTTAGCAGGCTACTGGTGATGAATATGGTGCTGCAAAACTGAGGGAAACAACATAATTAAAGCTCTGAAAACAGGAGGGACATGTGTTCTGCACTGCAGGGTCCCTGATAGTTTCTGCAAAACTGTGCCTCATGTGGCGTTTCACATTACTGATTACAGAGCATGTGCCACAATAAGTTACTGTTACTGTACCCTGGGAAAGTTGAATATGTAGGATCACGCATAATTAGATATTTAGTGCCAATCCTCCCCACAGATGAACACACCCTTCACCACAGCAGATATGTTCAGGAGTTAAAATAAGTCCCAGTGCCCCCCTGATATCAACCACCGGGAGCCCCCGCCTGCTGCTATCTAGGACTGAACTTACTGTAAGCCACATGACAAAGGCCCCAAGGGACCATGAAATGCAATGTTTACTCCAAAAGGCCGCATTCAGTTTTCAAGACGAAGCGACTGCAGTAGCAATCTTATGCAATCTGTATTTTAAAGCAGAAAAAGTCTTGTGAACTATCATAAACTTATATATAGCAATCAAAACTCCATTCAGAGCTCAGACAAATTAGAGGTATATTGTGTTTTAGCATAGAATTACAATTCTATTTCTACAGATCGAACAACTTTGGAAGCATCGAATGAAGTATATTTCAAGGCTTTCATTAAGTCTTTCATAAACCCAAACTACCAGGGAGCACAGAAAAATGGGACGATTCTCATCTGACATGAAGCTTCAAGACATTTCTGCACTTTGTGGTTTCAAGCACCAACACATACCCATACTTGAGGGTATTTCAGGAGATCCTAAGCATCACTTTACATTTTAAAAAAAAATGCAAAGAACAATTCGCAGAGTACAAGATGTTCTCTGACATAAAAGTACGCATGAATCAATAGTAATTTATCTTCAAATTAAATTAATTTGTGTTGTTTTTTTATTATATATATATTTTAATAGTTAATGTGGTCCCTGTTCTGGACAATAACTAAGTACATTTAAGTACATTTAGTTTACACATCAAATTATTCTTACAGGTCTTACATGGAATACTACTGCATATGTAAAAGTAATAACATTGTAAATGTTGTAAAAAATGTTACAAAACGCACCTTTTGTGGCTCCAGAGATAGTTTTGAAAAGTCTGATGAATTTTCTCAAGTGACCTTACCTGAATCTGGGACTAAAGTTTGGAATGAAAAAAGACGTGAGCTCACCAGACATCTGTGGCCTGCTCCCTAGCTCTGCTGGAGGCCAGCAGCTTGAGGATACTTTAGCCAGCATTAATATAGTACATCTAAATCTACACTGCCTTGAGTTGTGGATATATTATGTTGTATTAGTCAGAATTAGTTAAATAAATAAAAAGACAATATGTTTTATGCTTATACTCCACCACATTTCAAATAGAAATATACTAACTTTTGCCCCACTGTTTTTGTCTTACAATAGCTGTGAGTTACTCTTCAGTTAAAATTTTTAACTTAAAAAAATCTGTTATTATGTTGAGACTGTCGAAAAATTGAACTCATACGTGGAAATTGTTAGTGGCAAGCAGCTTATTAAGTTATATATTGTTATACATACAGAGTCTCTAATGATGATGCACACAACAAGGAAGTCAGGTGACACTGTTACATAGAGATATCATATATACCACTATAACATTTCTACTTTTACATGTCATATGTCTTTATGTAAATTTGACAGTTAATGCTTCTAATTAAGAATATGTTTTCCCTGGTTCACATACATACGTATAACAGGAGCTGTTACTATGGTTTTATTGCTTTATTAAACAACATGTTAAGCATAAATGTTATGTTATAGAGTTCTGAGTCGGTTTTGGTGTTTAGGCTATGGAAAGCTCGAGATCTTTATTTAGGACACAATGATTCACTGTGCTGTCGCCACAGTGATGTCTGCTCTTTGATTTGCTGCTGTATCTGGACCCACAGGGTTTGAACATGCTGAAAGCTGACTCAACATATCAGTCAGCAAATAATCCATCATAGAGTGGACAGAAAGAACCAGACAGCAGGGGAAGAAAATTTTGTCTCTTTTATGTAAGTTAAAATACCGGCACAATACTTTAAAAATACTACATTAACAGAAAAACTCCTCTATTCAAAACTTTCCTTAACGGAAAGAAGATTTGCATGCTATTTTTTAAATCATATGGTAAAAAAGGCTTTAAATACTTAAATAGGTCTTTTAAATGTTTCTGTTTTCAAATAATGAAACTTCAATAAAACATGAATAAAAATAATGTCCCACATTCAGATAAAAAGCTTCAGATGCATAAGAAATAAACTGATGAATTTTCTGTGATGGTTTGAAAAGGCTGAAAAATACCTTTGAGCTGTGTGTTTTGAAAACGTGTTTGACAAAGTGCGTTCATATCTCTGCACCTCCATGTGTTTTTTTTTCTTTTCCCCGGGGTGATTACTGACATTTACAGTTTATTGCTGCATTTCATCACAGAGCAGAAAGCGTAAATCATCTGGAGGAGCTCACCTCAGCTCTCTTGCTCGCTGTACAGACTAGGGAAGTCTGATTTCTACATGATGAAGATTACATTAAGCTCTCAGTTTGCATCTGATGTCAGACTGGGACACACTGACAGACTGGAGAGCTATTTACTCCCCAGATTGTAATGTCAGGTTTTGGCACATTTCCGACCTTTAATTTGGGGAGGGTGTTCCACAGTCAAGAAACCTTAGAGAGATAATGGGTGCTGAAAGTATAGCTTAGAGTAGCTGCATGTGTACAGGCATGGAATATAATTAGCGTCATTTCAATGAAGAAAACCACTTGTCTATGCGTTATAGATGGGATCAAACTCTGCAATCACCTAAGGGCCTTTATACTGTGTGTATAAAGTGAAAGCAAAGGGCTTTGAAATAAGAATGCAAACATGAAACTAATCTCGTTTAAGTTTTAGATCTAGTTCAGATCTGCTAGGAGAACAGCAAATGCATACAATTTAAACTGGCTTAACAACCGTGGAACAGGCGGGTACAACCCTCTGTCATTAGAAGTGCAATGTAATAGCTGACTTCAAACATTATTGCATTTGTGTGGAATCGGCCACAATCCACGATCCTTAAGTTTGGGTTTTCTAAAAAGTCCTGCATGCTCATATTCAGCAAAATGTATTCAATATTTGAATCAATACAATCTCAGAGGCATTTTAGAAATAGCCTGAAGTATCAGGGTCCAGCAAATAGCAGATAAGAGTATTTAGTAACTACAGAGCCAATTGTTTCCCTCAGGGGCTGGTGGAGAATCAATGTGCTGACTTGGTAAATGTGGAACTCTTTTGTAACATATTTGCCACATCAACTTGGTTAAGCAATAATATCCAGTCTTGTCTTAATTCAGAATGGCTGACTACAGCATGCACTGCACTGCCCCCCCCCCCATGGATTGGACACATACCCAGCACATTGTATCTATTTCCACAAAGTTTGTCTCATTTTATTCAAAAGAAAAAACAATCAAATGTTATGGTCGTATTCAAAAGAATACATGGTGATGTCGCATGGAACATCGTGCATCTTTAAATGTAAAACAAATCATTAGTTGGGAAAAAAAAGCAGTTGGGTTTGAAAAAAATGTTATTTTCTGCTCACTCCCACAACCAAAGTGGTTACAGCTTCCTGGAAATGGTTGGGTTGGCTGCCTGAATGTGATGCACACAGCAACATAGTCTGTTAGTGAGGCCTTTTTCCATTTTGGGGAAATATGTTTGATCAAATGTTCTGTCCCTTTATTAGACATCCACTTGAGAAAACGGTTTCTAGTAAATGCTGCTGCAGGAGTTTCCAGACACAGGCTGAGTCCACCTGTTGGTCTGGCGTGACATGGTGTTCAAGCAGCAGCTAGAACCACAGTTTTATTCAACCACGAGCTGTTGCAACCTGACCAGTACGCGACTAGACCAGTGTAAACAGTGTAGCAGAAAAAGGGCACCAGTATTAGGACTGTAATTCTCTCTTCCTTTACCACAGGACCTCAAACTTCCCCATTTGGCGATTTTGTTTAAAATACAGAACTGTAAATAGCTGAGAAAAATACCAACTGGAAACTCTTCAAAGTCTCATGTAGTATACTGTATGTGCCATTCAGCCAAATTAGCAGTTCACCTTGCGCCATCCAGACTCAACTGTCCAGCTCCAAGTCTGTCACCAGAGAGAAAGACATATAGTTACAGGTTTTAGATGGGCCTTTAAAGCAAAGCCCATAACCTCTGAAAATGGTATTTACAGTAGCTGCAATATCCAGGAAAAGGGGATTTGGTAGAGGAATCTAGGAGAGATTAACAAAGGTTCTCTGTCGGGAAAGAAGGTCAGAGACCCAAAATAGTCATCAGGCATGTCCTAGAAAGATTTTCCAGCAAGCTGTCATTGCAGTTAAATCTATACATGCTACAATTGAGGGAGAGAGCTCTGGGAAGTAACATAATAATTATTATGTTAAAGGGAAGGGAAAGTTTTACATGTGGATCAGCCTGGTTAACAGGTCTACAGTTGTGGTCACTTAAGACAGCTGCAGTGTGCTGAAATTACAGAGCACAATGACTCACACTCTTTCTGTGTTTAAGACCACTTGGCTCTGTCCAGGACAGGACAAGGCCTCACAATAAAACAGCTCTCCACAGAGAAACTGTTGGCTCATCAAAATAACAAAGTCTTTGTTCTGCTTTGCAGCTTTGGCCCTGCAGACCACCTAGAAACATTTATTATTTCTGCTGTTATACGTTGATCGGCTGTAGAAAAAATATGAACCCTGAATTTTTCACACAGGAAGAAAGGGAACATTCTTGTATAATCATTAAGTTGGATTAAAAAAAAATCCTCCAGACCCCACAAGGCGCTACTTTGATTTTCATGTATAAATTTACATTTCCCTTGATCTGTGTAATGCAGCTGACTCGCACACATCATTTAACAAAACCCAGGCACGGTTCAGTCCATTAGACTCCTGAGATTTAACCTTTACATAATGAAGACGTTTTATTAACAAGTGCATGTAAATGTTAAACTATAGAAAAATACTAGTGTGCACATTTCTTGCACATCATCCTGAACACCAGAACTACAAACTCACCCAGCAGGTTTTTAACAGCTCATTTCCTATAAATGAGGTCTAATAGCTCCTTTAAAGATATGCACAGGGACAGCTTGTCTTTGTAAAACAAGTTTAAATCACTACTAATTTCAAAGCAGCCCACAGAAGTGTGAACACAAAACCTATTAACTGTGTATGCTACATTTCTGAATAAATGTCCATCAAAAACAACAGTCAAATTTAGCCTCTGAGCTTTTATACACTTTGATTTTGGATTTGTTTTGTCTAAATGTCAGGGACAGTCTCAAATGACATGTGGTTAGACATGTTTAATGCTCTATGGTTTCCCTTATGGTGGGTGTTCAAAAGATACACTGAATTCTAGAAATACCCTGGACCCATGCTGTGCCAGAAAGATTTCTGTTTCCACAATGAAAGGCCATGTGAGGCTATGAACAAACTCACAACACAAATGTTTTTACATTCAGGATCCACCTTTGGCTCATCTTTTCAAAATATCCTGCAAATATGAAAAGTCTGGTCCCCTAAACCCCTTGAACAAACACAGCAAGGAGCCAGCTATACCCACATGCAAACCATATGGCATAAACCTTCAGTTTGCGTTCTCATCCTGATTTATTCTGGGACGATCTTGTGTCTGTGGATTACCAATAACAGACTTCTAAACATCTGCACTGTGCCACTTGTTTGAATGATAGCAGGCCAGTTGAATTCTTTGGTGCATGTTTTTATGACAAACTTCAGTCGATCCATTTCTTACATCTGAGTTTAATTGGCAAAACGGCTGCATATCTGGCATTTTTTAATACTTGCATGAATTTTTTATTGGTTTTTCTAATGTTTCAATTACAGTTTGACTCAATGGATTAGTTTTTTTTCCTCCAATTTAAATGGAAAAAACTAGACAAGTAAACAGGAGCTTAATTACCAGGTATAACTTGGACAGCCAGCAGAGTGATACCATCACTGAACAGGGCCTCAACAGCTAAGATTTGCTGACTACTAAGCTGTTTCTAGCGAGTGGACAGGATGATTTTCTCTGTGTCTATTATATGATGTGTAATGATTTTCATTTAGACACAGTTAGGGCTACTCTCCCTGGCTCCAGTCAGAGTATCAACCCACACAGTGGAACAAACCCCTGCACTCCCCCAAGGATCGAGCCCCAAACCCAGCACTGTTCTGTACTGTACATTAAAGACCCAGTTCATGTCCTGTGGTCATGTCTCTCTATGTGAACAGCACAAGAAAAGATAAGTGAACTGTGTGGGCACTAAGTAAGAATTTTGCGCCAACATTTATTTTGAGACTGGAACCAAAAGCAGAATGCAGAAACAACACTTGTCTCTCCACAAGTCATTATGGTGCTGGGCTAACTATCTGCTCCAGCAAGTGAGGTGACATTGTGTTGTCTAAACATTGCTTCTTGGTTGTCATTCTGCACTTCAAGCACAGAAAGTGTCATTTCACCCCACACATTCCCACTGCACTATGTGCTTAAGTCACATATAATTACAAACTGACAAGTCGATCCTAAATCCACCTCTGATCCAGTGTCAAGTAAGCTGGGTGTCTTCATCCTCCTGTCTTTCACACAGACTCCACTCATAAAGGCTTTTTTGGCATTTGTTGTGAAATGGCTGACGCTGGCTGATAGAGACAGTGAAACCTGAAATTTCTGGAGGCTTGACATAGCAGCTTAGTCATTATCCTTAAATACAGGACTCTGCTACCTACACTCAAGCTTCAAAAATCCAATTAAGGTGGTTTGATTTAACTCTGATGTCTTTAAATGATGCCACAATAAGGAGACACATTTAGCAGTCTGTCTTCTGTTTGACTGGAATTTTTTAAACTGTGAAGAGGTTTGGAATGATGCAAGGTGAGCACGAATTTATCACTGGAAGGTGACAATATAATGACTTACAAAAAGAGATCCATATTCTCAAAAGATCATTTCCTTGCTAGAGAACAACACAAGAATGAAAAAAAAACTTATATATGTTATTCTGACCTTTTTACATTTGTAGAACATTGTGGTCGCGAGTGCTGCTTTGCAGCACCTCATAAACTCTCTGGCTGACTTCTTCTAGCTAAATTACTTTTTGGCTGCTGCAACTCTGAACCTCTGATTTCCTCAGCTAAATAAAGACTAAGAAAGCTGCCTCAGAATGAAGCTGAGTCAGACCTTTCCAGAAATAAATGTATAGCAAATTTAACTATGGAACTATAAAAAAAAATCAGATAACACAGAACTTGACTTGGTTAGGTCCCTGTGATTAGAAGTGTGTGTGACAGCAGCTTCATTTAGCAGACTGTTGATAGCATCACAAGACGCTTCTGACTGCAAATCTGCAGCTAACCATCTAATTATATAGTAAATGTCACATGTTTTCACAATAAAACACCCTAAAGCAAAAACTTAATTTTTTTTTATGGCATCTGACTTGCATTGCAGCACACTGCCTCATATTCATACAGCTACATGCATTCGCACCTGGGAGTTGTTGAAGGACATCCAACAATTTTCTGCCTTTTTGGGGTTTCAAACTCGTGACCTCCCAAACACCAGCCCCCATCTTTAAGGCTACCACCACCACCATTTTTCAGTTACTTTTACACTTCCGGTTCCATTCGGGTCCATGCTTGTTTAGAGGACCCTGTAATTTCCGAACCAGTCACTCACAAGGGCCCCTGTCAACTCTGCCATTCATAAAGTTTAAAGTAGCTCTTAGTGGTCCGTGGAGTTTATTGAAACATTAAATTTGTATCCCAGCCCTGATGGTGTATCTTTAGCTGTTGTTTAACTCACGTGTTCGGTTGGGTCCCCTTACATCAACCGCTAATTATGTTCTGCTCTTGGGTGTGGGTTGAGCCTTGCATTGCAAAGAAACCAGAAACATCAATTCCTGGGCAGTGGAGCGAACAAAAACAGACAAAATGCGAAAACCTTTCTTCAAGCACTGTTATTGTTGTAGAGTACAAGCACAAACATCACTAACATTGCCAGTACCACTGTCCAGCAGCAGTCTCTCGGGAATTTAGTTTAAGGTCTGTTTGAAGGCCTAAACAAGCAGAACTTCAGAACACCAACATATATCCACTGCCAGCAGGTCAGATGAAAAAATTTTGCGCAGTCACAGGTTCCCATGTTTCTTTCTTATCAGTCTTATTCTACTGCATATAATAAAAGTTGCATCAATATATTCTTCCACACATAAGCTATAATTAACAGGCATACATCAAAATCTGAAATTGATGTGACTGTGAAACGGTGCAGTTTTTACTTGCTCTCTGTGACTCCGGGTGTGGTGTGCTCATAATTAACCACAGTCTTATGTTTCTAAGTCAGTAAAAACATTTTATGCCTTAAATGTAGTATATGAAGTGACATGATAGTGAAAGCATGTGTGTATTTAACAGCGAAGCGCCGTCGACAATATAAGAGCAAAGCGACGTCAGTGCCTTCAGTTTGAAGGCTGTTAACCTAATTCTAATGGTTATTACAATGAGGTCTGCTGACCACATCAAGCAGCCACAGTACTGTAATGAGCACAGCAGGGAAAGCTCTGCCATGCATTTTCACAGCCTTCAATTCCACCACTATAAGCACAGGGATGCAGGGTTCTTCTCAAATGCAGTAGCGTGTTTAGAAAATAAAAAATATGCTGTAAGGTTATAAACAACATCCAAATTACACTGTTAATTCAAGTCTTCCTAAAGCCAAAGTATACTCTGGTTCCAAGGCTCAGCATGAATGTTTAGCTTTAGTTTACAGACTCACATGCAGATGCAGGTTGTTGTTTTATGCATAAAGAGATGAATCATTGTTCTTAGACCATCATACTAAAAACAGAGAAGCCCTTTTGCAGTGGTTTAGCCATGTTTGACAAACATAAATAAACTGAAATTGTCTGAACCTATAAACATACAGTATAAAATTCTAACTCCACCCTATCTTGCTCTGTCATTTCATCTAAATCTGATTAAAGCTGGAATGGCTAGGCTTCTACTTGGAGCACGAACATAAAGAGATTTTAAAATAATATAGTATAACTAAAGAAAATATAAAAACTGATGACACATGTTGTGGTGCTCACCAGTAATTTAATATGAAACTACAGCTGCTGAATACTTGGGTAAACATGATTTGCCATCAAATGATAAAACAAGAGCAAACACATGTAATCAAAATTAAAAATATGACTTGCATTTATAATGCTAGCTTGAATGTAATCCCCCTCCTGCTTGATTTCCATGCCACATGCGAATCTAATCACACATATTTCTATCACTTCATTGGCTCGGGTATCGCTGTGGGACAAGCATGCATGGAGCCAAATATAGTGTAACACAGTAAGCCTGTTTTGACTATGAACAGAATTTCAAACATTTGGAAACAACAATCACAAATTACTTTATGTTTTATTTGACAGGAAGAGCAAAATTAAACAATGCTTGCCAAACGTGATTAAGTGCTATATGCCAGGGAAGGTAGCACTTTGGAAAATTGCAGATAATTTGGTCTAATTTACAAAAAAAGGGGGGGTGTGAGGGTGTGGAGGGTTCAAACAAGCTCCATGTTCTAGAAGCTTTAATTATACGCTTGGTGAAAGACGGCTGTCACAGTCACGTGTAGTATAGACGCCTCATATTGAAACATGGTGAAGCCCTAAATTTATCATTATTTCTGTAAATACATGCTTGTTGTCAGCAGTATGAATACTCATATGAACACAGGAAGAACATGTACTATAAACGGCTCCATGTTCAGGAAGATTTTGGATGGAATATAGGGTGCTCCACATATCATTTATGGCTGCTTGTGTGTTCGAGAACATGTGATTATTTGGGTGTATGCATTTCTTATGTGGCCTGCTTGAAATTGAGAAATTACAGTTGGAGGATCTCAAAGTAAGCAAGGCAAGGTGGAGAGTGAGGATAAGGGAGGATAATACTGGAGGACAAAATTGATTGAGGAAATACAACATCATGAAGGAAACCAGTTGTAATTGTAGGAATAAGCCTGAAACCTCTGAGGATGTATATGCACTGGGGGGAACAGAAATAGCAGGTGACCACAGGGGCATGGCCCCTTCTCCACAGCAGCAGCATCTCACTCCATGGAGAGGTGCTTTTTTCAACAGTAAAACCTGCCCTCTGGTGTCTAAACATGAGTACTGCACATTAGGGATGTTGCACACTGGGTTGCATTCACAAGGCTCCACAGAAACAAGCCCAAACGTCTATTCCAGTGGTTCCTTATATAGTTTTATTAGCTGTTTTGAGGGTGAAACACTTACAAAAATACACAACTTAAGAAAAACAGTTTATCCTGAAATAGAGACTGAAATCAAGGCCACTTTGTCCTCCATCGGCCACATAGACAAGTTGACCAAATAATACCCAGAAAATACACAAAACTAACTAAATGAAAATGAGGTACGTAGTAAATGATGGCATTAGAATAATTCAGGAATAAACATAATTATTTGCTTTCAGTATAGAGCAACTGTGGCATCTACTGGATCTTTCTCTGGACAACCTTTCCTCACCATTTCCCATGTTTGCCTTGTGATGACAAGCATGGAGGTGCCCAGACACTGAGGAAAGGCAAAGGTGAGCCTCCACCAGCTGGCTGGACAAGATGTCAGTTTGAAGGCTTGTATTATACATCCTCAATGAAAGCTTTGTGAAGAAGCACATGTACTACAAATCTGCTTGTTTTCCAATGTCTCCTACTCTAATCATTTTTAAACATTATCACATTTATACAGGGGGTCTTACATATTTATACAGGGGGTCTTACAAACATCCGTTTCAGCCATGGTGAACTTGTCCTGAGCATAAAGTAGTGATGAAAAATCCTAATAAAATTGCAACAAGGCTTGTTTGAATTTTATTTTATGTATACATTTGTTTATTTATTTATGATTTGCTTTGAACGGGATTCTGTTCAGTTCAGAAATAAGTGATAATCATGTATGTGGATATTCAAGACCTGGAGGCACCCTGATGTGACATGCCTGCTTTGGGCAGATCTGTCAGCTAGCTAATTACAGCCTAGCCCTGAGGAGGGAGGTACTTGCGTGGTGGGGGCTTTTTTTTTTTTAATGATGCGAGTGGTAGATATGGTATAAATACCCACAACATTGTACTGAAAGGCAGCATATCCTCAGTTGTGCTCCTACTCTAAGGATTTACAGCAGCACCAGGAGCTTGCTGGTGCTGAAGAGATTATTTTCCCCCCTTTGGATGCTGGTATGTGCTTTTTGTCTTCCTCTCTAAACATCTCTGAGGGAGTGTAGGCAACATCTAGGCTTTGTAAAGGCCCACAATGGAAGGGCAAAATTTGGCTGGAGGATTCTGGATGCTCTGAGTCAAAAAAAATCTATTTTACACCTTGTTACTCTATCTTTTCCTATCTTATTTTTCATCCACTGAGTTTCTGTAAAGATGTACAACAGGTACACTTAGCCATTCAAATTTTTAAGCTGTGGAAAGTAATCAAAAAGCAAGTGAACAGCCAAATGTGCTGACATTTTTGCCTTGAGAGTTACACTTTAATGACTGTCTCCTTTCCCCTGCAGATTTGACCTTGCAAGATGGACCTACGAGTAGCAAGCATCCTCCTCCTCATGGTGACCTTGGTAGCCGCCCATGGAGGGTATGTGGTGAAGAAGGTGGTGAAGGCCGCCCCTCAGTACCAGCCCTACTCTGTGAAAGGTCATGGTAAGAAAACATGGTCTCCTACATTCACTACTCTCTTGACTATAAGCCATACTTGCATTTCTCCTTTTTTGTCAAATCTGTATTCAGACATGTAGCATCTTTGGTCAGGTTTGGTGCCCCAAGCACTTATTGTTCATTGAGCAGCTATTAGTGACAGTCTTGTCTTACCTTTACATCCTTAGTGAGGGAATAAGCATCTTTGCTGTGGCCCACAGAAGCAGCACAAGTAGCCAGGCAGACTTAAACCACAGCCAGCTGCAATTTACTTTGAAAACTGAACTCCACCTTGAACTGAAAGCATCGTGTCCTGATTGGCTGGAATAATGTGCATGCTTCTCCAATCACATAGTTTTTCAGCTTTCTCCTGCGAGAAGTCCTAGGATTTAACAAATAAACCTAATTTCAGTATTTTTACTGTCTTTATAGTTTTAACTTAAAATTTGATTCCCTCTTTATTCAACCAAAGCTTTCACATTACCAACATTTTTTAATACAATGCCATTTAATAACTAAATGTAATTTTCATTTTTTTAATTTTAAATATATTTCTAACTCATTATAACTGTAAATGTTGCATGTTCATTTGTGATATTCATGCTAGTCAAGGCACCATGTTTTGTTTTTTTAAGATTTTCTATTTAAGACAAGAAAATCTCAATATAAGTGCAAACAGTGATTTGCTACATGTTTATGGACTGGAGTGTGTGCATAAAATGCAATGTAAAATGTGACATACTGCTTTTGGGTGAGAAGACATACTTCAATTTTATTTGAGAAAGTAGCTGTTAGTGAATTATTTTTAGTTTGACACTAACAATTACAGTCCATTCACCCAGCAATGTGGTTTGTTTGGGTGTGCCTGCATATACAAAAGTAGAAACATCTGTTTAGCTTTATCCAAACTTGGCTCCAGTTAGTCAAGAGCAAGCCTTTTACACACACGTGCATGTGACCACATTAAGGCAGCAAATAAAAAACAGCCTCTTTAATTTAGACCTACTGTTTCACGAACAGGTCACAAAAGGTCTCTTATAAGTCGAGGAGACCACATGAAATAATTTTATTTGATTTATATAATTTTGCCTGATTAAGTAATAAAACAAATATTTATAAGTATTTCATTTTTAATACAGTATTTAAAAAGCAGAAACAGACTTCTATATCTTTATGAACGATTTGCAAGTTAAAAATTAAATTAAGATTTAAGAACTGTGTCAGTGAATCAGCACTATGGTCCTCAGAGATCACATTTGACCAAGTTCTAATTAGGAGTCAGATGTCATTGAATTTGGACCAATCAGTAATTATTTTGTATTGTAACCTGCATTTTTGACTTTATGGTGCACTACAGCACTGAATGAGCAACAAAAAAAAAAAATCATATTTGAGTGAACAGCCATTTTGCTAGTCGCTAAGAAACTTCACAAATTCACTTTTGTACTTGAACTGTTGTAGATTGCTCAGACAATGACATTGTAATGTAACAACAAAATAAACATGATGTTTTGAAACAGGCACATATATTTTGTTATAATATATATTTCCAGGTTGTTCTTTTTATTTTATTATTACATCATACCAGTACCTTACTGCATAGCCTTTATAGTGGCATCACAGCAGAGTGCCTCCACTTTGCCATTTTCACCTCTTAGTTTTTTGGGCTTATGTTGTGGTAGTCATGGTCATGTTTTCACTCTTCACAGTGGCAGGTGAACCTGGTCCTCCAGGTGAACCTGGCCCTGAGGGCCCTCCCGGACCTCCTGGCCCCCCAGGTGAGAGTGCTGAAGGTCTGCCTGGACCCCAAGGGCCTCCTGGGCCTTCTGGATCTCCTGGCCGCTCCATTTCTGGCAAACCTGGAACCCCAGGTGGACCTGGCAAACCTGGTAGCCCTGGAAGACCTGGTGATAAAGGAGACACTGGATCCAATGGCCCTCAGGGACCTAGGGGAGCCCCCGGATCTCCTGGAAGCCC
The DNA here is from genome assembly GCF_900324485.2 of Mastacembelus armatus. Taxonomy (NCBI): domain Eukaryota; kingdom Metazoa; phylum Chordata; class Actinopteri; order Synbranchiformes; family Mastacembelidae; genus Mastacembelus; species Mastacembelus armatus. The sequence goes on along the minus strand of NC_046654.1, from coordinate 6,782,091 downwards.
TGGACCTGCTGGCCTCTCTGCTACTGGCAAGCCTGGACCTTCAGGTCTTCCTGGATCAATGGGACCTAGAGGAGAACCTGGTCTGAAAGGACATCCAGGTGTACCTGGACTGACAGGTCCTAAGGGTGATAGAGGTGTTGGATCTCCTGGACCTCAGGGTGAAACAGGACCTGAAGGACCCATGGGCCCACCTGGAGCACCAGGTGAGCATGGTGTTGGAAAACCAGGAAAAGCAGGTTCACCTGGTGAGCCAGGAAAATCAGGTAGCCCAGGTAGGGATGGTGCTCCTGGCCCCATGGGACCACAGGGACCTAAGGGACACACTGGTGCCCCAGGTGTAGGTATTCCAGGCAAACCAGGTGAAAACGGCGCCCCTGGTCTGCCTGGCCCAGTTGGCGCTAAAGGCCACCAGGGACCTGCTGGAGCCCCTGGTGCTCCTGGAACCCCTGGGTATGGAAAGCCAGGTGCCAATGGAGAGAAGGGAGAGCCAGGACCTCAAGGAAGCACAGGTGCCACAGGTCCAAAGGGTGCACAAGGCCATACAGGCTATACTGGTGCTACTGGTGCTACTGGTGCACCTGGTCCTTCTGGACCTCAGGGTGAAAAAGGTTTCCCTGGTGAGCCTGGTTCTGTTGGCCCTAAAGGTGACACAGGTCCAACTGGACCTCAGGGACCTAAAGGAAACAAGGGAGATCAGGGTCCTCAGGGTTTCGCAGGTAAACAGGGCTATCCAGGTGGAGTTGGCCCTGCTGGACCCACAGGAGCCACTGGACCTGCAGGTGACAAAGGTGATGTAGGTGCCCCAGGTGCCCCAGGTACTCCAGGTGCTCCAGGCCCTGCTGGACACAAAGGTCTTCCTGGTCGTGCTGGTGAGCCAGGTGCTGCTGGTGCTGATGGTGCTCCAGGTCCCAGAGGGCCTTCTGGCCCTCAAGGTCCAGCTGGTGCTCCAGGCCTTAAGGGACACCCAGGTCTCCCTGGTGCTCCTGGCCCTGCTGGTTTGGCTGCTAAGGGTGTCTCTGGACCCCAGGGTCCCCCTGGTCAGCCTGGTGAGCCTGGTGCTGATGGAGCCCCTGGCCCAGCTGGTCCACCTGGTCCCCCTGGTCCTCCTGGTGAGGTTATGTTTGAGAAGGGCAAAGAAATTGCTGAGGTTATGGTCAAGTCCCCAATGTCTGCTTTCACTGCATCTCTGGCCACCCCCTACCCTGCTGCTGGCAGCCCCATTAAGTTTGACCAAATAGTGTACAATGCTGAAAATCACTATGACCCCGAGACCGGCATTTTCACTTGTCAGGTTCCTGGAGTTTACTATTTCGCCTACAGTATCCATGTTAATGGTGCTCATGCTCTGGTGGCTCTGTACAAGAATGGCCAGCCTGTAATGTTCACTTATGATGAGTACAACAAGGGTTTCCTGGATCAGATGTCTGGTAGCGCTGTCCTCTTGCTTGATGAGCAGGACACAGTCTACGTGCAGATTCCTGATGAAGAGGCCAATGGTGTCTTTGCTGCCGAGAATGTCCACTGCTCTTTCTCTGGGTTCCTCATTGCTTCAACGTGATATGTTGATTCAGTAATTCCCCAAAGCCAACCAACTAAATTTGCAATCTATTTCTCAAACTAAAGTAAACTCCCTGTTAATTTCTCCTCAACCAAACAGACAGGCAGTTCACTGTTCTTTGAGGAATAGTAGCATTTCGACTTGAAAATGACAACAAATAGGTGCTTAGAAAGGAAGGAAAAATAATTTATGGAAACAGTGATCAGGGATGGGGAAAGCAATCCGAAAAGTCACCAGGTTGTTACAAGTTGCTTTTGTAATGGAGACAGCATGTGAAATTGAGGTGTCATAATTGTGTTGAATCCTGAAATTTTTTTTTCCACTCTGTTTCTTTTATACTGACTTCAGCTGGTGATTCTAAACTTAATGTTTGTCTGTTTTTCTTTTGTTTGTTTGTTTTTGTACTACCTTGTTTTTGTTTGGGTGACCAATAATCTTATTAAAAGTATACAAACACTTTCTGTGCAACATGTTGTAACTGTTGACCTTGTATGTGACTTGAATATTGTGAAATGGTAATGGTCAAATTGACTGTTATAATGAAATAAGTCACCAGAAAATTGTCATGCGAACACAAACTGTTTTCTGGCAATATTGTTATATCCCTGAACATGCATTATGTCATATAAAACATAATGACCAAAATAAAAAATGTCTAACACAATTTTTTGTCTCAGTAGCACATGTTTACATGGAAACCATCCATCCATCCATCATCTATACCCACTTATTCTTATTTAGGGTCACAGGGATCTGCTGGAGCCTATCCCAGCTCACCAGTCCATCACAGGGCCACATAGAGACAAACAACCTCACACACTCACACTCACTCCTATGGGCAATTTAGAGTCACCAATCAACCTGACATACATGTTTTTTGGACTGTGGGAGGAATTTGGAGTACATGGAATAAACCCATGCACAGGGAGAACATGCAAACTCCACACAGAAAGGCTGGGTTGCGAACCCAGGACCTTCTCACTGTGAGGCAACAGTGCTAACCACTCATCCACAGAAATGACCTGAATTCCAAAGAAATTGGTTTCAAATTCTGCTAACAGCTAAAATTCTTCATATGGATCCATGTCAGTGGTAGAGGCACTGGTGTCGTGAGGCATAATCATTTTGAGCTCAGCCCCGAACATATTTGGTCCTGTCAAAGGTTAACACTAACATGAGGTTAACTAGGTTAACTCTAATGTCATGGACTGATTTTGGAGAGACGTGGAACTAATTTCTGCATCAGAGAGAGGGGCAGTAATTTAACGACGCACCTGAAGTACTAAGCGGGAGGAAGGTGCACACATTGTGGTCAAGAAGCATGAAGTGATATGGTGGGAACACCCAGTCTGGCCTCCTTGGATATTTCAAGAGAAATGAAGGTAAATGGGAAAACTAGCACATTAAACTGTGTAAGAAATGAAGTTGATGGTCAAAAGTTGAAACTATTACAGACATAACTTCTGTTTGTAAACAAGTGGGGAAATTATCTGCCAGTCCAAGTTGTTCCACACTGCTGAAAGTCTCACCAAACTATTTGTTGCTATTATTTGTAAGCTGTATGTATTGACATATATCTGTTTGAAGTTTATTGTTCACACAGGCAATGACATTTTGACTAGTTACATGTGTTCATTGACTTAAATGGGAGAACTACTTTCAGATATCTACAACTGAACTTTGACTTTGCACAAATTGAACTCCAGATTTCCACAATTACATTTTGGCTAGTTAAAAGTCGAACTACAGATATCTTTAAGTGACTTTTGACTGGTCACTTTGACTTCACACATTTAAAAGATATCGTAAGTATCTTTTCGGATATCTAAAACTAATATATTACTTCTCACAATTCAGTAATTGTAATTATAGTTCTGACTAGTTGAAAATACAGTTCCTACTAGTCAAAATGTTATTGCAGATATCTTAAATAACAAATTGTTCTAGTCATCAATACACTGTAGATATGTGAATAAATGCTAAAGCGGTGCAATGATGTCAGTGATGTCATTTCAGATATCCAATAGAACTGTGACTAGTCAAATTGTAATTGAAGATATCTGAAATGCAATTATGGATATTCAAGTGAAATCTATTCAGTGTTAAAAAGGTTTGTCAAAGCTTCTTATGTTTTTTTTTAACCACTAGGTACCCAACGATATGGAGGCTGGGCAGTGCCAGAGAAAAGGTAAACAAACCCATTTTAGAAAGCATTTTAACCTTTGAATATGTTTAGAAATTTTGAATGTGTTAATAACAGTTTTAGTATATCATTTGTTATGTATTATTTATATGTGTAGGTGAAACATTCCCAACCAACCAGCGCAGTGCAAACATAACTTATCACCTGATCGTTTCAGTTGCTAAAAACACCCCTGGGTAGAAGTACTGATATCCTTTTTGCTTATCAAACATTTTACGAGATAAAATAGTAATACAATATTTTGTGACAGGTAAATGCAGTGGAGATAAAAATACAGCATTCCCTTCTGCGATAATAAAACTGAATTTGTCTTGGTTTGTAATAATTTGATTAAGCGCAGCTTTATCAGAGGGATATTCTACAGGACACAACCACAACATAAACTAAAAAAATAAAACTGTTAAAACTAGTCCCAATATCAGCTAATAATGGACAACCAAACTGTTTTGCATTTAGTCAAATTGCCATAGATAGACATGTTGCCTTTGGGTTCAACTTAGCGCTGTAGGGGAAATAAACGTTGGGAAATACACACAGGATTCTTGCTGAGTAAATGTACTTACTTTCTTTACACCACTAGACACAGTATAGAAGCTAAGATAGATGAGGCTCATCAAATATGAATCTCTTCCCACATTATGGCTACTGGTTGTCTGCTTGGCAGACAAAGATGACAAAAGCTACTCTAACATGCAAGTCTGGGTCTGGGTGTGTTGAAAATAGTTTGTGTGTGGGATGAGGGACTGGGATGGTCCTCTGGCAGGGTAGCAGATGTTTGATCTTTTCTGGGGAGAGAGCAAAACAGTGGTTAGGTGAGAGGCCAGCGGGACAGAAGCTGGTTGAAGGAAACCGCTGGGGATTGCCATCTGACGGAACTGTCGCTCAGACACAGTTTGTGGTTGGTGCATGAGGTGAGACAGACCGGTTGACTCCACAAGCCACATTCCAAAATTATCTGCTGCTACTTTGATTTATATATGTATACATATACAGATAGCTGCCTTTCTGTAATATATATAGATATATAGATATATATATTACAGAAGGCTCACCTGTCTAGGTATCTAGGTTCTTATGTATCCATGTCAGGAAGAAACTGGTGTGAAGACACCCTGAGGAAGATGGAAAAGTGGGTGGCATAATGACATGCTTCATAGCTGTGAGTTGCATGTAAGGCACACCAAAATGGGAAGCAAATCCCTCAACAACTTGACCAAGATGGACATGCAGACCAGGAAGCAGAAATAGAACTATTATGTGTAAAACACACCCTTCTTGCGGTGACCAAAGCTGCAATACACAGGGTAAAACTGGGTACAAAGGAAATTGATGGGTTGAAATGAGCGTGGATACAGCTGTGGGTAGCTAAAAACACCCAGAAGTTTGCTGCAATCTCTCCCTCACCTTCAAAGATTCTGGTGCTTCTATGGGTTTTGAGTTTTGTAGAAGGAATCCCAACGTGTCAATCATGAGTGTATCAGTTAGGTCTGGGATGCAGTCGTTTGCTTTGGATACTGAAACTCTAGGCACCGTAAAAATGTTTGTTTCAAACACTATCATTTATGGTGCAAAACTAACAGTTCTGTGATTGAATCAAACAGTGCGTCCTGAGCCTTACCACATAATTATGCTGTTTCTTGAGTAAGTCACTTCCTAAAAATAGCCTTGGGCTTCTTGCACATCTCACTTTTATATTTCTGCAAATTAGACTGTTTTATAGAAAGAAAGATTCCTGTGATTATCACGTATTTTAGTATGTGCGAAAGAAGACCTAAACTCTAGTTACAATCTAAAATCACAAGCTATTTGCTGAGCAAGGATGTGGGAAATGGTTGAAAGGGTTTTGAATTCTGAGAAAAGTAGTTTCGTGGGTGTTTTTCAGAATGTTTTAACTAATGCAGTTACACAATTTAGTAAACAATTTGACACCTGTAGGTAAGTTAGAGATTTTTAGGTTTTTCAGATTTGACTTGTAATGCAGTACTTCACACATCCACTCTTCAACTCTACTTTTTCAATAGAGCACCACATGAGGGCGCTGTAAAGCAAATAACCCATGTCTGTACTGTATGCATCATCTAGGGACTGATGTCAGCCATAAAACACCAGCTTGAAATTTCACACAGGCTCGAAATTTCACACCCGCTCACGTGACAGAAAATAACCAGAGAATCATCTGATATTTTCTATGTATAAATAAGCCCAGAGTCCCAACTCACACTTCATTCCTTATATCTTCAGTGCTATTTTCCATGCTGAATACAACAAAGCCTTATTATATACAGAAGGTTGCTGTCAAAAACTGCAACCCAACCTAATTTGTGTTTTACTGTAGATTAGTGGTGTTGGAGTCATCACAGCTGAATGCAAACTTTGCTTAAAACATCTCCCAATTTTATTCAATCTTACAAATGGTGAAAAAGAAAACTTCATTTACAATGGGTAATCTGTTAAAAACCTCAGTCATTTAGGTACATTTCAGTCATAAAACCAGTAATATCAAAGTCTATACAACGTGCATTACTACAGAGTTTTGAAATAGTGGAATCTAATGAAAGAGATGAGCACCTATTGTTCTGACAGTTAACTAGATCTAGAATGGTTGTGTCCACAGGAGCATTTAGTTTCAAGAGTTGTAAACAACTGTGCACTGCAAAGACAACATTTAAGATTTGATTTAGGACTTTCCCTTTAAATATCACAATGTGTCAAATCTTGCAGACACAGCTTCAGCTGCTACATCCAATTGCCCAGCACCAAATACTTCGATTAAATATGTCAAATTCAGCAACGTGTCAACACAGTCATGGTTTTCATGTAGAAAAACATTCACGCTCACATTCACACTTTCACACTCGCCCACATCACAAATGCAAGCACCAATAAGCAGTGAGGAAGCAGCACACTCTCCAGTACACCTCCTGTCCATCACTGCCAGGGACATTGCAGTCATTATGGATGAGATGGTTGCAGAATAGTAAACAAACACCAACAAAAAATAAACAAAAAAAATCCCTGGTTTTAGACAAGTCCTCGCATTCCTTCAGACGGGCTCCATCATCTCCTTCATTCCGGTGTCTTCAGCAGGATTACTCAGCGGCGGCCGTGGCATCTGGGCTGGCTGCCGTCTCTGGTTCAGTAGGTGAAGCTTCAGCTGGTTTCTCCTCTCCTCCTCCTGCTCCTTCATCCTTCACCTCCTCAGTGACAGGCTCTTTGGCTCCCTCCTCACCAACCTCAGCTGGCTTATCCTCATTGGTGGCAGCCTCCTCTGAAGCTACATTCTCTCCTTCGGCTGGTTTTGCTGCTGCATCTTCCTCCGCTGCCTCCTCTGACTCCTTCTTGGTCTTCTTGAATGAGAAGCCGCTAAGCTTGAAGGAAGGTTTCTTAAAGGAGAAACGCTTCTTTTTCTGCTTGCCTTCCTCGCTGGTGGATGGAGTTTCTTCCTCTGGCTTGGCAGAGGCCTCTCCATTAGTGGCTGCAGGCTCCTTCTCCTCTTTGGCCTCAGCACCCTCTACTTTCTCACCTTCTTCCTTTGGTGCCTCCTCAGTAGGAGTGCTACCATTAACCTGAGCATCAGCTTTGTTGGCCTCCTCTCCTGCTGGAGAGGCATCCCCATTGGTCTTGGCATGGCCATTCTCCTGGAAGAAAAAAAATACAGTTCATTCATCGCATGCTATTTAGGTAAAAGGAAGCATTGTGAGACTACATCTTTTAAAGTCTGGCTTGCTGATATTTAATTAAAATTCACAAACTGGTAGTAACCAACAGGAAAATTGCAACATCTGTTACTAGGAGAGTGACGACAGATCAGTGGTTTTCAGCAGTAGGCTAGACTGTTAGACTGCAGTACCGCCGGCATCCAGCCGGTGGCGTTCAATGCGCTGGAAAAAAATTTTTTTTTCCCTTTAATGAACCATATAGTCCATTAACGTGCCTTATTATAATTCGGAAGTCGTTCTTTTATCTTATTCTCTGTGTATGGGATAAAGTGTTGATTTTGTTAGTTATACGCGTAAAAAAAAAAAAAAAAACGCAAGCTCCTGTCCTGATCCTTGCAACAAAGGCGTGGTATGGTTTTTTTAAAATGGCCATGCCACAGTGAGAGCGACCACAAACCCCCGCTGCACACACTTCAACCAGATGAATTAAAACAGCCGCAATGTTTAGAAAGCTAAAGCTCAAGAAATACTGTGAAAACGTAAAAATAAAACCAAAGTTGCATATTTCAATCATTGCCCACTTTTGTTGTGCAGCCATCTCATACATATGCAAAAGACAAACCGGACAAAAGATCCACGATGGCCTAAGCCTTTTCATTAAAAAGTTCAGTTTCAAAACTGCATTTGAAACGATGTTGCGTTACAAAATGCAGAAAAATTGTAACAATGCAGTCGCCGGTGAGAATAGATACATGTGGCCACTTTCCCTGAATGCCGGCGAGCGTGGGGGTGCGCTACAGGGAACATGGAGCACGCCATTGACGCAACACATTGTTAAATTGTGATGAAATTCAACACAAGCAATTAAGAGTTGGATGAATCAAATCTAATTTACCTGTCCGTTTGACTTTGCTGCAACAGCTGCAGCGTCTGCTGGTTTTTCAACCGCAGCTTCCTCCTTTCCAGCGGTTTTGGAGATTTGTGCTCCCATGCTTTTTGGTCCAACAAAGGAACCCAGCCGATGAAATGAATGAACAAAGACCGCAAGCTTCCTCCCGAAAATTCAATCCTAACGCAGACACCCGCTTCAACAATTGAAGACGAGGAATCAGCCCGAAACCGAGGTGACCTCAAAATGTCGTGTAGGAACCTGCAAAAAATGCGGCGAAGACGAAAAATAAACGCTAAATCTTTCGAGTTTTCCTCGAGCAGAGTTTGTAAATGGAGAAATTGGCCCCACCGCAAATGAGATGCGGAGTACAACGCCCAAGTCCACTGATGAATGGGCGCTGGGGCTGTGACGACAAAGGCACCCCGTCTCCACCAATCACAAGTCCGAAATCCAACGAGTGAGAGGGGGTAATGGAGCTGAAGTAGGGGGGTGGGGGCATGGACAATAGGAGAGACACAACAACATGGCCAACAACTTGTTTTTCCAGCCACTTTCTCATGCAGAAACTGGATTCTTCCTGACCGAAATCACGACTGAGATTTCGTTTTCTTTAAAATATCCAGGAGATTTAACTGGACGCTGATATGCATCCCAGAAATATATCACTCCAGAAACATTAGGGCTTCCCACATTGAGGTAAACATGTTTAGAGATGTGTTCAAAAAATGTCCAGTATTTGTTTTTACATGTAGATTCAATTTAACAACATTCATTTGCTGCACTAGGAAATCCTCATTTTATTTCTGTTAATACATCAACTATAAGATTGTCTTTTGTTAATATGTGCACATACAATAATATATTATGTGATATGCAATAATATAGTTTGCAACATAACTGTGAACTGTAGTTAACCTCATTTATAGTTAAATATATATTAGGGTTTAAGAAGATGCTTATTTTAAATTAATATATGCAAATACCAAAATAACTGTATGTTTTGCACAGCTGAGCTGACAAAGCAGGGCTCTTATCATCACACACCCTCCTGACATATGCCCCACTCAGTACACAGACATCCCCTCTAACTATAAGCCCCGGTGCCCACAGCTTCCCTCATCTGTCTTCTTGCATAACAGCATCTTGTCTGCTTGTTGCAGCTGGAGCATCCCAGTGACCCAGATATAATGAGAATGTACAGCGCTCTGCTGCTGCTGCTGCTGCTGCTGCTGCTGCTGCTGCTGCTGCTGCTGCTTCCTGCCCCAGCAGCCTGCAGTGCTCTGACTCTACCAGCAGCCACAAGTCTCCTCTCTCTGCCATCACTGCATGGCCCGCATTTCTTTGGTTACCAGACCAAAATGGTTCCTCCAAGGAAGAGGCAGAATGCTGTAGGCTGTGAGATCATGACTCTTGGTTACTGTGTGGTGAGAGTGAGCTCAAAACCAGACAGCAGTTTGCAGATTAGGGTGACTTCTCTCTCCCACAGTCTCTCTCTATCAGGCTAACTAGGACATACTCATTGTTGTGATATTCTGATCACATGCAAAGCTGTAATTATGTTGAGCTCCCATGAATATGTAAATTGGAAGATTAAACCAGCAGGGCATGAAGTGATCCCAAAACACACAACACACCCTAGTCATTCAGATGTAGAGATTTCACTTGTGCAGTACATGTTGCTTGTTGCACCCAGTGGGTGGGTTTTGCTGACGTTTTCCAATTTCAGTTGCTTGGTAATCTGCGAGTGAGAGCAGTTAACTATCTGAATATTAACTGCAACATGAACATTTGGCCCAGATTGGGACTTTACTCTGCTGTTGGCTTATTTGTGTGTCAACGAGGGCAAAGTGTGTATTCAGACTTTAATCATAGCACAAAACTCAGCAGATCATTTCACTTAAGGAGATGACCTGGTGTTGATTATAGCTAAAAAAAACCTGTCCACACTCACTGACTAATGTGTGGAGGTAAAGGTGTTTGATCATTTTATTTTGGCTCTCGTTTTTGAAGCCTAATTCTGTCTATATGTAATTAGAAAATCAGAATGTAAAATGTGGAAGCAACTATTCTTATTCAAAGCAAAGTGAGGCTGAAATTGCGTGTACAAAAAACGCCAGTCTTGCCCTGTTTTTCAGGCACTCCAGAGACGAGGAGGTGTCCTACTATACATTGTAATTTCTGGTTGGCTGAAAACGGTGTCAATCAAATCTCATTGCTCTGTGAGGATCTGCATCAGCCGTACGCTGATAAGCAACAGCTGCGCACAGACATCCCCAGATTGAACCGAAAGAAACCGAAATTTGTTGTCACAATAAAAGCACAGAAATCTAAAAAATATATATTTTGTAGGTGCTTATTATGTTTATTATAATCTTACTAACACAGCTTAATTAGAGTGACCATCTCAAATAAATGTTTAATTTTGTTTCAATAAAATATACGTCATTCTTGTTTTCACTAATATCAGCAACTTTAGGAAAGATGTTGCACTACAGGGGTTTTATTGTGAAATTATTAATCGGAAGTGCGCTTTGTGATTACTGCGAGCTTGGCACTAGTTGCCATCGTCATCATCTGTACGCACGGCGGCGACAGGATCCTGAATCGGCAGGGACGGGTCTCCCACCGCTATTCTCTCTCAGTGCGAAGGAAAAACACTGACAGAGAGTAGAAGCGCATCAGCGAATTTCCCCACGAAGGTCTGTCTGGAAACTCCGATGGATTGATCTGATTTTTGTGCGGTAAGAACGGCTTTCCCCCTTGTGTTGAAATACAATTGGTGCACCCGCCTTGTCCCCTATTTTGCGTTGTGGACTGCGAGATGAATTCATCTCGGGAGAGCCGAGGAGATAAATAACACACTGTGGGTCGCTGCATTCATGGCAGACTTCTCTCCGGTCGTTCTACGGACGTAGGTGCATCTATATGACGGATATCTTCGGTGAAAAATCAGGGAGACAGAGTGGTGGTGTTGGTCTCGTAATTGTAGATGATGTTTTGCAGTGCTGTGATTCTGGAGAGGGGGCACTTGTGTTGCAGCAGCAGGGATGGATGCGCTGCAGAGCAGAGCTGACCACTGAGGCCATGCACACACGTAATAAACGCCACAATGGCCTGCAGACAGTCTCCTATTGATTTACTCCAAAATAATTGTCATATGCTTTGAGCTCACTGCATCGCCACGCTGTTAAATATCCAATTAAAGCTGCCCTAATCGGGTTATCTGATGTGTCTGGAGGTGCAGCCATCCATCTTGTAGGCGCAAACAGGGGATGATATACACTGTGGGTACCTGGAAACTAAACACTCAGTTGCATCCATGTGCAATAAGTTGTGCAGTAGTTGTGTGTTGGTTTGCAAATAATGCACTCAGCACCCTGAAGCTTCTGATATTCATCCTGAGCACGAATGACTGCACAATTGTTGTGCTTGATGTATGAAATTAGAATTTGTTTTGAGTTTCATAATATGGTTCATGGACCATGCACATTGCTCCTCAGGTCCTGTGTGTGTCAATAGAGTTCAGTCTATCTACCAGGCATACTGGCACAATAGCTGCCACCTGTGCACAGAGGGCCACACTAAATATGTCATCACTAAGGTGTAATGTCACTAAGGGGTTACTTGATTATTGTGCAAAATGTGTTGATGTGGAAGGTCTCTACTGTATTGTAATGTGTGAGGCAGCAATGTAAATTCACTAATGCAAAGATTAGTTTTTGATAACTGTTGAACTCATTTCTGAAACAGAAACTCCAAACATTTGATGACTGCAGCCTGCTGAATTTGGTCCTTTGCTGAATTTCCTTGCTTAACACTATTGTAAACTAAATGTCTTTGGCTCTTTAGCTGAACAAAACATCCTTTCTGTAGTCATCAGCTTAGGGTCTGGGAAATTGAAATCGTCATGTTCTATTGTTTTCAGTCTGATTAATCACTAAAGTAATGAAAATAGTAAGAGTAAAGAATAAAACAGCAACAGATGGAAAGTGACACCAGAGAGTTTGTTTTGCAGATTTCCTTTTGAATTCCTTAATTATCAAAATAGTTTCCAATTCCTTTAAGTGTTGCATCTCTACAAAAGCATATAAGCATCATGTGGCTCAGTTCTCGCTTTACAATTTCCATCAACCCAGATCTTCCACCCTACACAGAGCCACCACATCATTATTTCCAGTAGATTCTTACATTGACCAATGCCCTCTACTGGCACAAGATTTGGAAAGAATCTTTTAAACCCCTTCAGTGCAGACAGACAGGCACTAGCAGCGAGGATATTCTCCTGCTTTTAGAAAAGAAAAGAAAGAAAAAGTTTGGTCAGGTTCAACTAATTGTCCCTTTCTCCCATTTGGGAAAGTGTTCATCTACTAGGCACACGTCTTTGTTGACCGAGTAGCCGTTTACAATGGGTTCAGTGATTTAACAACGTGACTCAAAACACTCACTGTGACACCAAAACAGAGTCAGGCTTAAACCCACATGTACATACTGTATGGAGCTCAGCTGTGGGTTTTCTAAGTAGCTCTGTTCATTCAGTCCATGAAGAATGCGTTGAAAGCCTTTACACTGCATTTCATTGTGCAGATAATCTTGTATCTGAGTGAAATGTGCCTATTGTCTTGTTGTTGACACACTGAATGAACTCAGTTGTCCAACACAAGCAAATATTGTAACTATTTAGAGAATGGCAGCCATAAGGAGGCCATTGTAAGACTCGTACGAACTCCAGCGTGCTTTAAGTCCGCTCAAATGGCACACCACTGAAAATGATTCTCTTTGGGTTATTTCTTTGATAACGTACAACAACTTGTACAGTATTTTGTAATTGAATGAGGTCATTGTTAGTGCGAGTTCAGTGGGACGGGTGTGGGAGGTTTGACCTTGCACTGTGGCTCGTCACTGATCTAAGTGTAACGGACACCACACTTAAAATGCAACAGGCCTGTCTTGTCTTGGACTGCAAAGGTACTTCATTCTGGAGAGATTTGTGAGTTCATTCGGGTTAAATAATGAAGACATTCCTAGATGTAATAGTGTACTGAACAGTTTATTAGTCAAATTGTAAAAGCTCAAAGTAATTTTTACTATATATATTTTTTACTAAGCTTCATATTTGCAGTGCTAAAAAAGAACAGAAATCATATCAGGTCAGCTGGTTACCAATTAGATACGGTGTCCCCATTATAGCACATAGTCTATTAATGGATTAGTTGATAGACAGAAAATGAAACAGCTCCTCGTTTCTTCCCATTTTTCAGTCAAGAATGACAAACATTTTATGGTTTCAACTACTTGAATGTGATGTGATTGTTTTTTTCTTTTTATGTAAAATAATAAAAAAAACAAGCAACATACGACAAAACTATATGTTACAAAACCCAAGCCATATGTATGATTTGTGCATTGTGCACATGGCTGTAGAGAATTCAGGTTTCAATTAGAAGCAAAAAAAGCACATTTATGGAGACCTGCCTAAATGGCTGTATTAAATTTGTTCCTATATTGAAACCAGTGATTTCAATTTAGTCTCACACATCCAGAAATCTTTTTTGTGTCTATAATACAATATCATACTGCATGTTTGTTTTCACAGGACTGCTGTTTAATCCATCAGTTAAGCTGTGTGACCCTGACATGGCTGTCCTTTTAATTTACTATATTGATCTTTCAGCTCCGCTATAAATAGCTGAGTATCTCATTATGGCTCCCAGCGCTCTGTGTGTGTGTGTGTGTGTGCGTGTGTGCGTGTGTGCGTGTGTGCGTGCGTGCGTGCGTGCGTGCGTCCGCGTGCATTATTATAGATAATTAACATTTGTGAAAGTGCAGTATCAAAATAAAAGCCTTCATTCCTGTAAATTAATTTCCAGTTGAGCTCAGCAGTTGTGATTGATGTAGTAGCACTAACCCTGCCCTGTTACTTTGTGTTCTGATAATATTGCTGTCTTCATCTATCTTCATTCTCTGTTTCCTGATGTCAGGGAATCTTGCAGCAGTGTTGACAAATAGTAATCAACAACCGGTTTGGCCAGACATCAGAGTCAGTACTCAGACTACATATTGAGCTAATCAAGATGAAGACTTTTAATATGATTCAATTCAATTCAATTTCAATTCAATTTTATTTGTATAGCGCCAAATCACAATACAAATCATCTCAAGGCACTTTACAAAAACTAAAACTAAAAACCCAACAATTCCCTTATGAGCAAGCACTTGGCGACAGTGGAGAGGAAAAAACTCCCTTTAACGGAAGAAAAAAACCTCCAGCAGAACCGGGCTCAGTTTGGGCGGCCATCTGCCTCGACCGGTTGGGGTGAGTGGATAGAGTAGAGAGAAAAGAACAGCAACAATAAACAACAAATAGACACTGCAAGTTGGTGGGGCCAGTAACTGCACATCAGCGATAAACAGCTCCAGGACCAGGGACACCTGCAGAAGGTACAGAGAGAGAGAGAGAGAGAGAGAGAGGGAGGGAGAGAGCACAAACTAGGGGAGAGAGAGAGCACAAGGTTAGTAACATTCAATGGTGGAATATACATGAGGTGGGAGAGAAGGGGGGGGGGGGTTAGGGTAGGGGAGCTCAGTGCACCGATGGTCCTCGGGCAGTCTAGGCCTATAGCAGCATAACTAACTAAGGGATGGTTCAGGGTTGCCTGAAGCCAGCCCTAACTATATGCTTGATGATGATTGTCCTGCCTATGTTTGTGTGTGAAAGTCGAGTTCTGTTACAGCGCATTGTGTAGCTACAATCCTGTTGCCACTGGACCTTGTTTATCAGCATGGTCCTCTCAACAGGCAAGCTGTTCATTTAGGTCTGTAAGTAGCGTGATGAACGTTCTCACAGGCTGAGGTGATCATGCGACTGTGCAACGGAAAGGAACAAGCCCTGTGGCTGTGATGCCATTTTATTTTATTTATTTATTTATTTTTCTTACGGGCAGGAAGTTGCTGCAGGTCAGGGCCAGAGCAGGATAGCATCGACTCTGTCTCTGAAAGCAGAGAAGACATGCACTTAAAATCAGATCTTTGCCTGACTTTTCGATACACGGCATAGTGTTGATTCATGCATGTAATGAATGACAGAGCATATCTTTGATCTGAAAGCCAGTAATGAATGTTTTAAAAACCCTTATCATATTACTGCAAAAAATCAGAAAAAGTGCCTGTAGCTGTTGAAGCCACTGGAGCTAAACTTGAAAAACCTGAATCTCGTCTTAAAGGACTGTGTTTTTTTTTTTTGTTTGTTTGTTTGTTTGTTTGTTTTTTATGTCCAGACAAGGCAGAATGTTACAGCGCTATTCAGCAACTTCAGTCACAACACAAAGGGCACACAGACAAGATTCATATGCAAATATTTACTGAGCAAACACTGTGCCAAAAAAAAAGAAGATACCACAAGGGAAACATATGTATATAAACAATACAAGATGGCCTAGATTCTGTGCAGCAGAATGGTTAGAGATATGTTGAAGCCGTGGTAGTTCCTGGCCTTTTTACTTTAAGAGCAGGCAGATTTTCATAATCCCCACAGGCAGCACGATAACACGAGATCTATCTTCATTTACTCTGATCCCTCCAGGAGTGGAGGCAGTGCTATTTCAGTCACTGCAGTTAAAATGAAAATCTGCCAGAAACTAACATTTACCTATTGGATGTTATCCCCATTGATTGTATTCATATTTGTATGCTTTACCTTTTCAACATATTAATAAGCCAGTGTTTATCAGGCAGGATACTGGACTGGATATCTATAGACTTTTTACTAATAATGTGTCTCATGGGATGTTTATGCTTTAAATATACTGTATGTAGAGTACTGTGCATACCAGAAGACCAGCCAAATATCTCAGACAAGATAGATAATCTCAACATAAATCCAATGTTTGGATTTAAAATCAGTGCCGTACCAGTAATACTCAAATAGTCAGCTTTGTTTTTTTCCCCCCACTACTTAGTTTATGGTACTTTCCAAATCAAAAATCAAATCCACAAATGAAGCTGTTATAAAGCATCATAAAAATGTCCTGTTTGCTCTTTCATTCTAAGCCACACCTGATAGTAGCAAAGGGACCATTAAAGAACTGGTGCCAGTGTATTAACACTGGCCAGTAAAATAATGCAGCATGTGACACATCTGTTGGCACTTTTTTCTGATATAGGAAATTGGGTTTCTTGCTAGTAAATACAAAACACACCAAAAGAAATTCACTTATACATGGCACAGCTTTCTTTGTAACCTCCAGTGTCCTTCAAAACATCGCACTTATTGACTCCAGCTCATTTTAGGCCTCCAACTAGTTTCCCAGGAAGAGAGAGACAGAGAGAAAACATGACACATTTATTCCTCAGGTTTTTTCCTGTTTGTTTCACCGTTACCTGAAAAACAGATGTAGTGAAATGATATTAGTCTTTCAAGAATTAAGAGAGTCAAACCATGGCTATAACCAATGATTATTTATATCATCAATTAATCTGATTGTTTTCTCATATAAGCGATTGATCATTTGGTGTATTGGTGCTAGTTTAGTTAGTAATTCCTCTTGCGATATTCACATTACTCTTGACAGAAATAAGGCACCACCTGAAAGTCAGGCAGGACTACTGTGGATCTAACTGAGCAGTGCAATAGTTTCCCTCTTCCTCTTTCAGCTGGAAGTTCTGCTGTTTGCCTCTAGCCTCAGCTCTCTCCATTCACAGTGACTGTAAACAAGTGTGTTTCCAATTAACGGTCTCCAAAGTCAGATGGCCATTAATGCTGATGAAAGACAACGGTTGTGTCAGTGGTCTCGCCCTTGCTGCACTGTACCGGCTTCATGAGCTTCCAGAGTTTATTGGGGGGGGGGGGGGCTTCTGGGGCATAAGCTGAAATGTGCATTAGTTTAACTGGGTGATTAAAGATGTAAGGCGCTTTTTAAGTGGCAAAGCAGATTTCCCTCAGTCATTACAGAGACTGGTTTAATTTTGCTTCAGTGAGGCCAAACGCTCCATCAGTCCCCACCATGAGACTCAGTCTCCTTGGCTCCTTGTAAAGAAAATAGAAACAAGGTCCATGTCAACTTGTGAATGCATCTGGTTGGTGTGAGTACTTCTCACAAGTGTGGTTGTGGAGTAAGATTTTAAGGTAAACTGTTATAAGTAATGCTGTTACATTAACCACACACTGCAGCTGTACCAGATTATGTTCCTATGTTTAATTAGTGAGGAGTTTAAAGTATCGTGTAATTTCTGCTTAATTGAAAGATTTTTCAAAAGCCTATCTGTAATTCTCAGAGGAAGCGCTGCAATAATGGAATATGGAATCATAATTTCCCCAATGGAGACAGCTTTTGAGCTATTATGTTACCTACATACCATTTCTATCTGCCTCTCCACCCACAGAGAGTAGAGAATGGGCTGTGTCCAATGTAAGGATAAAGAAGCAGCAAAACTCACTGATGACCGGGAGACCAGCCTCTCTCACAACTCAGGATACCGCTATGGGTCAGACCCCACACCACAGCACTACCCCAGCTTTGGGGTCACCACCATCCCCAACTACAACAACTTCCACAGTGCCGCCACACAGGGGGTGACCGTGTTTGGAGGGGTCCACACGTCCTCGCAGTCTGGGACGCTTCGGTCCAGAGGAGGCACAGGTAAGGTTAACTAAGCTCTTTTAAACATGTATGTGAAGCATGATGACTGTCTGTATATGCACGAAGGATTTAGCTTATCTTGGTTTGGTTTTTTTTTTTTCATGATAGTCACTGACAATATGTCTTAACAGCATTATTTTGTGTTAGTCTGTTTAACTAGGCAAACCAGCGTCTGTCCAGAAGTAACAAAATCATCTTACCTAACTGACTCAGTTGTTTCAGCCACCAAAGAAACAAACTGTGAACACATTTTTTTTTTTTTAGGTTTAATGAGGTTTATGTACTGGACTGTTGCTTGGCTAGAAGTAGTTATTTCCTGATGTCTTATCACAATGAGGGTGCCAGACAAACTGCAGAGTTCAGAAAGTTACTGTGCCCAGCCAACAAATACCTCTGGACAGAGCTGGTTTGCTGTTTGTTCATTTCCAGACTTTATACTACACTGGGCTCCCAAACTGCAAGGTCATGCTTCTCAGACAGACATGAGTGTGGTATTAATCTTTTTAACTCTCCCCAAGATCCAAATGAAATGTCCTTTATAACATGGTGACATTGTAATTGTGAAATACGTTGCTCTTATTAAATCAAATTAACAGAGCATTTAAAAGAGAAATAAAACATCAGTCTACCTTGTAAAACTGTAAATGTCTCTGAAAATCACTCACAATCTGGCCCTCCACCCATATTCAATAAAAAACTGCTGTCAGCACCTTGACTGGCCGGTATGTTTCTCTGAGATATCAGATGATTAAATACCTATAACGTACAATAATAATAACTGAACAACTCCATTAGAGCTGCAGTAGTTTCTTCTTGTGTGTACCACAGCGAATATGTATCCTGTGTGTGCTGATGCCATTCTGCTATGATGAATTCAGTCTTCTGCTGAAGATAAATGTCCACTGGCTGCAAGTTAATGGAAAACAGAGTGACCTAAATTATTGCCCATGCTGTGCGAGGCACATCTGACGACCAGAAAGATCAGACTTTGTGCTGAACAGTGCAAAAATGTTTCCAGGATGAAGTGAACTTTGCAATCCATCACCTAAGATTTTAAAGATATATGCGATCACCATTGCTTGCTTTGATGTCAAACTACTTTAGGTCTTTCTTTTCTGATCACAACACAGTGAGCACCACCACTTTGTATGAACAAGAAATACTCCACAAGGGTGGTGCGCACCAACATCCCTGCCTAAGGTTGTAAGAGAAGGAGAGTTGAAGTAGAGAAGAAACCTCATCTTACATCATGTTTGGGTCTGGGACAAATGTGCAGTTGTGGGTGTTAGAATGTGTGTTTTGGAGGACATGGCATTGATGGGGAAATGCCCTCCAAATTGTTGAAGCACTGTATCCCAGGATGTCCAGGGACAATTAAGATCCAATCAGAAAATGAAATCATTTTACAGTTTGAGCCTTGTCAAGAGATAGAGACACTCAAGGGCCCTTGCACATCACATTAGATAAATTTGATTGCCCCCCTTATTCTAAGCCTTGGCAGCGTTAACTGTTTGCTCACCATTCCTAGAGATCTGATTTTGAATGAGCTTTATTTATTTGCATGTTAAGCCTGCGGTAATTAAATTTTGTATTATTTTTCACCCCTTAGGGAATGTGCAGCAAGCTGTAAACACAACAGTGACATGTTATTAGATTCATTCCCATCACATTGTCATTTGATACTTTTAATATAAAAATATGGACTAGTGCAGCTTGAAAATCAAACATCTAAATAACATTATTTTATATTATATATAGCCCACGTACAATGATTCAATCATAAAACAGAGACAAGTTTTTTTAAATTCATTTTCTATAAGTGAGAGATTATTTTGATCACGTTATAAAAGGCGTCTTTTATTTGAGGACATGTTCAGTTCCTCTAGTGAGATGTTTAGAAAGATGAAGATTTTATGAGTCTCTTAATTAATTTGAGAATAATACATGGAGTGATCTGGAAGATATCTGTGTCTGAATTGTGTCTTCTATAAAGAAGTGCATATATGCAAAACATTATGTCATAAATTGTGATAATTTGAAGTTTCTAAAATAAAGCAGCAGATGGGATGCTAGAAATAATCAAACAAGGCAGTCATTTTGTTGTCAATAAAAAGCAACAAGCCGCCCATGTGTTAGACATATGAAGAAAACTATTTTATCCATACAAGTGACCTCTGCTAACTCTAATCACCAAAACCACTTTTTGCTGCAGGGGTGACTCTGTTTGTGGCTCTTTATGACTATGAAGCCAGGACCGAAGATGACCTCAGCTTCAGAAAGGGGGAGAGGTTCCAGATCCTCAACAGCACGTAAGTGTGAAAACATCTGCATGACAGCATGAAGGGTGGTGATCGAGGTTTCCTCCAGTATATCTGCTTTGTTGTGAATGTCTCATACTGTATTTGGAATAAAATGTTGTGCACAGTCAGAGGGAACAGGTCTGTTTGTTACAGACCTGATCTTTCGTATGAGGGTTGTGTTAATATGTGAGGACTGACAGAGTTTGAGTGTGCTTTGTATAAATGTTATATGTTAAAACTGTCATGTAGAAATAATCCTGTGACTGGATTTTACACAATATAAATATCTTTTTGTAACTTGCTTTACATGCTCTCTACTGAGGTCTGAGCCATTCAGCTGCAAAATCAGCATGCCCATTATACTAGAATGTTTATGGCTGTCTGCATATTGCATAAATGTGGATCTGCTTCTTTTTTATTCCAACCTGCTTCCATCTTCCATATTTCTCTGTCCCCCTGTCCTCAGTGAGGGAGACTGGTGGGAGGCTCGTTCTCTCGCTACAGGTGGAACTGGTTACATTCCCAGCAATTACGTAGCTCCAGTGGACTCCATCCAAGCTGAGGAGTGAGTAAAACGTTTAACTGAGCACCCATACACTCACAGGCAGTCTCTGTCTGTAAAGCACAACTGCTTCATCAGCAGGGAACAGATCGTAAATATTTGAAATCTCACTGCCTTTTGATAAGTTTGCCACAGTGATACCCATAGTAAGAATAGTCAAAATATTAGATATTATGTAAGAATGTTTAAGCAAAGTATTGCACTCCATAGTCTGATCCCATTTTCTCATGCCTTTTTTTTTTCTTTTTTTCCTGCAGCTGGTATTTTGGTAAATTAGGTCGAAAGGACGCAGAAAGGCAACTGCTCTCCAACGGCAACGCCAGAGGCACGTTCCTCATCCGTGAGAGTGAAACAACCAAAGGTACCATTAACACGCAATACCTACCACACTGACATGTTGAAAGCTTTTTTAAAACTTTAGCAAACAGATGTGCTTTAGACTGAGTAAATATTTAGGAACATTTGACTTTAATAAGGAAACGTTAGAAGCTATTTTTTTTACAGATGAGCTTACAATTAATTCATCAGATCCCACAACTTGAAATTCAGTCGTCATTTCATTATTTATGCAGCTGTACAGCTTGTTTAAGCATAATCAGATATTTTTCTTCTAGTCTGTGTCACTGTTATCGTTGTATTGCCAGGGGCCTACTCCCTCTCCATCCAGGACTGGGATGACATCAAGGGAGATCATGTCAAACATTATAAGATTCGCAAACTGGACAGTGGAGGCTACTACATCACCACCAGGGCCCAGTTTGAAACACTGCAGCAACTTGTACAGCACTACTCTGGTAAGACTATATTTGTGGGCAATGTACAAAAATGTCTTGCTATGTCTGATCTATTTTCTCTTTCATGAAACTTAGAAAGAATGAAACTATGTTTCCACACTCATCTAATATGGTTTCTAATTGCATGGTACAATTCAGCCAGGGCAGCAGGGCTGTGCTGCCGCTTGATCGTACCGTGCCACAAAGGCATGCCTCGTCTGACCGACCTGTCCGTCAAAACCAAAGACGTGTGGGAGATCCCGCGGGAGTCTCTGCAGCTCATCAAACGTCTTGGCAATGGCCAGTTTGGAGAGGTCTGGATGGGTGTGTATCTTTCAAGCATCCTCTTTTGGCACAAATGAAGAATTGGACATCTGTGAGCAGTATTGCAAACCATAGTCTATGTGTTGGATCATTCAAAACTAACACCCAGTCAAAGTTACCCTCAGGGAGAACTCTGTCATTTCAGTGACTTTTGCTTGAGTTTTGAGTCTCTGTCCATTTTGACTTTCCATGACTTCTGGAGCGAGGGCCTTTAGGCCAGTTAAACCTGGGTATTTCTTTTGTCTAAGTTTTCTTTGACAAGTCTGTTCTAAACTCAGTTCTGGCACAAGCTGCTTTACTGCTCTTGATTTGTCCCACATTAGGAAGAAAAATGCTTCATGTGTGTCTGATTTTCTGAGATCTGAGAGATGCTGAGAGTTGTGAAACAAACATGTTAATGGTACCAAAAATGTGAATTACACCAAATACTAAAATTGATTCCTTTTTGCAAAGTTTTCACCTGGGAATAACCTTTTATTGTACTTAAGAGCTTTTCTGTTTTGTTTTTTTTGTTTTCTTGTTAATAGGTACATGGAACGGCACCACGAAGGTGGCAGTGAAGACTCTTAAGCCTGGCACCATGTCGCCTGAGTCTTTCTTGGAGGAGGCTCAGATCATGAAGAAGCTTCGACATGACAAACTGGTGCAGCTCTATGCTGTGGTGTCTGAAGAACCCATCTACATTGTGACTGAGTACATGAGCAAAGGTAGACAGTGTGACACCTTGAATATTACACCTATGTATTCTCGCACACACTCACACACACTGTGTACAAAATGTACATCTGCATGGACCATACAGCATGTGTACTAAAGGAACAAAAGGAATTCATTACAGTGATACAAAACAGAGGAGCTGCTTAAAAAGATCCTCAGTTACCACAGCAATAACTAACAAATAACAATCTGAGCCAAATGTAACGTGTGCGGCAGGAATCCTAAAATTGATGTCACATTAACTACAACATGCTGCCCAAGATTTGATCCAAATCTTAGTTGCCTGTTGGAGCTAAAGACAAAATGACACAGCAGGTCCTAACTAATTTTTGAATGTTTTTAGGGAGCCTGCTTGATTTCCTTAAGGACGGAGAAGGACGAGGCCTCAAACTGCCAAATCTAGTGGACATGGCAGCTCAGGTGCGCCACTGAATATAATCCAGAAATGGTGTTGCTGTTGATTTGCTACCAAAGAAATCTTAAGTTTTTGTTTTTTCCAAAGAGCCTTATTTATATGAATCTGCTAAAGCAGATTAATTCAATGTTAATTATATTAATTAATTCAATCTGAGTGTTGTACATTTACAGCCATTTCCATGGTGGATGGTTTGCCAGTTTTAACACCCAGTCTGTGTTTTAATATAAGTGATACTCCTGTTGCAGTAAATTTACATAGAAATTTTGATTAGCACTGATGTGATCACCTTAAAACTGTTCAGAAATATGATGTTCAGTGGAAAAAATAACCATGTTTCTCAGGTGGCAGCAGGCATGGCGTATATTGAAAGGATGAACTACATCCACAGAGACCTGCGCTCTGCCAACATCCTAGTCGGTGACAGCCTGGTGTGTAAGATTGCTGACTTTGGTCTGGCCAGGCTTATTGAGGACAATGAATACACAGCAAGACAAGGTAGGCGTATTGAATTTGGGTGTGTCATTATGTGTTCGAAAAAATTGCAGCTACTCAACACATTATACTTAGACTTGGTTTGTTAAGAAACAACAACAGGAGCTCTTTTAATTTATTGATCCCAGTTTGGAAACGTATCTTTTGCAGGGTATTGTTGGGGTCACTAGTGACTCGTTTGTAATTGTTGACTTTAATATTTCTGTAATATCTTCTTAGTCTCCAACCACAGCATCGGCTATAAACCTCATCACCAGAGGAAAAAGTTGGTGGGCTGGCAGATAATTTCTTCCATTTAGTCAATTCCAAGACACTTTATACACACACACACACACACACACACACACACACACACACACACACACACACACGCTCACGCTCATACACTACTTTTTAGAGTACAATAAATGAGCATGAATTTGTCCCAGTGACACTAGTGGAAAACAGACGTTCATGTGGTTACACTGTGGCACAATGACAATGGAATATCACATTTATACAAACGCACAGCAAACATTTAGGACAGAACCCAGATTATACACAAAAATCAATCTGTCAGTGTGTGCCTTTTTGGAGGGAAGTGGGCTTAACCACTCAAATTTTGTTCTCCTGATTCTTCCAGACTCCCTTAGTGACTGTGTCACCATGATCAGTTGCTGATTTGTTAGTGATTTAAATGTTGACTTGTTCAACCTGTTCCAAGTGCAAACTGAGACAGAGAGAGATAATGGAATTGTTCCCTTTTTTTCCCCTGGTGGGATGTCGTCACGCCCTCATCATGCCCTCAAGTTTCAACACTTAATGAAGTCGCAAATGAAGGAAAGAAAACATACAGAGAAGACTGACCTACTTACGCCTTAAGTTTTGGCAAAGGCTTCTGCTGTTTTTCGCTCTGTATTTTAGCAAAATTTACAATGGTAAAAAAATGTCTTTTAGGTGCAAAGTTCCCCATTAAGTGGACTGCACCTGAGGCTGCTCTCTATGGGAAATTCACCATCAAGTCAGATGTGTGGTCATTTGGCATCCTGCTGACAGAGCTGGTGACCAAGGGCAGAGTGCCCTACCCAGGTGAGTGTGTTCAGCTTGGTATATTATTTAATCACTTCTCAACTCCAGTTGATTGTTCATGTTTGATTAAGATAGTGTGCGTGAGAGCGCCTGAGTCTAACGAGACACTACCCGTGGCTCTTTATGCTAAAAAAAGAGGGGCATGTTGCATAATGTACATTAGTTTGTGAATTATGCAGAGAAATTCCCAGATGGTTTTGTGAACATGTGAGCTGTTTCTCTCTTCCTGTTTATCTGCCCTACACATTTTAATATTATATGTTAGGCATTTAAGTATTCAGAGGGTGGAAAATGACTACTAGCTGTTTCATGTACTCATACTGGTTTAAACATCATCATACAACTTTAAATTAAAAACCTTGCACATCAGCACAGCTATTAAAGTTACTATATAAAGTACAATATATGTCTGGCTGATTAGACGTAATGAAAACAATACGTGTGAGACTTACATAGAATTTTGAAAGAATAATATATAAAGGCAGGAACAGGCCTTTTTAAAGGAAGATATTTTGACATTTAACTGTAAGGAAAAAATTGTTATAGTAAATTTGAAGTTAGTCATGTTTGTATGGTCCCGTACTCTTATCCCTTTTGTGACCAGTCTAATCAAAGGGTCACTTCTTTAGAGTGCATCACTGAATTAGAGGAGAGATAGGTCAGTGTATTTGGCATCAGGATGATACATGATCTTCTTAGCAGTGACCATGTTAAGAGTTAGCAGCTTTTAAAGGATTACATTTCAAATATTGAATTAAAATGAGTTTTTCAGCTGTACTGCATATTTTTTCTTTCCAGGCATGAACAACCGTGAGGTGCTGGAGCAGGTGGAGCGAGGTTACCGGATGCCGTGCCCGCAGGACTGCCCCTCGTCTCTGCACGAGCTGATGTTGCAGTGCTGGAAGAAAGACCCAGAAGAGAGGCCCACCTTCGAGTACCTGCAGGCCTTTTTGGAGGACTACTTCACTGCCACTGAGCCTCAGTACCAGCCGGGGGATAATCTCTAAGATCCTAAGATCAGTCATTTCACTGGCTTTCCACCAGAGGGAGCCAGGCTCCATCTATTCTCTCTCATCCTGTGACTATGATCTTAAATGCTCATTGACTGACTTCTTGACTTCCAAGCTTCATGCACACAAGGACTGATGGATGCTCTGCCAGCAAACTGACTATCAGTTAAAGGAGGAGGTTTGAAATGTCTGATAAGTTTCAAATGACTGCCATGGATGATGGAGACGAGCTGTCTAACTTGTATGTAGTGTAAATACACCTTGCTTGGTTACTTCTCTCTTTTGTTTCATTTTATATTACTTTTGATATTTTGGAAATGTGTGGATTTTTTTTAATCTGAGGTCAAAGTTATTTCTGATTTACAGCTTGTAGAGAAATGTGTGAGGCTCACAGTCAGTAACAAATCATGACATAATAACTGTAGGAATGAAAATAGTTAGACATTGTGGACTGAGATATCTCAGAAATTTTTCTGGGAGCCCTCTAACCTTTTTTATGAGGTTAATATAACGATACTGCTGTCCTCAAGGAACTTCAATGTACTATAACACCTGTTCTTGCCTTTTTATGTTTAGTAATATTCTTATATTGTAAGGGAATGCCTCATGCTTTCCACACACTAACATAGTGCATCATGGACTCTTCCACCCAAACTTGTATGGCATCTGCAGTGATAAGTGCATTCATCGCATTTCAGCTTCAGCTTTCAGCCAATGATTTTTAGATTGGCTTAAACTAACCTTTAGTTCAGCTTCTTGAAGTTGAGGCGGCCGACTTTCTCTCCCAGCTGCAAACATTGTTTGGCTGACTCCTTATTATTCTGACAGTATTTTAATATGTATGTTGCATTATTGTATGGCAGCAAGCTGTGTAAGAATTCTGCATTTTCTCTTTGCTTCAGCAGTCAAACAAACAAACTGCCACTTACATGACAAGAATGAAGGATGTGTATGTGTTTGTCCCTCCATAATGTGTAATGGGAAATAACATGTTTATGTGACCAAACGTTTATTTTGTTGATTTATTTGCTTAGCTTTTCAGCCAGTCTTCTTATTGTTTTGTTGTTGTTGTTTTTTGTTTTTTTTTAAGTTCTCAATGACATTTATCATCCTCATGGGTTGAACTTCTCTGTGCAGGTGAGAAGGTGCATTACGGGACAATAAACTGTTTCTGTGTGTATTTATGTTGCTTTTCCTGGGCAGAAAACTGAGCAAAATCTAGATTTTGTGTCACTTTTTTACCCTTATTCAGTAGATATACAAGTGTTGTCATGGTTTCTGCATTATTTATTGTTTCTGTCTGTTACCTGCTCACAGCTGGTTTTGAAATAAACAATCATTATCACCCTGTGACTTAGAAACAGTTAACATTTGTCAATAATTGTTTTTAAAGATTTTTTTGTCTTCAAGAACATGCTGCATCACAGGTTTCAAGGAGAAATCGGCATTTCATTGCTTGCTTATTACAAAGACAACATGACTGTATTCAGAATGTATGCAAGTGACCTTCCTGGTGAAGGCCAGCCAGCCCTGTGCACTGCAGCCAGCCTAATGAAGCCATTTTTATTTTTCTATCACTATTTGATTATGTTACAATTGTTTTGACTTTTAATTCTAACTTACCACCATTCACCACCTGTGTGATTCAGAGCATGTTGCCAACTTATCTTTAGTATATCTCTAGTAATTTCTCCTACAACACAATATTCCTTTCTAAGTCTTTTACCAAAAGCTTTTTAAAATGGTCTTACTCAGCTCAACTTTCCTCGCCAATCTGGCTGAGCAAAACAAATACTACATTCTTCACTCTGATTGGATGCAGCTAGAGCATTGAAGAATTTGCATATAGCAGGCTGAAACGCACACAAGCTTCTACACCCATAGGTGTGGAAAGAATTCAGCAGAACACAGGTAGGTAATAGTTCTTTTTTCTGTTCGGAGTCCTCTTGGCCTGATATGTAGAACAGACACTTTATTTAAAAGCGTATTTCATGTGTTATGTGGATATATTAATACATCTATATGTGGAATAGTTTCTTCTGAAGAATCCAACATTATGCAGGAAAATCTTCTGTTTTAATTATGTGTTTTCCTGTGTGTTACTTGCAGGACTGTAGGATATGCTGGAGTAACCTGCTTAAGATAAAGAAATTTGATTTGAGGTGTTTTCTACCATGAATAAATCCGACTATTTCCATCATCTTCTAAATCCTGAAGTCACCATAAACCAAATATTTCATGTCAACTCAACACATGAGCGCGTCGTAGGCCTACCAATCTGCTGTACTGATGCAGATTATCAAAGACAGCACGGAGGCAGACAACTGGACTGGTACAGAAAAGTAGAAGACAGAAGAGTGATGACCAGTAGGATGAGCCATCACCCTCCTGACAGCCACTGTCCACATTCTGCAGAGACCAGACAGAGTGTTATTAGAAGAGAGCTCTGCTACTGGGATTGTGGACTAATTCAGAGTGGAACAACAGAGGCTGCAAACAGAGACACAACTAGGTAACTAGGTCTTTCTGTGTTGGGGAATAGAATATGATTTCCCTTGACTTCAAGGATAATCCTGGCCTGAATCATCTCTTTTCTTCAACACTCAGGGGGGAGGATGAATGCAATTTTCAACTTCTGAGTGATGCAGAAGAACTTGAGGCTCCATTGCCACTGAGATCTGATGATGAGTGGCAACACTACAGTCCTTTACTGTCTCCGTACAACTACATGCACAACTATGGTGAGGAAAATGGTTAGTTTGACTAAACATGGACAATACTGTAACTGTCTTAACTATACCAACAAGATTGTCATTAGAAACAGGTGTATTTTTAATCACTGGATGTGTAGAAATTGGTTAGTTAATAAGAACAATGTACATTAATAAACACTGCTTTAAATACACCAGAATTAATGACAAGTTTACATCATGTGATTTTGTTTTTAAATGAATACATTTAAAATTTTAATTTTTTTTTTTGTGAGGAAACCTACTCAGTTCGACACCAAATGTGATGTCACGTAGAATTGTTCCAATTTTTATCCGCAGGCCTTCATCGCACTGTGGATATCAGATATTATCAGTCTGCAGAAAAAGGGCAGTACCACTTTAATCCAGTCAGCAGACACCCACCTCAGCCATGTTACCACTTGCTGTCCTGCCAGCACAGCAGTCCCTGGGATACCCAACAAAACTGGTAAAAGCAAAACCACTTCTGAGGCAGAAATAAAAATGTCTTTTACGACTTGGTGTATCCATAAATTTCATCTAAGATCGCTGTTAATATTTTGGGAAAATTCAGTGAGCCAAGTGTTACAGCACTTTTCTGCTTTGCATATTACAAAAGACTCATTCCATTCCAGCACAGTTCAAACAAACATTGTGTTTGTTTTTCTTTCTTGCTGCTTCAGGCTCAGACATCATGATAACTGTATGAATGACAACATGGGTCTGGAAACTGTTTCTATTAATGTGCCACAGTTCACTGTTCCCCCTGTGGAGGGTGTGTCACAGGTCAGCGTGACAAACCTGTGCTCAGCTGGAGCAGAGGCATCTGCCTCGCATTCACATGAGAAAAGAACCATCAATCTTCCTGATGAGTCACGTGAGTCACTTAATCCTCTTGTTTCATCATATAAACTTCATTCATAATGCAGAGATTGAGACCTGAAAACAAGAGATCCTGTGTAGGCTATTTAGAAGTAATTGTAGGAATTTAACTTGACATGAAGTTGGAAGCTGAAAACTGGGTGTGTCATTAATTTATTCTGTGTGACATTACAGCAAACAGGTGTTCATGTTTTTCTCACCCATTCAGTGACACGTGCAACTAAAAAAGGACAAATTCTGAGATCAATTTTGATTTTATGATCTCTTCTCAGGAAAGGTTTTTATAACCTATTCTTCAGATCTGTCCTCAGAGATAGGCCCCTTTGTAAACTTCCTCACAAAGCAAGGTTTTCAACCAGCTGTAAGCTACTAAGTCTTCACTCAAAAATCAAATCTAAAAAGAAAGATTTACCTTTAAAATATTCACCTTTTCAACCTTGACTTCGATTTACAGACTGATGTATTTGATAACACCAGCATGGACATCAACACATGGAAGGACAGCTACCTAAAAGATGTAAGTGAAGAACAGAGTTAAAACCTCATTTTATGTTTGTATTGCTACTGTTTTGTTGCTCCCTAAATGCTTTTGGAAATTCTACATTATCCTTAGAAGACCAAAACAGACTAAATGTGACTTTTTATGTGTTGATTCTTCAACTTTTGTTGGAAAAGGGTGTGTCTTCTCTAGCTAAAGTGCATGTGTTTTGATTTATAAATTATGAAACAGCCATCAAACCTGATCATCATTGCCATCAGTCCTAAGTATAAGGTGGACATTGAAGGATCTGTAGCCGACAGCCATAGCCTGCACACTAAATATATTCACTCCATGGTAAGAAAGGATTTCCTCCTTATTTGAAATGAGACATAATTAGGAATTAGTCATTTAAATCTATTTTTTTACAGATGCAGAATGAATTCATCCAACAAGGCAGCTTGAATTTCAGATTCATACCCGTTGTCTTCCTCAATGCATCCCAGGTCAGAGAAAGAAACACTTTTGCATGATGACAGAAAGTGCTTACATGTTTGCCATTACATATTATTTTTCACTTTTCCACCATTTGCCCTCCTTAAACGTTTCTCTACCACATGAAAACATGTATGTACATGTGCTCTCTACAGAATCACATCCCACGGTGGCTTCAGAACACACATGTTTATCGATGGCCACAGGACGTGGAAGATTTGTTACTGCGGCTGCTCAGGGAGGAGAGATACATTCCTCCTCCTGTACCTGTGGAACTCAGCCTCATAATCAAACCAGTGGCCCCCAGTGCAGCAGCAACACTGTAAAGACACGCTAGCGTATATGTATATGATGTTCCTGTTTTGAGCTGATTTTATTTGGAGTTACTCTTCAGCTTGTGTATTTTTAAATCCTCAGTATCAATCCAGTCTAAGTAATAGCTCATGTTTTATGTTGTATTCTATATAATCTACTGTTGTTTTTCAAAAGTTTCAACAAAGAGTTTTTTTCTTACACACAATAAGAGTTGAACTTTTGGCTTCAGGGATGACAATGATGGGTCTTTTGCTCCAGACCAAGTTTGTGTGAAGCTCCCTAAAGACCAAACTGGACTAATCACCAAGGTGTTGCTCTTCTGTCATCTTTGTTGGCTGCAGTGCTCACATCAGTTGGGAAAGTACAGAAAATAAAAATCTACTGCAGACTACATGACGACAACTGCCACTGCTGCAGCTCTGCCTCTTGTCTCCACCTCCCTGTTGTTCAGACTGGTCTGCCACCTGGTGGTGTTCTGTCCTTGCTTCAGTTACACTCATGCTCATGATGTCTTTATGTCAACACAGACCCATAGATGAAACACTGAATCATCCACTAATAAATCACAGTGGTCTCCAAAACACCATCACTACAGATCAGTTCTCGGGAACTGTGGACTGACCGCAGGTGGATTACAGGAGTGGATCTTCCACGGTGACACTGAAGGTTGTATTTTGACGCACATAAAGAACCACACAAACGAAAAATGTGCAGCAAATATGAAAAAGCGACCTTTCTTTGTGTTCGGGTTTTCACGCGTCTGAGGTGGTTTGCATTTTATTTTCTTCTGCTTCTTCCAATTTATTAATAATATGATTAATGGTACCGGAAAAGGAAATGACCTATCAGACCAGTGAGCCAATCATCAACAAATATCCGTGCGGAGTGGGCGTGACCGGTCATCACGGCCTTTTAAAATCAGAGCGGCACCTTGTTCAGGTGTTTGGTGAATGTTCCCCGGATGTCCCCGAACCACAGCCCAGATTTGTCCGTCTTTGGTACAAACACGATGGTTTGGCGTCAGGAAAAGGCCGAACAGGTGCGGACAAAGTGACAATATTAACCTGAACGCAGCGCGTAAGACGCGGAGCGTTTCTTTAGGACAGGACGTTTTGTAAAGTCCTTCGTGCTTCCTGCAGGTGCAACAGGCCGCAGCGCGGCTGCATGGGGGGGGACAGAGGTTCACGGACTTTGGCCTTGAGAAACCAGCTGTTTCCTTCGAAGAACGTCGGACCAATGTAAGTCACCGTGTCAGCCACGTCCGGATCCATACGCAGCCATAGAACTGGTCCACAAAGGTGAGCGCTGTTTCTAAAAATCAGTGAAGGGGCAGCAGATTGTCACAGCAGCTCCTTGTGTTGTCTCATATCTGTTTCTGCTGCCCCGTAAAAAAAACTGGAACATTAGGACTGAGACTCGGCTTTTAATTCCTGCGCCATGACAGCTTGGGCCGCGATGATTGATTCTGTTTTTGTTAGGCCTCCATGCCTCTGCCGTCCGACAAGTGGATTTGAGCTGTTTCCTGTTCATCCGGTCCATCAGAAAGATGCCGGTTAAACACACAGATCCGTTGGTCTGGTTTGAGTAGCAGTTGACTTACTCAGGCTCCACAGACGCCTGAGTTTATTGTGACATTTCTTGTTGCACATTGCAGCGGTTTAATACGGCAGCCCTGCCCTAAAGGCTTATATTAAAATCAATAAACAACTTCTATATTGTCGCTTAAAAACAGCAAATAAAACAAACAAGAACCAACACGTCGTTCTAAAATAAGATGAGCATGAAGTCACCTAGCAAGGTATTTACAAAAAATATAAATAAAATTAACAAAATAAAAATAGAAAAATAAAAGCCCAGTGCCCAGAATTAAACTCTCTGGCTATTGGTTGACTGCTTTGTCAGCTTCTTTGTGTATGAAGGGGGATGTTATGACCAAGTCCTGCCCTTCAGACCTCCAATGAGACCACCTGCCTGTGCTGTTTGCTTTCTCCACTGAACTTCAGCTGTGAAAAATGTGTAGACTATTACACTTCCTTTATATGTCTAAAAAGACTGAAAGATAAAGCATCTCTATACAGACTGTTCTTACCACATGTAATCTTATGTAATAACAAACAAGTCTTTACGTAGCAGGTCATTTATTGTCATAGTAAGAGAGTGAAAACTGTTCAGTCTCCTCATTAACATGAGGACATGTCCACACTACTGAGAAAAAGGTCATTTGAGTCAACTCACTGTAAGAAGGCAAAGCTTTTCTCTGTCGATGATACGGTTGATGTTCGTTTGTCTTCTAGCAGTTGAGCTTTGACAAGTTAGTATTATAAACATGATTTATTTGAGCAGAGAAGCAGAAGATGGGACAAATCTCAGGCTCGTGGGTTGTTTTAGTTGTGTAGGACAAATTCAATATGCAGATGAACTTCTGAGCTCCTGACTTGGAGCTGTCTGCCATGGTTGTACATTTTCCAAAACCAGGCCAAGGATCCCTCTGGTTTTGTGAATCAGCTGATTGTGGTTTGCTGCAATGATCCTACTCAGACAAAACTATTGTTGACATGTCACAGGAAGATTTGATGTAGAAGAAGCTTCAGCTGTCACACATCAGATGATGCAGAGTAGCACAACTGCATAAAGGCAGCTAATGTGTTGTGCTGTTGAACAGGGAATAGTGAGGGGTGGTAGATAAAAAGGGCAGGACTCATCTCACTTAAGTGTTAGTGTTGCCTTTGGAAGCAGAGTGGATGTAAAGTACATGTGCTTTAATTCATCTTGGTTGACAACTGAGCTGGTTGTGCCAAGACACCTGACACTTTGGCTAAGCAGTTTACCACAACTCACTCAATTAGTTAATAACTCATTACAGTCTGGAACATTTCCAAGGGCCTTGATTGGTGTCATCAAGCCTCTCCTGAAGAAGAGCAGTCTTGATGCCATGGTACTGAACAACTACCGGCCCATATCAAATCTGCCGTTTTTAGGCAAAATAATTGAAAAAGTTGTTTACCAACAACTTACTGACTTTCTCGTGCTAAACAACTGCTTTGATGATTTTCAGTCAGGTTTTAGGCCCCATCACAGCGCTGAAACTGCCCTCAAGGTGACAAATGACATTCATCTGAACACTGATGCTGGCAGAGTCTCTGTCTTAGTACTGCTGGATCTAAGTGCTGCTTTTGACACAGTGGACCATGTGATCCTGTTACAAAGGCTAGAGGACAGGATGGGCATCTCTGGTACTGCCCTTAAATGGTTTAAATCCTATCTTGAAGACAGGAAGTATTTCATTGAAGTAACTGTGTCTCAGATCAAATGGTGTTGACATGTGGGGTCCCCCACGGGTCCATCTTGGGACCCCTTTTGTTCAATCTTTACATGTTTCCTTTAGGCCAGTTAATATGCAGCAATAATGTGTCCTACCATAACTATGCAGATGACACTCAGATTTACATTTCACTCACAGCTGGTGAATATGGACCAGTCGACTCACTGTGCAGCTGTATTGAACAGATCACTCTGTGGATACAAAACAACTCTCTCCAAATAAACAGTGACAAGACTGAAATAATCATCTTTGGGCCTCAGAAGCAAAGAGAAAGTGTCAGCAGTCACCTCGAGTCTCTTTCTCTAAAATTTAAAAATCAAGTTAGAAATCTAGGGGTAATCATGGACTGACTTGAATTTTAACAGCCACATTAAATCGATAACATCGTCAGCTTTTTACCATCTCAAAAACATTGCCAGAATCAAAGGGATCATGTCTAAACCAGACTTGGAAAGACTCATCCATGCATTTATCTCTAGCAGGTTAGATTACTGTAATGGCCTGTTCACGGGGCTCTCAAAACAAGCTGTAAGGCAGCTACAGTACATTCAGAACGCTGCTGCTCGGGTCCTGACTAGAACCAGGAAGTACAATCACATTACTCCTGTTCTCAGATCTCTGCACTAGCTTCTGTCTCTCAGAGAATAGATTTCAAAACAGCAATGCTTGTGTATAAGTCTCTTCATGGCTCAGCACCACATTACATCTCTGACATGCTGATGCCATATGAACCATCTCGAACTCTGAGAACATCAGGGACAGGCCTTCTGCTCGTGCCCAGAGTCAAGACTAAACAGGGAGAAGCAGCGTTTCAGTTCTATGCAGCTAAAACCTGGAATAGTCTTCCTGATGATGTTAGGCAAGCCTCATCTCTGGCAATGTTTAAGTCAAAGCTAAAAACCTTTCTTTTTAGTGTGGCATATAACATATGACAACTGACAGTGTTTTATCGAAAGTGATTTATCTGCACTCAGTTTCTTTTAATATTAATTTTTAACTTTTTATTTATGTATTTTTAACTTGTCTTTTATTTCTGTAAAGCACTTTGAATTACTGTGTATGAATTGTGCTATATAAATAAACTTGCCTTGCCTTGCTTTGCCTCCAATATGTCTGTTCTGTTGTACATTTGAAGTGCCTGGGCTGGCGGTGCTAAGAGGCCTGACCTAGTTTTTTTTTTTTTTTTTTTTTTTTTTGGGTTCAGTGTGCCCATCTATTTCTGTCTTTGTCTACATGCCTAAATGTGTGTTTTGGCTGTTTCTATGGATCTGTCTGTGGCTGTGTCTCTGTTTCCCTGGCACTCTGTCTGTAGAACTGTGCCAGAAGACAAAGCCCCAGGAGTCTCAGAAGACAAAGCCCCAGGAGTCTCAGAAGCTGGTAAGTCACTGATCTTTGTGAGAAACTTTAAGAGTGTCTGTAAACTTTCAGTATATCTGGGTGCCTTGTTCTACTACAGGTTTATCACAACCTCCATGCTTGAAAGCAAAACAGTCTCCTGGAGAGAACACTGGACAAAGATGAGACACCAGATTCATAAGGACCATGGGAACTGATCCATAACAGTGAGTGACAGTAATGTAATTTAGCTGAATTAGTCATGTAGGGTGATGTCTGTGGCACAGATTCAGTTCAGCATGAACCCTGTTAGTTAAATCCCTGGGATAGGATTTGAAACAAGAAAATGTTGTTGAACTTAGTAGGTTAAGGGTCTTTTAGCTGCAAGGCCAGTATCACCTAGAAGGCACAGCTGAAGTCTGGGCTCTGTAAGAGTCAAGAACCTGGCCTCCAACAAGCACTTGTTTTTCAAAATCACCAGGGCTCTGCTCATCCCTGTCTTATAGGGGGAGGAGTTTGGTTGTTAACCATGACACCACCATCTTCTGGCACTGGATTACCATTGGACCTCCAGACACACTCATAAGGGAAGTACAGAAGAGTCTGATGTCTATTTGGGTTTGTCTAATATCTTACAGGGTGTGCAATCTGTGAACCTACATGGTAATAACCATACAGAGTCTTAGGACTGTTATAGTGCAGAGTTTCATTCTGTCCAAGACTAGTTTGAGACTGGCTGTTTTTAAATAGAGTTGAATATTATATTCACTTTTATTGGCTTATCACTGTGTATGACAATCACTTGGTAATTTTTTTTTTTTTTTTTTTTTTTCACTTTGAACTTCACTTTAGTCTGGATTTGATTAGTTGGATTAATTGGTTTTAAAGCTCTCTGTGATCATGTCTCATTATTCAGTCCATAGATTATGTTAAATACATTGAAAACCTGTATGAGGTGCATGTATTTGAAATAGGGTAAAATCATTGCAAAGGTCTTGGTTTGATTTTTGTATTTATTTTTTTTTCCTGGTTTGTTTTTCCCTCATTAAATGGTAGTGGAGACTTGAAATGTTCATACTGTTTGGGACTCTCCAAAGCATGAATAATTAAAGGATAGTTGTGCTGTTCTTGATCCTCACACCCAAATTTTAAATCAAATGTCATGTTGGTTTTACTAAAGTCTCAGGATCATGTCTCTGCCAAAGGAGAAACTCAAGACCTGGTGAGGTCAAACTTTTTGTTTCTGTGGGGAGGCCTCCCTGCAGGGGAAGTATCCCACCCCTGCAAAATGTCTCTGGCACAGGGATTCGTCGTCGGGCAGTCGGGGGGGGGGGGGGTCTTTACTGTTGATACAGTTGATGTTCATTTGTCTTCTAGCAGTTGAGCTTTGACAAGTTAGTATCATAAACACATGATTTATTTGAGCAGAGAAGCAGAAGATGGGACAAATCTCAGGCTTGTGGGTTGTTTTAGTTGAGTAGGACAAATTCAATATGCAGATGAACTTCTGAACTCCTGACTTGGAGCTGTCTGCCATGGTTGTGCAGTTTCCAAAGCCAGACAAGCATCCCTCTGGTTTTGTGAATCAGCTGATTGTGGTTTGCTGCAATGATCCTACTCAGACAGAAAACTGGTATTTGTCATATTTGTGTCCATGTGTCACAGGAAGATTTGATGTAGAAGAAGCTTCAGCTGTCACACATCACATGATGCAGAGTAGAACAACTGCATAAAGGCAGCTAATGTGTTGTGCTGTTGAACAGGGGATGGTGAGGGGGAGGTAGATAAAAAGGGCAGGACTCGTCTCATTTAAGTGTTAGTGTTGCCTTTATAACCATGTAATTAAACCATATGTTTTTCTGCTTTGCTCTGTGACATCATGCATGTAGGAGGGGAAGCAGAGTGGATGTAAAATGCATGTGTTTTAATTGACAACTTCAGGAATAAATCAGAAATGAAATGTTCATCCTTATATTCCATGTTCAGTAAAATGCCTTAATAGTTTTAGTAATTTTGTTTTGACAGCCTGCTCAAACAAAATGTGTCAAAGATTATAAATCTCACTTTTA
The DNA here is from genome assembly GCF_900324485.2 of Mastacembelus armatus. Taxonomy (NCBI): domain Eukaryota; kingdom Metazoa; phylum Chordata; class Actinopteri; order Synbranchiformes; family Mastacembelidae; genus Mastacembelus; species Mastacembelus armatus. The sequence goes on along the minus strand of NC_046654.1, from coordinate 6,744,855 downwards.
CATGTGGCCTGGTAAAGTTGTGGTTCTTCTGTCATTGCATGAGGTAATGTTTGTTTAGAGTGAGCTTATTAATAAACATGTAATTTAAGTTGAGAAGTTTCTCTTTGGCTCCCATCTGTCCCTGACTTGCAGGTCTAATTTCTCCACAAGAGAATTTCTGGTTGATGAAACCTAAGTGAATTTTTAAGCTTTGTTTCACTGTTCAAATTCAGGCCCTTGATTTCTAAACGTCAAATAAAGGTTTTAGGATTGAATATCACAATACATATAAAGACTTTCAAAATGGTATCATCCCATGGTAAGATTGATGTTACTGGCATTAAGATGATATGTTCAAATGTGTGTGTGATTGCCATTGTCCATTGAACTACTCATTAATAAACTCTATGGCTGAGCCTTATTTGCCCTCACAAACCCCTGCTCCAAACTCTCCCGCTCTCCCAACAGTGTGTATGTATATTCACTCAACTCTGGCAGTTTTCCTCATGTGCCAAGAAACAGTCAGGGACAATGTCAATTCTCATTTGCCTTATTTCTGATTTTCACACTAACTTACCATGTAATTATATTAAAATTTTAAACTTTAGTTGCAATTTTCTTTAAATTATTCTTTTCCTGCAATTAATGTGCAATTGTCAATAAGTTTGCAGTCATTTAAATAGTGAAATAATTAGAGTAATGAATGTGTAATTAGTAGTTTGTATTTCAGTTGGTTATCGATGACTCTTTGAGGATGAGTGGCACATGTTGCTCATTCCTTATATTGGGTACTTGATTTTGTTTTGGTTTAATGAACAGATAATAGCACCTCACCAACAGGGGTCTCAATTCAGTAAACTGCCTTTATTCACACACACCCCTTCAACTGCCAAAAAAGGCCTGTCAGAGCAACTGGTGTGTGCAGCTCCAGCTAAGAATAACCCAGACTTTCTGGGAGATAGTGTTACCTTGAAATCCACCCTGTGCTTTGCTCTGACCTATACCCATGTGTGGTACCAATAACATGGGGAGGGATAATCTGTCTGTTTCCTCTCACCCTACCCCAGCCCTGTGCTTAGCTTGGCTCTTCCTTCCCCTGTGTCGCTTTCTGTTGCCCCACTGTCCCCAGACCCCCCTCAGCAATGCTGCCACACTGGCAGCTCAAAATTCCCCCACACTTGGAAACTTGTATTTGATTTTCCTCTTTCTTTAATTTTTATCTTGGAGGAGGTCAACCTGTGGATTACATGGATCTGGACACATGACTGTGATCACCAAGTGAAAATGGAATAATTTACTACAAACATTAATTTTTTTTGTGTGTGTGGATTGGATTTGTGTTGAAGCGGTGATCTTTCCAGCCAGTTCTACATGAGGTGACTTTACCCCTAACTCAAAGGATTATACCTGTAATCCATATCACCATGGTTGAAGGTAGGACAATTGCACCTATATCAGCCCTCAAATTTGGGGAAAATAACAGCACTTAATTGTTTTCAGTAGCTCACAGAAATCCTCAATAATGTATGCAATGTAAAAATATGTTATGCAGTGTTTTCAAAGGTTGTGTCCTGTTAGCAAAATGTGTTGAGAGCTGGTTGCTATAAATACAGGATATCATGTAGCCAGAGTATTAGCATTACTCTCCTGTGACATGACAGATATGAGTGGTGCTGGGACTGACCTCCGGGTTTCTAGAAGTACTCAGATTCTTTCCTTAAGTAAAAGTACCAAAAATTTCAGATTGTACTTATAGCACAGAGTACTGGTTCTGCAGTGATTATTATATATATATGAAATTAATAGATTTGGCAAGACCAATTTAACAATGAGTATGTAATTCAGTTAGAGGTGGCATTAACAGTTTTATATATAGATAGGTGATTTATCCCAGTGGTTCCCAACATAGGGTTTGGATACATCTAAAGGGTCACAAGATAAACCTGAGAGGCAGGAAAAAAATAGTCATGTTTTGGGTCTTTGCGGTGAACTATGAATGTCTGGATGACTCTGGGCCTTAATTTAAATAAATCGATGATCCCATTATTTTTTGTCTATACCATTTAAATATGTTGAGTTATTTAACACCTACTTTGAGCGTTATCAGCCCTGTAGTCTCAGTTTAAGTTTTCAAAGAATTTTTTCTTGTTTAAGGATATATAAGGTTTAGTTTGACCAAAGCAGAATGTTGAGTACTTTTGTTTTCACTCACAGGAGCCAAATCTGCCTCCTCCTCTGCAGCCACTGGGCCTCATGGAGCAGCAGCAGCACCACAGACAAGCTCTCTCAAGTCCAAAGGTCTGGGGCTCCTCAGGAAGCTAAAGGTGTCTGTGGAGCTGCTGATTGCACTGGTGGCTCTGCTGTCCTGGGTGGTCGTGGGAGTGGTGATGTTTGACTTTGTGGAATATAAAGCAGTCCCTGGTTAGTCACAAATACCTCAAAATCTTTCTTTTTCATCTTAGTGGTCAGATCTGTTTATCCTGATTTATCCATGTTTGTTCTTAGACATTCAGCAAATCGTCACGAACCCCGTTCAAGCTGTAAATGATGCTGTTGATGAAGTATCCAGTCTGCTCAATAAGTTTCAAGGTACAGAAGAGAAATACCATGCATGACATACATTATTTCTATTTAGTGGTAAGTGCTGTTATACATGCCATTTTCTTTGTCTCCAGAATGTTCACCTGACTTAAGTGACCCCATGTCTGCTGCTACTTATGCAGCGGAGGAAATAACAGAAGTAAAAGATGAATTTGTCCAATATTTTTCAGATGAGGATGGTATGAAAACACAATTTTCAACCAGGAAATAATGTGCCTACATTTTAGTATACTTCCAGTGTAATCATGTCTCCCCCCCCCAACCACAGGAAACTTCTACCTCAGCTATGTTGACCCTGTGGTCATTGGTAGACGAGCTTTCCATTCAACTAATGAATTCATGTGTGGCATGCTGGGCTCCTTCAGTGATGGACTCTGTGCTGTTGTCGACACTGTACTTGGTACTGTATTGGATCTAAATAAAGGTATTATTATACTTTACATCTACTTTTGATAAAAATGTTATTAACCTTCCCTGTTCAACCTAAAATTATGTGAATTATCTGAGCATGTCTTGATAAGAAAGACTAATCTTTTGATTAATTGAACTAAAACTGTGATAATTCCTGGCTTTCGATGTTCTGGTTGAGGCATTAATGGTTTCATATGGATCAAAATGTCTGTGTTTCTCTCAGGAAAAAATTACCTTAGCTACATTGACCCTGTGGTCATAGGCAGAGGTGTCTTCAGTGTTATTAATGAGTCCATGTGTGGAGTGGTGGACTACATCCAGGATGTGCTTTGTGCCATTTTGGACAATATTCTGAATGTAGTAAAAGGTATTTAGTCTTCTTGTTTAACATCTGTCTATGAAATGACTTTTTAACAGAGTTCAGTCTTGTTTTTATTTACCTGTGTTTTGTATATCTTTGTTTTGTATTTGTTTTTGTCAGGAACCACAGATATTAGCTTCATGGACCCCGTGGCTATTGGCAGGAATGTCTTTAGTGTCACTAATAACACTGTAAATGGAATAGTGGGCTACATCCAAGATGTGTTCTGTGCCATGTTGGACACTATTCTGGATGTAGTGAAAGGTATTTACTCATTTTAACAAATGTCTATAACCTCTTTATGTCTTGGTGTACGATGTTGCTTTGACACACCTGTCCTTTGTTTTGTATTCATGTTTGTCAGGAACCACTGATATTAGCTTCATGGACCCTGTGGTTACTGGCAGAAATGTCTTTAGTGTTATTAATAACACTGTGAGTGGAATAGTGGGCTACATCCAAGATGTGCTCTGTGCTATGTATGACAGTGTACTGGATATGACAAAAGGTACCTGTTCTGTATTTTGTTTTTTGTTTGTTATGTGTGTTACACACCAGTAACAGGTTGCTAAAATGTAAACTTGTCAGCTAAAAATATTGACTTTCTTGATGCGGTAACTCAGTGAATGTGTGTTGTTCTTTTCAGGAGCTGCTGACATTGATGTTAGCTTCATTGACCCTGTGATTATCGGCAGAAATGTCTTCAGCGCTGTAAATGACTTTGTGAGTGGAATAGCAGGATACGTTAAGGGTGTCCTTTGTTCGGTCTTGGATGTAATACTGGGCACATTAAAAGGTACAGTGTCTGCTATGGTTTTTAACCTTTGTTACCTTTGATTGTGCTAAAGTACAGAAGTGACAAATTTCATGAGCCTGAATGTTTTGTGTTCTCTGGTACACAGATATCCAGCATGCTGTGGGATTCAGCCCCATGTCAGTTCTAAAGAGAACAGCAGAAACCACCACAGAGCAGATAGACATGCTCGTAAGCTACGTCTCAACAGCGCTGACTGGTGAACAAGGTTTGTTCAAGCATGACGACATATAGTAAAATCACTGCAGTAACAAAAATATTGTGAAGAGCTTACTGTGTGATGTTTTTATTTTTCAGGGATCATACCTGAAGTGTCCATTAATCCCATGAAAGTTATTGAAGATGCTGTGTTGGAGTTCACAGACCAGAAAGATTTGATTTTAGCATACATGTCAAGCATGCTTTTTGGTGATAAAGGTACTGAATGCTTATTACATTTAGCTTTTAAATTGCTTTTTGATTTATTGTACTTCTCTTGTTCTAGGTGAACCTGTTGAAACACCAATTATAAGTGATAAGTGTAGTAACTGAAAAAGGTTTTACTTTTCAATTACAATTCAGCCTCTAACTTGCGTATTATTCTTATAATCAATTACCACCAGCGATTATTCCACACTGGATTAAAATGTGTTTCTTTTTTTCTTTTTTTTTTTTAGATGAAACTGCAGCTTCCCTTCCTGACATTAATTTGGTTAGAAGAAAAGGTAAAAACAGACTTTTTTTTTTTTTCTTTGTTTGCGGTCACAATCAATATTTTTTTTATTGTTACCATATCTTCTTTGAAACACAGGTGAATTTCTGCCACCTTTTGACAAAGGTAAGAACACACAACCACATTTTGCAGAAATACTCTATGAAGTTCCTGTTTGACATGTGCAATGTTTGCTGCTGGCAACTAGTCTGCATAGACTATTGAATTGCAACCTATCATGCATGTACATATACTGAATTTGTCACCATCACTGTGACCATGAATGGTTTAAGTCTGCTTCAAGTAAACCCTGAATACTGTGAAACTTAGTCTTACTGCATGAACAAATATGCATCATAATGTCTGTGTAATTATGTTAAAATTAATGTGTCTGTGGGCTTGGGGACTGCATCTCTTTGTTACACTTTAAAGTCAACATTTTGTATAACTTTTTTTCAAATGTATCTTGCCATGAAGTTGTTTTTGTTCCATGTCTTGCATCATTTGTTAAAAAAATGTCTGAAATATTGAGCATGAATAAATGTCATATGAAGATGTCTCTTGGAGTTGCCCTCTCTAGCATTGTAACTGATTGAATGCCATCTGTGTTTCTAAACACCTGTAATTTACTTGTATCTAGGTTGTTTGAATGATGTGTGGATGTGAAATGTCATGTGGGATATTTAATTTTACCTGTGCATGGAATCACAGCTTAAAAGTTAGAAGCCTCAGTGTTATTGACTATATCTGTTTTGGATGGTGTCATTTTGTTTTCATGTTTAATTTCAACAAAATCAATGATCATACAGGGAAAATCACTAACTGCAGCATGTGGTCTATACTAATTAGTGTTATGAATGGTCAATGTCATTGTTGCCATTTCACCCCATCAAATTCCTTCTGTACCATACACACGTTTGGACTAGCGTTTCCATTAGAAGTGCCGACGATCAGAGATGACAAGGGTTGATGATCTAGTTACAGAAATTATGCAAGCTGCCAAAGATGAAGCTGCTGCTGGATTAAATAAAGAGTCAAAGGTTCAGGAGGAGGACAAGGCTGACGTTTCCACGGAAGCTGCTGATGAAGCAATTGACAAAGAGGCAGAGGCATATGATGGTATTCACATGGGTTTTCTAATAGTCACCTTCATTAGTCAGATACAATATTGGTAACAGACACTGGCACTAAATTTGTTACTATCACATCACTAGTGAAACATGCCGACCTTAAAGGAACAGAACACGAACCATCGCTGGAAGATGAGAGAGTTCTTGATGACAGCACGGAGGAGCAAGAGGAAGAGCCAGAAGAGTTTGATTCTAACAAGGAAGAGGAGCCAGCAGAGGGAATTAAAGTAGAAGAGGAAGAAAGGGAGGAGGAATACAAAACAAATGAAGATGAAGAAAAACAAGAAGAGACAGACATCAAGACACATGTCAAAGAAGAAGAGGAGGAAGAGACGAGAACAAATGAAGAGGGGGTAGAAAATGAAGAGGCCAAAATTAAAGAACCTTTGGTAGAAGAGGAGCAGGAACTGGAAACCAACATGAACAATTTGGTAAAAGATGAGGAGGAGGAGACCATAATTACAGGATATATAGAGGGAGACAGGATCAAATCTGAAAATTTGTTAGAAGAGGAGAATGAGGAAGAGACCCAAACTCTAGAAACTTTGGCAGATGAGGAGGAGATCAAACCTGAAAAGGATTTTTCAGAAGAAGTGATGCCAGAAACCAAAACTGATGATTTGGTAGAAGATCAGGATGTGGAGACTAAAATTGGAGAACATTTGGTAGAAGATATAGAGGAAGAGGAGGAGGAGATCAAAACTAAAGATTTAGTAGAAGAGGAACACGCAGAGGAGGAGCCCAAAACTAAAGCTTTGTTAGAAAAGGATGAGGAGGAAACAAAAACAGATGATTTTATAGAAGAAAAAGAAGATCTGGTAACCAAAGCAGACAGTTTGGTAGAAAATGAAGAGATCAAAACAAAATATTTGGTAGAAGAGAAGAAGGAAACAAAAACAGAAGATTTTGTAGAGGAGGAAGAAGACCTGGAAACCAAAGCAGACCATTTGGTAGAAAATGAGGAGATGAAATTTGAATACTTTTTAAAAGATGATGTGGAGGAAAATAAAACTGAAGAAGACTTGGTAGAAGAGGAGGAGATCAAAACTGAAGAATATTTGGTAGAGGAGGAAGATGAGGACACCAAACTTGAAAAAGATTTTGTAGAAGATGAAGAGGAGGAAGACACCACAACTGAAGATGAGGATGATGTCGCCAAAATTGAAAAAGAATTTGTAGAAGACAAAGAGGAGGGAGACACCACAACTGAAGATGAGGATGATGTCGCCAAAATTGAAAAAGATTTTGTAGAAGACAAAGAGGAGGGAGACACCACAACTGAAGATGATGATGACATCAAAATTGAAACAGATTTTGTAGAAGACGAAGAGGAGGGAGACACCACAACTGAAGATGAGGATGATGACACCAAAATTGAAAAAGATTTTGTAGAAGGTGAAGAGGAGGAAGACACCTCAACTGAAAAGGATTTAGTAAAAAATGAGGATGAGGAGGGGACCACAACAAAAGATCTAGTAAAAGAAGAAGAAAAGGAGAAGATTGATGAAGCTTTAACCTTAGAGGTCCGTGAGGAACTAGAGGAGGAAGGAGCAAAACAGGATGAAATGGAGACTGAGGTGAATGATGACAAAAAGAGCCCATCAGTCCAACATCTTGAAATTTTATTAACTGAAAATCTTGATGATAGTGCGGCCCCTGAATCTGATGTGGATAATGAAGAGCTGAGCACTTCACCAACTCTAAATAAATATAAATATTCTGACATTGATGATGATCATGATGAAAACAACAACAACAGTGAGAGTCAGAAAGTTGAACCTAAACATATTCCCTCTGAGAGGTTCAGCAGTGTTGGATCCAAAGAAGAAGAGCAGCTCCACCAATATGACAAAGGTACAGAATTCTTACCATTATCATCACATATTTGTCATCATTTTTAATTAGCTGCTGGTGTTTCTGAATGCTGACTGTGTTAATTAATGATACATGTAATGTGGAATGACATTGTGAAGATCATGTTTAGATGTTCTTATAACAGAGGACTTAATGCTTTTGATCAGTTATAACTGAGCTCATAGGGCCTAACAGATATTTGTTCAGCAAGTTATATGACACATTTCATAATTTCACTTGAATGTATTTTTAACACTGTATTTTGTGAATTTGACTATTTTAACACACAGGGTAGGTTTAGCCCAGCTTATTCAAACTTAAAAGTAGTGGGCGAAACAGCTTAAACTAGTTAAATTGAGCAGTAAGAGTTTGGCTCCAAAATTGTGTCCTGTCACTATGTATTGTTTTTTTATTGTAGATTACTGGACTCTAGCTCAAAAGTCAAAAGTCTAGTTTTTTTAACAATGTGACGATATCTGCCTTGTGGTGTGTTTTTGGTTATAGTGTTATAGTGCTGTAGTGCTTATAGTGCTTACGCAAGCATGGTTGTTTGCTATGATGATGATATTACAAGTCTGAGGACTGGTCAACATTGCACTTTTACATAGGGGATATTTTTACAAATTTCTGTGCTAAATTGTACTTTAGTTCTCAAAGGGACTAGGAAATACATGCAATAAAATAATTTAAAGGTTCTATTATTAAAGGTAAAAACAATACTCTTTGTTTCTGATGTTCTAATATTTTGTGTTTTATGCTTTATGTTTTTGTTCTCCTCAAAATTTATTACTGCTTATAGAACTAAAAACTGCAGAAATTGAAAAGGTGAAAAAAGAGAAGGAAACAATGGTTGAGGAAACTGTAGAAATAAAAATAAAAGAAGAAAAGGAGGATGTTAAACCTGCGGCCAAACCCCCTGAGAAGAAACTAGAAAAACTCAAAGGTAATCACACATAATGAAATCAAAGTAATGCTCATGGAAGTTAAAATTAATGTGGAAAATACTGTTTTTTGCTTATTTGTTGATTTCTGCTCTACAGTGGTCAAAATGGAAAAAAAGATGTGCACCACTGTGCATGTTTTGAAACACAAATGTGTTTCAGTTTTAGCAACTTGCCCACTTGTACACTAAGACACCACCTTGTCTGTTAAGGACATCTTTTAGTACATGAAAAAGTGACATTTTCACAATTGCCTTTAGAAGAAGAGCCAGTGAAGGAACTTCCTAAAGAAGAGAAAGAAGTCAAGAAACCACCTAAAGAAGAGAAAGAAGTCAAAAAACCACCTAAAGAAGAGAGGGAAGTCAAGAAACCTGCTAAAGAGAAGAAAGAAGTCAAGAAACCACCTAAAGAAGAGAGGGAAGTCAAGAAACCTGCTAAAGAAAAGAAAGAAGTCAAGAAACCACCTAAAGAAGAGAAGGAAGTCAAGAAACCTAAAGTAAAGAAAGAAGTCAAAAAACCACCTAAAGAAGAGAAGGAAGTCAAGAAACCTCTTAAAGAAAAGAAAGAAGTCAAGAAACCTCCTAAAGAAGAGAAGGAAGTCAAGAAACCCCTTAAAGAAAAGAAAGAAGTCAAGAAACCCCTTAAAGAAGAGAAAGAGGTCAAGAAACCACCTAGAGAAGAGAAGGAGGTCAAGAAACCACCTAGAGAAGAGAAGGAGGTCAAGAAACCCCTTAAAGAAGAGAAGGAGGTCAAGAAACCACCTAAAGAAGAGAAGGTCAAGAAACCACCTAGAGAAGAGAAGGAGGTCAAGAAACCACCTAGAGAAGAGAAGGAGGTCAAGAAACCCCTTAAAGAAGAGAAGGAGGTCAAGAAACCACCTAAAGAAGAGAAGGAGTTCAAGAAACCACCTAGAGAAGAGAAAGAGGTTAAGAAACCACCTAAGGAAAAGGAAGGAGTCAAGAAACCACCTAAGGAAAAGAAGGAAGTTATCAAACCTCTCAAAGAAGTTAAACCTCCTAAAGAAAAGAGGCATGTGATGAAACCTAAAGTAAAGAAAGAATCGAAACAGCCTCTAAAAGAAGAGAAAGAAGTCAAGAAAACACCTAAAGAAGAGAAAGAGGTCAAGAAGCCTCTCAAGGAAGAGAAAGAGGTCAAGAAACCACCTAAAGAAGAGAAGGAAGTCAAGGAACCTCTGAAAAAAGAGAAAGAAGTCAAGAAACCTCTGAGAGAAGAGAAAGAGGTCATGAAACGACCTAAAGAAGAGAAAGAGGCCAAGAGACCACCTAAAGAAGAGAAAGAAGTCAAGAAGCCTCTCAAGGAAGAGAAAGAATTCAAGAAACCACCTAAAGAAGAGAAAGAAGTCAAGAAACCACCTAAAAAAGAGGAAGAAGTCAAGAAACCACCTAAAGAAAAAGAAGTCATGAAGCCTCTCAAGGAAGAAATAGAAGTCAAGAAACCACCTAAAGAAGAGAAAGAAGTCAAGAAGCCTCTCAAGGAAGAGAAAGAATTCAAGAAACCACCTAAAGAAGAGAAAGAAGTCAAGAAACCACCTAAAAAAGAGGAAGAAGTGAAGAAACCACCTAAAGAAAAAGAAGTCATGAAGCCTCTCAAGGAAGAAATAGAAGTCAAGAAACCACCTAAAGAAGAGGAAGAAGTCAAGAAGCCTCTCAAGGAAAAGAAAGAAGTCAAGAAACCACCTAAAGAAGAAAAAGAAGTCAAGAAACCACCTAAAGAAGAAAAAGAAGTCAAGAAACCACCTAAAGAAGAAAAAGAAGTCAAGAAACCACCTAAAGAAAAAGAAGTCAAGAAACCTCTCAAGGAAGAGAAAGAAGTCAAGAAGCCTCTCAAGGAAGAGAAAGAAGTCAAGAAGCCTCTCAAGGAAGAGAAAGAAGTCAAGAAGCCTCTCAAGGAAGAGAAAGAAGTCAAGAAGCCTCTCAAGGAAGAGAAAGAAGTCAAGAAGCCTCTCAAGGAAGAGAAAGAAGTCAGGAAACCTCTCAAGGAAGAGAAAGAAGTCAGGAAACCACCTAAAGAAGAGGAAAAAGTCAGGAAACCACCTAAAGAAGAGGAAAAAGTCAAAAAACCACCTAAAGAAGAGAAGGAAGTGAAGAAGCCTCTCAAGGAAGAGAAAGAATTCAAGAAACCACCTAAACAAAAAGGAGTCAAGAAGCCTCTCATGCAAGTGGAAGAAGTCAAGAAACCACCTAAAGAAAAAGAAGTCATGAAATTACCTGAAGAAAAAGAAGTCAAGGAGCCTGTCAAGGAAGAGAAAGAAGTCAAGAAACCACCTAAAGAAAAAGAAGTCATGAAATTACCTGAAGAAAAAGAAGTCAAGGAGCCTGTCAAGGAAGAGAAAGAAATCAAGAAACCACCTAAAGAAGAGAAGGAGGTCAAGAAGCCTCTCAAGGAAGAGAAAGAGGTCAAGAAATCACCTAAAGAAGAGAAAGAGGTCAAGAAGCCTCTCAAGGAAGAGAAAGAGGTCAAGAAACCGCCTAAAGAAGAGAAAGAGGTCAAGAAGCCTCCCAAGGAAGAGAAAGAGGTCAAGAAGCCTCTCAAGGAAGAGAAAGAGTTCAAGAAGCCTCCCAAGGAAGAGAAAGAGTTCAAGAAGCCTCCCAAGGAAGAGAAAGAGGTCAAGAAGCCTCCCAAGGAAGAGAAAGAGGTCAAGAAGCCTCCCAAGGAAGAGAAAGAGGTCAAGAAGCCTCCCAAGGAAGAGAAAGAGGTCAAGAAGCCTCTCAAGGAAGAGAAAGAGGTCAAGAAACCACCTAAAGAATTGAAAGAGGTCAAGAAACCACCTAAAGAATTGAAAGAGGTCAAGAAACCACCTAAAGAGGAGAAAGAAGTCAAGAAACCACCTAAAGAGGAGAAAGAAGTCAAGAAACCACCTAAAGAGGAGAAAGAAGTCAAGACACCACCTAAAGAGGAGAAAGAAGTCAAGACACCACCTAAAGAGGAGAAAGAAGTCAAGACACCACCTAAAGAGGAGAAAGAAGTCAAGACACCACCTAAAGAGGAGAAAGAAGTCAAGACACCACCTAAAGAGGAGAAAGAAGTCAAGAAACCACCTAAAGTAGAGAAAGAAGTCAAGAAACCTCTGAAAGAGGAGAAAGAAGCCAAGAAACCACCTAAAGAGGATAAAGAAGCCAAGAAACCACCTAAAGAAGAGAAAGAAGCCAAGAAACCTCTGAAAGAAGAGAAAGAAGTCAAGAAACCTCTGAAAGAGGTCAAGAAACCACCTAAAGAGAAGGAAGTTGAGAAGCCTCCTAAAGAAAAAGAAGTCAAGAAGCCTCTCAAGGAAGAGAAAGAGGTCAAGAAACCACTTAAGGAAGAGAAAGAAGTGAAGAAGTCACCTACAAAAGATAAAGTCAAGAAACCAATTAAAGAAGAGAAAGAGGTGAAGAAACCAGTCAAAGATAAAGAAGTAAAGAAACCCTTTGGGGAAGAAAGAGAAGTAAAGAAACCACCTAAAGAAGAGAAAGAACTGAACAAAACACTGGAAGAAAAGAGAGCTCCACTGGAAAAAAAAGAAATGAAGAAACCACTTAAGATAGAAGTGGTGAAGCCATCCAAAGCTGAAAAAGAGGTTAAGGAACCTCACATCAAAGCAAGAGAAAAGAAAGAACTTCTTAAAAAAGAAAAAGAAGTGAAGAAACTCTCTGAGAAGGAAGAAAGAAAACCATCAGAGGAGAAGAAAGAAATTAAACCTACAAAAGAGGAAGAGGTTAAGAAGCCCTCTAAAGAGAAGAAGATAGTAAAACCTTCAAAAAAAGTGGAAGACAAAATCCTTTCAACGGAAGGGAAGAAGAAAATGCCTTCCATTAAGGAAAAAGAAGCTAAGATGCCTTTAAAGAAGGAAAAAGAACTGAAGGGGCCTCCTCAAGAAGAGGAAGAGCCCACAAAAGCTAAAGTACATGAGATCAAAAAACATCTAAAGGAAGAGAAAAAAGACATATTGCCCCTAAAAGATGAAAGGGAGCCAAAGAAGCCTTCAAAAGAAGAGAAAGAAGTGGTTAAAACATCTAAGGAATCCAAAGAAGTTAAAGAAAAGCAAATAGCAAAGCTTCATAAAGAAAAGAAAGAACCTGTGAAGGCTCCCAAAGAAGACAAAGAACCCCTGAAGACAGGTGACCATATAGGCCAGCAATGCAGCATGCCAGCAATTACACATTGACCCATGTGGCTTTATCAGGCCTGTATTAAAGATTCAATGTGTAATATTTAGACTGATCAATAAGCAGAAGTGGAATATAATAATCACAAACATGTCATTAGTGTGTGATCACTTGGTGAATGAGCCTTTTACATCTACATTTTATATCTACAAGTCTCCTTTTACAGAGGCAGCATGTATCTACAGTAGCCTAGAGCAGACAAACCAAACACAGGCTCTAGACAGGGAATTGTATTTAGCAGATAAGGTGATGGCCACCATACCCTCCTTCATGCCTCAAAACCCTGGAGGGAGTGGGAGGTCTGCTCAGAAGGTTGCGTTCTGCAATCTCACCACTAGATGCCACTAAATTTTACAGATTTGACGCATTACACCTTAAAACACAGTGGCCCTTTAGGATGAAAGTAATAAGGTGATTACAGTGTTAACATGTTATCATTCTCCAGATGAAACTATTTTAATTTAATTTCATGCTAACATTTGATATTTAGCCATAAATACAAAGTATAGTTTTTCAAAAATACTGATACAATAGTTAATCGTTTGGAATTTACATGTGGATCTCCTAGAAAGAACCAAAGACAAACCCAACAGGAACCTACACAAATCTAGGCAACCAGATGGGTTTTGTTTGTTCTGTGACGGATGTGGTTTGTCTTTATCATCTATGACAAACTGGTCAAGGAGTTTTTTTTGTTTGTTTTTATTTCAGATTCTAGACCCAAAAGACCTGTAAGAAGGATTAAAGTAGTCAAAAAGGAGGTTACATCTGTCCTGAAGAAGGAACATCTTAATGTTACAAAAGCAGGTGAGGGATCATTTAAGAGCATTGGTTACTATAACAAAACTTGCTGTGTAGTGTCTCTGAGTAGTGTTTGCTGGGTTCAAGAAAAGAGCAAATATTCACAGCATTTGTTTTTTTTTCCAGTCTAAACTTACTCATGTTTACATTGCCCTCACAAAAGCAACCTTTTACTTTTGCAACCAGAAAATCTGAGCACTTATTTCAAGCCACTTCAAAGCACCTCTGTACATTCAATGTCAAAGCTTCAAACATTACGACATGTTTGCACTGCAAACACAGTCTTGATGATGGTTCCCAATTCTGATCATTCTACTGATGGCTGCGCCAAAGCATGATACTGAAATTGTGGCATTATGTTTCTGCTCTTTGTTTCAGCTGTTGAACCCAGGATGCCTGTAAAAGTACTGAAAGCTGTTAAAAAGCAGATAGTTCCTGTCTTGAAAAGGGAACATATAAATGTTACAAAGGCAGGTAAGTAACAGGCTGCTCAGTATTTAACCATATATCAACTTAAAACTCCAGTGTGGGACATCACTGAATCATTAAATCTCTCAAATATATTGAATCCAAAGGAATGCATGCTCTTTTCCTAATGCATTAATATTATTTATATTAAATCTTTGTTTGGATTGGGACTTAAATATAATGTCATGAATTGAATAGATTGAATTTGTCTTTTAATCCACTATTTTTCCTCATCTCAAACAGAATTACAGTTTGGATAGATTGCATGTTCCCAAATGTCTAGAGTATAGTTGATCATATTTTTAATGTGTTCCAATAATAGAGGTTCCTGCAGTAAAAGCCAAACCAGAACTGGTAAAGAAAGGTATGAGCATCCTTTGATTCTTCTGTGTCAATTGTCAGTTCATTAGTACAAGTTAATATTTATGTTTTTAGTTGATGGGTCTTTAGTTAGTCCATTCAAACATTATGGTAACCTTAAATAATGTGCATAGTGTTTGTTTGCTGTCAGGCATTTTATGTTTAAAAAAAAACAAGTGATACATTTAAAAAGTGTCACATAATAAAATAAAATATAAAATATGCACAGAAAATGTACATTTTTTCTTTTTTTGTTATGATTTTCCTCCAGTGGCAACCACCAAGGAGCCTGAGAAAGAACCAAAGCAAAAGATCAAACCTAAACCTGTAAAACCAGGTAATGCAGACTCATTGATGCTGCAGTCAAAACCATTTGGTCTCACAAGAATGTATAAAAAACATAATGTAACTGCAATACTTAGATCAGCATCTTACCCAATATTATTTTCATATTAAGATATAAGATAATCAAGATATTAACAACTGCCAAGTCATTGTACAGTAGTTTGATCAGCTGTGTTAACATAAAAACTTATACTGTCATTTCATAGATATCGATGCAGTAAAGGAAAAGAAGAAACCAATCACTGCAAGGAAAGGTAGGGTTGATCTAAAACTATTATCATCATCATCATCATCATTATCATCATTATCATTATCATCATTATTGGTGGTGTTGTTGTGTAGAAGCTGACATTTCTGCACCAAAGAAAAAAGTCACACCAGTGCTGAAAGGTAGAGACATTTACAGTTAGTTGTTTGCACTGTGTATATACATTTTTAAATATGGCAAATCCTGAGTTGGTTTGTTTTTTGTTTTTTTTGTTGTTTTGTTTTTAGATGTTGAAGTTACAAAAGCGAAACGTGCTCCTTCAAAGAAGGGTAAGTTTATTGTAAATAAATACAAAAAGAATGTTTTTCATCACCTTCAAAAACAGATGCATTTTATTATTGTTTATGTATCTATTTGAAAATAGATAGAGCTCATGCCAATCTACATGTTGCCTTTATACATTAAACATTGAGATACTAACTTAAAGCAGCAATATGGCATATTCTTTGTGTAATACAGAATGTTAGAGCAGTATGACCAAAAAAATGTTTTTAATGTCTTTTTCAGTGTAAAGTAAAATTGTAAAGTAACTAAAATTAGCCCGTCAAAATGTAAAACTAACACTAACTTTGTGCCATGTTTTCTGACACAGAAGTTCCAAAGGAAAAGGCTAAAGCAGTTCCAACCAAAAAAGGTAACACATATATTATTAGTTTCCAAGCCATAACTACCTGGTAATGTTGTGGTTGTCAAACAGCAAAAATTAAAGGCTATATTGAGAGTAAACCTGAGTAAACCTGGTCTTTTGGACCTACAGAGGCTGCTGCTCCAAAGGAAAAGGCCCAACCTGTCATATTGAAAAAAGGTAAAATTGGTGTATGTCCTTATGAACATAAAAATATCAGACTAAATACTGTATATATTAAACTGTAATTCTAAATTGTGTGTGTATTTTATTCTGAAATTTCCATTAGTAGAACAAATCCCTCCCAGGAATGCCTCTCTGGTTAAAGAGCGAGTCAAAGTCATCCCAATGAAGAAAGGTAATTTCTTTGTTTTTTAGTCATTTCCCTGCTGCAAATTTACACTAATTATACATCTGTTTTATTTTTTCAGAAGTTAAGATGCTAAAAGAAAAAGTCAAAGCAGTATCTCCAAAGACAGGCAAAGCACTTTTAATATTTCAAAGATGAAAAGGTACATGAGGGGGTTTTGGTTTTGCAGACAGAACATCATGTGATATGATTTCTTTTGCAGCTGAGGTGTCAAAACAGAAGACCAAACCTGTCCCAACAAAGAGAGGTAAGACTGAGCAAGTCTTGTATTGAGCTTCGTCCTTCCAAGGAGTCATCCTATAATCTAACCTGAAATCTCTAACATCTCATCTAGTACCTGCTCCACTCAGGACAAAACCAGTCCCAGCAGTCAAAGGTGAGAGGACACTAATTATTTTTTGTTTTCATCTTTAAACTATCAAGCAATTGATTGACAGTAATCATACTTATACATTATTTCTTGCAGAGGCAGAAGCACCACACAAAAATGTCTCTCTAACAAAGGAGAAGGTGAAGGTGGTGCCACTGAAGAAGGGTACGACTTTTTGTGTGCACAGCTTTTTACCACACATCATCTATGATTAAATGCTTAGCATCCATTTATGTTTGAATATCTAAGAATATGAAAACTGTTTCACGCACTCTCCCATAATGCTGTAATATCTTCTGTCTTAGTGCCTGTAACTCCAAAAGAGAAAGTCAAACCAACAAGAACAAAAAAAGGTAGTGACATTGAACATTTTACTGATAGATTTAGTTTAGATGACCTGATGTGTTCATTAACAATGAATCATATTTTACTTCAGAAGCTGAAGTTCTCAGAGAGAAGAAGGCCGAGCCAGTGCCTGCCAAAAAAGGTTTGTTTCTTTGGAGTCTGCAATATTTTTGACTTTTAAACAGTTTCTCTTTGTTTTAATATATTTAAATTACACTTTTTTACAGTGCAGTGGTTTCTTAGTGGGTTCTCACTTTCCTATATATTGTATATTAGAGTTAATAGGCTGATTTATTATATTATTCTAGTACCTGTTACCAAGGCAAAGCCAAAACCTGCTGAAAAGAAGAAAGGTATATAACAGAACTGTGTGTTTCTAGTGCTTTTATGTAGTATTGTTAGTGCCTCTGCTATAGAAACACTTTGGCCAGTCATGTTCAAATCAAGTCACCAGTGCACCTGAAGGGCTTTATTTGAATCTAAATCTAAATTCATGCAACATTTGAATAATTTCCAAGACATTGCTGGGTGTATTTCTTCTGGGAGGGGGGGGGTCAGTTTGGTCTTTTTGTAAGTTTAAACTTGACTTGAACATTTTCATGCTTTGCTGTATATTGACAAATTTATTTTAGTGATTTGTTTTTTTTATCTACAACCTAATCTACATCTCCTGAATCTGATATTTTGGAGATACACGTTTTTCTACACAGCAAAGCATTGACATTTTTTCAGCTTTTCAAATATAGTTACTGTTAAAATATCCTTTGTGTACTTAACAGTAGAAGCAGCGAAAGAAAAACCAAAAACCCCACAGAAAGGTGTGAATTAGTTTTCTGTCTCTAGTTTTCCATAGAATATAACATAGGCTCTTACCTTTAGCATTTAAATATCAAAAGAAAGAATTATAATCCTGTTTTTCTTCCTCTCTAGAAGCTGAGGTCAAGCCAGTTCTTCCCAAAAAAGGTATTGTAGATGTAATCCAACATATTTTGGCATATACTTAACTATCCTTATTACGGCAATTAAAATCCTTTCCATATTGTGTTATCCAGAAGTTACAACGGCAAAGCCTAAACCAGCTCATGAAAAGAAAGGTAAATTATTTCTTCTAAAAAACCTGAAGTCAAGGAAAACATTTGTGCTCAAAAATGTTGATGTTGTTATTGTTGCATTTGAATTAGCTCCTTCGAAAAGAGAGGCTGAAACAAGAAAGGAAAGAGTCAAATCACTTTTGAAGAAGAAAGGTAGTTTACCACTGCCCTCTGCCTGCAGATCACTTGTTTGGGCTTGTACTTTACAAACATTATTGATACTATATAATTATATAGGCTACAATAAGATGATACTTATGTACCATAGTATTATTGAAGCAACCATTAGAAAGCTAGATAACAAAGCTACTACTAAGTATCTTCAAATGCATCTATTCTTATTTACTCAGAGATCAAAGTACCAGTGAAGAAAGTCACACCAGCTGTGACAAAAGGTACATTTAATTTTCACATTGTCACATTTGGTGACATCAGTATTAATAATTACTGTATATGGTAAGCAGCTTTATATAAAGTGTGTTTTCTTCCTGATGACCCAGCCAAGTTGAAGGAAAAGCCCAAACCAGTTCATGTAAAGAAAGGTACATTAGTGGCTCATCAGTAGAAACAGTAATCTATATAACCAATGTGGGGCTGTGATTAAACTGTTCTGGTGACACAGAGTTTGGTCACTGTGCAGTAAAAGCTTTAACTGGATTGCTCAGCGGGGAAACAAGCATTTTGCCTGGAAATACTGGATGCTTGTTTAGACAGATGTAGTTGGTAGAGCTGCAAAGCACTTGCATATAGAGATTTTGTCAGGCTTTTATAACTCACCTCTTAACCTTCCAAAACTTCAGACAACAAAGAGCTGAGGCCTGGAGGAAAAGGCTATCAAGATACCAAACATTAGGAAAGTATGAGTAATGTGCGGAGCAAATGTGGAGATTTCAAGACCTTCTCTGCAGCATGACAGATTCCACCTAAGATAAAGCAACATAGACGATATAATATAGACAATGGTCTTATTCGTATTTTAATGGTATGAAAGCAAGTTAATGGTATGAAAGCATTGTATGTTCATTTTATATTTTAAGAGGGGTTAAAAAGCTTGGAAAAAAGCAAAACAGCACCCAAAAAGTATCAAATGCCCTAAGATCACCAGATGCTTTGGGTATTTTTGTGTTGTATAAAAAGGCTTGGAAAAGAAGATTTCTGATTTGCTTTTGCAAAACACGCATAAATCAGGACTAATTTTCTACTCAACAGGGATGAATAATACTAATTGCAGCTTTCTTCTAGATGCCTCATGCTCTATAAGCTTCTCTAAGCTTTGAGAAATGGGTTTTGTGGTAGTAAAGATGTGGTTCATGCTGCAGGTTGAATTAATGCCCAATGAGCAAATTGTGGGATTCGCTGTCAGGTTCTGTGTCCTGGTTGCTCTGACCTTAGTTTTCATTTTGCAGAACTGGAGACTCCTAAAGAAATGGAAAAGACTGCTGCAGTAAAGAAAGGTACAGTGCTTTGTACAATATCAATTCTTATTATTCATAGCACTATTATTTAGAGTAATTTATCATGCCAAGTAATGTAGGGGTAATGTACATTTCTTTTTTGTGCGTCAGCAGTAAATATGGGAAGGATATGGTGGCTATTTCACTAACATTTTATGATGTATTGAATTTGATACAACCCTTTTTCCAAAAATAAAAGAAGTATATATTGTATTAAATGCATTTTTCCCTCATGGCACAGACCTGTTGAGGCAAAAGGCCAAACCAGTCCGAGTGAAAAAAGGTACATATGTGGCACTTCAGTAGCAGCAGTACTTCATGTCACCAGCAGTGGTACAGTAATCAGATACTAATGTAATCTGATTACAACATGGAGGTCACTGCAAACGTAGTTCTGGGATTGCTCAGAGAATCAGCTATTTTTCCCATAACACTATGAAAGAATAAAAACTAATTCTGCTGCTGCTGAAGTCTGGCAATATTTTTTTTCAGCTGAATGTGGATCCCACAGTCCAAACATATGTAGGCTGGGGTTAGGCTAACTAGTGACTCTAAATTGCCTGTAGATGTGTATATAAGTGTCTGTCTCTTTGTGTCCAGCCCACCACAACCCTGAACTAGACTGTGAATAGAAAAATGGATGGATGGTTTTAAAACACAGCAAAATCTATATTTTCATATTTCATATTTCATATTTTCTACTGTCTTGTTAAATTTGGATTCTGGTGGTAAGAATGTTTGTGATGTATGTGATGCTTCAGATGCTTTGCCATTCGATTCTTTTTCATGTCTTTTCCTAACAATTTTGAAGCTGTGCTAAATCAGCTGCAGTCATTATATTTATTTCCTGTTTATGAATCAGAACCTGAGGTTTTAAAACCAAAGGTCAAACCAGCTGCACCACAGAAAGGTACTGAATTAAATCACAAAGTCTACTTTATGAAAAATTGCATTTGTGAAAAACAAGGCTGCTTTATATTTCTGACTGATTATGACAATTTGTGATTGTTTACAGAGGAGCGAATTCTTAAAGAAAGACCAGAACCTGCAAAGAAAGGTATCTTGATCATCCTGCTGAACTAACTGTGTAGGGATGAAGGAAGAGCTGTATTCAGAACTTTTACTTAAGTAAAACTAGCACTGCCACACTGTGAAGATATGATTAGTAAAGCAAGTAAAAGACCCCTATTGAGAATGTTACTTCACTAAACTAAAAGTATTTGAAGCAAAATCTAGTAAATGTATCAAAAGAAAATTTATCTTCTGGCTGCTATGCAACTATATCCTGACAATGGATGCATTAACTTAAGAGTACAATATTTACCTCAGGATTGTTGTGAAGTATAAAACAGCATCAAATGGTAATACTCAAGTAAGAGTAAATACAATGTGTACTTTAAGTACAGTTTACTCCTGTTACTGCACTCTGTAAACTTGTATGTACAAAAGTTTTATCCTTTATTTTTTTATTTTCATAGAAAAACCGGTTGTGAAGAAGGCAGCCAAAGATGAAAAAGCTAAAGGTACAGTGTGCAATCACTGTTTTGAACATTTAGATATATTGTTTGTGTGCATTTTTATGAAAATTCCATGTCCTGTCTGTGATTTAAAAAATAAAACATTGTGGCTAAAGAGTTTGAAAGGGTTACTGATAACCATTCTTAAACTTATTGCTACTGACAGAAGACAGAGTTCTTAAAGAGATACAGCCACCTGCAAAGAAAGGCATGTTATTTATCAAGCCATTATATTGTTTGTTCAAAATAAATTAGTGGAGCTTCATTGACCCGACTTAAAATTACTTTTTTTTTTCTTGTAGAAAAAGCTGTTGAGAAGAAAGATGCCACAGAGAAAGTTAAAGGTGGGTATAGATGTGATTTAAGGTCATGTAACACTGTTGTTCCATGGTTAATGTGTCCTGTTATCGTTTTTACAGCAGAGCCTGCTATAACGGACAGCTTTCTTATGGAAGGTAGGTAAAGTTCCCTGCTAATAACCAGAATATCACACAGGCACAGTCTTCTCTCTGAATGCCAGAGAAAAGTCAGGAACACATTGCACTGAACTGTGCTGCACCTTTCTCCACAGATGAGCTTCCCTACTTTCAGTGTTTCTTTGTGGACGAGGACGAGGCCCAGTTTCCGTTCTATGCCTTCTCACCACTGCAGATTTGAAGCTTCAGTCTGCAAGTCTTCAGGTTTACAATGTAGTCGATTAACTGATAATGACAAGGTCACATCACACCCTGCTGTGCGCTGCTGAAATGCAGCTGCTGCTGTTGGGCAGCAGAGGATGATGGGTGATTTATGTGATTTTTTTTTTTTTTTCCAGATTTGGTTGAGCTCTCATACCAAATACATTCAGCCAGTGTCATTCCTTTCCTTTTTTCTGTTCGGTTCTTTTGAAAGGTGGATACCAAGGGAATGTTTTTAATGGAACAATCTAGTTTATTAACTTCTGTGGATCATTCAATAAGTTCCTGAAAAGCATCATATGTAATACACACATACACAAACACGCATATACATATATATATCTATATGTATATATATATATCTATATGTATATATATATATATATATATACTGCTCATGTGCTCATGTCATTTTCTTGACCCTCTGTGCTGCGGCACAATGATGGAACATAGGATAAATATAACAGGGTACAAACATGGTAACTGTCACTAATTCGAGGCTAACAGAGGGTCTAATTCCTCTAAGCCCACGTTTACTTGAAAAGTGGTTTGTGTAGTACATTATTCTTTATGCTCAGCCTTGTAGGTAGTTTATGATAGATATTTTTATTGTTCAGTTTATCCTGCTTTTAAAGCCCTTTAATCAACAATCGGGCATTTATAGCGTTGGCGTATAATTCCATACTACTTTATATTTATACAGAAACTATTGAAACTTGCAGATCTTCTTCCCACTGGGACTGGGTTAAATGTCAGAAGGAATGACCACACACTGTATATGAGAGCTCCCAATCTTACTGATGACTCCCTGAAATCTTGACATTTAAAGTCTTATTAAAATTGCACCGTTTAGGCATCTGCACCAGCTCCTCATTTTAATATTGGAGCTAATAAGAATTTCATTGCCTAAATCTTTGTATATTTTATCTGCTTCTAGCATCAAGTATCAGATGAATTCTGTAATCACCCTGATAGACCAAAAACACCACTGACTTTTCACTCTGTCTGTGAAAACTCAACATATTTTTCAAGCCTTTTGAGCAGTTCCACAAGACAAAGTCAAGAAAAGTCAAGAATTCTATTTTCAGATCAACTTTAAAAAAGTTGAAAAGTTAAATTTTCTGTTTCATGCTGTTGGTATTTACAGATACTGTAATATAAATGCATTTGATTTTATATCATCTCACAATAAGTGTGCTCAAATGCAGCATAATATAAACAGGATTTATATTATATGACTGTTCTGTACATGAGATGTACAGTAGTGGCTACAAGATTTCAGATTGATTTTGAATACTGTTATTAGTCATAATCTCAGAGGCAAATCAAGTAATCAAAATCTCTGAAACATGACGGACAGTGCAAATGCTGGAGTTAAGTCTGTGCTTAAGTAATGTTGAAACATGTACATCTGATTATATTGTGCATTGTCTGATCACCGCTCTTCGTTGTTGCAGATGGTGTCAAATGTTTGCACAGATGATCTAAGATATAAACTGGTACATTACTTCTCAGCTTGTACCAGCTGTTGTTTATATATGGCTCTTTACGTTTTGTTTTCTTTTCTGCATAGAAGACAACTATTACAGCTTGTAGAACTAATCTTAAATCTGCACAAATGTAAATCCACCTATCATCTTTTCTAAAGTAATCGGAACATGTTCCTTATTTCTCCTGTAATGGTGCATACAGCCCCCCAACCACTCACAGGGGGCTAAGGCTCCATAACTGTATTGTAACAGCTGGAGTTTTATGGCGATGCTCCACTATCACTGGTCATTTTGATTAATGATGACAAAAGTTAAATATTTTTTTCAATCCCAATAACCAGACTGTATCTGAAGACTCAATTTTACTAGATGACCATGTGTAATACAATCACTTTTGATTATCTCAGTGATGAAAGCATTGTATATTTATCTGATAGTCCTTGAATGAAATGTGCATGGTGTGATTTTTGTTATGCTTGCAAATGTTTTTGTAAAAAAAAAAAAGTCCCCCAACTGGAATCATGAGAATGACGACACTTGAGACTCATGGTTTTTGATACCAACAACTGACTCGTCACTTGATGGTATCTAATAATTCATATTTACTCTTTTTGTAAATACTTAATGGAAACATAGTTTTATCCATGAGCCATTACTACTGAAACTGCTTTTTGACCGCAGTTAAAATCACATTATCTCTCATGTATTGTGAATAGTAGCAATTTAATATTAAAACGTAGCAGGGCAAATGTTTCTTCTTGTCTGTCCTTGAACAGTGGTGACCATGACATTTCCAACAGAAAGCACATGGCAGTTTTGCTTTTGCAATAATTATTGGCCCTAATTTAATACACTATAATCACAAACTGACTAACAAAATATAAAATCCATCTTTGTGAATTTGTTTTTTAATGCTCACTTTATCAAGATAAGATTTTAGTACCTTTCTGTTGAAAAAAAAAAAGCAGATGTATGGCATATTTGACTTTCTCTATACCGTTTAATTCAGTTCAGGGTCACTGTGGTGGATGGAGCTAACAGCTGACAGTAGCCAGGAGTGAGAGGGCAGGGTACACCCTGGGCAGATCACCAGTCTATCCTGGAGACAGAGGTTGGTGTAACTGAACTTGACCCACTACTATTGCGTAGTCTGCTCCCCAGTACATGGAGCACCCACTGATACCACTCAGTTATCATGACACCCCCCTAGTCCAAATGCTTTTGATAGCCCAAACATTACACATATTATCAGCTTTATGAAGTTTGGTGGGGGATGTTGGCTAATAATTCTGATAGCTCCAAAATTTTAATGGGTTAAATACTGTGTAAATAGCTGATCTGGGCCAAATCTGCAGAAAATTGGATAACACTTTTATATAATTAGCCTAAAAGTCTGATCGGCAGTCTAAAAAAGCTTACTAATAGAATACAATCTACTTTTCATGTTATTAAATTATTGAGATTTTCAAATACTGTGTCCTCAGTTGTAGCTTACAGCACTGATGAGTATATGCCCATTTGAATTAAAAATAGATGTAAGACTAACTTAACTAAAGAGGATATACAAGAGATAGTTTAGTCTTCACCCTGTATTTCCATGAGGCCAGAGAGGGGTTACTTCAGGTTAGCTTACACCACTGACACACAGGAAAAATCCTGCTGTGCTTCTGAGAAGAGCACCAAGGACAGAAGAAGCTACACCAAACTTTTATCTCTCCAGTTTCTCCAACATGAAATGCAATAAGTATCTTTTTTCTGATTGTGCCACTGTGAACATTTCGCCTTAAACCCGCCTGAACTTGTCTTTTCACTGCAAATACTTACGTAAATGTTTTGCAAGTAGAGGCAAATTTTGCCATACTATAACTGGAGCATAAGGACAGATTTTGATTCAGATTAATTCAGTGGGCAGTGGTTAAATGAGTTCCACTCCAGTTACCACGGTTTCTTTGTGAAACATACTATTCAGAGGTGGTCAAAAACTTGGCAGCCTGTGTGTTGAGATGGGAAGAATGGCCACTTTTAGTCACAGTGTTCAGTAGGCTGCACACAGCTCACAGTGCAGGACAGGGAGACTAGCTGCCTGAAATATAGGAACGATTGAGGATGGATGGAACTTTAATGGAAACAAACATGAGCTTTAAAACTGTGTATTCATATCAAAGATGTAAAGTCCACCAATTGGACAA
The DNA here is from genome assembly GCF_900324485.2 of Mastacembelus armatus. NCBI lineage: Eukaryota > Metazoa > Chordata > Actinopteri > Synbranchiformes > Mastacembelidae > Mastacembelus > Mastacembelus armatus. Next base: position 6,719,537 of record NC_046654.1, on the reverse strand, counting down.
AGGTTTATTGACTCACTATTTTTAGACATTAAATCAATCCGATATTGAACGGTCAGTAGTTCAAACTGTCCACATCCTACACAGTGTCCTCTCTTATCATCCGCCTGTCGTGCCAGCAGCAGCATTCAGTCATGGTTGGTCCGCACCATCGCGTGATGCCTCTACGTAATGACACCACAAGTTTAACCGGATTATCCCGAGGCGAGTGACATCACTCCCCCCCTCCATCCCCTGTCTCTGACCATCTGGGGGTTACTAGAGGACATTCACTGCCATGAGCTCAGTGGTCACACTGGCTGCTGCTGCTGCTGCACGCTGGCCTGCACTGTCACCCTGCAGCTGTCACCTGGAACCGACCCATCACAGGGACTGCACTGTTCCCACAACTTGTGATATAGCTGACGAAAGATGTATGACCACGTTCAAAGTTACAAGAAAATGAAAACCCTAAATGAAAAAAAAAAGACTACAGACATTAAGAAGGTTTAGTTAAGAAGTTTATTTTTTCCATTTCTCATGTAATACACAGAATGAAAGAGTTCAGGACCTTTACAGTCTGAATTTCTTACAAAATGTTTTATAAAAGAGTTTCCAAAACATTAACTAATCTAGTAACAAGTGCAAATCAATGTACGCAATAAAAAGTTTTTTATATATATATATATATATAAAAAAAAAAAAAAAAAAAAGGAAAACACCTTGTTGATTGGGATGATTTTCTCATTCATGTGAGTGGTGAAGTTAGGCTTTCTCATAGGTGCGTATTGCCTGGACTCCTTCATATGTCAAAGTCTGGAGGCAGAAAATGGAAAAAGATATTACATGACAGCAGTTTCTTAGTTATTTTAATGCAGAGTCTAGATCCTGCATACTGGGTGTAATCTTTAATCCATTTGGATCATAAGAGACTAGGTATTGCACAATTATAGAGGAAAGATTGTGCAAGTTTATTTGTGTAGCACCTTTCAAGAAATACCTTTATGGCACAAAGGGCTAAATGAAGTGATAAATGTACCCTCAGGTGTTATTTCATCTTACCATGACCATTTTTCCATCCTTGATTTCTCTGACAAATTTAGTCTCTTTGCCATCCCACCTCTGAGTATGGACAAGTTTATCTCCGTCCATGGTGAAGGTAGACTGCAAGGAGAAACAGTTTATATAAAACAAGCCCAGACAATTCTTCAGTGATTATACTCAGCATTGTTACTCTCCTTACTTTAACATGTCGGTCATCAGGTGTGGTCTCGTCAAACTCCTCTCCCAGTTTGGAGGAGATCTCAGTGTTTCTAAAGGTGCTCAGTGTTTTCAGCACCACTTTGTCCCCATCTTTGCTGATCACCACTGTGGGTTTGGTGACATTGCCAACTTGTCTTGTGGCAAAACCAATACCTGCCAAAAAACACTGCACTCTTAGACTCTTCACTGATGCATGGCAAAAAAGTAACTATTATAATAGTAAAAAAATATAACTATTAATTGTTACAGTAATAATTGTAGAGTAAGTGTATCCAGCAGTCGAGAACTTTGTTTCTAATACTTTGAAATCTCTTTGGAAGACAATGCATAAACACTTTAAGAAATGAGTTTAAACCTGCTCACCAAGTGCCTTCATGTATTCATCGAAGTTCTGGCTGTCCACCAGTTTCCATGTGGCGCAGAAAGCATCAACCATGTTGGCACTAGCAGATGTCACTTGTCCAGGTCAGACCGTCGGGCAGCCTCTGCTCTTCCTGAAGTAAACTCTAAAATCTATTCCCCTGCCAAATTAATACCGTAATGGGGGCGGGAGCGTAAACCGCAGCGTGAAAGCTGATTGGATATAGCAAACGCTTCGTGATCTCTGATTGGTCCGCTCTAAAACGTTCTGTGTGACTGAGTTATCAATGGTACAAGTGTGTGATTATCGCTTTATGTGAACATAAACGACGATAAAAATAATTACCGTAATTATTTTGTACCAAGTCACATACAAATGGGTTAGTGCTCCAATACCTCCTAATTAGCACTAATCAATCCAACTGAGGATGACGGGAATGCCGTTAGTGTTGCAGATATGTAGTCATAAACTAAAATTCGTAGATTTGGACCTGATCATGCTAAAGACAAATGGATCACCTAAGTTAATACAGGTCACAGTAAGGGACATGTCTATTTTCTATCTTCCTCTACTGTATCACTTTATTTTCTGATGCATTGCTTTGTACATCTATTCTGTGAGGTGAACCTTGAATTCTGACCTGAAGAAAATCCAAGATGGATTGAAACAAGTCTATTTGAAAATATTTTGCCAATCCACCAAACAGATTTGAAAATACTTCACAGGATAAGCCAATGGCCAGGAGCGAAAGTCACAGGATTCTGGGAACTTTGACTCTGTATGAAATTGTGTGGAAACCAGGTGAAGTATATTTCAGTGATTCAACAGAAGATAATTGACAATGACTATTTACCTTTATTGTTCGTTAAATACTTCTCCAGATACAGTCTTCCATGGATATAAACAGATATCCACTGCCATAATACAGTAGATCAGTCCTTACCAATAACACCAAAGATGTAATCAATAAGACTAGTAAAAGGTACATGATACAAAAAGAAAATTCACTATTGCTAAGTATAACAGTTTTTTATACATCTGCATCAAACAAATTAAAAAAAGACTTAATTTCTGCTTGCAGTTCCTTGGCACTACTCAAGTCCAGATTAATACATGAAGCAGTGTAGAAAATCCTTTAACAAAATCAAATTACCCCAAAAAACATATCAAAATTCATACAGTAACATAATTATTCTGTCACCATTTAACAGAAATTATGGTAGGTAAATTGTTTTTACTTCCCTGAACTTCACATGTAGTGCATGCAAATGAAAATTATTCCTCATTAGAAAATCGCAGAAATTCAGGGCTCAACATAAGGACAGAAAACACTTGAATGTCACTTCATATTATATGTACTAGAGCAGAAGGGAACAGTAAGATCATCTAGAATCAAAAAATGGTTAAATAGCAAAGGTGATTTTGCTCCATACAATTCCTTTCAATTGAAATGACAGATTGAGGTAAAAGTGAAGATTGTGTGCTGTTCATTTTCAGCTTTAAAAAAGATGAATAATGTCCAGGAACATTCACTGACTATGAGTAAATTTAAAAGGCAGACAATCTGCACTTTTACTCTGCATTTCATGTCATTTCACACCCAAAGTGAAAAGTGCCTAGAGCCAAAATATTACGCACTGTAAATATTCTAACTGTATTTTGCTGTAATAGAGCAGAGCAACAGTTTAGGGTTAGGAAAATAAAACTATGAATGTCAGGAAGAACTGAGGAAAAAATGACAGGGCATCAGAGGTAGCATGAGAGAGGTAGAGACTGAGGTAGGGAAGACAGAGCAGCACTGAAGCTTCTCAATATTAAGGCCCATCTCTCCTCCCCATTATGTACCTAAAGTTAACCCATCTATACAGCCCATGAGCCAGATAAACACTTCTATTAATGGTGCACAGTGTCAGGTTTATAATAAAACATAATATGAATGGCAATGGGTAATTTCCTACTGCTGTGGCTTCTTGTACTGGACAGTTTAAGGGAAAAAAAAAATCCAGAAGCTATAATAAAACTTTCACTCTGATGGCTATGTGGTTTATAGACAGCTGTGTGACATAGAAACTCAAGTTAGCGCATGCTTCAGTACAGTATTTCACAGCAGGCTTGGAATAGCAAAAGAAAAACAAGAAACTGTTTTCTAAAATGATACAGTATAAGGTTACAAATTACCTACCGATCCACACAGCAAAAATGTTTTCCTGAAGGTCAACAGTTTTGTGAATATATCTCAGAAAATACAAAAAAACCCCAGCAATTCAGTGAGTTAAAGGGGATGTGTGGTGGTTATAATTTTGAAAGCTTACAGAGGGGAAAAGAAATTTAAACTAAGGCAATTTAATCTCATGATATTGTGTAGAAATAATGTAAATTAGGACCAGTTGTTACAAAACTTCAAGTCAAAGAGCCAAAAAAGAAAGTGCATCTCTTCCTCTGTTTAACAAAAAAAAAAAAAAAAAATGGAAAGCAGGACCAAAATTCAGGTTTGATTTTGTCAGGTTTTTAAAAAATGTATGGATAAAATCAATTAAAAAGAAAAAAGGCACAAGACTAATGTCAAGTAGACTGCAATGTGGCGTCTGTGTGTGTGTGTGTGTGTTTTTGTGTGTGCACTGTAGTCCTGATTTGTCCATGCATAGTGGGAGCACGTAGCTATCGGAATACCCCCACATTGATTGACAGCGCCACTTCTGGTTTCCTGGATTTGGTGTGCCCAGCCTTCTTGTGCAGTCCAGCACCATCAGAGCCTGCAGCCTGCCCTCTAAAGGTAAGAGAGAAATACATTTGATTAACAAGTCACATAACAGTAAGAATATACAGAATGAATGGCCATCGTTTTGCGGTTTCACAGCCATGATGCTGATGCCAGTAATTAAATACTGCAGACGAGCTTGACTTTTGTTTTAACTGTAGATAGTTCAAGCAGTAACATTTATAAATCCAAAACCCCAAATGTATTACATAAAGTAGCAAGCATTTTCCCCTAAGCTGCGTGTTCCAAAGTGAAGATGTCCCACCCTTTCCTGCGTTCCTCTGCCTGCTCCCTGAGCCTCTGCTGGCCCAGCTCATCCTCCAGGGTCATGAAATCCCTGTTGTTGTCGATCAAAAGATTCTGAAAAGAATATTCAAAAATACATTAGTGTTTCTCAACAAAATTTCAAAAACAAAACTGACTCATTTTAAAACAAGAAGTTATTTATTTTTTTGAAAAAACCTTGATGCCAATTGTGTCGCCATCTTTGAGGTGGAATGGTGCCGCCAGTAGTGATTCAGCTCTTTTCTTTTTCTTTTTGGAAGCCTGCTGACTCTGAAAGTAAAAAGACACAAAGCTTAATGAGGAACACATACAAGAACAAGACAATTTACCATTTTCCTTCCCAGCTTCTCAGCATGAGAATTCATATATACATGTAGCCAACAGTTTCCTTCTTTTTCTAATTTTACCCAGTTTGAGATTTCTTCCCAGTTGTGTTTGTCTGGATGGTGTTTGGCCAGAAGTAGAGAGTCAGGGGAGAGGCAATAGTGTGCAGCCAAACAAGTGCGAAGGGAGCGAGGGGAAGAGTCACGGGAAGCATCCCAGACTAGCTCCTCTGGAGGGTAGTAAAATCTCTCTCCTGGTACTCTCATCTTAAGATGCAGCAGCACCTCCTTAGGGCTTTGAAAAAGAGGGAACAAAACAGAAAAATGGATCACAAAAGCAAGTGAAAGGAAAGAGATTAAGTGAAATAAGCTGTGAATTATTTCACTTATGGTGAGCTACTTAAGGCGTTATATCATCTGACACTGTAAACTTTACCCAAGATCTTCCTCTTTCAGCAGCTGTTGCACACAAAGGTCTGCACCACTCGTAAGCTTCAATTTCCTGATCAGGAGAAACAAAGAACTTTTTTTAATAACCTAATGGCCATCAGTTACAAGACTGGCAAAAAAAATGGACAAACCTGAGTGTAAGCTGTTGTCCTCTGAGGATTCGTGCAAGTCTCTGTCCCTCCAGCTGCCACACACGCAAAAATGCAGTGGTTGGTGCACACACATTTTGGAGAGCAGGCAGTGTTAGTACCTAGTACAAAACAAGAAAATTATTTAATCACATAGCATCATTGTTCCAACAGTCCCAACCAAAAAAAACAAGACATTCGTTTGCAATTAGAACTTTCTAAAGCTTACTGGAATGTACAGGAACCAGCATTATACCATTTAAAAACTAATAGGTACTGCAAACCACTAAAATTCCAAAAAAAGAAAACAAAAATTAGCTCTTATTTTGTATACTCTACCTGAGTCTTAAGATCCTCTAGTGTGGCCTCATCTGATATCTCCACCTGTCCTACTCTTTTCAGTTGTGCCATATTACTGCCACATAGAGGAGCGGAGTGACTGCATGTTTCACCTGCGGTCACAACCTCCAGTTCCTCAGCATGGCTAGGGGCAGTATGATTAAAATCTGTTTCTGTGTTCTGGGGATCCAGGTACAGCCACACAGACAACTTGAGAAAACCCTGACAGACAAAAGATACAACAGCAGCTAAGCAGAGTAGCCTAATAATAATAATGAATCTACAGGTTAAGTCAAAGTATTTAAGTACCTTGGGAGGCAGTTGTCCTTCTGTGACAACTAATGTCTCTCCACTGCTGATCTTCAGCTCTAACAGAGAAGCATCCTGAAAATTAAAAAAAAAAAAAAAACAAAGCTGTAACAATTAGTCATTTAACAACAAAAAAAAAGACAAGTCTTTTTAGTCATTCATTCATTGTTTTGAAAGTAAGGGTGCAAAACATTTCCCACTAAACACTGTTTGATTTAGGGTTGACATATTGCCTACACTACAGTTAGCCACTAACCTCATCTATAAGTGGCTCTCCAACCTCTTCACACCAGTCGAGCCTCCTCAAATGCCAACAGGTGCCTGCAAACACACATTTAAACTGAAGCTGACAAGCAGATATTGTAGCAGAGTACCACATTGTTAAATTACAGTCTGGTCTCACAAAAGCAGCATAAGTAATTCTCTCCATAAACAATGAGCAACAGCTGAGTCTACAGCACATACAAGTTACACACATCAGGAAAACAACCCCAAAAAAAAAAAATTGCAGTTTTACCATCAAGTCCAACAGCATCCAACATTGCCCTTAGACACTGTAAATAATAATAAAAACAAATACACACATAATGTAAGAATTTTTTTTTTTTTTTTTAAGTATTTCACAAAATAAGTCAATGAATAGTTTTGTCCTCACCTCTTTGACAGTACATGTCTTCTCAACAATTATGTCCATTTCCAAGCCAGCAGAGGGCACTGTGCCCACAGAGAAGTGCAAGAAAAGCTGCAAATCAGAAAGAAACTTGTCAAACATCAATAAAATATTTTCAGCGATTCTTATTCCTCATGTTGATTTATTTCAAAATGTAGGATAGGACAGGTTTACTGGCACTTAAAGGCTCTGTAACTCTAACCTATGCAGGTGCAGATACAAAGGTTTTATTGAAGAGCTGAAATAAAAAGACACACCTGTGAGGCCTTAGGGGCATTTCCCGGACAGAGAGTCAGTGTGGTCATGAGCCGCACTCCTGCATCCCGAACACTCAACTCCTCACACACTGTTCAGTAAACCAGGGTAACACAAATGCACTTCAATAAGTGTGTGCTATGACTTCAAAGCAATATGATTACAAGCAGGGGGAGTACCTTCTTAACATGTAACAGGGAAACAGTGTAAAGAAATGTGTATCAATATTTTTTTAAGATACGAGGGGGATTTCCTGCTCTTAGTAATCTGCTCATTTAAAATCATCCACAGGGAATGAATGACACAGTACCTGGGGGAAAGAGTTTCCCTGTGCAGTCCACCTGTCTCAGACAGTACTGTGCACCTGGTCAGTGAGACAGAGATAACAGATTAATTACTCATTTTAATCATCTAAACTTGTAAAGAGAAAGAAATTTAGTATGTACTAAGATGTTTTTTGTGATCAATCAAAGGCATATTTTAGTTTATCAATATCCTCTATATTAACCCAAATAGAGATTCAGATCTTTTTGTTCAGTATTAACCACAAAAACTTGATGGCAGCTTTGTTAGACCTGTACAATCCAAAATAACAGTTCCACCATAATGTGTACTTTCAGGATGTCAATAATGTTCAGATATTTTGACACTTAGTAATTTAGACAGCTTTTTGAAATAAAGCAAAATTAAATGGCATTTTATGCAAACCCTTACTAATTGCAAGCATATGAAAATGTAAACACATTCAAAAAAAAAAACAAACAAAAAAAAAAAAAAAGCATGCAAACATAAATTGAAGTAGCTTAAACTTGAAAATCCTTTGCAGATACAAGTGAGCATCTTGCCTGAGGTTTGCTCCTGTAGCTGCAGCTCCTCTATGGCTCTCTCTTTTACTTCACACAGCAGCTGGTGACAGATGCATATTAAACTTTAAACTTCACAATGAAAAATAATTATATATTTGAATGGAGAGATAAAGAGAAGGAAATTAGAGCAAATCCAGCAGTACAAAAATGACCAACCATATTTCCTGTGGCTGGAACCTTGATCTTCCTCCTCTCCTCCTCTTTCTCCCCTTCAGCTCGTCCTCCATGTGGTCGAAACTCCACCTGGAGCCAGCGGCAGTCTGACGGTGTAGTGACGGTGACGACATCTCCGTTTAAGGTGAACACACTAAAAGTTAACAAAGACAGTTGTAAGATGCACATATAAAGAAAACAATATGTATATGCACCGTAGAGGATTATACCTGCTGTCAAATGACTGTGGCTCCAGCACCAACAGTGCATCTCCATCTTTTAGTGACAGCTCCTTTAGTGTCCGCTGCATGTCATCGGGTGGAAACACCCTCCATCCGCTTGCACCACCTCCCTCTCCTGCCCCCTGCTCTGCTATCTTTCCTTTCTTGTGCTCCTGGCACAGCAGACTCTCCACAGACTCACCCAGTGCCTCCTTCAGCTCCCTGAGAGTTGCACCACCTGCAAAACCTCTTGCTTCCCTTTTAAGCCCTGGCCCTCCATTTTCAAAACCTTCTTTGCCCTCCTCACACTCCACTCCATCCCCAGCCTCCACAAAGGGACGAACCACAGTCAGCAGCACTGGTTCCCACTCAGCTCCAGTGAGGATAGTTGCACCACAAACCTGAAGAAATACAAAACCAGCAAAAGATTCAGTGATTTTGGATCTTGACATTTGAGGATGTTCTTGATGGACTGTGCTTTCCTTCACCTCTCTGCCGTTCCATACAAACAGGTCAGAGTTTGTGTAGATGCCTGCACTGTAGAGAGAGACGGTGTCATCTGAAAAGAGAAAAACACCCAGAATGTAGTTACGGACATGTACAAATTATAATTTTTACTGTTCCCTAAGTATTTTGGTCTCACCTGTGAGAGTATTGTAGAGGTGTAAACCTGCTGGAAGACTCTTGGCCAGAGTCAAAGCCATGTCCCCTTCCCAGGATTCCTGCATCTGAAAATATAATTCACATATAACATAAACTTATTTCTACCATTATGTTTCACAGCTGTTTGTCACACATAAAACACAATAATTGGTATTTTGGGGAATGACGTTACCTGATAAATAGCTAATCGCAGGTCTCCCACAGTCTTTCTGCGGTCGAAGCTGAGGGTTGTGCTTCTATTCTGTTCTTTGTTGGCTGGCTGCAGGGCTCCATTCTCCAGCCTATAACAAGGTGCCAGGTGCAGACGCAGCTCCACTGTGTTATTGGTGGCTTCAAAGTTCTCACTATAACAGAAACATTGACACTGATTTTAATATATCATTATTTTTGTAGATATTACTGAACCATTAGGCTATGACTGAACTGTCAGACGCAATTAACAACAAAAAGTAAAAACCGATGAACATGTGTAAACTGCTCAAGTCTACCGCATTTTTTGCATCTTGATGTTTTCCTCCTGAGCCATCTGGATAAGGTGAGAAGGGACTTTATATTGAGGATTGTTCAAAGCTGCGAATGTAAAAAAACAAAAAAACAATATGATTTCTTGATAAATTCCAAAATTAAGATAACAAAATTAAATGAATGCTTAACAGACACTTTTCATCATAAACCTACTTAACTTTTTTTTTTCTTCAGTTAATCAGCTCTCCATTTATCTCTTTTTCATTTAGGCAGATAGAATTTTTCCATTACAAATGAAAAACAGTGTCCATTACCTTCATTGGGCCTGTGCAGCTGTGTTTTTCTGTAGAACAGCATGTATGCACTCTCTTTACCCTGGAACTGCTTCTCTATGTCAGACTCCCTGATGGAGGTCACCGTACAATCATTAAAATCAAACCAGTGGCTACCCTGCTGACAGACAAGAAGATACACCGTGAGAAACAGGCGTCAAAGTAATCCCATGATGTCCAACAGTAAGGTTTAACACTGGATCAATGTAATTTTAAACCTTGAATTCCTGCTAAAGTGTAACTGTTCCATTGTACCTCTTGTTCAGGCTCTGGCTTCTGGTCTGGTCCTGGCTGCTGTTCAGCAGCTTGTGTTTCTGGAGCTGTTGAACGATCAAAGTTAGTGGTCCGATCTGGTGGGCCAGATGGCTCAGTCACAGGACTTGGCAGGTTGGCCTTCAGTGCCACTCGAGTACCATTGGACACCAACAGAAAAACGTCATTGTGGGACTGCAGGAACTATATCAGAAAAGGAAAAAATGTAATGAAAACTTATTCTTGACCAGAGGAAATAAGAAGAATTCACAACAAACTAGTGTAAGCCCAAAAGTACACCAGCAATCATAAACTAAGAAACCCAAACTACCTTTCCTATGGGACCATAGTGTTTTCTGAACTTTTTGTTCCAGGATGAACCAATCTTATCCATAAGTTTCTGGCCCAGCTGGTCCATCAGGACACTCTTTGATGGCTCCTAGCAGTCAAGAAAAAAAAAAAAATTATATATATATATTATAGCCAGACACACTGACACGTCTGCATTAAAATTAATATAAAAATGAGCAAAGTAATAAAGCTGCAGTTGCTGTACCTGGGCAATAATAGTACTGAGGACAGAGAGGGGGTCATTTTCTTGAACTTTTGGCTCACATACGTCCTTGACTTCCTCCTTGACTTTCTTCTGAGTCTTCGGTTTGCATTCCTCCTCCTGACAATGAGACACAGGTGCTGTCTTTCCTAATGCACACATTCAGGGCTCACAGAGCTAGCATATTTTACACTGCTGACGATTTAGTACACAAAAACACAGCCAGTATGAGTATTAGTTATCAGCTTTTTCTGAACTAAATCCTTTCTCACTTTGGCATGGTACAAGTACAACTAATAACTGCTCATTAGTTTGGTTCTTATCCTATGCTCTGTGTTTCTCACCGATGGCTCCCATTGACCGAGCTGGTCAATGTCCCTGATATAAACATGGTAATGGCCTCCATAGCAGCCGCCCTTATGAATAATCACAGAGAACAGCTCATAGGAGTAATCAGAGTCTTCCCCATCAGCCTGTAAAGGAGAAAAAGTTCATAGTCCATTTCTCAAAACACCTTTAACAAAGTTACTGAAGATGAGGATAGGCCTAAGCTTAGAACCCAAAATAAAACAATACAAAAATAACGATAATTTAAAAATGTTTATTTTCAATGTGTGTCATCTAAAAAGACATTGGGTCAGAATATTAAAACCTGTCAAGTACCTGTTCGCAAAACGGCCGTAGATTAATGGTGAGGGGGAAGCTGTAGCGTCCTGTCTCCTTGTATCGCTCACATTTGGCAAAGTCAAAGCTGAATCTCAGTAAAGACATGGTCATGAATGGAGGGAGCTTCTTAAGCTTAGCAGACTGAAGAACAGCAAGAGGAATAGCACAGAAGAAAGTGAGAATGAGCAGAAATATATATATTTGAAGGTAAAAAGTAAAATGGAAATAGAAGTTCTCCATGTCTAGTTTTTTTTTTTCCTTTCATCGATTACATATTAGCATAAGACTTGTTGTAAGTGGCCAATATTTTCCTAAAGTTTACTATAACCTTTAAGGTTTCGACATGGTCTGAATGCCGGTGCTGACCTTGGCAGCAGTGACCAGCCTGTCACACTGTGCACAGCGGTACAGGTTATTTCCCTCAAATAGTTCTTCCTCTACGAACATGTTCCACAAAGCCTCCTCCAGGCAAGACACACCACAGACACACACAGTCAGGTCCAGGAAGTCCTCCTAAATAAGGCAGAAACAAACATTTACACTTAGTAGCACACCATCACTAGGCTAACTCATATAGTGTCAGTCTTACAAAATCTTACTGTGCCAAAAACCAAAAATCCCCAACATTATTTGTTGACAATATATCTCCATGAAGGAGCGATGTCAGAGAGGCTGCTGCCCCCTGCACGCCGGAAACACAAGGACACACCTGTCTCTGGCTGACATTTCCACACTCCTTGCAGACAATGCTGTTGACAATGGTCCCATGATAGAGTCGCTGGATAAATGTACTACTAGCGGTGCCCACAAGAGAGTGCTCCAACGCACTGAACAGAATCCTATTCAGCTCCTGCACATCATGCTGATTTGTTCCCTGAGAAAGTAGGACAACAAAAAGGACAGATTTAGAGGCAAAAAGACAGCTGTTAAAAGCTTCTGAATTTTTTTTAAATTTTTTATTGTTTTATTGAGCAATACTTTGTGGAAAACAGGGGCTGTCAACAGATCACTTACAATGCAAGTAACCTTGGAACACTTATTCACTATGTTGGGTAGAATTCATTGCATCACTTTACTGTCATTGGAAAAGCTTCTTTAAAATGGGTATTTTTTTTTAGAGATTTGGACACAATATGTTTCTTTAATTTAAACTTTTCATTTGCGTAGTGCAAAGTCACTCTAACCTCTCACAGCCAGGGATTAAGTTACACTTTCCATTTTGATGGATTTAGAGCTCTGGCTGAGGTTTAATCACATTACTGTATCCACATGCTTGACCTCAAGTGTCCTGTGGTAAATTCTGTGTTGTTCTTTCTGTTCATCCCTTTTTGTGTGTTTATTTTGTATGACTATAGCTGCAAGGAGTCCACAAAACAATGGGATTCCGGTCAGGTTACTGGACTGTAATCTTTCTCCTTCTCACTGACACTGACCTCACTGCTGTTCCAGCCAAAGCTCTCAGTGAGGTCAGCTGTGGAGGCGCTCTGCTGGTCCACCAACAACAGACTGGCAAACAGTCTCTGGAGCTCCAGTGGGATCACTCTAACCTGAAGAGAAACGAAAACCGTGATGACACTTCACAAACACATCAGCGGTCACACATACAAGCATCCTCCTATACTCACTTTAGCTCCTGGTTTCTCTTTATCCTCCAGACATCCCAGTTCCTCTGGCCCCAAACTGAACAACTCCTCTGCACAGACACGCCAAAGATTAATTGATGAATTACATGATTAACTGAATCGATACTGGCCCTTTGGTCATTCACAGTACAGGTGGATCTCAGTCTCTTACCTCTGAACTCGGGGGTGAACAGCAGGGTCTGGAGCAGAGAGTTGAGGTAGCAGGTCCCTCCCTGGTTTTTAATGCCGCACAGATTGCTTCTTCCTCGGGGTGGAGGCGGCTCATCTCCCCCCTTTGCAACTCTTCCTTTGGAGGGATTTGAAGAGAAGCCTCCCTCCTCCTCTTCCTCGAATAGATTCCCAAACATGCTGTATGAGGTTTTTACTCCGCTTTGTCTGTTATGCCGGGCTCAGCCTCCTGGTATTCCGTGATTCCCGTGTGCCCTCTTGCTATCTCATCTTGGTCTTGCCGAGTTCTCTGTTGACAATGGCCGGACTAACTCTGAAATAAGAGGACTTGACGGGACTAAACATAGCGACTAGTCCTGGGTGTATGTTCAGGTTCGATTATTGATTGGTTAGTTTAGCACGCTAACAAGAGTCAGATTAATGGAAGATACCCATGCTAAAACGAAAAAAAAAATCAGGCTGTCTGCAAAATGGCGTCTTCTTGTCGAAATAGTAACAGCTGCTGTAACTGAACTGTTACTCGGTATAGCTCCTGACACTGACTCTTTCATTCGTGGCTCGTCTTGAAACAAATAAACGAAACGTAAATAAAAATACCGTCAGTGAACAGTACGCAGCCATGTTTCTTCCTACCAGAGAACCTCGAGGTGCATTGTGGTACTTGTAGTATCAGAGGAGCTTAATCTAAACGCTAAGAAGGGAAATAGAAGTGATCAATTCATTACTTGGCCAGTACAAATAGACACATTAAGTGTAGCTTAATTGAATTCAGAGCTGTGCTGTCACGTTAAGATTCAACCTTAAAAAAAACTGCCACAGTTCTTCTCAAAGCCACAAGAATTTCCCACAATCCTACCCTTAGAGGTCACAAAAGGATCATGGGGCATGTAGTCAAGTAGCGCCAAACATGTTTTATGGCTGTCGGTTTTTATGAAGGGTGGCAGTTATGTGCCCAGGGCCATGTGCATACAGTGTGCAGACTAATCAAAAACCTCACAGGTATCCAATTCACCACAAATTAACTTGGAATAAAAATCTGTGTACGTTTAACGCTGCAGGACATGTTTGCGTCCTTTGTTAACAGCCAACATGCTCTAACTTAACATAGCTGAAGGTTAGTCAGTGCATAAACAACTTGCCCTGCATATCAACATATTAAAAGTGGTTTATTATAATTTCAATAATTTACACTCACTGTTTATATATATATATAATTCATGTAGTCAGAGGGAAAATCAGTCCAACCGAGAACTTACATTCCAGTTAATAAAATGTTAAATTATTTCAATATAAAAAGTCTTTGCAGAAAGGCACGCAATGTACACAATAGATACACATACAGGCAGCAGAAAAATCTTGTGTGCATGTTTTTTTTATGCTAAAATGAGGTACATCAATAATTAAACTACTCTGACAGAGCTGTACTGTAGTACTGTAGGGACAGTACTGTATGCAGGGCTGGTCTTTAAACCAAATTTCCCCCATGTCAAACTACTAGAAAACTTAAGTATAGTATATTATGTTTTATGATTATTTTACTTTTTCTTATTTTATTAATTCATTTAACTGTTATTCTCTCTAATATTCACTGTGAATTTTGTTTTGCTACATGAGGCAGATTCAAAAACTTCAGGCTGAAAGGATATAATTATTGCAGAGAAATTCTAAATCCTTTAGCATATTGCATTTTGATTTAATAGAAATATGAGTATAATTCTTCAAAACCCATCATGTGCAATTTCACTGAAATAGTAGAACGTAAATACCGCAGGTTGTTAAAGCTCCCAAATTAAACACAACGGTAAGGACATAACGTCCCTAATGGAACCTCTAGCCCTGTTTGTATGTAAGTTGCAAATATGCACAGTATTTTAAAGGTCTATTTACTTATAGACACTCATTCAAACATTATTGCAAACTTTTTCTCACAAAAGGAGAGCGCCATCTACCTGCACTCAAATACAATACACAAAGCCACATGCACGCTCTTTTCTTCTTAGTAGGTTTTTAGTTTGAAAACTTTGGAGAGAGGTACTTTGGCACTAGAGTAGATCAGATATGATTCTCCCTTAGAACTAAAAAATTCCCAGTCACTGCACCCAATCGTTGGAAGCCAGTGAACAGGAACAAAGCCTTCATATCCCTGCCACCTAAAGACAAACAGAAAAAAAGAAATTAAACCAAAGGAATATTTGTATATTTTTAACAATGGCTTCTAAATTTTCTATAGGCCTTTTCCTAGTTCCTAATGAATCCTCACATCAAAGTTCATGTGTACTTTCACTAGTCTGGCTCACAGAAAGAAAATGTTTCTATATGACAACAGTATAGGTGTATGTCACCTATAGTATATGACATGATTTTAGCACTAGTCAGAGTGTGAATTAAAACGGATGTATTATTTCACAATGGCAGTAGTGTTGACAAGTTGAGTACCTGTAGAGAATGCTGTTGAGTGAGTAGGATTCTCCGTTAAAGGAGTTAGCAACTACCAGAAAATATTCCTCCCCGAGGCTGAAGAACTCCCAGTCCACTGCACTGAAGAGACAGAAAAATATGTGGTGATGACGTGGGGGGTCAAACATGAACAAACTGCGTTATTACACAAGAAGTGTTGCAATTACGTGTCTGGCATATTTTATCTGGTGTGCATCTGTACCTGTAAGTGATAATATCCTGGAAGCGAACGAACAGCTGCCCATTCATGTCCAGTTCGTAGATTGTAGAGTTGATGGCATATCGACTGGGTCCGTTACCTTGGAATCTGTGTCCATTGGCAACAACCAAGAAGACTCTGCTTCCAATCCTAAACATTTCCCAGTCTGTAGCACAGAACGTCTAGATTGACAGTGAGGGGAAATTATTCTGTGAGCAGTGTCATAACAGTGAGATGTGTGTGGTAAGCAACTAACTAAAAGCATAAAAATATAAAACTCTACAGCCAGACACCACAGCACTAAGGGAACTGAAAAGGTGCCAAAATTATACTTTCTCTCTTTTTTCTATACAATTTCAGGTGATTGATTCCCACTTGCCTGCAGTGGGCTTGTGATCCCTTGCATTCAGCTGTGGAGTTTCCCTAAATCACACATTTCCTTGTGGCTTCTCATGTTGCTATCAACGTGTCAACACCTTCTCCTCTAATGTGGCTAGACTCAAATATATTATTCACTATCAGTTACATGTCAAAGCACTGCATTCATTCAAGTAAATGATAGCAAACCACACGTTCTATTTTTGGCCCTATCTTAAATACATGGGCACACCCGTTCCTTGCTCTCCCATCTCTTTCATAACCTTTTTTTATCTCTCCCCATTTGTTCTTCCTTCTTTCTGTATGTAGATACAAGATGGTTTTACATCATTATCTTTAAGATACAGATCTTATCAGAGGAAATCAAGTCACTGAGAAGATAAACAGTATGGAAATCACACAGTAAAAAGCTACAACAGAGTGCTGCTAGGCCAAATTTCCAACCACATTCAGACATGTTTCAGATTTGCCCAGTATCGTGGTGGGTACCAAACTCTTTTTTAAATCAATTAAATTCTAAATTCTTTTTAATCATTTCAGGCAATTTTTAAGGCAATTTACACTATTTGCTTCGCTGTTTATGTTTACTACATACCTTAATGGTTTGGAACACCTGGAAGCTTCCATTGATCCAAACGTAGATGACAGAGTCTACAGAAGTGGTCACACCATCAAAAGCATTTGCGACCACCAAGAAATGGTACGGTCCGACTGTGAAGAACTCCCAGTCGTAGGCCCCTGAGGTCGGCAGCATTTGGTGAACCTCAAAAGACTGTGTTAACCTGTTCCACTTGTATATCACACTGTCTATAGTGTGATTATTATTACCTGAAAGACAAAAGAGAAAATGCAGGTCCTCTTAGTATTATATACAGATTTAACACAGGAATTCTGGAAGTTCATAGGTAGTTATTAAAGGATATTTTGTTTTTACCTAGTCTATGATTGGCCACAGCAAGATAGGTTTGTCGATTGATGTTAAAGGCCTCCCAGTCCCGTGCACAGTGGGTCTGAAGAGTCTGGAAATGCACAAATTGTTTTCTTCTCTTGTTCCACTTGTAAATCACAGAAAAGTCTGTCTCAGATTCTTTGTCAGTGTGCTTGTCTGGCCTTCCCCCAGAGTTTGACACCACTAGAAATAGCTAAATCAAAACAACAAAGAATAATAATATGTTTATAGTTTATAAATAAAATGTGATCTCTCTGAACTTTTTTTTTTTTTTTACATTTTTTTTTTACATGTCATACTTTCTTTCCCATGCTGAAGTGTCTCCAAGCCAGGGCTGTTTGAGTGGTGATATTCTGGTAGAGCTGGAAACCTGTGTGGGTCCACAGATACAAAGCAGAACCAGAGGTTGGGGAGCGGTGAGCCATAGCAGCCATTAGACCCACACCCGGCACCTGGAACACCTAAAGATTGAATGGTAAAAACAGAAAAAAGTAATCTTAACCTTAGCGAATATATTGCACAGTAGAAATAATTGCTCTTAATTAATTACAGCTAAGCACAACCACATCACACTCACATTCCAGCCCCATTTGTCCAGAGAAACTTCCAATAAGAGCATTTAAACCATACAGAAACCAGAGCTGGATCACTTCTAATACTGAGTGTGTGTGCCTTTTAAACGTGTAAGCACAGTAAAAGTGCTTGTACTCAAAGAGCTGCCATCAAATTGAAAACAGAGAAGCAAAAACGTAACTACTAAATAAAAGTGTCTACAACAATAGTTTCCAACCATTTTTGCCCATAAATACAAAGAAATTTCTGATGTGACCCCTTATCACATGTCTATGAGTTGTGAGTTGTGAAGTGGGATTTTCCCCTCACATGCTGTTTCCTCTGAAATTTTTTTTAGAGGCCTACAGAGCTAAAATTATTTGGTAAGTATTTCACAAGAAAAAAAAAAAATCTAATTAAGCTTAATTTTTCTTATTTATACTATTACAATAATCTTCTGACCAGATAGATTTATCTTCTGATCACTTGTAGGGGTCACAACCCCTGAGTTTGGAACCCCTGGTAGTGAAAAACAGAAAACACACACAAAAAAAACATATATTCTGTGCATAAATACCTCAACATCATGTGTCTCTGAGCTGGTGGTGAGGACTTGATGTTCCAACACATAGTCCAGACGTTTCTGATCTGAGTAGATTGTGAGAATTTTGTCAGTTTCCAAGCTTAGATGTAAAGAAACATGCTCATGTGCGGATGATGCTGGATTCCTACCCTGCAGCACAGTGATCCACACTGTACCGTCACAGAGGTAGAGGACTTTCCTAAGGGGATTGAACCACAGCTGACCTTGATGCATCTCTGAGCATGATCGCTCCAAACCTACTGACACCCGCTCCTCTGTTTCTGACAGTACATGATCAAAGCACCCAAGCAGACAATTAAAGAGGCAGGAAAGCAGAGAGACACAAAAACAGCAAATCAATTTTGAATTGTTAAATGTTTCTGTTACCATATGGTGTCAGATGACTATCCTCCTCCTTCCCTATGACAGGCAGGTCTAAAAGAAGTGGTGGTACTGACAGAGCTGCTAACTGGGGATCGGAAGACGGGCAGATCTGAAGGGTGGCATCGGAACCTGGCACCAAAACCAGCTGTCGCAGCAGACCCTTTACATGGGCAGCAGGTGAGATTCATTATCAGTCAGTTACTGTGTCATTTAGTAGGTTTGTAATGAGGAAATGTAAGTCTTACTGAAAACAAGCCTTTCCATCTCCCCCGACTGCCAATGTGGAATCTGGATCCCTGAATGTTGAGGTTTGAGGGGAAAGGCCTGGAGGGAACACTGTTTGCCATGAAAAGATATAATTATTTCTAATAGCTGAAGTTTTTTTTTTCTTCTGTAAATGATCATGAGGCCTGTGTAATTAAAGTATCACCTGCAACTTCTGTTTTGGACTCTGACAGGAAAATACGAGACAGGAATTGTATTACATTTATAAGGACTGTATGGCTGCTGATATTCTTCCTTTCCATAAGCCAGAGGGAGTTTCCACTACAAACCATCTATCACATACTGTCAGGCCACTATGACATGACTGCAGGGTGTAAGCAGATTTGGCACAGTGCCATTGTATTGTGGTGAAGTATCCACAATCCCTCAAGGAAATTTGGAGGGAACAGTAAAAAAGGATGGTATGAGACAGATAGCGTACCCACCCAGTGAGTAGAAAACAGAAGCAAGCAGTCAAGAGGAACAAAAACTAAATGAACTTACATTTCCAGTGGTGGTGCACAGTCTACTGTTAGCCTCGCATGTTGGCTGCTAATGGTTAAAACCACAGTGTGCCACTGGTTATCAGCCAGTCTGGTGTTTCGAAACACCCAGTGCTCAACCGCCCCTCGATGACCTTTAAAAAGAAAGTGCAGACGTTTTTTTGAGATCCTCAATCCAAGAATGATCCGTCCACGTTCCTCATTACTCTGCACTTGTCTTTCCTTCTTCTCTCCATCTTGTCCTTCTCCACTAATATTCCTCTGCTTACTACTTTTCAACATGTTTCCTTGAACATTCTCCTCTTCCTTTTCCTGCACTGCTCGTTTTTCTTCTTTTTTTGGCTCCATCAAGGAGAAGATGTATTCATTTCTCTGTAAAGCAGACAGGAAAAACTTTCATTTTGTATATGGCAGGAGCGGAAAGAAAAAAACTAAAAAACTGCACATAAGTACAGAATTTACACTTAGAGCATATCAATTAGTAAATCAACAGAATCAATATTTCAAATATGCCCCTTTTTTATTAATACTACTACTAATAATAATTTTCCTTTCTTTTTACAAACTAAACAATGATCATCAGATACGCAGAGAATGGGCACAGTCTTTGTACTTTAATAAATTGTAACTTATATTTCATTCATGAGTTTATTCCTCCATGTATTTGACAACTTTAGTTACTGGGAAAATATATGAACATGTAAATTTGCTTCACCTCCACCAAACAATTACCAATAATTTTAGTATATATATCAATATACAAAGGCAAGATCAATCCTGCTGCATACTGAGCACTTATACTTTTGATGTCTTATTTAAATTTATCTGATATTATTTTTGTATCTTTACTTAAGCAACATTCAAACATGGGGCTTTTCCTCATATCAGAACCTTTTCACACTGTACAGATACTTTTACTTAAGTCCAGGACGTGAATACTCCCTCCACTTGTTTTCTGTGTTCCAGGTGTTTGTTAGCTAGGTTTGCTTACCTTGAGTGCAGTGCGAGGGATTTTTAGAGTCACAACAAGCGAGAATTCTTTAGGAAAGAGGTTGCAGTTCACCAGCAGGTGGGAGGAGGGAAAGCTCATGGCGGTATGAGGGCTGGAGAAATGAACCCCTCTCACCCCTGCAGCCTGCCTCATGTGAACCCCTGGTACGAGTTTGGAGGTGTCCCTCTCGAGAACAAAAGACAGAAGATCCAGAGGGAGCAATTCTGCAAACAATAAGTAAATAAACAAGTCAGGAAGATTGTTTCTGAAGCCTGGAAGGCTGTTTTACTACATAAGTCTTTTTATCTACAAATATTTGGTTCCTAACCTAAAGGTCGGAACCCTCCGTAGAGAGTTCACAGAATAAATCTGAGGGGTAATGATTAATGAAATAGCAAAGAAGAAAAGGTATTATTTTATACATTAAATTATGTTTAGTTTTCAGACTTATCTACAATTAACACTACTTATTTAGAGATATTTGGACACTGAGTATTTGTTCATGCTGCTTAATATTTTACTTGTTCCATTACAGAGAGAAATGTATATTTACTTTACTAGAATTATCTGATCATTTTTAGAACAATTTTTCATGCAGATATGCCAAGCATACTATGATTCAAGCTCTTATAATATGATAGTTGACAATTATTATTTTAATAATTTTTATTCACTTTTAATTAGTTTGAAGTTTGGGCTGTTAGCTGGATAAAAGGTTATTCAAAAGGTTCACTTGCGTTTGGCAGTTCTCACAATTTACTGATTTTTTTTTTACAACAACAAAAAAAAACAATTGATTAATTAACAAACTAACCAATAATTCCAAAATAAAAAAGCTCAAATACTTTTACTTGGGTAAAGGATCTGAACACTTCTTCCACCATTGCTCATAACTCAAGAGGACAAAAATACAGTAGCTTGTTTTAAGCAGGCACAAGTTAAAAGGGTTGGGAACAACTGCTATAAACTAATAAATCAGTTAATTTGTGTGAGAAATAGCCTTGGGTGGTGCTGGAGCTATAGGAATTCATAGGAGGGGTTGTTATTAAGAAAGACGCTATTTGGAAAGTAAGAATAATGAAGAACAATTACTGCCAAATTGATGAGACATCATGTAAACATGCACCCTGTTCGTCCTGATATTCTCATGTGTATAGAATTGTTGTGGAATCTTAACCACATTCAATGTCTGTACTTGCTTGTGGATGTTAATTTAACTTAATATTGCACGCAATACTGCACACACAAGCCCTCCCACTGTGCTGTAACCAGACGCAGACAGTTGGAATTATCCAGAAGAATTTTAGCTGGAGGGGTTTCCCAGGTTTTTAGATGAAACTATAAACCATCCCCTGAATAATCATTAACGGAATATAACATTTGATGAAGTGAGGGGATGGGGAGTAAAGATGCGTTTGGGAGAGGTAAACTAGAATAAAAAGGCACAATACCTGTACAGTGTCTCCATGTCTCCGTGGTGGTGTCAGTGACCCTTAACCCCAGGAGAAGGAGTAGCACAAATATCAGCAGTGACATTGCAAAAAGCCTGTTTGGTTTAGTTGCCAGCTGGTGCGAATGTTTCCATATTGCTCCCTTCGCCTCTATCTTAAGTGACGATGCACACAAGGCCACTCTGTAGTCCTCATATCAATCCAAGTGAGCATTTTCAGATGTTTCAATTCCAAAAAAAAAAGTATGCAGTCAAATCAGGAAAATCTGTTGAAAAGAAATTACATTACACTAGTTACCTAAGGTTCACATTTACATAAATAATAGAAGTAGAGCATCTGTGCTAAGAGAGAAGTCCATTCATCTGTGTGGAGAATCCTGCACCTGCAGCCCCTTTTAAACACCAGAGTCATGCAAATCAGTGAACAGCCAGTCACTCATCCTCCCTCAACTGCCTCTGATGACACAGACCTGCCAGAGGGCTAGTTCTTCCAGTGTGTGTGTTTGTGTGTGTATCAGACAGACTGACTGACAGACAAGCAGAGAGGCTAAATATTTTAATGTTATTGTACAGAAAATGTCTGTCAGTACATGAAAAGAGCCTTACCAGAGAACATTTCTTTTTTTAGTTCAACACCAACAACAGAACATATGTGACTTTTGACTTAGGTGAAACTTTTACCCTGCAATAGACAAAGTACTAAGAGGGCTTTGGTTTTATAGTATAGTAATAATATGATAGTACATTTGGCTTTGATTAATTTGTTACTAGGCACTCATCAAATTATCAGATTGTTTTTAGAGGCTGTGGTATCTGAGCTTGTTTCAGATCTCTTGCAA
This sequence comes from Mastacembelus armatus, assembly GCF_900324485.2. NCBI lineage: Eukaryota > Metazoa > Chordata > Actinopteri > Synbranchiformes > Mastacembelidae > Mastacembelus > Mastacembelus armatus. The sequence continues at coordinate 6,696,889 of NC_046654.1, read as the reverse complement.
TCGTGTCATCCACCGACCAGCACATTTACAAGGCAAATGCACCCACATTAAGATCAGACTACACCTAGATCAGAAAATAAGATACCAGCTTTACCCAGCTCTCATTGTCCTGCATCGTGCTGTAATAAGTGGTTTCAGAACTGTTTAGGTGCAGAGAAGTTTTAGATTGTCCACTCATGTACATGACTTTCCTTATTCCTAGTTTGACTCATCAGCCTTTGTACTTGTTCTTATCACTGTTCCAGCTGTACTGAATACAACTATTTATTCTGTTTATCAGATAAGATTAGATCTAAGGTTCTAAATCAGGCCCCCGATGATACAGGACATCCTGGAAGTTCAGCCACAGTTTGAAGCCATTATCAGACTTGATTTAATACTATTTAACACTGTAGCAGCCAAAGAGTAGTTTTATATGCTTTCAATTTTGTTTCACATTATTTTCATATCAGTGTTTCATTTGGATTGAATCTGCAGTCTGTTGCTTGCTTATTAGGGGCTATGGAGACAGTTTTAAAAGTTATTTCATTAAACCAAAACCAACAACGGCTCAGTGACACCACCTAGCTGTCGATTTTCTTGTGATGCTTTTATCTGTGGTTATATATAGTTTTTTAAAGGCAGAGCTTTCACAGGGATTGAAGCATTGCAAGCTATGTTAAGGTTTAAATTGTTGTAGCATTTGTTGATGTTGTATATTTAAGCAAATAAGACAAGTTAAATATTTTTTTTAAACAGTCAACCATTTTGGAAAATACAAATACAGAAAAAGAAGCTTCCAACAGCAAATCTGAGTACCAAACTATATTTATTGTATACAGTAGTAAAAGACCACAAATAATGTACAAATCAGTAGAGAAACAAATAACATGACAAGACCTGGGCCCCATTCTTCATACATTACAGTTTAGGTAATATATTAGCCAACTTAAGGGAGCTTTGTCCAGCGGATTTGTTTGTCTTGATAACTGTGCTCTTATTTCGTTAGAGAGGAAAGCTACCATCATGACTTGTGACTGGCTTGTGCAGAAGCATGTCTACAAATGTAGTGTCACAGATTTACAGTCTGTACCACAAACAAATTGAAATATGCTTGTTGTTAATGACTGAGGGAAGGATGAGAGTTCAGTCCTCATAAAATTTCTATTCACTGGGGTCAAAGCAAACAGGAGAGTGAATACAAACAGCACAGGCTAGTACAGTGAAGCTTTTAACCATTTTTCTGTCATAGTCATTCAAAAATATTGGCATTGACTTCCATCTTAACTATATAGCATACATACCAAAAAAAAACAAAACAGCTTACTTTAAAAAGGACATAATCGTTCTAATGTGGCTAGGGAAAACTACATTTAAGGGGCTATGGAAGCAGGGAGACTAAAACGTAGACTCACAAGGCCAATTATAACTGCAGCCCATATTGCCTAATTATAAATACACCAAGACAGGAATTTCCTCCGTACTGCAAAAGTCCACATAACAATGGTTTACCAAACTCAAAAATTATTTTCTCTGGTTCACACAGCAAACAAAACTGATTTTCCAAATTGCACTGGCCTCGTTTTGTTGTGCTGTTTAGCATGTAGGACTACTTAGTTTATAATCTCGTCAATTATTGCAATACTGATCAACTGGTGCTTGAAGGAATGTGCAGATTTATCTGAAAATAAACTAAAATAGGTCAGCTTAAATGATTGTTGTGATTCAACTCATTCTGAGAAAGCATGCACTTTTGTGTGTTTTGAGATCAAAGACTAATTGGCTCAAATTTGTTCAAATTCTTAGATGAAGAATGGGGCCCTGTGGGTACAGAACACTTGTCTCCCAAACTCGACCGGTTGACCTCTGTGCCCTCGCGATATGCAACAAACTGCATGCATCCTTCTCTTAACTGTAAAATATTGGAGACACTCAATTCAAATGAAGTCACTGTTCGCAACACTGCAATTAAAGATGTTTCAAACAAATAACCTGCAAGTATTGCCTCATACAAACCAGAAACCAATATTTCTACTACTGACAGAGCAGTGACGTGTCTTCAAAATGCATAACATACTGACTTTTGTTGAATATCCTAGCTTAAACTGGAACCTGTTCCTCTTAAAATCAGAATCAGTTGCCCCATCAGTCTACATTCACATTACAAATGAGCCAGCTGACCATACAGCACTGAAGAGCAACTTTCCAATTATGCATCCACAAAAAAAAAAGAAAAAAAAAAAAAAAAAAACAGCTTGTAAGAATACCATAGGGACTGGTCACTGACCCGCTTCATTGGAAAACAGGTTGAAAGAAAACACAAAGTTATGTATTCCACATTGAGAGACTATCCTTACATAGCCAGACCCTGACCAACTCCAGTTGAGGATGCACCTCAATGGGGTAAATTAGATTTCCTCCTCCTATGCACAGGGATTTGACTGTATTATAGTCTGTACAGACACCCACAAAGAATCTCTCTCAATTAGTAGTTGTCAAAGAGGAAGCAAATAACATTAATGAAATACAAACTCCCTTAAAATATCACCATTTTGACCTTGCAGTTAGCTTTTAGAATAATCCAAGTACATCAAATATGAAACAGAAGTTCGGTCTTTGGAGTATTGGTCCAAACCCAACAACATTTATCTAACATCCGCTCTGATACTTCTGTACAAGGAAAAAAAAAAAAAAAAAAAAAAAGAAATTGCAGAACTCTTTAGCAAAAGCACCTAAAATGCAAAGAGAATTAAAATACATTTTTGACAGACAAGCAGGAGTCATCATTCAGACAAAATCACACAAGAAAGCAAAGTGAAATGGAAGGCGGGTGTGTATTAAGTTCAGCTAGTGATTTCACTTCAAAACATTTTTATGCCCACTGACTGTGACCCCTGGACAAAAATTTAAAGAGCCTCACATTCAACCCTGATGGATGACAACTGTGACAAACTACTGGATACTAAGTTTTCACTGGATAGTGAACAAGAAGCACTGACAAACCAGGAGCAGCTGTGATGTGCTGTTGGTCCAATCACAGCCTGTGATGCCAGAACGAGAATTATGTCCTGATTGGTCAACAGAGAGACCGCTGACACGCACAAAAGTTCATTCCTGGCTGGGATAGTACATAAATGGCTGAGGAGACCCCCCCCACCCCCTCCCCACAGCTGACAAAAAACCATAACATACACCAACTTAGTAGTAGTAGTAGTAATAATAATAATAATAATAATAATAATAATAATAATAGACTGAGGAACGATGGGGAGGGGAGGGACAGTGAAGATGGCTGGGGTGTGGTCTGAGGTGAGGAGGGCTTAGCAGTGCCCGCCTGTCTGCTGCTGGAAAACATCTATGGTGTCTTCATCTTCCATCTCCAGCTGAGAAAAACATAAGACAGAGGATCTAATTAGTAGAAGTAAACAATAACTAAACCAATAAACTGATGGCAAGATTAACCTGCAATGATTTATCACCTTTCACAAATAACTGAAAGAACAATTGCGCATTGGTGTTAAATAATATGGAGAACTGCAGACTTCAGCACCATGATGTTACCATCACGTAAAAAGATGTTCGGTGAACTTTAAAGCAAATATAGCAATAACATAATCTTACCTGTGCAGGTGTATCAGTCTCATTGATGGGTTGGCCATCAAACCTGAACCTGATCTGTCTTATTGAAAGACCCTGCAGGATTGAGACAACACAGACGAATATGAATCTGTGCAGAACTTTTGGTACAGGAATGGCAGCAAAGCCAGATGGCAGATCCACAATAATAATTATATTTCTGTTGAGGAGGACGTTTAAAAGCAGTCATTTTGGGCTCACCTGTCGTTCACAGTATGCTTTCATTAGTTTGCTGAGCGGTGTGTGCCTTTTGATTTTGAACTGGACCACGGACCCATCTTGCCCTGCAACCTTAAGGTTGATGTGATCATTCTCAGTCTTCACTCCCTCCTGCGGATAGAAAGTTAAAATTAAGGTTAACAACAAACCTCATGAGTTTTAATGCGATAGTGGAGTCAGAGGTACAATAGTTAACAGCGCTAACTGCAGAAAGTTACCAAACTGTTAAGTTGCATGTAACGTTATACCGCCTGCCACTTTAAAACTAATTTCACAATAAAGCTACGGTCGAAGTGCGAAGACGGTGAGACGGGAAGGAGTAACAAAACACCACAAAGTTACACCGAAACAAACGTGCATGAGGCGGAATAATGTAGGCATGTTGCACAATGCTGGTCGCCTGGCAGTCACCGATGCTAACGTTAGCATCATTAGCTCCGGGCACGCCACCCCTTCAGGACCGATGTTTAGTTTAGCTGCCGGCTAGTGCTGCTAGCAGTTTTGTTGTGTTGTACTCTGGCCAGCCACGTACTAGCGTGTTAAAAACAAAACGGATGGCACGACTAAGACGGTTTTAATATAAATGCGTCAGTTCAACTGTCGCTCTTTCGTAGCTGCTGCAGTTGCGGCATTTGCGGCGTTGCGGACATAACGTGGTCCCGTTTCGACAAAGAAAAAAATCCGCAAATAACCATCATGGTGTTATAGACATTTCGGCCCACAATCTTCGAAAGTCTGCTTCGTAGCAGAAATTGCGCCCTATTTCCGTCTGCGGTGCTCTGTGTAAGCGCATAAACATGTCAATCTGGATGTGCGGGCACCCATTCATTTGCGAAACAAACACTGCGCCGATTCTGAGAAACGTGCAAACCAGGCCATTTTAGATTGCACATCTGAGAAATGGTTTGGTAGGAGCTCGACTGAACCACCAGTACAGGTCTGTGAACCATAATTCTTACCTTTGGCTTTTCTTCTGACATCTCGCCTGAATTTCGTGTGACTGTTTTCAGAAAAATCGGCTAATTGGGCTTTATTTGTCTTTCTGCCGCCTTCTGTCCTCTCGTCTCCTCCGCTGACGGGTACGCGCTTTGGACCGCTGTTACAAATAAACGATTGGATATGAGCAGGCCACGTGACTTCTATCCGCGGGGGCGCGGACACGGGAGCGCGCATCTATGCAAAATACTCGATCACGCGAGCTGAGGAACCTGTAAGGTAATACGATATAGAAATCTGTGAATGCTCACACACTGGCAAAGCAGCTTTGCATACATTTGTAAAAATACGAAGTAGCGAAGCCAGAATGTGAATTATGCAGTAACAGTTACAGACCTGTAGAGAAAAAGGTTCAAGTGAATTTCAAAACCAGTGGCTTAATTTATAGCACATTTTAATAGGCCATTTTATTACATTTGATTTCAACTTATGGTTTTGAAAACAAAATAAGAACAGCATCAACAAAAACAGTCATACACAGGAAAAGGTTTTATAGGGAAATTGTTTTTTTAATATGTAATTAAGGCTGGTGTTACCTCTCATGAGGTAATAACAATGTGCTCTGCCTTTTTAGCAGGCCTGAGAACAGGATATGAACATGCAGAGCAAGAAATAGTTAAAAGTTTTGTGTAGGAGAGGTAGAAAATGTCACAAAGTAAAACAGAAGTAAAGTAAAATCGTGTTTCTTTCAAATTTTAGGATTCAGTTCTAGACCTCCCACAGTGATAACTCTAAAGACAATGCACTGCCCTTCAAATTTCTGACATATCAGTTAATAAACTGCAATCGTGTCAGTAAGCTGCCAGAATTTCAGTTCTGTTTTCATTATCCCAATAGCCTTGATGATTTATTCTAAAATATTATTTAGGCCAAAATAAAACTGTACATCTTTGTTCATCATTTAACATTTAATTTGCTGAGGGTTCATTATGAAGGCAGAGTTTCTCTGATCAAACATTGAGTGGGAAAGTAAGTATGATCATCTCATGCAGTAGATGTCACCCTTTCAGCCTTTAAAGCAAAGTATACTAAACTGCTTTAAGAAAGCTATAGAAGCTCACTAACCTGCCAAATAGCAGTATTAATATTACTGACATCTCTTAATCTTTTAATGAACGATCTTTGATTTTTTTTTAAATAAAAAGATACGAAATATAAAGCAAAATATTTGGTGCTAATAGTAAAACAGGGCAGACACAACCACAATAAAAGTCAAGTGCAACCAGAAGAATTATTAGTGCAACGTCTTTTATTAGACCTTTGTGTTTTGTAGGATATACAGAGAATGATAGAATTAGACTGACTTAAATCCAACTTTAAGATATTAAAGATATTCAGTATCAATAAATGATAATTTCTTTAGTAATTATGAAGTACATCTGAATTATTATGAATGTTTTCTAAATCAGAAACATACAGCAATAACACAATAAAATGTCTTCCAACATGTATATGTATTTTAAAATGAGTATTGAGTCATTTTAAATCAGGAAATGAGAAAAAACGCAAAAATAGGTTATACGTTATAACTGCACCTCTAATGCAGCAGCAACTCAGAGCAAAAAAAAAAAAAAATCAGAACATATAGCAAAATAAAATATAGCTTAAGGTCAAACTGAATTCTTTTTCTACTGTACAATCTCACTCTAATATACAGTATAAGCACACAGGTGTTACTGGACTCTAGTCTTAGTCCTGAAGAACATGTGTCTATTCTAGTCTTTGGTTCCAACCTCTCGGATAATTAGAGTTAACACAACATTCCTGTTAATTGGCTGGATGAATCCAAATGCTGGTTGTATAAAACTACTGTCACTTTTCTTAAATTATCTTATTTTCATAGTTTATAGGTCATGTTCAAGCTTACAAGCACAAGATGGTCTCTTGATGTCTGTGATGTGAGACGTCAGAGCTTAGTGAAAAACAGGAGATTAGTGCGGAAAAATGTGAATTCACTGATGTTCTCATGCAAATCTGGAGTATGGATTTTGTCCACTTAGACCTAAAGAGTGAAACAGTAAAATCAGAAATGAGAAAAAGCCTCAACACATTCATGCTGTGTTCCCATCCAAAGTCAGAACCTTATCTTTTAAATGATCATAAAAACATATATTTGCACCACGTGAATATGTGCATGTGCCTATTAAAATGTAAAAGTGTCTCAGTAAGTGTAGTAGCTCACCATATTTCTTTCTGATTTCATCATGCTTCTGTTTCATCTCTGCTTTCCTGTAAGAAGAAAACATTCTCTTAGCCATGCATTGACTAATGATATTTTTCAGACCTTTAAACACTCCCAAAAAGTCACATGTCTACAAACCAGTTTGGGCTGATTACAGCATGACGTCTGCATATTTCCCTCATTGGTGTTGCTTTTGTGTTTTGGTATGAAAGAAAAATTGGATGATGACCGACATCATAGCTTGTTTCAGGTTGTGCATCATCAGACACAACACAAAAAAAACAAGACTATTAAACTAATCTACTTTATATATCTGTCTTTTACATTTGAGGTTATTTGTGGTGATGAATGCCATATCTCGAAACACATCTCAGCACAGGAGAGCTGCTGCTAAACAAAAAAAAAAATAACAGAACATTATTACCCACCTTTCTTCTTGTTTGGTTTTCAGCTTATTGGTCTGTCTCTGCATCCTGGCCTCAAACCGTTTGGATCTGACAAAAAAGCACAAGAGCAAAGTCAGGCTATGATTAGTTAACATGTGGGAAAGTACACAGTGTGTGTTTCAAGGGCAGACACCTTCAGATAACCAAACAAAGTTAACAGAAATGTATAATTACACTGAATATTAGCGTCATATAATTAGATTAAAATTCCCCTACGTCACATCACCTTCTGAATTTAACACCAGATAGAGATAAAAAGAATAAATATGGAAAAAGACGCTTGACTTCTTACTCTGTCCTTAACAGAACCCATACTCAAACTATCTGTGACAATAAACATGCACCTAAACCTATTTCCTTCTAACACAGCCTTTTTTATCCTTATAAAATTGGTTAATTTTAGAATAACTGACCCAAACATATTTCATTTTTATTGTGTCTGTGTTATGTTGTTAATGCTTCACACTGAGTGAAAATTACAGGCAAGAGTAGGTTTCAGTAAATAGTCTTCAGCAACAAAATATGTCTGAGCCTTTTCCTATAATTGAAGTTCACTGTGAACTGTAAATACAGCTGCTATAAACAATAGCACCAAAACCGTTACATTAAAAAGGAAGACCTAAAAAGATAAGATTAAGCTAAAAAGAATTTTAAAAACTGAAGAAATGACACCTCCTAACCCCCCACCCCCACCCCCCCACCACACACACACACACACACACACACACACACATTTGTTTCATCACTGTGTGTTTGGTTAGATAAGATTAACCACAGCTCAGTGAAAACTTACCCAAAGTTCTCACACTTGCAGCAACAGAATAGGCAGATCAGAAGGGCGATGATAATGACTCCACCTAGCACTGCTAAGGTGATTATCAATGTCTGGAAGTTCACTACAGACAGAGATAAAGAAGCACACAGTTATGTAGGAGCCCACAGCCATAGATTTACCTTGATGATAAAACAATGTTTCTAAGCTCTTATGATGAAAGGAATGCATTGCTTGCATGCATGATAAGGATACCACACATCAAGGCCTTTAGCTTTATCAACTAAACTGTATTGGCATGTTCCTTCCCCTCATGTACCAGCCTTTTTTTTAAGTTTGAATTAATGTCTGTATTAAAGTGTGATTGTATGAACATGAATATGTGTTCAGTGTAAGAGTATGTGAGAGAGAAAGAGGGTATTCTCTTACTCCAGCAGAGCCCCCAGCGTGCATCATTCAATGGGCAGACTGAATGTGGTGGCAGGATGGTCCTCACTGGATATGATATACATGTCTTGGTTGTGATACACCACAAACACTGCAAAAAATGCCCAGATTGACACAAGTAAACACAAAAGAGCAGAAAATGGTGGAGAAGAGGAAGAATGGATGAGATCAGTTTCTCCTCAGACCAGTCTAGCAGGTGCAGTGGTGGAGGAGGAGCCACTTCCCCTCACCTGAAAAACTTTCCATCACACACAAATTGCACATACTGTTTTCCACCCAAAAGCCTTTCTCACAGGACTTACCTCCACGTTTGACAGACATTCCTCACAGCTTGTCCCGTTCTTTTCTGTGCAAGCTGCTGGAAAAAAAAACAAAAAAACACCCAAAATAATCCACAAAGGGAAGTTTCACAATCAGTATGATTTTCTCACACATTTTACTTCACAAGGGAAAGTGAAAGCGACTTTCATAAAAAAGAGATTAACAGAAAACAGTATGGGAAGCAGATTAAATGAGGCCTGTGGGCTTATCCTTCCTGTAACTACTGCTAATTATCCTGGGACATTTTCCATGGAAACGGAGCACAGCAAACACACAAGCTTCACACCAGTTATATTATTATCAGTAGACCAGATGTGAAAATAGCAAAAGTTTGTGTCAGTGCAGTCATGTTCTGTTGAAAGTGGGTGTAAACAAGCAAAGTCTCATTCTTGTGTGGCTGCTTCCTTTGTAACTCCTTCTGCTGGTTTAATGTCCCGAGGGGGGATAAGGGAGAACTAAAAAAAAAAAAGACTTCTTGTTCCTGCTGAGAGGTTTTAACTACACACAGAGATATGAAACTAAGAGAATGTGCCCAATAAAATTAACAAACCTTGGATTTATGTATAGTTTCATTAGCTTTTCTAAGATTTTATAACTTTTCCTGAAAGAATTGATTTTAAGCCTGAAAATTAACCAGGAAATAAAAGTGTAATTCGCTATAGTTTGTTGGTTGTTTATGTCCTGTTCATTTACATTTTAATTACGACCTGACAAAAATAAGAACGCAGTTACATGTGATTGATTTTTAAAATGTTACTTGGCTGTTAATTCCCACTGACACAGATTTTCACTCCTACCTTTTGTAGGTGCGGAAGTCTGGGCGACGCACCCGACGATAAGCAGCAGGGCAATAGGTAAGATCCGTAAATCCAGCATCGTGTGAAAGGAGCACAGACTATACCAGATGTTACTGATCAAAGTTTACGTCTGAGAAGATATGAGAGAGCTGTGAGCGCAGAACGAAAACTGCGTTTGGCTGCTCGGGCTCAGCTGGAATTTGAGAAATGAACGTGCAGAGAAGGAGCCAAGCGCAAAACGGTGACGCACATTCATTACGCAAAAAGGCAGAAGGGGAAGGCGTGTGGCTGCATATAATCGGTAGACAAGTATAAGAACCCCTCAGATATTAAGTTAAAAATGCACTTACACAGAAAGTAGGTTACTAATGAAGTAATTTTACGTTATTTGAGTGTTTCAAAATAATGTTTAATACTTACTACATCTCAGAGGTTTATATGTTTTGTACTAATCTTTACGTTTACTTTTTATATTTCAAGGACATTTTGCTGGTAATAGGCTCATTTTATATTTTTGTTGTTATAAGTAGCCTATACACATGTACAACTTTGAATTCAGGACAGAGTATTTTCACAGTGTGGTATTTTTACTCCTTAATAAGATTAGTTAGATTTCTACTGATATATCACTACAGGCTTTATTTCCAAAAATCTCAAACTATTTCTTTAATCAAAAACAAAACTCCAAAACAATGTGGTGGAGCAAAACATGCAGTATTTCCCTTTGAAATATGTAGAGGAACATAGTAGTACTACACATTAGTATAGAATGAAAAAACAAAAGCAAAGTACAAATACTTCAAAACTGTGTAATTAAATGTAGCCTACTTTTGACTAAGGCTTGTAGGCCTTTGTGTGTCAGAATCACAAAAACATCCTAAATGGAGGACAATTTCCAATAATTTATTAAAGCATGATTTTGTAAAGCCAGTTACAAATAAAAAACAACACACATATCTCTCTCTTTCTCTTTTTCTTTAACAAGCACAATGTTTCACTATGGGATGATGATAATAAGCATAAGATAAGACCGGGCCCCACTCTGGCCGCCTGCGGCTGATAACAGGACCCTTTTTCACAAAGTTATCCTTGAACTGATTTGTGATCAGTGGGAAAAACTTAACTTACTTATTATTTTCTGTAGCGAAACACACTGATCACATTTCAGTATTTACAGGGCAACTTCTTTCTACTCAGTATAATATCAGTGATGGACAGAACCATAGATATAGAATAAGTAGAACAGACAGCTCCAGGTTTCTCATTAATTATGGCTTATACATGTTACTTTCTCGTATTTCCTCTTATTTTTGCCAAAACTAAAATAACCAAAAGTTTACACTGGAACCTCTGCGTGGGTTCTGTTTATTCTAACGATATAGGCAGGATTCCAGTGGGCCGTGTGTAATACTGAAATTCTTGTTGACATAGAAACTAGTTTAGAAGCATTAACTACACCAAATCAGACAATAATTGGACCATGTTATATATTAGGCTGTATTTTTCTGTGTTCTGCATTGAACATGGTGAAATGTTTTGTTTACAGTGTGTTTTTGATCTCTAGAGGTGTTATACATGAGGCATGGTGCCATCTACTGTACCTGCAGTGTCACAGTGATGTTGACACAACACTGACTTCAGTCCAAAGCACATACACACAAAGCAGTTATGCCTTTCAGCATTCCCAGTGCACAATTAAACCATTTTCAGGCCCATACACTCACAGTGTCTTATCTGCTCCTTACACTGAGGCAGAAATAATCCAATATATTTTTAATACATTACCCCCCCAAACACACCATGTAATACATAAAGTACAATAAGAAATAAATAAACCCTAACCCTCCCTTGGAATCCCATGCTTTTCCCTTTACTCACAATCACAACACCGTTCTTTCAAAGGTTAGTCATGTAAATACGTCTTATTTCCAAGAAACACACTCAGTAAAATGACTTGTCTTTTCTCAATGCCCTTTTCTTTACCAGCCTGTTGGATTACACTGTAAATACACTCACATACATACACACACGGCAGCATTCCTGACACAGCACTTGAGGGTGGTTAAGATAGCAGGGGGCAAACAGCAATAATAGTAGTATCAGTAACAAAAGTCACATGTTTGAAAACAGGCTGGTAACACAGACAAAATGTAGTTTTTATGCATTAGTGTTTAAGTCACCGATCTCCTCAGTAAACAAAAGCATGAGCAGACATGGATATACAGTCGGTCATGGCTCTGACTGTTGCTTTAGAGTGAGTCCAACAAACAACGATAATGCTAAATTCATCAAAACACTGTGGAAAAATGTCAACCATAGCAGCCAGTCACATTATGGACTGCATTTTTACAAATTCCTACAATTCCTAAAATTAATGGCACAGCCAGTGAATGATGTAGTGTTGGCATCGTATTCAGACATACAGCAGTCATAATTAACACCATTCATTTGCATGTATTTTACATGAGAGGTGTTACATTGCATTTTGTATGGCATCTATATACTGTACAGTGCAGTCGCTACTGAAAATTCAATAATAACTCCTATAATGTGTGATATACAGTACAAAAAGATACAAGTCGGTTCAGTTTATGTGTACATGTATGCGAATATACAGTAGATTTATGCAGTGAGTTACATTTAGACATAAGGAAATGTATTATTTCATACTTTTCTGATTGATACTAATCTCAAGCCAAGTGAGAGTGGTAACCATGCACAGACTCTCCATGTCAAGCTAAACATGATCAGAGAGTCTCCAAAGCAAAACATCTGTGCGTTCTTCTCACAAATACCCATATACTATTATTCTGAAATATTTCAAGCCATTTCCTTTGGCTGGTCTCTTGTTGTGACCACACGGTGGCACTGACGAGTGAGCAAGTGAACACTGTTGTCGGGCAGGGAGCTCATTTGCCTTTTAGCAGCCCTGAAGGTGAATTGTCATTGAGTCTTTTTTCTCAGTCACAAACAGATGTAATATCGCTGATGTTACAGGTTAAAGACAAAGAGAGAACAACAGAGAGAAAGCAAGCAAGTAAGAACAATAATTCAGGATTAATAACTTAATACCAAGTGTGAACAAACCAGCAACAGCAGGGAGGACACGTGAAGAGAAAGAGAGAGACTGAATTTTGAGGAGGAGTGAGGAACATGAAAATGTAACTGAGAAACTGTGGCTTTTTTCTGTCTGGCAGTGCGCTAGGGGTGAAAAGGGGAGCCACCTGGGACAGCCTGGGACAGGATGTTCTGAGTTGTGCTTGTTATTACTGAGTTTTGTTTGTCCTGAAAGTAAAGCAGGGAGAAGTTTGGAGTGTGCTTGAACATCTACATGCAGGACTACAGCTGGGGTTACGTATTTGAAAGGACTGTCCCAAAATACATGTTTTTTTCTCTGCCATGCTTGTTTTTAAATTGATCCCCTATCCCTTATCCCAAGTGAAACCCTGGCCAACAGAATGTGCGTTTGATTTCTGTGTCTTTATATATCCCCATTTTGCTTTTGACACCATCTCTAGTTGTAACCTTAAAGATTAGCTGGTTGGTGTGACTGCTTCCAATGAAAACCAGCCAGCCAATGCAGGGTGGCAAGACATCTGCTTGCCATTGGATGAAATGAAGGATCTGACTGGTTGGTGGCAATCACCTGGCCCAGGAACTGGCAATGCTGGTGCCGGACATGATGCTGCAACGCTTCTTCACCATCATGTTAATGTAAGCCCTCATGATCTTGGTGATCTCTCCAACCTAAAGAGTAAAACAACATCAGTCAGTTTGTACTAGAGATCTGCATGTTGATTTTGAGTGAAATGTGTTGGAATCTGTTGATTGATTTATCCTAAAGATAAATATTAAGTACTTTAATATTTTCCATCATTTGCTATAGCAACGATTAATCAAATGTAAAATAATCTCACCAATGGAGTCTCGAAGAACATCTCCCTCTCATCCACAGTGATCTTGTAGGTGCAGGGCTGTGAAGCCCCAAAGAAGGTGATGTGTTCATACTGGAAGGTCTCCAGAGGTTTGGGTTCACCTCGTTTGTACACAGACACATTATCAGCACTCACACCGAGCCACAGATCATGAGGGAAACCACCTTCTTTACACTGCAGAGAGGAGACAGGGAAAGGAGAGCATGACATCAGATTTATATATATATAGATATATATATCTATATATATATATAGATATATTTATTTATTTATTTTCCTTATTATTTTTTTTACCTCCACATCAAATAGAGTAGATCCATATCCAGGCCACTCCTTGATAATGCTCATATATTTAAGCATGGCCTGATGCTGGGGCATTCCCTGCAGCCGTGTCCATTTCTCCAGCACGCTGGTCCGTGTGGCGGATGTCTCCTCCTTTACCCACATCTCCAGCATCTGCTCCTCTTCCACCTGCAACAACACAGGTCAGCCAGTCACTTAGTGCTGTCACTCAGTCAGAGGTTCGAAATTCACAGATTCAGTCAGAAATCCAGAAGCAACAGACATTTTATGTCATCTTATGGGAGTACAGCTGAGATCCATGCAAATCAGTGTGGGAAAGCACATCTCCTGTCATGTCACACTGTGCCAGCACATGGTAATGATCAGAAACTACAGCTAGAAAAAGTTTGAACAAGATTCCCCTGGACAGCTATGACTCATGCAGAATAAAAGCTTTCTTGTGGATTGTTGTAAAAGTCTAATAACAGTATTAATGTGAGTGCTCTTGTGCTTTCACTGCAATATAAATTAAATTAAATTTAAGTATATACAATATTTTTTTTATCTGTTCAGTATATTTAATTTAAACACTTGACCTTCTGTTTCTTTAGTGAACCAGTCTTGAAGCTTCTCCTCAGGGTACCATCCAGGAAGCTTGGGGTCTTCCGTTTCTCTGTCCCCACTCCGATACCTCCCTGTCCTCCTGCCATGCCCTTTCCATCTCCTGCTCCTCCTCCACCTCCTCCCACGCCACCTGTGGCCCCCACACCAGGTTTGGTGGAGTGGAGGATGCGATTGCGGAGTCGTCCAATTGGATAAACACTTCCCAGGCTCCACCCAGCTCGTCCTGCCCCATCACCATGGAGATACTGGAGGCGTAAAGCGGCCAAGTGCTGCAAAGTCTCCTCTGAGGCCGGGAAGTGACCACTTATCAGAGACTCATGAGCCTGATAGAGAAAGAGAGACAGAGTCAACAAGTTAATATTTTCAACAAATGGATTTAACAAGATAAGAGAAAAAGAAACATGACTGCTCTGTTTCAGGCAATCACACAGTATTCTGAACAAGATTTGATGATTTCTAAATGTTGTGGGGTAAGTCTCACCTGTTCAAACATAAAAGCAAACTCCACTCCCTCTTTGGGCATGCTCTCCACATCCAAGAAGCAGTAGAGTTTGAAATATAGTTTCCATTCTCCCTCCTCCTCCTCTTCTTCACTGCCTGCTAATCTGGAAAACATTCAACAGAATCCCCAGATACAGACACATAAACCAAAATATCTGAAACAGCTAATTTAGCCAGTTTCTCTTATTTACATTCTCATTTACAATATTTGAACCCAAACAGTTGAACTCTGTGCAAATAGATTTTTATATGTTAATCAGAGATTGGGACTTTGATATGTAAATGAAATACCTTTCAAACTTGGCCAGAACATCTGCCACAATCACTCTGCTCTCCAAAGCTCGGTCTGTGAAGGCGTTGTGCTCAAACAGAGAAAACAGGTTCTTGCTTTCCTCCATGGCCAGACCTCGGATCAGTTTCTCCACAACCTGTAGCAGCAACATTAAAACATGGATTTGTGTTTGTTACGAAGCGCATTCATCATCTCTTCCATCTCCTCTCTACTTACAGCTGTCTTAAAATTTGATACAATATCTCTTGACCTCATTAACTTCAACATATTTTGTAATATATTTAGTCTCCTTAAAAGAGGTCAAAAAGAAAAAAAGAATCCAAAAAATAGGCCACATAGCTGCCTTCAGATTATATTAGTATATGAACAATTCATTTAAGGTGGTCGTTATGCACCTCTGCACATGAAGTAGTGTGTGGTACAAAAGTAAACACAGTGAAATGAAGATTGAGATTATATGTCAGTGTGTGTCTTTTGACATGCACCTCTCCAGCTGTGGTGTGGGAATTGATTGAGATCTTGCAGGAGCCTCCTCCATGGCAGTAGACAGTGGTGCTCATCTCCTGCCTCACCAGCAGGGCGGCGATCTCCTCCTGAGAGGGAACAAACTCACGAGTCTTGGTCTTCTTCAGAGATTCCCCGATGAAACTGGCATAACGTTCGATCTCTGTGTTGGGATAACGCTCCCGCACCCTAAATAACAAATAGACATTAGATATTTATTACACATTCATTCATGAATGACATATCACCATTCGTACTGAAAACACACAACACCTCTTGAGATGGAAGCGGAGGTATCTGAGGATGGCTCGACTGGGTAGGAAGGTGCAGCTCATGCAGGTGAGCAGATGCCAGTGTGCCCGATTGGCTGGGCTGTTCGGCTGTGGCACATGATTGGTCTGCTTGATCACCTGACAGTATACCTAAAAATCAGAAATACAGAGTTTGAGAAATCTAGAGTTTTAATCAACATTTGGTGGCAAACAATTTTTTTCAAAACCCTACAGAGATTCAACTTAATGTATGTTTTCATACACTCACACTACACTTTTTCTGTTTAATTTTAATCCCCTTGTATTGCTAATGAATATAAGTCAAAGCTATTTATTTTTGGGACTATACCAGGAACTTGACTTTTCCTGACAAAAAAAAAACAGTACCTCATCCCTGAGAGGGCGGAGGTCCTGGCAGGTCTGCAGGATGCCTTGAATGATGGGCACTGTGTCGGCCAGAGTCTCCATTTCCTGCAGTGAGTTGAAAACTCGCACTGCCTCATCCTGCAGACTGGCATAGCCCTGCTGCCGTTGTACTGATTGCAGGAAGATGAAAAATGTTAATAAATATGCTGGTTGATCAAGTCAGTTGACAGCACTGAGGATGATGAGTAACAGTCGTCAATCATAACATTATTTAAAGCATTACTTTTACTTACAGCTGGTGACCTCTCCATAAGGAAGGGGCAGTAGAGGGGAGTGCAAAGGATGCTGAGTGTATCTGAGGATAGGGTTCCTTCTGTACATCTGCTCCACTATTTCTGGGTTTACACTGTTCTCCTGAGAGTCAGTGGAAAAAAGTAAGATCTGTTAGTGAATTTTAAAATGCTCACTCGCTGTGTCTGCGTCTTTACCTGCATCTGCGTTTTACCTTAATGTCTCTGATCAGCTGCAGTGTTGGAGTTTCTATGGGGGTCTTGCTGTCTATGACTCCCTGTATAGCAGCTGTCCACCTCATGGCCTCATTCAACATCTTGGTATACACACGGTAGGAATGTTTCCTCCCATACACTATAATGTTCCAGTAGCCTGTAAATATGGGGCAAAATCAGCATTAAAAATAAACTCAAATATATGTCTAGTGAGGGAATACTGAGGGTTTTATGGAGATGTACGTTTACTTTAATGAAACCCATTTACTGCTACGTATTTCACTCATATAATTGTATATGTAGTCCCTAACCACCTATGTACAATCCTTAATTAAACCTGCCCTTTCTGCCTCCTCCTCACCTGTTTCCCTGTGCACACGTTCATCCGGCTGAATGACGGAGCAAAGGGAGTTCAGGACCAGAGTTCCCATCTTAGAGGAGTTTCGTTCTGAGCTCTTGTAATAATCCAGGGAGTTGTGAGTCAAAACAAACCAGCGCTTCTTCAGCTTTAGGGAGGTGCTCTTAGCGTTTGTCTTCATCTCCTTTTGGAGCCAGCCTGGAAGAAGACAAACAGGATCAGGGACATGAATTATACATTTTACCAAAATCTCTTCCAGCAATAGTTTGTCTTATACAAGTCAATTCTCATACAAACAATTTATTACATATATTTGACCACATTTTGCCCGCTATCCAGTTGTATTTCAATTGATATACATTTTATATTAAATAATATTTGTTTTAGGCTTGAAACTATGTACCAAATATCCCTGTGCATTATTGAAATTTTCAAATAGAGAAGTGCATGTGAAGTTTTTATAAATTCACCAAAAATCTATTCTCACCTCTGACAAGGAACTCCTGCCCATCGATCCTGGCATCTCCTTTAGGTTTCTGCAGCAGACTGATCCAGTGATGCATTTCCTCTGGGGTGTCACTGTTGCAGTGAATCACACGGTTGGCCGTAATGATGACAAAGGAGTTGGGCCTGCAAAAATCAAAAGAGACTTTTAAATAAAGAAAAATCAACCTTTGGATGTTAGGGATTCACTGAGTTGTACAAGTAGGATGGATACAGTGATGGCATATCGAGTTTTCCAGTGAAGACAAAAATGGTCAAATCCATTTAAATGTTTCAATATGAATAATGTTTAAGGAACTACTCAATTTTGTCAAAAATACTGTATCTGTGACCTAACTCATTACATAAAGATTCATTAATATAATAACTACAAACCATAACCTTCATTCCTTCCTTAGTAACTAGTGTTTTGTGTCTCTTGTTCTAAAGTGTTAAACATTTTGATACATACTATTTTCCAAATATTCCCAGGGAACATCGGCACATCAGCAAAACTGTTGAAGTCTTTTCTTTCATTTTAGGAAATGAAACAGAATGACCTGCGATTAAATTCATTGAAACTGAAAAACACGGACAAAGAACAAAATGTGGCGTCACACATGCAAATCAGCATTTCCTGATTCATCTTACCGATCAGGGTTGTCTGATGCACAAACAGAGTCAATCAGCCCAACATCAAGAGTTCCCTGTAGGAGAAAAGGAAACAAATGGACATAATTCATATTTTCTTGTTTTCACTTTATATATATATATATTGTCTATGATATAGAAAGTGAATTACTGATTTTGGCTGATAATAAATAATTGGTTTTGTGTTTTACAGACTGACCACAGCATTCTTTGGGTTGGCCTGCTCATGGGACATTTCCAGCAGCTGTTCTGGAGTGCACACTCGCACCTTACTGAGGACATTAAACCACCCACTGCACAGATAGACAGAGGTGCTGTCACCACTTAGAACATATGAATCTACTCAGAGACATGTTTCTATTTTCTGCTTCATCACTTAAGTCTCCTTCACACCTTGCATCCTCAGGCGACTCAGCAAACACCTGGTAAGTCCTCTCATCTGTCACAATGTTCAGAGCGTTTTCCTTCTCATGGTTGTCTACTATCTCCCTGTAAAAACGCAAACATGTCTGAGAAATGCAGCCCTTGTCTAAAAAAAAGAAGAGCAGTGAATAAGGGACTGTGCGTGTGTTTATTTGCAATAGTTATTGTTAGGAATCTTACTTGGCTGCTCTGATGTCGATGGTTCCCTTCAGCTTCTCCTCACTGTCGTTCTCATAGTACATTAGCTTGCTGTCCCTCAGTACAAACCAACGCATCTTCCAGTTTCTGAGGAAGAATAGCACACAATGAAAATAGGCCAAGACAACACACTTTACACAATATAAAGATCTAGTTGACTATGTACATAATACATGCACATATTTATATGTGGGATATATAGTGAAATAGTTTCTTTATAGAGGATACGTTTGACATTCAAAACATGAAACAATAGTAATATCTTTCTATTTTCTTTCCTTTCTTCCATTTCCATCAAAACCACTCAGCTTAATTGTGTCATCTCAGCTATTTCATTCACAAAGATTCAACAGTGGCATTTCCCCTGAGAAGTAACTAATTGCATTTAAAAAACAGAAGTTGTACTTTTTAAAAAAGTTCAGTAAAGTCACAGGGCTTCAGCTTCTGCAGGACATTGTAGTTTTCCACTTCTGTAGAGGGTTTAAAGCTTTAAGTTAGAGAAATACCCAAAGTGTTTCAACAAAACACAGGGCTGTGTTTAACTACTCAAGACATAAGACCCTGTCGCTGCAGATATAATAAAGCTATGCCATTTAGGATATCACAAATGTCTTTCTACAAAAACTACGCTGCTTTCAAATAGCATGCAATTGCTGTTAGAGAAAATCTGTCATAATATCAACCTCAAAAGAAAGTAGTGTTTTCAGTTAAATGAACATGCACTTTTATCTGATTTTGATTCATGATCTTATTAATCTATGGGTAACCCAGGCACAGCTCCACAGTCATTCAGCTGAAAATCTCTAGTTCTAGACTGCATTTCCAGCAGTGATGTGGTTTCATTCACTTAACATGCAGTCTACACTCAGTAACAACTACAACAACCTCCGTGAGAGAGTGGACAGGCCTCCTCCTTTCTTGTAGAGCCAGCCAGACTTGAGAGACTCTTGTTTAGACCGGAACCACATGAAGGTTTCATCTTTTAACACACACCAACGCCTCCTCCAGGGGATCATCAGACCAGCTGAGGGACCAGAGGGGAAAATTACAGTCATGTGAAATCATTGCAGGTCAAATACAAGTAGTGCAGATGTGTTTAAGATCGAAATGAGATCCAGAGTCCTCGTTTCAAAGTACGCAAAGTACTCACCCTTCATGTAGAGGTAACTGTGGAAATATGGTGGGCCATTTCCATTAAGCAAAGTCACTCTGCCATTAGTAACTTCTTCATCAGTGTCCATCAAGCCATCATGCTCATCATCACTGTCTGCATACTGGAACAGCAAAAGGCCTTATTCAGCTTTTTTATTTTAAAAATAAATGATCAAGAAAATGACCTCATTACATTATTACATTAAAAAACAGAATTTTATTTCAAAACTTAAAATTTTGCTGTATAGCTGCTCATACATATCTGCGTGCACGCGTGTGAGGATGCGTGTGAGTGTGTGTCCTCACAGAGTCAGAGCTGCCTCTGTAGGACTCGATGCTGGCATTAGTGCAGGTCGACTTCCTCGGGTGTTCCTCGTCTGCCACAGCGGCGCTCCCACGGTTGCTCCCAGATACAGAACTGTCATCTCCAGCGTTGACAGACCCTTCCTCCTCCTCCTGGTCGTAATCTGACTCGGTGTCGGCGGGCATGCTGTAGATCGGCTCCTCCCCATCCCCCAGGCTCTCCACCATGCTTACCTTCCTCTCCAGCTCTCCCTCTTTTTTCTCTACCTCTCCTGAGGGAGGTAGAGGTGGTGGAGGAGGTGCAGTGGCAGTAAAGCCATCTCCAGGTGGTGGGAGAGGAGGAGGGGGAGGAATTCCAGCAACAGGTACACCATCTGTGGGCAGGAGAGGTGGAGGAGGTGGTGCAGGAGGCACGGTTCCCTCTGCAAAGGCAGGCGGTGGCGGAGGGAGTTGTGCAAATATGTCCTGATCCATTGGAGCATCTGTCTCCACAGGAGGAGGGAAGTCAGGAAGAGGGATGCACTCCTCCTCAGCAGGGAAGCCCTCGTCTACCTCCTCTTCTTTGGCTGCACCTCTGGTGGCACCTCCTGCTTTCCGAGTCTTCACCTCTGCAGCAGGCTTAGCTCCGACTGCTCCCAGTGATGGATCCACACCGGTAAAGTTCAGGAGGTCAATGAGCTCTGTGGCTTTGCGAGATGCCTCCTTCTTCATCCGTTTGAGCTCAGCATCCCGGCGAAGCTGCAGCTCCTGTTTGGAGGACTCGCACAGCTGTGACACCCCATCCTCTCTCTTCTTCTGCAAGCGCTCGATCTCTCGTTCCAACTGCAGGATCTCCTCCATTTGCCGAGCCTCATCCTAGAGGGGAGGAAGGAGGGAGAAAAGGATGTATTAAACATCATCGTTTACATTTTTTTTTAAAAATGTAACTCTATTCAGGTGAAACCACACTGAAAACCAGCATGTACCTCTGATGATTTAGGTTTTTCCTCTGCTCCACCATTCACTGTCTCCTGCTCCCCTTCGCCCAGCATTTTCTTCTCTTCCTCCTCTTTCCTCCTCAGTTCTTCCTCCCTCTTCTTCTTTTCCTCTTTGAGTTTTCGAACATGAGCACGCGCCACCTGTCCTCTTCTGTGTTTCTGCAGGACCAGCACTGCTTTACGTCGCTTCACAAACCGTCTGCGCTGGATGTGCCTTCGGAAGTGTTTCTGGAGGGTGATGACACTGGCACGTACACGCTTGAAGTGCTTTCTGTGGACAAAACAGGAATGCAGGTAAGATACGTTAACAAAAACTAGCACACAAACCTAATGTCAGTGTCACTGAGCTACAGCTTTGTACCTAAATGCCTAAAATCACAGTTCCTATTGGAAAGGTACTTACTTGGCAGAGAAAGTTAGTAGGTGAGCTCGGATTATCATCGCAGCTTGGCGTCGAACTTCATCCCTGTCTTTCTCTAAACGCTGCTCCAGAGACTCTTTCATAAACACCTTAAGAGTGAACAGGAAGAGGTCAAGTAGGCTCAGACAGAAAAATGCTCTGGAAAAGGTTTTGCCAAAAGCTCTTGGATGGTACCTTGGTCTTGCCTAACTGCCACTCTGTCTTGGTTTTGTCATATTTGGTTAGAAGGTCCGTCGTCCTCTTTTTATCATCTCCAGCTGCTGGTGCTTTTTCTTTCAGAATGATATTGTACCTGGCATGATACAGATAATACAGAAGATGTATGAGCATAAGAGACAACAAATACAAGAGTGCAGCAACTTAAAAACATGTGACAGGCAATTCCTCAAAAGGAAACGAATTCAACAACACTCATCCAAGCTCAGAAAAAGACAGAGATTAAATCAAATTTACGGATATTTACCGAGAGAAAAAGTCTTTGAAAGTTCTGCGTACGGGAAAACCAGCACGACGGATCTTCACAGTCTCCAACATCCCAGAATACCTCAGCTGGTTCAGGACGATCTCTGGGTCAAACACGTTTGGATTCTATAAGTAAAATAAGAAATATTTAGGATTAAACTGGAATATTTTGTGCAGTGTGTCATTCTGTGACCACGTCAATGTGAGTTTTATAACTGCTGTGACACAGGAACAGGCTGACCTTTTCCATGTTGGGTTTAATACAGCGAATGAAGAAAGGGTTGGATACACTCAGAGTGGCCATGAGAGCATGAAGAGAGTCCTGAGGAGACAAAAGGCAGGCGCTTTCTAATATACTTAACTATCCTCTCAGCTTCCATTGGCTTTGTTGCCCAAAAATAACATTAATAACAATAATAATAACAACAGTAAAGTCAGTGTCATCACTCACCCTGAACTGGGAGCTCACAGTAGGTTTGCGTCTGGCTGTTCCCATCTTTTCCTCGTTGTTCCTGCTGCCGACCTTCTCAAACAAGTCATAGATGAAGTCCAGTCTGAGAAGCAACAGAAAGATAAAAGATGACATACCTGAATACTGTATAGGTGGTGCTTCTGAATCAGTTCATCTACAGATAAAAATAAACTTGAGTAAAACAACTGCTGGTGTGAACAAAAATAACAATGTACTGTAATTAGCAAAGCTTTGATCGTTTCTAAACAATCTTTTTGTTGCTGTTAGGGGCAAATTTCTGAAGTTCAAGTACTTATTCATTTGTGCCTGACCTGCTGTCCTTAAGCATGTTGAGAATATCATCCCTGAAAGTGTCTCTGTTCTTCTCCAAGATCCCTCTAACATCATACAGGACCTGACAGAGAAAGAAAGGCTCATCACAAACTCCCCAGGCTTCACTCAGTAACTTTACATTCCCCCCACACTCCTTTCTACATAACTCACCTCCCCAGCATAATGTTTGATGCCAAACTGATGGTCAGCAAGTCTGGGCTTCACATAGTATGGGTTTGTCTGCAGCACAAACAGTGAAACAGCATGGAAAATAAAATATCATGTGATGTTTGAAAGCAGCATAGCAGCTCAACATTAATGAATTATGCATGAAGTGCATGAACAAATGTGTAAATAACTCACTGAGTGCCTGCTGTGCAACTTCTCCAGCAGAGTGAAGTCTGTTCCTTTGGGGAATCGACTCTCTTCATTCACTAGTGCCAACAAGCCCAGTTTCTAAGTGAAAAAGCACAAAAACATCATGTTATTGCATCAGCACCACTTTCTAAGCCATTAGACCGATATTATTAGCTTAGCCGCCAGAATGCATCTCAGGCAAACATCCAATAGCTCTTAACTGACAGGGGAGAAGCTTTCATTTTAACCTACTTCCACCCAAGTCAGACTTCAGAAAAATCTGTTGTTTTTGGCACTGCAAAATCATTATGTTAAAGAGAAGAGGACCAAACACCAGCCAAATGCAAAAAAGGATTTAGGAAATGTGGAAATCTTGCCATCTTTATTAAACCTTTAAACTTTTGTTGCAAGGTACCTTTTCTATAAGATCAAGACACTCTGCGTTGTCCATCCAGTCTATGGCATCCCACTGAACACCCTCCCTGTGGGGAGTAAACCCAAAACCATTATCCACGGAAAATTGGTGTTTTAATCACTGCATACTCAGCACTCAAAGTGTATCATCTTATCATCTGGTCTAAAACAACCTGAATATTCATATGATATGGCTGCACATTAAACTAGAAAAATGGAATTGTATTATTATTTATTCATGTTATGAAAGACTTGCATTATATCAAGATTTCAGTCTAGATCTGGTGTTTATGTTTAACTAACTAGTAATACACATACCTTTCTTTATACTGGTTTGTGTGGATACAGTACCTGTTGTACTCCAGCTGCTCCAGGGAGAAGATGTGCTTGTTGAAGTACTCCTGGAGTTTCTCATTGGCATAGTTGATATTAAACTGCTCGAATCGATTCACCTGGAAGCAGGAGGACACTTAATGTATAGATATATGTACACATACAAATCTGCATTCGCTCTGTGTGCATGTCTGTGTGGACTAGTAAAATTCACATCTTCTCCTTTCGGCTGCTCCCTTCAGGGGTCACCACAGCGAATCATCCACCTCCATTCAACCCTATCCTCTGTATCCTCCTCACCCACACCAACTATCCTCATGTCCTCCTTCACTACATCCAAGAACCTCCTCTTTGGTCTTCCTCTAGGCCTCCTTCCTGGCAGCTCTAACCTCAGCATCCTTTTACCAATGTATTCACTGTCCCTCCTCTGAACATGTCCAAACCATCTCAATCTGGCTTCCCTGGCTTTTTCTCCAAAAAATCTAACATGAGCTGTCCCTCTGATGTCCTCATTCCTGATCCTATCCATCCTCGTCACTCCCAGAGAGAACCTCAGCATCTTCAGCTCTGCTACCTCCTTTTTCTCAGTGCCACTGTCTCTAAACCAGACAACATTGCTGGTCTCACCACTGTCTTGTCCACCTTTCCTTTCATTCTTGCTGACACTCTTTTGTCACAGATCACACCTGATACTTTCCTCCACCCGTTCCAACCTGCTTGCACAGGTCGGACTAGTAAAATTCACATAATTATAGTAAAGTATGCTATATTGCAATATTGCAAACGAAAGCCCAAAGTTCTGACCTCAAAGTTCTCAAAGCCAAAGATGTCAAGGATGCCAATGGACTTGAAGTTTTCTTTCCCTTTGATCTTCTGATTGATTTTGAGGATGATCCAGGAAAAACATTGGGAATATAATGCCATGGCAACTGAATCCCGGGAATCCACAGCCTGTAACAAGGAGAAGGGACGGTATGCAGGTGTGAGGAAGTGGCAAAGACTGTGCATGTGCATGTATGGAGTTCACTATACACTATGAGTTTGTAGATAGATAGATACCTGCTCTATAGTGAGTGGGGAGCAAATTTCCTCTCCTCTGAGTATTATGGAGCGCTGAGTCAGGACTTCAGACAGCTGGAAGACATCCAGGCCCAGCAGCTCACTGGCATTACTGACCACTGGAAACATGAGCAAAGATGTGTGTTATACTTCTGCAATTTATCTATCTCACTTTGAATTTTCTTACTCACTTCATATGAGGAATTCACTGACCCTGCTTAGTGGTGATCTGGGCTCCTCCTGCAGTCATGAACTCGATGTTGCCGAGCTGTAAGACTCCTGACAGCAGCTTAAACATGTCTCTGATCTCCTCCTCAGTGAACTCCAACACCTTCAGCGCCTCCTACACAGAGAATAGCACAGAAAAGGACATTAGAAGCTGTCAGCAGAATTAAGTACTTATATTATAAGCACTTCTAATCACACGTAGTTGTTTGCTGTCAAGGTTCAGTCTTTGTTTTAATGTCGCAGTCATTCATAAGCTTAGCATGAATACCAGGTGTACAAACTAACCTCCTCCAAAAATTAAACAGAATGATCCATATAACAAAGTATTATATAACTGTATGTGAAAAATACTGGACACAGTCAAAAACATAGTGAGTAGTGTAGTCAAACTGACCATAACACTGTTAAACAGCTCTTTGTCATTTAGGCTCTTGTCCTTCAGACATCCTGATTGGCTGAGGTAGTGGAAGGATTCAGCAGAGTCTTCCAGGAAGTAGAGGCCTGATAGAGGAGACGTATGCGTGATAATAGGAGAACTGCACACTAAGACTCTTAACTGCACTTTACAGAGTATGTATGTCAACAAGTGAGTGCACTTCCCACTGTTTTAATTGTATCACCATGTAATCAAAGTAAAAGAAAGAGACAAAAAAAAGGAGTTTTTAAACAGCACCGCTGATATTTGATAGTTCAGGTGCGTTTCTTACTTTTATGCTCCTTGCTAGCTCCTGCCAGCAGAGCATAGAAGATGTGGTAGTTTCGTTCTCCGGGGTTTTGTCGAACCACTCGGTTCTGCAGCAAAATCAATGTCACAAAGCCTGGATTAACATTTCATTATGATTCGTTATGCAAAGCAGACAAGTCAGTATTAATAAATTTAAACTTGACATGAGCAGGCTGCAGCCCCAGTCATGGTTACCTTTTCCAGTAAATCTAAAAGGTAGAGAGTCAAGGAAACAACTATCAAACTTGAGTCACAATGCTTTCTATTGTCTCTGCACATCATGCAGCATATATATACAGTATAAGGAAACAATGCGTCTCATATGGTTACTTATTATGTGTAAAAACAAGGATACAGTCAATGACACAGCCTCCCTGGATGTTGCCGCTCTCAGAGAAATGAAGCTGGATGAATTTCCCAAAGCGACTGGAGTTATTGTTGTAAACGGTCTTTGCGTTACCGAAGGCTTCCATGATCGGGCTGAAAGATGATAAAAATCTGCAGTTAATGAAAGCTTGTGTATGGGGAATGACCGCCATGAGTTCCAGAGGCCATTCCCTTCATGAACTTAACCCTCCAAAGGAAATATTGTTTTACTGGCCTATACCTATTAAGCAGGAGTTGACTGAGAAGCCATTTTTCTAACCAATGCTCTGGTGGAAACTGCCAGTGTAAATATTTTGATGTAGTAGTTGGGCTGGAGAAAAGACACTTTGGTAGGAAATAGAGCTGTAGACTTGAAAACTGGGTTTGCAGCATGTCCTACCTCTCTTTTTTATTTTGCTGCTGTCTAGAACAATAATTTTAAATGCTCTTGGTGCATTTGCTGACAAATACAGATACTGCCTCATACACCTAGAGCTAGATATGCTTCTTAACAACAAAAGGTCGCCTGTGGAAACAAGCTTAGGTTCAAAAACACTTTTACAAGAGCAAAGGAACAAAAAAATGTTTCTTCTTCATTTGGTCCGTCTTGTACCTGCTCTGTACGATGGCCTGCTCCACACGTGTTGTTTTCTCTGATGGGGGAGTCCCAGCTGAGTTCTGGCTCATCATCGACAGGAACTGTAACAACAGTTTAGTGCTCTCCGTCTTCCCTGCCCCTGACTCACCACTGACGTGTACACACACACACACACACACACACACACACACAGAACACAACACAACCCAACCCCATTTAATTCTATACACTGTGACCTTCTCTGACATTCCCACATCACAAACCGAAAAGTTATTCAATTGTTACTGAGGTGTGATAGCGTCAGAGATATTGCATTAGCTCAGAGTCTGTTCCAATCAGGACACAGAGTAAGACGAAGACTTGGTTTAATTAAAAGCACGATGGGATGTCTGACCCTACTACCAGCTCAATCCAGTTACCCAACAAGCGCGTGACATAGTTCACCCAGTGAGTTTTGTCTTATCGGTGTCAGGGTTTTGTTCATTCTTATACACTATAAAAGGTGACACAATCACAGTTTCATGCTCAATTGACTAATTTTATTGTATTAAGCTGGTTCCCATTGATACTCCAGGTGCAGTCCCCTGGGACCCTGAGCAGCCTAACACCTTAGTAAAAAATGGAGCGGTATGAGGCCATGAGTCATGAATTAGAGCTTGATAATCATCATGCTGAACTATGAACATGGTCTCCTCCGATGTGTAAACTCACCTGATGAGGACACACTGGCTGTCATGGCGTTTCCAGATGCAACGATAGCATTCGTTGGCCACAGCAAAGATGTGTGGTGGGAGCTCCCCTAGGTGGTGCTTGGAGTAAAGGTCCACCCTGTCTGTGTCATACAGACCTGGGATCTGCTTGTAAGGATTTATAGCTGCCAGGATGCTGCCGATATTAGTCTGAAATCAACCAAATAGCGACATTACAGTTTCTCTCTGTGTTATCTTTCAGCTATTCATATTTATTTGTTACTTTATTTCTCTTCTGTTTTAATTTTCCCCACTTCTCTTTCAATTAACATGCATATGCCCTTGAGCATTCATAAATAAAAAAAAAAAATATATATATATATATATATATATGCCAAATATTAAAACAGCACTGTGTTGATGTTAATCTGGATTTGAGGATAAGGGAACACAGCAGGGTGGAAATATGACAGCAGGCATCACACTTTTATTAGAAAGCTGAGGTCAAATCAGGGATATGTTGGAGAAGGCCAGAGTTCACATTCTGAACTATTTGGGGTGTGATGGTCACCTTGCTTTCTATTCCTTTGCACTAGAAACAAATAAAAATTCAGGTCAGCATCCTCTCCGTCATGTCAAATTGCCCTGTGCTGAAAGATACATATACATATGAGTACATAAACATACAGCTACACAGAAAGCTGACCCACACAGGGTCAATTTTTCTGCTCAGATTAAGGGAAATGGACAATATTTCATCATCTAGATTAGGTTCCACCCAGGGAGGTTGTTATTGGTCCATTGTCTCGTAATCTTTCAGGTTCCCAAGCTTTCCAAATGTAGTCAGAATGTACAAGCTACTGCTATATATGTGTTCTTTGTTTTAACCATAATTATCATTTATGTCTATGAGGGATGAGTTCATAGGAATTAGCTGATGCATTCATTAATTACAGACAGATGTAGGTAAATCATCTGCACAAGTTTGACTGATCGGGTCATGTGACTTAAAGCTTTTTCACTTCTACACTCAATTTAAATCAGCCCTGCCAACAGGACCTTATTCAGTCTGTTAAACTAAATGAGCCATCACTGCATGAGCAGTAGAAGTACTACAGATAAACAGACTGAAATTATCACACTACATTAATATTTTTGACTTGTAAGACGAAATGAAAATTCTAGGAATCAATCTGATGATGGAGACACTTTAAAAAGTTTTATTTTTTTAACATTTGACTGATTTGAGTCATTGCAGTACTGTGACTCTATAAGAGGCTCCCTCCTTCTCCCTCTTTCCACATATTGCACTTAGATTAAATAATTATGATTAGATGTTTTCCACTAAAAGCTTCATGTATGGAAAAATAGTGGAGGGCCACATCAAGTCGCAAGTATTTACAGACATAAAAGAAGACAAAACAAGAAACAGAGGGACGTGTATCTGTCCGAATGCACTTACATAGATATTATCCTTCTGGTAGCGCTGGTACAGGTTGTGCATGATGGCGGCCTCATGCAGCTCGGCCAGTGCTGACATGTCTTCCACACCATCAATGCTGGACTGGTGCATAGCGTACACTCGCTCCCTGGTAACCTCGGCCTGCTGCAAGTACAACACCTGGGAGACAGCAAGGAATATAGAAGGTTACTTTTCATTTTTTTATATTGTTGTATTTTATTTTTAAATGTAACTTCTTTTGTTTCAACATCTATTTCCACTTCACTTTCATATGCTTCTTACAGAGAAAACACTGGAACTTGTTTATACTTGTCTTGCTGGATTATAAAAAGAAAAGAAGAGAGAATAGAGAATTACGTGGTAAAACATTTATTTTCTTTTTTGCAAAGACTTAGATGAGAAGCTGAGTACCATCATCATATCTGCCCATTAAATTTTAAGCTCGAGGTAGTGGTACATTAGCTTTGGTTAACGCCTGCATTTATGCATTTTAAAGTTAATTTTCCATTAAATATATCACACAAGCTAAACTTAGTGATGTGCTAAGTTTATTGTATTAGGGTGGACTGCACTGTAGTACATATTAGGTTACTGTTTCTTGCCACTCCCTGTTCTTAAATGAAACCAAAAATAAAATTTAAAAAAATACACGTAAATGCATCGCAGTAGTAGTTTCTGGTACATTTCTGTCAGAGCTCTTTATTTTGAGGTACACAAATGCTCAGTTTTCATTTGTTAAGCTGGAAATTTAAACTACACTGAATAATAAAAAATAAAATGATCTTGTTCACAGTGAGGAAGAATGTGATCACACCAGATTTAAAAAAAACACCAGTGTTGCAATGCCTTTCCATTTTTAGCATGAACGGGCTAATTGTGATGCAACATGATGAAAATCAACATGATGAGGAGAATTCAAAGCTTTATGGCTGTTCTTCTCCCCAGACCCCATCTCATCTATGTCATCCATCGCCATGGCAACTGGAAAGTAGGAGGAGAAGAAGAAGAAGAAGGCTAGAAAGAGTGAGGACAGAAGCAAAGAAAAAGAGTAACTGATCTGATGTTGCAGGACCTGAGAGGTGAAAGCAGCCAGGTGTGTATTCAGGTCAGGTACACACAGGCTAATACAGTGATCCCCATGCAGTCCATACACACTCAGCAGATACGTGACTTTATTCCAGCATAAAGGTTGTTCATTCAGTCCAGCAAAATCAGCTTGTCTATGAACAAAAACTGAGGCCTTTAAAATACTGGGTAGTTACTATATCTGCTCAGCCTTTAGTTTGTGTGCTGCTGTAACAGATGTGTGGGGAGACTATTAGTAGTGGCAGAGGGCCTCAAGCATCTGTTCTTAAATAAATCTACTTCACGGCAGTAACAGCATCTGTTACTCCACACTTTTGCTGCATGCTACATGTATGTGTGCTACATATTGTAGTTTTTGCTTGATTTGGTTTCTTATTCTTTACTTTTCAAATAAAATGGGGCCAAATTTCATGGAATGCCCCCTGCTAATCATTAGTTCTTGCAGTCCTTGCTTTTACTTGAATGTTCATATTAACCATGCATGACTATTTGCCATGAGAGTGTGAATATTGGGCTAAAATTCTCCAATGACATAATTCCATGTCTTTCCATGTCTTTTCAAAGTATAAATGTCTTGCACACATCCTGCTGACTAAGTCGCTAACCTTCCCCCACTCACTCAGCTGTAATGAAATGACCCAATTATCCCTCGTCCTCCATTAGAGAGGACATAACTTATGTCGGGTTCACTGGCTAAAGGATCACCATCTTCACCATGAGCCTTTCTACTTGATTCTTGTCTTCACCTTTCACAACTGTGGCACTTAATTAAAGCACTGACATACATATATAACAGCGAGTAGGAAGCAACAGTGAACATTGTACTTCTGCAGTTTTACCTGGCAGCCAGACACATGACTTTAAATGGATGATAATGTTGATTTGAATCTGGTAAATAAACAAGTGCTTGCTGCAAGCTCTCTGCGTCAACTTTGCAAGGTGATAAAAAATGTCAGTGTTCATTATTATTTTGCCTCAAGAAGCCAAAAATGAGTTAGTGCAATTTTAATTATTGCGTCTTGCTGCTACTCAACCTCTGATGCTCAGACAAGGTCAAGTGGTAACGTCTACATGCATGTATGATTGTTTACATGTATACATGGTTATATACTTTGCAGGGGACATGTTTGTTTGAGTGATGAGATGCAGTAAGATGCCTGTTAGTCATGGCTTGAATAGCTGTACAGATGCAGAGGTGCTTTCAGATTGACTGTGTAGCATCTAGTCAATGGTGCATTTCAGTGTCTGTGAGAAAGAAAGACTCCATATAAACACATTTTAAAGACAAAAGGTGTCTGCTTTCTCACCCTCTAAAATTCATTGCTCTCATTTTCAATCTCAGTCTGATTTTCTCCTTTTTGAATTTTACATGCCTTTATCTCTTTCATCTCTATTTCCCTTTGTATGAAACACGTCTTTTATCTCCTCCCCATCTGTCATTTCCCTCTTTTCTCTGTTCGCTCATCTTTCCATACCTCATATCATCCTACTCATCATTAATTTGCCCTTCTCTCTTCTGCCAGCCCAACTCTGCAATTCCCACATTTCAGCTTCCAACACCTTCTTTTTTATCCTCATTTCTCTTGCATCTCAAATGCCCTTTACTGCTGGTTCCTGCAAACTCTGTACTGTATTTGCAATGTACCTGCCAGTTTTTTCAATCAAATCTCTCTATCTGTCTACCTAATGTACATGGTTCCCTGCATGCTCACTCACACAGACCCACTTTATGCCTAAATGATTCAGTCTCAGACTCCTGCCTGTAATTGAAGGTTTACTGAGAGTCATTTCAATCAGAAAGTCAAGCATGCATTTGCAATCTGGAGAAAATTATAGGGCAACGGTGATCAAGACTTCGTGCACGTCTCATCACGTCACTCATCAGTACATGTTGAAGGGAAGGAAGACCATAGTGATAATGTTGCAGCAGTGTCGCCATGTTCATTTTCTCATACTTTAAAAAATAAGCTGCTTTCTATGTGTATTAACTATGGAGAGCCCCTTTAAATAATCCTTTTTTACTGTAAGATTAGCACAAATAAATGTCTGGGCCAAGATATAACAGCAAATGAAGCTGTAGAGATGTTGGGGTAAAAGCACTTGGGACACCTACATGTGTGAGAGAGAAGTGAAGATATCAAGTGTGAAAGTATGTCAGTGAAGAGTGAAGTAAAATGCAGCTGAAGTGAAAGGGAAAAAAAACCCTTTATTGCAGACTCTGTCTTTTCTTTTCATTGGCCTCTGGTGGACTAACACTGTGCATGGCTTCCCTGAACCATTCACCAGCAAACATTACTGTGTGTGTGAGGCAGATGCACACAATAAATCTGACTACCAGTAGAGCCTAAATGGGATACTTCATATTTAATAATTCATTATTAGAGCAAGGAAAGACATGGAGTTACTGAGAGAAAAACATGGAGAAAATGCGGCTGATGTGGCTACAGAGACAGAATGAGAGTAATGTAGAAGAAGAGCATGGTTAACCAGCTCTGATCTGCCTTTGGTTTTACAGTTATCAGAAGATGAAGATGGTAGATGATGCTTTTCAAAACATAAGCCTGGTGTTATGCTGTATTTTGCTTATTATCTGTAAATCTCTCAGTACATTTGTGAGCCTTTGACTTCCTCTGGAGGGATTTGCACAAAAAAAAAAAAAACTGTTACATTTCTCCTAGCACCACCGTGAGGTTCACGTTTATGGTTTTAGGTGAAATGTCTCAGTAACTGTATGGACTGAATTTGATACCTCTTCTCCTCTGCATAAATAATGCATGTGACCTAAAATTTTCATTTATTTATCCTCAGTTCAGAATTTCTATTTGTCCAGTTATTCAATTGTAAAACTAAGCACATTCACAGTAGCTTCAGCTGTTGCCTGTTAGTCTTGTTGGGTGAACAGTGGAGGTCTATGTGGAACAGAGAATTAAGCTCTACAGCAGTATTTGTTGACATGATTTGGTCTTTTCATGGCAGTTGCTGACCATATTGACTTTCTCAAACACATACTTTGCTTTATCCTTTTCATCATTTTCTGATTCTTCTCTCTTCTAGCAAAATTGCAGCGTTCCTGATCAGCTTTGCTTATGAGGACACACTTTCACACACCCAGGCAGTGCATGGATCAGTCTTCCTGTAAATCCTCTGATGTCTGAAGCTGTTTTGCATGATTCAGTGTGAGAGCCAGGGGAGACTACCCTCCTCATCTGACTTCACATATTAGCTGTAGTCAGCGTGAGGATAGGGAGTGAGAGAGATAAAGATGGAGAGAGTAAATGTGGGCACAGTGACCTATATATCCTGCAGACCTCTTTTCAACAGTGCAAGATATAGTATCACACAGTACTATACACACCTGCAGCTCTCCTTATTGTTGTTGGATCAGAGCTGACAGACTCCCAGGCTCAGTTTAGGATTGGAGAACACTGAGGAGGTATTTTGCTTATTCTGACCCTTTGGATCCAAGTATATTAGAAGCAAATGGGGCAGGAGCAGACCAGCGGTGTGGGACAAGTCACTTTATCTAAATAAAAAGGTGTTTTGGCTGACTACCATTGTCTGGTGACAATGATGTTGAGATATTTTACATAATAAGTGAAAGGTTTGCCCTGCTGGTGACCCTAGATGGAAAGATCACCAAATTCAGTACCACTCGTCTTGCTTGACTACAGAGCTTCATGAGTTGGATTAAGACAAGAAGTTAATGACAAGCTTTAGCAGCAGAAACAGGGAGACATTTGTGTGTGTGTATGTTTGCATATCTCTGTTTTTGTGTGCCAGGTTGACAGAGTTAAGTTAATCTCGTTATATGCTATCAAATGAGTGAGTAACTGCGGGGTCCTCGGAGGATTAGAAATATGAAACTGTGAAGAGGAATGTGGGTCAGGAGATCACACAGCAACATCAGCTTGTTTCTGTGCCGAATCAGACCAAACAATTCATTTCTGCACTTTTATTTAGGCGCATATGACAGTGTGTGCGTCAGTTTTTGTGTGCATGTGTGTAGTTGTTTTATGTACGCTCAAGTAGTAAGGCATCCCCGCAGCATGTTCTGTGCTCGCGTGAGCTCTCACTGCAGTTTTCACATTAGCTGCTGAAATCCAGGTCACAGAACAAACATTGTCCACAACTCGTCGCTAACATTACCCTTCTGTGTGTTTGTGTGTTTGTGTGCTATGCAATGACACAGGTGTATATGTCACTATATTGTTACAGGGTTCTGGTGCTACTCCAGAAAATAACAATAAAATGATGGCAAAGTCAGAAAAGGTCTGGTGCTGCTGTTTTATTGTGCTGTCTCCCAAAGTGCAAGGTGGAAAACAGTGCAAACATATGTACAGTGGGGAAAGAACAGTGAAAAAAAAATCACTAACATGGCTGCTTATAAATAATTAGCCCACCCACAGACGACACATGAACCCAAAAATGCCCTATTTAACAGAGCAGGTAGGACCGCCCCTATTGTCCCCGTCAGCCAGGTGAACAAGGAAGTGCAGGCTGGATAGAACGCGGTAAGTCCGTGTGTGTGTGAGTGTATGAATGTATGTGTGAATGTATTGATGTATGCGTACCGGGATGTGGAGCGACCAGGTGTGCACCCATGACTGACTACAGAAATAAAGAGCGTGGTAAAGAGAGTGTGGTGAGAGGTGTGATGTGCAGCTGTCACAGAGGGAAATGTAGAAATGTTTGGTTAGTGTGTATGTATGTATGCGTGAGTGTGAGTGTGTGTGTGTGTGCCGCTTGCAGTATGTTAATGCAGCCTATGTATGTATGTGTGCGTGCATGTGTGGATCGCTGTGCGCTCCTGCCCTCAGGTACTGGGCGCTGCTCCGTTTGTATGCAGTAAGCTGTGCAGTGTGTGAGTTAATGGGAAAGGTGAAACCCTGGATAATGGATGAGATATTTGTGCATGACCAAGATAAGGAGCTGTGATTTAGCTGTCAGTTCAGTTTATCTTCCAACACTAATTGATGCTCATCTTTAGGTGACTGTTCGATCCTTGGCTTCCCTGGTTTCCAAGACACTGAACCCCAAGTTGCCTCCCGTGGCTGTTCCACCGGTGTATGAATGTGTGAGTGAGTGGGTGAATGAATGAATAGACAAATAGTGTAAAAGCGCTTTGAGTACACTGGAGTGTAGAAAAGCTCTATACAAGTATAAGACCATTGACCAGTTCAGGCTGAGGCTCAACTGCACTGAAAGCAGATGGTTAAGGTGGTTAGGTTGTGTAACCAGAATGCCCCCTTCTGTCTGCATGTGACATCCAGCATTTTACCAACTACTGTAGTTCTGAGGGTAGTTACTAATTTTATGAATGGTGAGACAACAGCAAGGCAAAATGTTTCTGTTTTCCTGAGAAGTAAAAAATATGAAAGAAGGATTTTAAATACCGTTGGAAGTTGTGTGCTGATTCGACATGAAGGCACGAAGTTTTACAGCCAGAGCATTCGCAACACAAATGAGTAATGTGTTGAACTGGGTCAGTCTTTAGTTTAGAGTGATAAAGAAGCAGGGATGAAAATATAAGAACAGAGAGGTAGGTAAAACAAAGACCACAAACCAGGCAAATGTTCCAGGTTTTCTGTTCTAGCAGCACTGGAATGAATATTTTAGCTGTTTTTCTTTAGACTATTAAATATATTTCCAGGATTCACTCTATAGTCAATGGGACCCAAAATGAATTTGTGACCAATATTAGGAGAACACAGGGAGGGTGGGAATACTGGGGATTCTGTTGTAACAGGGTAAAGCCCCCTGTCCTGCTGATTCTCTATCAAATATTCACCACCTCCTGCAGAGCTAACATTTAAACACCAACGGATAGCAGAGAAGCAAGGTGGAGGGAGAGCAGAATGGGGGTTGGGTATTTTATGGACATTCATAAGCCAGAGAAAAGTGAATGCCTGCTCCTATAACCAGTGCTCTATTTCAGGAAATCTGTCTGCTCCTGCTGTGTCCCTGAACACAAACACTGAAGCAGCTGCAGCATGATTTTAAAGCAGCATTTGGCCATTCCTGATCTGGAAGGCCACGTAACATTACTGTATTGTACAACTATGAAAAGGTAAATTGGGGCTTTTAAATCAGAGCCAAAGGGTTAAGTTTTTTCTAGCCTGGAGTGCATGTGTGTATGTGTCCCAAACACATCAGACATCAAAAAAACATCCACAGAGCAGCGTGTGTGCATGTACCCTGATACAGATTAGCTGAGCACATGCACGCAAACAAATAGTCATAATAAGATTTCGACATTCAATTCCATTATTTTGGCAGGGGGTGTGGTGCTAAAGGGTTGGGATTGAGGCCATTTAGAGCAACTACAGGCGATGCTGCTGCTATGCCATGTGACATCCTGAAATAAGAACATACATTTATGCTCCCAGAATGTGTTCTACCTTTGTAGGTCTCTTCTGGAGGCTGAATGTGTGTCAGAGATAAATTTTGCATATATATGAGGAGAAGTAAGGAACTGGGACAGAGATATGGAGTATTATGAACAGGAGTTTCTACTGATCCACGTAAGAGTGGATGAACCTGCACAGCTTCTTCACCATCAATCTGACCTTTACACGAATGCACATGCACAGTCCCAGTTCAACTGCAGCTTTTTTCTGAGCAGTAACCTTAAGTCTGAACAGTGTTTGTAGCTTTCTGTTTCATTTTGAAAATCCCATTGACATATAAAAATAGTTGTAATCTGCAGGCCTTTACAGTTTGACTCATTACACAATGAAAATCCTCTGCAATCAAAGCATCTTTGTCACTGTTCACAGTCTGTTGTCTGTTTCCTTACATGTAAACATTAGCAATATTCAACTGTAACTACCCACACACAACTATCCACCATAGCTTGTATTTCCAGATGTCAGTGTAGTTCTCTATGTACTGTATAACTTATACAAGAGTGTGTTAGCTGTCAACAGTATAATACTTATTTCTTATTGGCATTTGCTAACCTTTATAGTACATTATTCTAAACATGATCAGTGGTGTGTGTGTGTTTTATTGTATTTTTTTCTTACCTCTCCATAGTCGGTCGTAACCACAAGGCTTCCATCTCCACAGGAGTTGACTGTGGCGGCAAGGAGCTGCTCCTTCTCTCTGACCCAAACACGGGCCCCCTGCGTCACACAAACACAGACAAAAACTGATGTTTAGTAGTGCACCCTGTACAAGAAAGTTTATTTGGTGATCAAATAATGAACTCTCTGGTTAGAGGAGGGCTTCAGCTCACAGTCAGCGTATCTATGGACAGCAACCCTTGAAAACGTATTGGATCTCTCTTGCAAGTAAGAAGTTGATTCTCTTTGAAAGTTTAGCAACTGTAAACAAAATCTGTGTGTGTGTGTCTACAGTATGTGGCTGTGTGTATTGTGTGGTTGTCTCAGGGTCAGAGGAAGTGTGCGCTTCCTTAACATTTCCACAGACAGAGCTCTCTTTCAAACAGTCGCTGACCTCTGACCTCTAACCACTAAAAGCATAACCAAGAGAGAAAAGGAAACAAGATAGGAAGAAGAAGAGACTCAGTGTTTTGCCTTAAATCTTCTTTCAAATCATGATTTTGTCAAAACAAAAAGGGAAAGTAGCTGGTAGTTGGACAGGCTTGTATGAGTTTTAAGATTTATGTTTGAGGAGGTTGCCTTGGCTTTCAGGAGAGGTGAATGATAATTATGTAGATTTATACTCCTGAGATTCTCACTGTATAATCTTACAGTCTCATTTCAGGTTTGACTGTACAGAAATATGTTTTTACATGATAATGGATGATCTTCTTGTCTGAACAGATTCTCTACACATAATTACGTAGGTTTGAAGGCTGAGGTTTGAGCCCGGCAAAGAACCTGTGGGACACCAGATGTGTGCATCAGAATGACCTGAGCAACAGAGGGGGCTGAACATGAATCATTTTAGCAAAAGATGGTCCCACACCTACTAGTATTCCCGTTATTTAATTCAGTCTGGTGCACACACACTCACAGATAACAGAAAACCAGTCATCCCTCAGGCAGAAATCATCCATACACACACACACACACAGTGCACTATATATAAACCCAGTATTGTAGCTCTTGTCTGAATGCTTTTGGAAACAGTCAACACAACTGTCTTTTTTACAAACATAAACATTTATCAAACCTTTGTCATCAGTGGCACAGACATTCCAAAGAAAGACTTGATGCTGACTGAATTCTCACCCTTAACTGGAAGTCCCACACTTATCTTTAATGATATCACGTGCACAGCAGCCACTGTAGCCAAATGTGACAATTAGAGAATAAGAACATACTGATTCCCTTCATCTCCCAAGATTAATTTAAGTTGTTTCATCATTTATCACTGGATGAACTGAATTAGTGTTAGATGACGACATCTCCTCGTGTCTCATGAGAAGTGCAGTTTCTCCACTTAGATAGATTCTTATGTAGATCAGAGCTAACACACAACGTAAAAATGCACAAAATCTACATTCAGGCCATATAAGGGAGAATATAAAAAACTAAAATAAATGACAAACTGACATTCACATGTACAATTTCATGTAATTTATTTTAACCATATTTACTGACTCAAAAACTAAAAACAGGTAACACATCAGCAAATTATCGGTGTAAATTATTATTTTGATTGTGCTGTTTTACATTGTATTGAAGCCTCACTCAGGACATAAAAGTGCTTCTGTCTCTACGTGTTAGATTTAATGCTAATCTTTGCATGAACAAGTCTCTTTCTCTAAAATGACTCTGACAGCTGAAATATTCAACAGCCTCCTTCAGTACTCTCTCTCTTTCTCTCCACTCTTTCACTGTTGTTCTCACCTCAGCAGCTCTCTATATATAGCACCTCACCATCAGTCAGCTTGTCTCATCCTAAATTCCAGTTTGTCTGCCTGTCAGATTCCAGCACACAAAGCCATTACAATGACAGTGATGTCGGTGATTGACCTGATGACCTCCATGGCCTAAGGCTATAAAAACTGGTTGTTTAGCACTGGACCTAAACCAGATTCATGGTAGAGCCATAAACACATAGCATATATGAAGTTCCTTCTTTCTTACCCTCATGCTCTTCATAAACCACGATACAATGAATGTTTATGCTTTCTCTCTCTCTCTCTCTCTTTCTCTGTCTCCACTTTAAGTAAATTGGTCTCTAGCCCCAGATCAATGCTATCTCTGGGGCAAATGCAGTGAAGGGGAGACAGAGGGTTATAAATTACCTGCCAGCATTACAGCATGGACCCAGCAACACCCTTGTACTCCTCCTCTTTGTGTCCTCCTCCCCCAGACTATTACAGGCCCAGACAGAAAGACAGGAATGACCATGCATGACAACAAACTCTTTCTCTGTATTAAAACCTATGACAAAGATGCCTTCATTCAGTACTGTGCCAGTGTCAAACACTAGCCTCTAGCTTTGTCCGTCATCTTTTCATGAGGTGTAATTCAGTTGTCAATCTACTCTCAAACATGACCCTTGTCTCTAACCATTGGGCGCTGAAAGAAAACCAAAACATCCTGCTCAAAAAAAATGCAAAGCTAAAAAGCAAGCCATACCATTGAAAAATCATTTCTCGTGTAGTATCTGGTTGAAATGCATGGATGCTTGGTATTATTATCAAACTAAATCTTATGCCAACAGCTTAGTTTAGGAGATGTAGTCTGGTTTGCACAAAACCACCAAATTTACATTGTGATTTTCAAACTAACATGTTTTACTTATTGCTTTTCATTTGGGGCTCATTTTGCTGCATTATAGCTTGTGCCTATGGCTGGCAGAATACAGTAGCCTATCCATAATTTATATTCCATGAATGTGGTTGGTGGGTTGATTATACTAAAAGGGCAAATGGGAGGATGCAGAGAGAGAGTTAGAGAATCCTGACCATCTAATAATCTTTCATTACTAAACACACAAAAAAGAGCATCCACAGAGTATTCGGCCCAGATGACTGAACAGCTACATGTGTGTGTCTAACAAAGTCCCTGTTTCTGCTCAGGCGATCACACGGAGTGGCCTGTGCCATTTGATTGAAGCATCGCCCTGGAGGCAGTCTCTGCTAAAGGACCCCTCCTCCTGAGAGGATGAATCCCCCTCGTAAACATATGGTGAGTATCTGCAGGCATTCATGTTATGAG
The DNA here is from genome assembly GCF_900324485.2 of Mastacembelus armatus. Taxonomy (NCBI): domain Eukaryota; kingdom Metazoa; phylum Chordata; class Actinopteri; order Synbranchiformes; family Mastacembelidae; genus Mastacembelus; species Mastacembelus armatus. The sequence goes on along the minus strand of NC_046654.1, from coordinate 6,656,145 downwards.
GTTGGAACTGTACATTCAACAGCACATCAGTACACCCTGCTACATAAACGCACACACAAAAGGTACAGACAAATGCTGGTGCCACACACATCTGACAGATAAATTTCTGTTTAAAAGATTATATTTCTTTCAGGCTGCATAATGGCTCAACTTTAAAGTCATTCAGAGGTGAAAAGTCAGCAGTAGTAGATGTTAAGAAATTTCATAAAAGAAAAGAAAAAAAAGGTAAAAGTAAAAAGGCGAATACAGTTAATAATAATAGAAGGGTACAACAGAGGCACATCTGAAAACTTGGCTGTTATGGACTGAAAGGAGAGACAATCAGGGGAAAAGAGGCTCAATGGTGACGAAAGTAGGAAATACACAAAAGATACACAATGCGTACCAAAGGTTTAAAGTAATGGAGGCTGAGGAAAATGCAGAAAGACAGAAATAAGACAGAGATGAATAAATGTTGGGAAAAATAGCTGACCAGTCACCAGCTAATAGAAGACAACTAATTACTAACACCCAGGTAGGCGGACCCAGTAGAGACTCTGCAGACTAAAGGTTAGGAGATGGCCATGAATGTGTGTGTTTGTGTGTGTTGCTGTCTCACAGCTTCAGCAAACTCATTAACTACAGTTACTTCCAGCATAGCAGCTTAAACACATCCAACACTCACAAAACACAACTAGGAAGGAATGATTCAACATGATGTTATCCAGCTGTTTTTCATTGTTATTTCTCACACACAGTCTTCCTTTTACTCTCTATTTTAGCACTTTATACCACCTCAAGCCCCAAAACAATAAATTCTGCTTTTATTTTTTCTGTACTGCTCCTCTGGTGCAGCCCAACGTGTGTCAGGAACTTAAACTGTGTCAGCAATATTCCATTAAAGGTGATAATGCAATCAGGACAGAGAGGCTTTCAGCAGATTAAAGCGACTGGAAGGGGAGTAATGACATGTGTTTTTATATGTGCAGATGTGTGTGTCCTACTGTATATGAGTCACATCTGTTAATGAAAGAGATTGTGCAATGTTGCATTTTGATATAAGCGGCACACTAATCTTTACAGTAATGCAAAGACTGATATGTTCTAACTACTCTTCTCTGACATTTAATAGATAAAGCAGCAATGCATCACTAAAATGAGAAAATAATTAGCAGATTATGTAAATAATTTGTTTCAGCCCTAGCTGCATACATGCAAAATTTTAGCTTCATTAATGTGTATATTTTAAATCTCAAGACTATGTGACCCAAACTAACAGTTACCTGTAAAAGGGACCATCTTGAGAGTCATTTGAGAATAAAATATTTTCTTTTTATTATTGTGAGAATATCTGACTAATGTAGTGAACAACCCCACAAACAGAGAGAACTTACTATGTCAAAACAGTTAGTGTAGCTACAGGAATGCCATCTGTTTTAATGGCATCGGTGCAGCGTATTGCCTGTTGGGCTGCTTTACTGTTATACTAAGATATCTGCAGCTTCAGACTGATGACCTTTAACCTGTCCTGAATTCCAAAACAAACACAATGAATGATTTATTCAAACTAAACCAGATCAGACGCTACTGCAAAATTACAAGCAGGGATAAAGGCAGCAGATAGAAACAGCTGTTAATATTATTGTGTGTGTGTGTGTGTGTGTGTGTGTGTGTGTGTGTGTGTGTGTGTGTGTGAGTGTGTGAGTGTGTGAGTGTGTGAGTGTGTGAGTGTGTGAGTGTGTGTGTGTGTGTGTGTGTGTGTACATTGCAAATCCTCTTTAAGAGGCCAGTTTTGAGCAGTCTGCTAATTATCACATTCTCTCTCATCTTGGATTAAACTACAATCACACACCCCTACCCCCCAACTACATCCTGGCAACAAGCCTCCATGGCGACAGTGTAGAAACAGGGCACCATGGAAACAGCCTCTCTACTCTAAGCACCAGTGGATGCTTGCTGGGAGATGAAGTTCAGGTGGAGTGTATTGCAAGATATGCTTTGCTCTTTTTAACAGTCTTTATGCACTTATATATTGATTATATTATTATATATTACATTATTTAAATTATTATTTTATTATTATTTTTTATACTGTACAAATTAAGTCCTCTCAGACAAATTTGTGATTTGTTAGTCACAAGTAGTTTAACAAACTGAAGCAATATTTTTGAAATGTTGTGATTTAATGATTTGTTAATAGAGAAAAGGTACAAATTAATCAATAACTATAATAACCATTAAGTGCAACCCTAAACATTAATTTAACCAAAGAGCTCACAACCCAGCATAAGTTCAAAAATTTTAAATAACCATACCATATCCCTGGAAAGACCATTGAGATGTGTGCTGATATGCGAAATCAAATACCATGCAGTGTAATAAAATTACTTTTCACTTTTCTTAATGTCAAACTATGACAAATTCTAATTATATAAATTGTAGGCCATATAACTATATCACTAAGCCTTCTCAAGGAGGGTGCTGCCCTTTCAAGAGAAGAGTAGGATTTGGGATCTTCTATTCCCATTCACACACAGAATAATGTGATTTGAGTGAGACAGACCTCAGTCAGACCCAAACATGCAGAACAGGCAGGAGAGTGCGACAGGAAGAAAAGGGGATGTAAAGGAGAGGGAGGAGGGAGACTGGCAGAGTAGCAGTGAAAATGGTTGGTTGAGTGAGATGGAGGAGCACCAAGCGAGTGGCCGCAGGCAGAGAGGGAGCATCAAGGACGGGAAGAGAGAAAGAGAGGGAGAGAGAAAGTGTGAGAAGCGAAAGCTGAGGCAGCTCCTGAGCAGAACAAATGTGTTTGGAGCTGCCGAATATAGGTCACACATCTCCAGTGACTGTTCTCTTCCCTCCACTGAACCAGCTTCCCACAATATGCACGAAATCCTCCATAATTTGTACTGCAATTTATAGACCTGAGCTCTGCTAAATTTACCCCTAAGCTTTATATGTCAAAACGCATTGCACAAAAGGAAGGACCTCATTTTTTGCCGCAATTACAAGACTGAATGTTATTCAAACTGCAAAAAAAACCACAAAAAAAAAAAAAACATACAATTACGGAAGTTACTTGAATATTTGTTGTTGTGTATGCATGAATGTTTCCCAGCTTATTTGCAAGCAACCATACAGAGTGCAATCAGATAATTAATATTTTACTTGACAGCAAGTTGTTTGCAGGAAATATCTACTTTAGCATGTGGAAGCTTTCATTGCTCAATAACTGCTCACAGTATCGTGTTTAGTGGCCACTCAACAAATTGCAGAGTAGTAAATAATTATTTACAGCCTGACAAGTGTGATTGAAAATGAGGTGAGAACTGGCACGTAGGCAACACAGTCTACAGTCTACAGAATGTCAAGCGATAAACAGGATGATCTGATACGGCAACAGTGACAGTAGGTCTGAGATAACGTGTCACTGCATCCCCAAAGCTGTTTTTTCCACATTCACATCTGTCTGTCTCCTGGTTAACAGTTCTTAGTGGCTGTGCACCTGCACTCCAGTCTAAACCTGTCACACACGCACCATCACAAACAGAAAATATCCATCCCCCTTGGATACACACAAAGACTCAGATACTGAAAGCTTCTGACATCTAAAGAGAGCCAGCCGGATGTATTTGCATCTTCTGTTATGTTAAACACTAGATTTTAAAAGGTCGTCCATATGATGTAAAATTTAAAAAAAGCAGGAATAAAAATAAATCTCTGCATCACTGTTAATATTTGCTCTACATGTGTCTATGTGTCTATTGTAGTCACTAAGATCCATTCATTTTCTATACCAGTTATGCTGGAACCTCGAGGCAGGGTACACCATGGACAGATTGCCCCGTCCACCGTGAACAGGTAGACTCCAAACAGAAAGGCCACAGCATTGAATGGGATTTGAACCACTTCCCACTGTTCCACCCTGTGACAATGTTGACATTCACACAGTCATTACTTCTTTGGTTTTTGTGTCAGACAGGTTTCTGACTGTCACTTCTAATGCATCCCCAGGATTTTATTTTGTATTTATGACACATAAGGTCACTACAAGTACCATACTCCACTACTAACCAGCCCAGTTTGAACATGAGGGGATTATACAGTAGTCTAATTCCACCTGACATTTCATGCTTGGCTGGCCGGCCAACTATCATGTTTTCTGCCTGGGTTGAGAGAGGGGCAGAGAGAAAGAGAGGTTAGCTGTTCAGTGTTTCTGGTTTAAAGACTAGTGTGAAAATGGAGGAATGCAGCAGTGGTATAAGTTTGAGGGATGGCGTGATGAAGACAGTGGAGGTAGGAAACTAAGTGGATGTTGGATAAACACCCCCCTAGAGGACTGGTTACTCAGTAACCTGCTGTGCCACCATGTTTCTAGAGCTCAGATATGCAGCTTATACAGGACACTGGAGCCTAAACATCATATCTCAATAAGCCCCTCCATTTTCAGGTCTCACAGAGTCTGTGCCGTATGGGGCTGCAGGGCTTATGTGGTGGTCTGAGAATCAATGCTGTGATCAATATATACAATAGGTTGATAGGGAAATGGAGCAGGAAAGACAGCTGTTATACTTACTGTTGTATGATCATCCATAGTGTTATGTTTATGTCTCTTAGCCTTTCACCTCTTTAGTCGTTGATATAATATATTACTGTTGGGACTCGATGCTGTATTCCCCGGCACCAGCTAGAAGAAGAAAGGCCTTGCATGGACAGCAGTGCTCTCTGTGGCCCTGGTCCCCACATATCCACTCACACACACACAACCACAAATGGAATGACATCACTGCCAATGTGAGAGGCATTTAAACCCATATCAGATTAACTTAAGAGGGAGGAGGATAAGTAGCTTGGAGAGGTTAGATATTGGCATCAAAATCAGTAGAAAAGACAGTGTTTCATGGGATTGTGTGGATATGTGTGTGTGCACACGTGGCCCTGAATGGTGTGTTTGCAGACAAAAACACAAATGACATAAAGGATGAAAGATAAGAGGCCTGTGTCTCTCCCGAAGAGGGACAATTAAGGCTCTATATTGCATGGAAAAAGTAAAGAAACATTTGGGAACGGTTTTATGAAAATGTTAAAGATAGCAAGCATAGCAGGCCTATGAGGAGCTTTTACCAGCATGCAGTGGGAGAATGAGCAGTAAAGGCTGAATTAATAAATGCTGATTTGTCTAATATTCATTTATGACACCAGTTACGTATTATTAACCTCTCTCCTTTTTCCCACATTTCATCCACACACACAGGAATATCCCTCATTCCTGCTCCACCTCTTCCTCCTCCTCCTTCCACTTTCCAGATAGCCACCCTCCTCCTCCTCCTCCTTCACCACCTCCTGCATTCCCGCAGCTGTGTCCCGACCCATACCCACCCATGGATCCTTGTTCCATCCCATTCATTAGGCAATAAAAAGAGAAATAAAAATGCTTCTTAAGAGCAACGTGGTGTGGGAGGGCTGTTGCTGAAGGCCAACACGGTCTATCCTCCGTTAACAGATTGGCTTTAATCCGAGAGCCAGCCTTATGGATGCAAAAGCCTGTGTCAGCTCTCGTTTGACCAATTTATCTGCGTCTCTGCTCTGAATTAATTAAATAAAGTCGGCAGCCAGACTCTGATGCTCTGCGGGGATAATAAAATAACGGGGTTGTTCAATTTATTTCCATTGATTATATGGAGATGTCTGAGACAGGCCTATTATTTTTCTCTCTAACAGTAAGGAATGGTTCCAGTCGAGGCGAAGCAGCACCTGTCCTAACCGCTGTAGGTCTCAAAGGAAAAACAGAAAATAATCTTGCACCCTAGAACATGCATCGGTGCAAACCCAGACTTTATCACGCCACGAACGCTTAATCTGTTGTTAATGTTTCTCTCAATGACATTGACACATATTTTCCACAGCTTACCTCTGCAAAAAACGCCTCCATCCTCCCTACTCCTCCCAGACGACGCGCGCCCGGCGGCCCCGCAGAGCGCAGACACCAGCTCCGGTTTCAGGTGCGCAAATCTCACCAAGTGAAGGGTGAGCTTTTGTGTCAAGATAGGGGGAAGGCAGCGGTGCCTCCGTGTTGCTGTTTCCCATTCACCAAGCGTTTATTTCTATCTCATAAACTGTTCAGTTTCTCAAACACGCCTCATCAGCGCCGGGCTCTATGCGCAAAAAGCCACATGAGAAAAATCCAAAGGTGGCTGTGATGAAAAATGAAAAATGTCCACGCCGGGGATCCGTTAGAGGAGTGTTACATGAATCGCCCCGGTTTTCCAGGTCTGCCTCGTTTCAGTGTTCAGTATGTGTGCATGTGTGTGTGAAAGAGTGTGTGTATATGCGTGTGAGGCTGTGAGTATAGTGCGTGGGGTTGAGAGAGAGGACCAGTACGGAGGCAGAATGAGCATTACGCTGCTCACCGCACACACCGACGGGGCGGTGCAGACACAGATCCTCCAATATAAAACACGCACATTAAGCGCACACTTACACAAAGTGCAGATGTAGGTGTGTGCTGTAGGTGTGAAGTTTTACTGTGGTGGTTAACACTAGACTAACACCTAAGTTTTTAGTCTGAAAAATACTGAGTTCCAGGGTTAGGAGGTGGTTTATCTTTGGAGAAAAAAGAAGTTGCCTTGACTCCCTGAACAGATGTGAAAACCTCTGTCATGAACCACTTTGTCCAGCAACAGCACCAGCTTTCATACTCCAATGATCCCTGGCAAAAACTCTTAAAGCTGATGCTACTTTTGCATGTGTAGAAATATTATGAAGGGTGTTGAAGTAATGATTTTTGATATGCAGCCTTAAGTGGAAATGAATATGTAAAAACACAGAAGAAGAAATCCCCCTAACATTCAGTGATGTCTAAATTTGCCATGAGGCAACAGCTGTCAGCAGTATTCAGTCTAATGCTTCCCCAAACCCAGACACACAAAGAGACAAATCAAGAGCTGGAGAGTTAATATTTCTGTATGATCTTTCCTAAAAAGCCCCCGCTTATTGTATAGAAGGAGGAGGCTTGGTTACAGGGTTAGTCAGAGTCCCTGTAGGGTGAAACATGATATTTCATGACGCACACACGCTGAACCAGAACAGAACAGCAGGGGGGAAAACACCCCAAAATCAAGGAGGATAACACAAAATGTCCCCAAAGACACCAGTTTGTATGGATGAGGTCAAAATGGATAGACAGCTGGTTTATGTGGTGTGGGTCGTGTTTGGTTTTATTTTTCTCTTCAGAGGACCAGGAGGCAGGGGCCAGGTGCAGCTATCAGCAGCCCAGCAGGCTGAGGCCTCTCTGGGATACTGCCGTTCCCCCTGGAGCCCTGGAGGTACAGAGGGGGCCTCCTGTATGCATGTGTGGGACTATTATTTTGTGGTGCCTTCCATCTTCATCAGGGAGACAGTTCAAAAGGTACACCTAACAGGGCCCCCTTTTTGTTAGTGTGTGACTGTGTGTTTGGTGGCAGTGGGGTGGCTTGGAGCACATTAGCACAGAAAAAACATGCAGGAAGTTATGATTATAATATTGAATATGACCTGGCCTTAAGAGTAAAGGGAACTTGAGTGGTGAACCTGAACCTTCAGCAGTACAGACAGATTATATCACAGAGTCACACTCACTGCAACACAACCTGTTTGTTGACAAAGGTCTACCAGGGGTCAGAGCTCACTCAGTTTGATTAGCTGGCCTGCAGCAGTTCTTACAAATTATTATCGTTGTTTTTTACTGTTTTCACAGTAGTGTTTCTTTAAAACCTTAATGACGCCCTGCCCTGAAGGACGCCAGCATCATTTGCAATTCTGAGAAATTTGGAGGCTGATGTTGTGATTGTACAGGAGGATTTTTAATACAGTACATTTATTGTTCTATTTCTAAAATACTTCTAGCGTTAGAGCTGAAGTTAGAACAATTAGTCAATAAAGTAATTAGTCAACCCGGACAATTTTTAATAATCAGTAATTGTTTACGTCAGTCACTAAGCAAAATTCTGTGGCTACAGCTTCTCAAGCATGATGATTTGTTGTTTTCTCATTGTTATATCATTAACTGAATATCTTTGAGTTTGACACTATTATAGATTCTCACATTTTATACGCTAACTATGATAAATGAGTTAATTAAAAAGAAAATCAGTAAAATATTAACTAATGGAAATCCTGAATTGTAGCCTTACCTGTTACGTAACACTAACATAAAGATATCTTTATTGATCTTAGAAAGTAGAATGTTTAGTGAATTCTTTATGGTCTGAAGTAAACCCATCTTGACTAGTAGTCAACAACATAAAATAAATAACCATATTTGTGATCTAGGTCTGTATGAAAGTCAATACACCGAATGCAACAGCTACAAATTTACACAATGAACCCCTGGAGTGTAAAAGGGGGTTGGTGCTATTTGTACTTGCATGGCTAAAAGCCATCGACCCGACAGACATCTAACATGCACATGTGTACAGGAGCACATGCACTGAAGTACACAGACAGCAGAAAGTCTGGGCTATTAAATTCTTATTACCATGACAACAACGGGACTGAGTGACCCCCAGATGTGAATTGTGGGATATATTTTGTCCCATTGAGTCAGGAGCAGAACTTTGCTTACTCATCTGACCACAGCTCTCTGTATTTCTTACTTTCCCCTTGATGTCCCCTTCTCCTTTTACTGTTACACTGCATATAGGTGTGTGTGTGTGTGTGGGTGTAATTCAGAGAGAAGTGTGTCTTGTGGACAGATCATCAATAGGTCCTCTGGCTGTGTGGGGATAAGGCAGACAGATTACAGAAGAGCTCAGAGACGAGACTACCCATCTATCTAATCTAACTAAATATTATGCACATATTTATGAGAAAATACTAACAAGACTAACATTCACTGAATCCATGTGAGCATGTGTGTATACGTGCACACATCATATGTTGCATGTGCTAAAAGACATCACTCACAATGTCACAGATGATCAGTTTTATGACCCAAGCATCCGTAAATCTTTCTTCTTTTATTACCCTCTGTTGTTCCTTTTCTGTGACCCTCCTCTCTCACTCCAGACACATGTTTATTACTGACTGAGAGGACACACTGATTCAAAGAGATGCACAGTGTGAAATGCCCTGATTGATCATCAGCCTTACTTTGTACTGTTAACTGGTAAAATGGGACAATCCAAATCAAGGCCTGGGGGTCAAATAGAGATCAAATATAGAACAGGCTTTCTTTTGTCTTTTTAAATGGTCTATGAGACAGAGATGCGCCATTTAGCCCAATTCGTTATAATGTTAAAATGAAACCTATATAAACAAAAGCAAGTATTGTAAACATATAAATAAATAACAGATTGAAAGAAACCTATTTTTTCTTCTTCCTTTGTGTTTAAAGTTATTTGAATGCCTATTCCTCACCAGTCTCTTATTGTACTAGACTATCATGGCACGTCTCTCACTCTCCTGGCAGCTTAGCTTTGATTACAACTGCAGCATTTTTGTTAAAACCATGTGTTTGTTTATTTAAATTATGTTTTTTTTATTTTTACAATTAATACACACACATAAATACAAAGAAACACACAAGGAAATTCAGTGTTGAGTAGTTGAGGTTACTTAGTCCACTAATTTCATTTATTTTGAATTATTTTGTCCACTGCTTGTAACTTCACTTCTCTGTCCTTGCATGCCGCCATCTTCCCCTTACTCGAACCCTGTATTGATTGCTACTCTGCTGATACTGAGCATTAATCTTTCTGTCCCATGAGCTAGAAAGAAGGACATTTGCAGGTCTGGATGCACAGCATTAATGTGTTTACAATACATGGAGAACAGAGATAAGTATGTAGAAGGTAACAGGCACTTACAGGACAAAGCCAACATGAAGAGAAAGCTGCTGTGCAAAGATAAAATTTGAACTACAGTTTAGAAATGTATTATACTGATAAATAAATAAAAAATCAGATCAGATTATGTTAACATAATCAGAAGAGGGGACTGAATAAGTGTAAAAAGAAAATACAAAGAATTAAAACCATTTGACTGACAATCTATACAGTCTGGCGTCAGAGTTCAATCCCTGGGGAGAAACAGACTGACCAATACAGTGATTCATGCATTCATGTTTAATATACACCTCTCCACACACACACACAAACGCATACTGTGAGAGTGACATCACCTGATCTGTATGACTCATGCAACACACATAATGCATTGCTCTGGGTTAAAAGTGAAATCACATTTCTGAGAATAAAAGAGAACTGAAGGTCATTTTGGAAGAAACTTATTGACCATTTTTAAATTGGGTAAAATGTAAGCTTTCAAGCTGTAATTATTGTCAGCAGACCGTGGAGTGTATTATTGCTGCTATCCAGAGATAGATGTCGCCTATTTTAAAAAGCTTATTAGACCAACAGTGCCATATCAGCAAGTAGACGTTTGACCTCCTCTCCTCTCCTCTACAATAACAAAAAGTCTTTCTACATCAGTACAGTGTATGTGTGAAGACTGGGTCAGGAATATAGGTTTGAAAAATCACTTTTAACTAGTAGATGTAGTTAATGTTTGTCACACTGGACCAGAAAGAAGCAGAAAGTAAAAGTGTTTCAGAGGTCAGAGGTGACTCTAACAAAGCAGAGACAATGTTGCAAATCTTGCCAACAGCCCTGTAACCATACATCCCCTGCTGCAGATGTAAAAAATAGAGTTAGGATTCACAGTATTCAAGGAAAAATTCTCATTTTGATATGGGTGATAGATTAAAATATTAATCTGTTGTATATTTGCCCATCTCTAACAAAGGTGGGACAAAAAGAGCCGTTAGAAGACTGGCCTGAGGTTTGGAGTGTAATGTTGCACCCTTCGTAAACTGGACATATCCCTGTGTATGTATATTCCATACCTGGATTTATAGGAGTCCATGTACAGAAAGGGACATGATCCAGTTAACTTACTCCAGACAGATGACTTCATCCTGATTTCCGTTTCCCTCCCCCAAACCCTAACCCACCTGCCAAACCCCACCCCCACGCCATGCTAACCCAGCCCCACCCATGTTGCATGACTGTCAATGCAACCCCCTAATTCCCAACAGACAGTAGGGTAATTTAATCAGTTGGCTATGGCCTGCAGCAGGGCAGAAATGTTTACAGACATATACACAATAATACTTCATTAAAATTGTGTACAAGCAAATCAGGACCAAAGACATTTTGTAATACATATGAGTGTGCTTTGGCAACAAACGTAACATAATTCATTGTTAAAAAATCTATTAAAAAGTACAGAAAACAGCAGCTAAAAAATCTCAAACTACCCTCTTTTTTGTTTAGTTTAAGCACCTAATGTTAATACTAAATGTAGGTCCTTGTTGAATTGTATGGTTTGTTCTAACCTGTAATCAATAATACTAAGCTAATACTAAGCTAATCAATGTAAGACTGGACTGTCATGTCCATTATGACATCAAGTCAAAAATGTTTCAACTCAGTCAGGACAAAAAATGATCTTTTTTAAAAAATAAAGTTTTGATCCACAGCATCCACAATTTCCCTCTACACATTTTAATAGATGAACTGAATTAACACAAAATGAGGCTATTCAAACATGGTCTATCAAGAGTGTAGATCCAGTCACATTTATCAAGAACACTGGTTTGAATTAGCACCTTCAGTTACTAGCAGAGAGTGAGCTTTGTTGTAACACACTTTTTCTACTGGATTACACTAAATGAAGCTTAATCATAATCAGAACAGATTAAATTACCCAGATCACTATAATAACTGGATTACAGACTCCCCCGACTCAGAACTCCCATGCTCTTTTTCAAAACCTATCCAACACATACACAGACAGAAATGGTTACATAATTGGGAAAAAGGAGAGGATGAACGAGAACTAGAGGTGTAAAGAAGGAGAGATATTAAAAATGAACAGGAATAAAGAGAACTGTCAAGGTGTCATATTGCAAACTGCTATGAATTTGTGCATGGTGCATGTTTGTGTATGTCTGTGTGTCGTCTGACATGCAAGGGTCTGGGTGTGACAACAGAAGCTAGACCCATAAACTCATTTCTGTTTTGGAAGAGTGTTTAATGAATTGACATTCCTAAGTTCAATACACAAAAGTATACAAACAAAGCCACACACCCACACACACACACACACACACACACACACACACACACACACACACACACAGGGTGTGCAGACTGCTGCTAACTAATACATTGAACAAAAGGCCAGCTGTCACTCCACAGTTTTAACAATCATGTATGAATATTTATTACAGCAGACAGCAACAGACGGTGAACTTGGCTTTGCAAAGCACCGTCAGTGCCCTATGGAATCAGCTCCTGCACGTCATATACTGTACTAACACAATATAAGTGAAATAGTAGGGCATACTATTCTATTCAGGCTCAGTACCTGTCTGAACCTCTGACTCAGTGTCAAAATTCCAGTCAGATTCAGAAGCAAAATCGTGCTTAAAAAAAAAAGCACATGTAAAGAGTGACTACGTTTTACATAGCAAATAATATTTCCTATAGGACAAAAATATCTAAGGCACTCTAAATTCTGAGGAGTAAAGATAAAAAAATGGCTTTAATACGACACCAAAGCATTTTAAGGTACATGTCTTTATCAGAGTGTTAACATACATAGTAGAGACATAAAAAGTACACACTTACATAGCACATGAAACCAATATTTCTCATTTAAAAATGTAATCATGTAAAGAGAAACTGCTCCATGTGTAGCCAAGCTGTAAAAACCATTCAACCTTCATTTTTGGGTTAAAATAACACAGAATTGTTTGATATATATCATATATACACATCACTGATGTTATTGTGTAGCACAGTAGCTCAAAAATAGTATTCCAATTATTCTGTGTTATTTTGTGGTATAAAATATACTATTGTGCTACTGAAAATGACCAGCAGGTGGTAGTAAACACCTGATTAATATGTAATCGTGCGAAACTATAATGGAGGTTTACACTGGGCGTGGTACTGACGTTGTTAGGGCCCGCCTCTACACGAATCTGATTGGCTGATGTTCTTCCTGTTAGTGAAATCCTTTTCTGATTGGATAACGTTCCTGTCCCTCAGCCGTGACAGCTGCCTCAATGTTAGCTGTTTCGAAAATGAAACTGGCTTGAGTGTTGTTTCCAGAGTGAGCCAAGACAAAACGAAAACAAGACGGAACATTTATATTTTTCCACTTGACACAGCGGGGGGCGGCAGGAGAACCAGGCGGTAAGGACTGCATACGCTGAGTTGTGGGAGGTGACATATTTTTTGTAAAGGGAGGCAGGCCTGTTCTGTCAACAACACCTGAATCACTTCTCCCGTGTTGGCTTCGTGCTTTTCTGTGTCACTGCCAATTTAATACCATTTTCGAACAGCCACACCTCAGCTGTTTCAGATATTTCTGGCATTTTGCGTGGGCCCGGCCCTGTGCTGTACATTTATGCCGTAAATCCCAAGCGTACAGTGACAGCCTTAAAGCAAACCTGTCTTCTCTTTTTGCAGCTGGGAATGTTGAGTAAACACCAGAGCTGGGTCGGAAGCTCTTTGCTGGAATGGAGGTAAGCACATTTCTTCGTTTCCAACCCAGAATGAGATATTTTCCCACCTAAGTATGACCTGGCCACATGTCAAAGGAAGATCTCTGTCCTTACACGTTAGTCAGTACAACACAGTATAATGGTGTTACGTTTGGATACGTCAAAAATCTATATATATATACACTAAATATCGCACCTTCCTGGGTAATGTTTTGCGTCATTCGAATATTTCGTAGTACATGTTGGGACGAGGTGCTATTGTTTTATAGTTTCGTTTCTAATATATACCATGTAACCATGAGCTCGAGGTCAAACCATTGACCCTTAGCTTCAGTTAAATATTTTCTGTCTGATACAGATGCATCATCCACAGCCTGGTTATACCACCATATATACTAATTACATTTAACATAATCACTGAATGCTCCCTAGGTCAGCCATTACAAAAGAAGACTGACATGCTCTTTGGGCTCATTTTATATGTCTACTTTTGTTTACAGTTTAGTCTTGTGAAGCTTCTTTATTATTAACTCAAGAAACTGGCCTTTAATCAGAATATCTATTTTTTTCTAATCCCCTTTGTCAGCAAGAATCCACTTCTAGATTTGCTGCTCTGCCAGTGATCATGAGCTCTGACTCAGAAGGATCACATAAAATAGGATTTTCCAGCAATGAAAACTGACTGTATCAGCACTGATTTACATGTATAGGAAGTCTTCAGGAAGTTTGCATTTTTTGTAATTTAGAGTGTGAAACTGTCAAAGTTGAATTAAGAATGATCCTCTTTGCCTGTGAACATGTGATGTGTAATAATTAAGTTTCTCATTTATTTTTCAATTTGTGATTTTCCTGTTATGTCACTGTTTTTTTTCTTCTGCTCCCCATAATTCTCTAATGTCTTCCTGATCTTCTGGGTTTTCCAGTCTGTAGCAGTAGGTCACTCTACTTGGTGAGACTGAAGCTGCTGTCACTATGGCGCACTTTGACACAGAGTACCAGCGCCTGGAGGCGTCCTACAGCGACTCTCCGCCCGGAGAAGAGAACCTGCTAATGCATGTGCCGGAAGGAGCCAAATGTATGACACCCACAAACAAATCATGACTTTATCACACACTAGAAACACACACTTCTGTTTTTCACTGACAGTGATGAAGAACAAGAACACTGTTACTAAGTAGTATTAAATCTTTTGCAGCCCAATGGCACCACATAGAAAACCTGGATCTCTTTTTCCAGAGAATATCCTTTTTCTTGTTTTTGGAATAGATTAATTGTGCGCCGTGTTCTGATTGTCTCAGCTAAGTGAATTGTGGTTTCTGTAATTTGTAGAAAATGTCACATGCAAAGATTTCTAATCTCAGATGCATTTGCACTATTCCTTAACACCCAATTACGTCTATAATATGCACCAGAAGAATGGATTCACCTGTATGCTGCTGGGAGAGATCTTTGAACTAGTGTATGTATCCTGTCAAACATACATTATATTTTTTAAAAAATCTCACTTTCATTTATAGGTCTTAATGTGTATGTGTTTTCGTGTTTGCTGTTTCTTTCTGGTTGTCCTCTCATGCCTCCTTCTCCTTTTCTTTTTCCCTGTAGCCAGTTGTTGTTTGTGGTTGGCTTCACAGTGTTCCTAGCTAACTGTGTAGACTATGACATCCTCTTTGCCAACAAGTTTGTAAATCACACTGATTCATCTAAAGTCACCTTGCCTGATGCCTTCATTCCAATGGATGTCTGTAGTAACCGGTGAGTGTGACACTGGATTTATTGAATTTACCCTGTGCAGAGACCCTGCAGCTATAATTGCATTACAAGTCTTAGGGTTGTTAAAGTTTAAAGAAGCTGTGGGATAAAGGAATGATATAGTTTACTGAAACATTCAGATAAAATCATAGGAGTATGCATGGTCTTTTATAGTGGGAAAATGATTGTAAATCTCCATGATCTTCTTATTTATCTCCAAGTGATGCCCTTTGTTTAACAGAGCATAACTTAAAACTAGAATTTTTGATCTAAGTGTGTAAAAATAAGATTGTAGACTAGTCTAAAATGTAGACTTGTACACATTCCTGTGAAAAGACATTTTCAAAATGTTCTTAGTAGAGCAAGTATGGGACCTCAAAGGTTGGTTTCAGTTTGTTTTAATAAATAAAACAAGATTATCAAAGCAATAACTAATGCTGTTGAATACAAACATCTTTGCCTGATGAAAGTAATTATTTTCTTCCCCAGTATCCGAGATAATGCATTTGTGATCTTTGTGCTGATAATCTCTGGAGTGTTTTGGCTACATCGTCTGGTCAAATTTATCTACAACATCTGCTGTTACTGGGAGATTCGAGCTTTCTATATAAATGCCCTCAAGATGACCATGGTGAGACTGACAAAATTATGAAATTATTTTTTTTGGTGTGTTTTTTTTTTTTTTTTTAAATTCTGGTACGATATATTATCACACAGAATGAGTCATAGAACCCATTAACCTTTTCTGTGCTTTTCTTATCAGTCAGAGCTTCCCTATGCAACATGGCAGGAGGTTCAGGCAAGGATAGTGGAGATCCAGAAGGAACACCAGATCTGCATCCATAAAAAGGAACTTACAGAGCTTGACATTTATCACCGCATCCTTCGCTTTAAGAACTACATGGTATTTGCATTTATGATGAAATTTTCATCACAGCGCTGTTTGTTGTGGAATTAGAGTGGCTTTCAGTTTTTAATTCTTAATACATTTTCAAAATTGTTTTAAATCTTGTTTAACTTTGGCATTACAGTTTAATGAGTATAGATAATAAATGATGAAAGATAGAAATTCACCCAAACACTCCCTGAAGGCATTGTGTTTATGTCTGATACAGCTACTTGCAACCATAATGTTATGGTTTGACCTCAAACCAAGGCTTTCTTCCTGTATGTCTGTAGGTTGCCATGGTGAACAAATCCCTCCTTCCTGTGCGATTTCGACTTCCTGTACTTGGGGAGTGTGTGTTCTATACTCGGGGTCTCAAGTACAACTTTGAGCTCATCTTCTTTTGGGGGCCAGGTGTGTGTATGTTTGATGAGATTCATTATATATGTGCAATATGTGCCTGCATTTGTTGGGGATTACAGAAATGCATGTAGACATATGCTTTCTTGTCAATGCTAGAATTAGAAAGGAGTCTTCTCTTAACATCTCCTGTTTGTTTGTTTATTTACTTATTTTGTAGGCTCTCTGTTTGAGAATGAGTGGAGTCTGAAACCAGAGTACAAGAGAGGAGGTAACAGGCATGAGCTGGCAGACAGGCTAGCATCTCGAATTCTGTGGATTGGGATTGCCAATCTGCTGCTCTGTCCAGTCATTCTGGTGTGGCAGATTCTCTATGCTTTCTTTAGCTATACTGAGGTAATAAATTCACAAGCACATACAAACTTAAAACAGTTTGTTTTGGGGGGTTTTTTTGTCTTATGGTCAAACCAGTAGTTCGGTGTGTGTGTTTGTACTTAGGTAATCAAGCGAGAGCCTGGCTCTCTAGGAGCGAGATGCTGGTCTCTATATGGTCGATGTTACCTGCGCCATTTCAATGAGTTGGACCATGAGCTCATGTCACGCCTCAGCAAAGGATACAAGGTCATATCCTGCCTATTGTTAATGTTCTTAAGTTGTTTGCTCTGTAGAACATTCTCTCTGTCTGAGAATGGAAAGAACACTAACATAGTTTTGATTAAATTCCTTTAAAGCCCATCCATTCCCAATAGAGTTTATAATTAATTCTGTTCTCTTCTCTTTTGTTTCTCTTTTATTCAGGCTGCATCCAAGTATATGAATTGTTTCCTTTCACCACTGCTGACGGTGGTTGCCAAAAATGTAGCATTTTTTGCTGGGTCTCTCCTAGCTGTCCTCATTGCCCTGACCATCTATGATGAGGACGTTCTAGCAGTGGAACATGTTCTGTCATCCATCACACTGCTGGGAGTGTGTATTACAGTCTGCAGGTAGGAATCAGTGTTCCCCTGTTAACCCGACTGCTATTCTAGTTCATGTAAACACATATGCAAAATTGATTTACCAATTTTATTCAGCCAAAGCTTTTTATAACCACACAGATCAAGTGTTTAATAATTACTCTGAATAACAATAAAATCCAAAGGCTTACTTCCTTTGTGGCCCAGTGGAGTGGGGAAATAGTGGAAAGAGGAGAATTACAACTACAACTTCAACTGCACCTTTATAAAATGGATATTATATTACAAATATCATATGCTCAAACGTGACTTAAAGACAGAATCCTTCAGCAGAAAGTTATGGTACATTATCCAGAAGTCATTTCCATATTGTTCTTTTAGAGCTACTACTTTAATGAAATTCAGTGACTCATTGTGTGGTATAACTTCTGAAGTTGATTTCTAAATTCCAACAATGAATACGGAACACTACCATAAGCTAATACATTTCCATGATTGTTAAGTCTTCTCCCCCGGTTTTGGTATTTTTTAGTTTACATCTAATATGGCTGCTGTTTTGTGAGGCTGTAGTGACAACCTGTTATATATGTTTTGAACTAAAATCTTAAATTGTTAAAATTTTGCCACTTCTCTCTCTTCAGGTCCTTTATTCCCGATAAGCACATGGTGTTTTGTCCTGAGCAGCTGTTGCGAGTCATCTTGGCTCATATCCACTATATGCCTGACCACTGGCAGGGCAACGCACATAGATATGAGACTCGTGACCAGTTCTCCCAACTTTTCCAATATAAAGCAGTGAGTATGAATGTTGACATATCTCAGATCAAGCCAGCAAAACCACAGATTTTTTTTTGTCGGTTTTCTGCTGCAGTTTTCTGCTGCAGTGTTTGGTCTGGGATTCATTCTCCTCTGCTTGAGGGGTGTATAGTTTTGTCCTTTGCCTTCTGTTTGTGTCCAGGTGTTTATTCTAGAGGAGCTGTTAAGTCCAGTCGTGACTCCCATCATCCTTATCTTCTGTCTGAGGAGAAAGTCCCTGGAAATCATTGATTTCTTCAGAAATTTCACTGTGGAGGTGGTCGGTGTGGGCGACACCTGCTCCTTTGCCCAGATGGACATCAGACAGCATGGACACCCTGCGGTGAGGGGCTGCCAAGTTATGTGCAGCCACACAGACATACATGGATAAATGTGGCGGTGTTCATGTATGGACTGTGTGATGTGCATTAGATTGCTCTGTTAAGAAGTGAATTTTGAGTAAATTAGTGATTACTGTGAATCGGTGGGTTTACCCACTCTCCTCTCTCTGTAGTGGATGTCAGAAGGGAAGACAGAGGCATCAATCTACCAACAGGCAGAGGATGGAAAGACAGAGTTATCTCTGATGCACTTCGCAATTACCAATCCCCATTGGCAGCCTCCTCAAGAGACCACACACTTCATCAGCCAGCTGAAAGAAAGAGTTCACAAGGAGGCTACTGGGCTTCCTGCAGACACACATCCACTCTCGCTGTCAGAGTCTGAAGTACGGTATAAGCTGATAGTCATGGTCAAGTACTATGGTGATTATACGTGAAAATTCAGAGGTAAAATTGGATTTCTCTCTTTCTTTCTCTGCCCTCTCTCTCTTGTAGCCAAGAAGTCTCATTGCAAACCTCTTGGCAGGTCCTTCTACACTGGCCTCTGTCCATTTTGGCAGGGACAGCTCTTTGACCAATCACGCAGCAATTGGCATAAGTGATGGGGCATCTGCCTTGCGCTCCCTTTCCCCTGTCAGCAGCAGTCTGCACCTGAGAGGGAGTTTAAGTGCAGCCCACAGGGCTGCTGGGCACCCTTCAGCCATGAGTAAGACAATGGCAGGCTCTGGGTGAGAAAGTATTTCTGAATTATGTCTCAGTCATTTTCTTCTCAGGCTACATTGTTTTGTAATACACTTAACTATGTACTGAGTTGCACTGCCCTATTCCTATTCCTACCTCATCATGTCCTCATGTTCTCCACACTTTTGCTGTCTCCTCCTGAAGGACTGATGCCCGAACTGTGAGTTCTGGCAGCAGCGCATGGGAGGGTCAACTCACCAGTTTGGTCTTATCAGAGTATGCCTCCACTGAGATGAGCATCCATGCACTTTACATGCATGAGGTAAGTATATATGCCATAATGTGTGAGAGGTGGGCTTGTTATCATTATTATTATCTCTCAGATATTATCCATCTTGGGCCCATACATAACAACAGTATCTTTTTGTCATTTGTCATTGCAGCTTCATAAACAGCAGTCTCGTGGTGAGCTGTCCCGTCACACATGGCACAGACAGGAAAGTGATGAAAGCAGTGACAGCGTCCCGGATGAAGTAAGAAGTGAACCCAACCCTCACTCCAGAAATTTCCCTCGTTCACACACCTTCCCCACTACAGTTCCCAGTCCTAGTACAATTCCCACTTCAGCATCAGCCACCAGTGGAACAATGGACCAGGAGGGGGCATCCTCACAGGGCAGCAACCAGCGGCGTCACAGTGGACCAAGCACAGGTGCCTATCTTTTTGCTCATCTCTCTGTTTCACAACACAAGCATTAAAATGAAAGGTTATTTAATGGACTTTGAACAGCACGAGAATCATTTTCATCACCTATTATCACTAAGTCTTTCATTGTTTTGGAACCATTTTAAGGATCCTACACTCCCATGATAGAACAATTATCTATATATGTTATACAAGAAATGTGCTCAGCTTATTACAAGAAATAATTACAATATATACAGAACAGAAAACGTTTCTCAGCCCTAATGTAAAACGCAGTAGTTAAGTTTCTCAAGTTTACCCCAATTCATCTCACGCCATAAAGAGCTATAGGACTTTAAGAATTTCATTCATTTGGTGTTGATTGCTGAGACTTTCCAAACAACACTCTGTATGCCTTTCTGTTTTCCAGACTCTTTTGTTGCCAGAGGGAAGGTAGTGAGGTTGGCGCGTGTACCAATGGGAGGATGGGCAGAGGAGGGTCAGGCAGGACCACGACAACATGAACCACTACAAGAGGAGAGCTCAGAGGATGAAATGCCTCCTCACATACACAAGGTGAATTCTCTTTGCATGTGATTACAGTGGTGAAGTTAATTTCCTTGCGTGCACTGTAAGTAAATTGACTTGTTTGTTCTCTTCCTCTCTCATTTTAGGTTACATAACCCTGCCATGTAAATAAGTATCAACGTTCTACCTTGCATAGATTACAATTGAAGATAGATTGACTGAACCCTTCTCCAGGATTGACCATCTGATTTGATACACATGGAGATAACACAGATGATCTATTGAATAAAAATATTTAAATAGTTAAACCATCTGGACATGTTTAGCGTGATGTCACCATTAGCCATTAAAAGATGAGCTTTTAACATCCATGAGTTATTGACTTACTACATGCATAAACAGGCACACAGGGTAAATCTCTGAATTTCAGAAGATAACCTAGAGAATCAAGTTCTTTCTAATAGCAATTATTAATGTCAAATTACACTACACTGGTTTATGTTAAAAGATTACATAATGAAAGTACATGTGTTGCTATAGACAAAAAGTATGAACTCTCAGCCTTGCTGGACACAATTTGCCCAAAATGCATAAATAGTACAGTTTGTGCTCTCTGTAAACCGTCCCTCTTAAAGATCCAGCATTCAAAGAAGTGTGGTCAAAATGACGCTGGTTACACACAGGCTTTCATTGTGCATATCTGTATTTGTATATTGTACCCTGTTCTCTAAATTTCAGCTTGCATTCTGCCACTTGGCAAAACAAATGAAGCCCTCAAACAATATAAAATTCACCTGATATTTTTTAAGTAACATATATTACTCTTAAGGAAAATTTTATTTCTTTCTTTATCCCTTGCAGTACAAAGTTCAGGTACATTTTCTAATTTTTTTTTTTTAAATTTGGCTCCATTTGCACAGATAGACATCTGTTTTAAATGAAATTGTGCAAAGTAGGCCCATACTTTGCTCATACACTGTGTAAATATGTTATCAGATGGAGTCACAGCAATCATACAAAATATTGAGTAAACTGATTTTACACAGTTGTAAAGCTAGCATTTTTATGTGTAACCAGAGATACTGTTTTTGTGAATGTTTTAACCTGATTTCACATTAGTTTGTACTGTTAACCATTCATTTTTTCAACATACTTGCTTAGGGGTGTGGAAAACAAGGCTGTTTTAAGCATGTAATATTGATGTGCCATACAAAACACAATAACATACGCAAGTGCATGACCATCACGCGTTCTTCTGAAGAGTTGTGACTATATCACCCCATAGTTATAGCAATACCATAACTTTACCATGACCACAATTTCCATCCTCTCTAATCGCAGCATGACTTTCCTGTTCATTAAGCCTAAATTCTTTGAAAGAATTATGCACTTTAATCATTTCTAATGCAGAGGTGTCACTTAACTTGGATTGTTTGTATATTTTCCTATTTATACATTTTGTTTTATTTATCAAAAGGAAAGTGTCAAATTGACAACCACTTAAGGTTGTGTTTTGTTTTGTTGCTTTTGCATTTGTATCAGGATAAAGAAGCACTGGACTGATCATATTGTCATGGTTGCAGGGATTCCTTGTGGTTGCAGAAGGTGCTCAACGTTAGTGGTATGATTCGTTGTTTGTTTTATAGATCCTGTAAAATACCATTTTGTACAGTTGTAAATTCATCCATTAAAGACAAGGCAATTATTTTGTGTGGACTGAAAACACTAACACGGCCAAATGACCCGAATAGAGAAACTGATACGGTTTAGCTCGAGTTATTGTAACATTTTATAGTCGTAATTAGTTGCTAACTGGCGTTAGCTAAAAAGCAGTCGGAATTGGATAGTTAACGCTACGTTATTTTTTCAGGGATTTGGTAAGTAGCGTTAGCTTTAAGCTAAGTTAGCCAGTATATTTCCAGCTTGCCACGCATTAGCGTTTAGCCAGCTGCGTGAAGGCTGTTGTGACTGAAATAACGTCAAATGTCCCTAACAAAACCCAAGCATAACCGTGCGGTGTTGTTATTGAACAGTGTGACTGGTCCTTTAGTTTATTATGACATATGTTACCATTGGATTTTCAGAGCCCGGATAGCTCAGTCGGTAGAGCATCAGACTTTTAATCTGAGGGTCCAGGGTTCAAGTCCCTGTTCGGGCGGATGTGTTTTTATTTTTTTGTATTATCTTTCTCTATGTGCGCTTTTAAGGTTAGATTAGAACATGGTCGTCTACATGCACTACGTTAAAAATGCTAAATGATTTGCTCAGCTACCGGTAACATCACAAACTGGCTCAACAGTAGTCTTTTTGAGGGTGTGAAGAAGGAGGAAAAGAAGGCGAAAGAGGAGTAAATGAGGAAAAAAATGACATTTTGACATTCATTCAAAGTTTTTATAACTCTTACAGAATATCTGACCAAGTTGACAGTGTCAGATGCAATTTTCGTTGTGTTGTAAGATTTGAGCCAAAATTGAACACTTCGCTGCACCACAGCAGGGAGAGATATAGATCCAAAGGTTAGCGGTTCAATCCCCGACCGCAGCATGTCTTTCTTCAAGACCAACTCTTCCTGCAACTCATCAAACTTTCAAAGTCCATCTAATTAACCTTAGAAATGTCAATATTCTATTACAACCAGACCTTAGGAGTTTGCTGCTGAATGCTTGCATATGTGCATATGTGTTAATATGTAACATTAGTATGAAGCACTTTACATGTTTTAAATGTTTTTCTAGTCATTGTATATTATTATATAAGTTGAATATTTAACTATTTTTAAAAAAAATTGCTAGTGGCCGCGAATATCTGATAGTTCTGGAGAAGATGGACGGGGGACGACGATTGGTCGCGAATGGCTGACAATTCTGGAGAAGATGGACAGGGACGACGACGATTGGCCGAGAATGTCTGACAATTCTGGAGAAGATGGACAGGGAGGACGACGATTGGCCGCGAATGTCTGACAATTCTGCAGAAGGACGACGACGATTGGCCGAGAATGTCTGACAATTCTGGAGAAGATGGACAGGGACGACGACGATTGGCCGCGAAAGTCTGACAATTCTGGAGAAGATGGACAGGGACGACGACGATTGTCCGAGAATGTCTGACAATTCTGGAGAAGATGGACAGGGAGGACGACGATTGGCCGCGAAAGTCTGACAATTCTGGAGAAGATGGACAGGGACGACGACGATTGACTACGAATGTCAGAGAGCGGGGGAGAGGAGAGAATCAGGGCCCGGATAGCTCAGTCGGTAGAGCATCAGACTTTTAATCTGAGGGTCCAGGGTTCAAGTCCCTGTTCGGGCGGATGTGCTTTTATTTTATTTTTTTTATTATCTTTCTTTAAGTGCGTTTTAAAAGTAAGATTAGAACATGATCGTCTACATGCACTACGTTAAAAATGCTAAATAATTTGCTCAGCTACCGGTAACATTACAAACTGGTTCACTTTAACCTGGCTAGCTAACGTTACCGTTTTTTGATTTTAGCATAATGTTACCGATAATGTAACTAAACATTAGCTAACTTAATATGGGGACATAGGAGTTAGTTTTTTTGTTGGTGCTGGTTTTATTTTATTGTAACACTGGCGTTGACTAACAGCTTCCTTCAACTCTATGGTTTCATGTATGTCTCTTGTACACTGTTACAGCAGTATATTAGCCAGGGAGGAATTAAAAAGGGACCTCTCCAGGGTGTACCCCTGCCTTCCACCCGAAAGAGAGCTGGGGTAGGCTCCAGTAGATCCCTGTGACTCTGGTTAAGCGTGTATAGAAAATGGATGGATGGATAGGAATAAAAAGGTGTTGTTACTAATGGTCGCCACCAGAGGGAGTGTAGTCTGTGGTGAGCCACTCTGGCAGGAGTGAACTGCTATGTTGTTATTTTTTAATGTATTTGCTAATCAGCTAATATGCTAAAACTTCAGTGCTAATTACTGTTACTCATACTGTATAAATTGTAACAGGACTGAGTAAGTTTTTTGTGGTTTTGTGTGGTTATTTGTGTCTATGTGGCCCTGTGATGAACCTGTGACTTGTCGGGGGTGTACCCCTGCCTTTCACCCAAAGAGAGCTGGGATCGGCTCCAGCAGATCCCTGTGAGCCTGGTTAGATATAAGTGAGTATAGATAATGAATGGATTTATTAACGTTAATAACAGTCCATAATACTATTGATATAGATTTTAGGTATTACATTAGAAATTACAGAAGTTTTGATATTCAGTGGCAGTTATAATACAATTATCATACTTACGTTTAATATTTGCATCTCCTTATCGTTGTTATCTTTCTTAGATTTTATACAGGAGAATGAAGAGAGCCCAGACCGTGCAGGAGCTTTTTAAAATGGCATTAGAGTTTTGGTAACAGCACTGAGAAAAATGCAACCATCTTCCTCTTAGACACCTTTGGAAAAAACATAGGTCTAATAAAGTCACCTGAGATTGACCAATAAGCAATTTGAATAGTTGAAGGTGTGGATAATTTTATTCAATGTTGAAAAATGTTACAGAATTTGGTTTAGTTTTACACAGTTACAACAAGCAAAAGCCACCCATTTGGGGGAATGACCAACATATACATGGACCAATGTATGTGTTAGTAATATAAAACTGAAAGGTAAGTATTCCTGAGATTTAGATAACATTATGTTTTAGTGGGATTTAATGACACTTTTCCCAGAGATTGCACAAAGCCACATTAATGACTTCAAGGTCATATACGCACAACATATGCAAAACAGTTTATCTGTAGTTACTCCCATAACATTTTTCATGTCTGACCTCGATTCAGTGTATAAATGTTGTTGCAGAGAAGAGTGAATTGTTCTTTCTTCTTTTCTTGAAGGAAGGCAAGTGCAACTGTAATCATTAAATTAGACTTCTGACTGCCATCAGTTTATGATTCATTTATTGTTGAATTCATGGAGAAAAATGTATGTGAAAATAAAACATCAAACAATAATACCCTCTGCGTGAATTGAGTACACACATGTAATGAACCTTACACATTGAGTGGTGGGAGTGTAATAGGTGTTGTTACATGGTGTAAGGAGGGTAGGGGTCCTCCTGCTTGTCCTACTGGGATAGATGAAACCCCTGGTTGCCAGAAGGGGTAGTTGATAGGAGGCAGCTGTGCCACTGCAGGGATAGGTCCATAGTGATGATGATGATGGACAGAGCTTCCTCTTGCTTTGATATCTGGTCTTACAGGGCTTCCCTGGTAACTGTTCTGGAAGTACAGATTTAAGACTTTTGTAAACAATGAGAAGTGAGACTCCTTGTGTGCTTGTGAAAGAGAAGGTCTCTGTGTGTGTGTGTACCTGGCCAAGATATGTGTGGTTGGCATATTGAGTGGGCCCTCCAGGTGGCAACATAGTCATTGGAGGCATGGCTTTCAGCATCATATTGTGCATTATAATCTGGTGCATTTGGGCATTTTGCATAAGCATCAGTTCCACCATGTCTAATGCAAAATACACATACATACACAAATATATGAACACAAAGACACTGAGATAAGATATATCTCTATTTGTTGTCACATACCCTCTTTGATGCTGTTTGAGCGTGGTGCAGTGTATGGCTGAGGTGGGGGAATCTGAGTAATCAGAGGCTGCTGTTGTGGCAGCTGTTGTATGATGGTGGCAGGCTGCTGGGGTAGCTGAAAAGAATAAAAAGGAGGGAAATGGAACTGAAGATTAAGTACACTTCATAGTCCTCATTAAAACAGAGTAATATTAGGGGGTTAGAGTGTTTTTGATATTATTGCTCACAGTTTGTTGGATAATGCGAGGAGGCTGAAACTGAACAGGTGGTGGAAAGGGCAGGGAGGGCAGAACAGGGGCTGGGTGGGGAATGTGGCTGGGTTCCATGGGTGGGAGTGGTGGAGGCAGCTGGTGGGCACTGACAAAATGTGGCTGGTACTTTCTCTGTGACCCTCCCCAGGTGTGAGGTCGGTTGAAGTCTTCTAACATGTGTTGCTCCTTGCGAAATCACGATGAGAAATGGTAAAATTGAGAGAGAGAGAGAGATTGAGTTTGAGATGGACAGAGATTCAGGAAGTCTTTTGTGTTCACGGCCATAAGACTCTATAATTCCACAATATAAACAATAACGCACCCCCACCCCCCCCCCCAAAAAAAATTACTTTATTACTTTTCTCCATACAAATGAATTACTTAATTGCTTTATGAATTACTTTATTAATTACTATTAATATTGTTAAATAATATTTAATAACTTTAAATTAGAATAACTGCTGTAACAATTGAATTTCCCCTTGGGGATTAATAAAGTACTTCTTCTTCTTCTAAAATGTTTTGACATTGGTTACATGCTGTTAGTTTTTGACCATATTCTTCATCTGTCTGAAAGTAGGTGATATATGAATGAATACAAATGTACAGTCTTGGAATGCTGAGATACAGATTTTGTGCTAACCCTTAGTCTTTGCAACAGGTTCTGCTTTCGCCTTAGTGCACGGTGCAGTGCATCCATCTGTCCATCATAACTCCCTAAACAGACAAAAGCATGTTTTCAGAAACAAACCCATGAAATATTTTATTGTCACTATCTCTATTTCAACTTGCTTTTATACATTATCTTGCTTTTGTGTGTAAAATTCTTTCTACCACTTTCATCATCTTACAAAACTAATCCTTAGTGCTCATTGTCGTCTTCTAATATAATATTTGTATATTGTTTGTTTGACCTCTCAGGAAATCATTTTTAGTTTTAGCTAAATGTCTATAACAGTGAATAATGTAATAATGTGTTCCTGTGAAGAGGGGTTAGGTTAATATTGCTCACAGTTCATAATTCTTCATCACATATAATTCTTTGTTTTCTTACTTGCAGACCGGGCAGAATCTGCTCTGTTGTCCATATTTTGTTTTTTGTTGTCCACTCTCTAGGAATGTGAGCAAAGAATATTTGGATTTTGATGTTTTATTCTGAAGGAAAGCAGAAAAACATGCTAGAGATGAAATATTTATATATTTGAGAATAGAAGCATTACCAAAGTGAACAAACCAATATAAATTATAAACTAACCTCTCACCTACCTTCTCTAGTAGTTTGAGTTTGAATCTTGTCAACTGATCAACCACAGAACTGGCATCCTAAAATGTGACACAAAGGTGTTTGGTTGAAAAACTAGACACATATACAGACACATAGGTGCATGATTTTAATGTCTCAGTTACCTGAAATCTTGGCATTTGGAGTCACATAAGACATTATGTCCACCTGTGT
Source organism: Mastacembelus armatus (assembly GCF_900324485.2). NCBI lineage: Eukaryota > Metazoa > Chordata > Actinopteri > Synbranchiformes > Mastacembelidae > Mastacembelus > Mastacembelus armatus. Next base: position 6,628,371 of record NC_046654.1, on the reverse strand, counting down.
GTTTGATTCCAGACTAAAGCCACACAGTGGTTGTCATAGGACACACCTGTTTACTGCTGGCATGTAACCATGACTTGCACGCTTGCTTGGTTTCTGTGACGTAAGAGAGAAGAGGGAGTGAGTTTTCAACATCAAATAATCTAGCCAAATCAGCTCAGGGTAGATTTTCAGTTGATTTGATCAAATAAATTAAAGATTAAAGTTTAAGACTACAGCCTTGGCTACCAAATCGAATGTAGTTACTATTGAAAACAGAAAGTATATAGTCTCTGCTAATTTGAACTGTTTTAGTGTTATATCTATATGTATGTAGGCTGTATAGAGATTGCTATTAATTATACAAAGATTAAACATGGTTTAAGTACATGTAACGTAAATGGTCGTAGTCTTAACAACATATAATCACCCTATATATTAAAGTTTCAGACATGCTAAATGATTAGTAATAATTTTTGATGACTTATTTTTTCCAGCAATACTATCAGGACAGTGCTACCTTAAGTAGCAAACATGGACTCAGGAACCAATTGTATGGAAAACTATGCACTAGGTTATGTTTTATATTGTAAAAATAGACCAATGAGTGGTCAAACCAAATATTACTTTATTTTATTTATTTATTTTTGTTTGCAGCACTTTATAAGAAGATAATAGATATTGTAACTATTTATAGCATTGTTTCGTACACTTTACTTGTACGACCTAAAACTTTTGCGGGGTACTGCCGGTTGCGTTGCCATAGAAACTCCCAAGCTAAGCAAGGGATTTTCTACCTTCATTTTCAAAACACAGACGTAAGCGGAAGACAGTTTGTTTCATGTAGTCTGATTGGCTACAAGGGCCGTCAATCCAAAATTGGCCATTTTACACAGCCATATAGTTGGTCAATTGGATTTTCGTTTTGACTGACCTACCAATCAGGAGGTAGATTATTGAGGAATATACTGAGGGACCGCAAGTTCTATTGGCTGAAAATGTGAAACGAAATGATTTGATTGGTCCGCTCATTCAAGGGAACTCGATAAGGGCGGAGTTGAGATGACTTGGCGGCCATATTGAATATTATCTGTTGACAGTTGTGTCTAAAGGAAGCTCAAAGATTTTGTTGCAGCCAACTTATGCTAGAAGTGACGGCCTGCCGTGTTTTTCAGTTGAATTAGGACACCTGTCCTCAACTGTTAATGCTTGTTTTTACCCCAAGAAATGGATGAAGATGAACGACAGAGGAAACTAGAAGCTGCGAGAGCGAAGGTTTGTTGCTAACATTTAATGTTAACGCACACAATACAGAATGCTAGCAGTTATGTAGCTAACTTTTTGTCATGGCTTTTTGTTTGTCCACTAGTAACTTCACCCATCATTGTACGTTGTGTTTATCGTCGCTTAGATGCAATTGGCTGGTTAAGTTACAAGCACTCTTAATTTTACCCATTTGCCGCCACATGCGGCGGGTTTAGCATGTGGCTGTGGCTAGCAGAAGTTGCCCTTAGCTAACGATAACAATAACGTTAACGTGTATGGAGTTGGTTAACGCTTACGTCAATTGACTAATAAACCGAGTCAACTGGCACAACGTTATATTTGGTGCACAGTAGAGACGCAAAGATACATGTATGTACAAAGTCGAGGTATCTTCGTTTCTAACCTGTAAAATAAATGCTTCAGCTTGAGTTGTGCCAAGGCGCAGTGCAGGTGCATCTGATGCTTTCGTCGACGTGTTATTTTTTTGTAATGTTAGTTTGCATACACAATGAGTAGCTTAACTTCCCTGGACACTTGTCTGGTGTTTCATTCGATGAAAATACGGATTGTGCATTTTCAACAGTATGATTGTTACGAACTTACCGAAACCGTTTATGGCCATAAAATATACCCATAGGTTTAACACACAAATTGTCTCTGTCTCATAATCATAAACAGTAAAAAAAAAAAAACCGTAAGATTCTACATGTTAGTAGTTAGATGTTGGTGCAGATTAGTTTTAATTATGCTTCTTATACTTTCAGACAGTTAAGCAGGTAGGGTTAAGTTGTACCTTAAAGGACAAAATATCCCTGTCGTATCATAAGAGATGGTATTGTAGAGTATGTAGTTTTCACTCCCCCCTCTCCTCTGGCTATATTAGTAGTGGGCCAGTAATTTGGAATGGCTTGCCCTGCATTGACAACCAGAGCACAGTCTCTAAAAGCTAAGTTTAAAACTATCTGGCTAGACTAGCTTATCATAAGGATCTTGTAGTTAACTGCCACCATATTAGTATCATGTATTAACAATGAAGAAGTAACTTAACTGAACCACTGATATTCCTTATGACAGAAATCCTCGAACATGCCACGAAACCAGTCGGTAAGTATAGATACTGGTGACTGGCATTTGTCTTTTTCATGGGATTTTTGGTTTGTGGACATTATTTCTTAGTGATTCCACCTTTCTTCTTTTCTGTTTGTATTGAGTGGGCAATATGGGATTTATTCTGCTTTTTTGTGGTATGATGTGATTGCTGTAAATCCACTCTGTTTTTAACTGAGGGTTTACTATACAATTGCAGTTTCAAGTAGTAAACCTCAAGGTAAATTTGTATTGCATTTATAATTTATTTTGCGTACAGTGCCATGCTGGTTGCTGTCCATCAGATGGTGCAGTGAGCCTATGAGAGATTATGAATATGAATATGTTGTACTTAAATCTTACATGACTGGTGTTGCTATGGTAATGCAGTGCTGTCAGTTGCCTTTATGTTATGTGGCATAATAAAAAGCTCTGGTTTCCCTGGTACCGAAAAAGCATGTCATTTTTACATACAGATGAGCACAAATGTGAACAGAAAAGTAAGCTCCCAACAGCATGCCCCCACCCTGTCTTGATGATGACATTGAGAGCACAATAGCAGTGTTTAACCCAGAAACATCTGATTTGGCCACAGTAAGCTTCAGCCAACACATTAGTCAGACTTTCAATTGTGCGGAAGAAGTCTTGGGCTAAACACAGCTCATTTGGCAGATGTGTTTTTCGGAGATGTTTTGTACTGTGTCAGGCAAAGATGGTGAAAAGGGTGATGGAAAGATACAAATGGTTAGGGTTTGACTGAGAAAGCATATGATCAGTGTGAGGTGAGATAAGGTTGTGTGTGAGATATAGTTGAGAGAATGATAGTTTGATGATAATTATAAGAAAAGCTTTAACCTGATTTTTGGAGTCAAATCAGTATAGTATAGAAAATGATATAGCATGATGGTGGATGTGCTGCATGTTGCCAAATGAGACTATGAAGCATAATTTAGTGTGTTTTTATGACCAATCCCTGTAAGGTGTCATCAGAATAAACATCAGTGCACATGTGCGCACACAGTGTTGTCAAGCACATGTATGTGACTCATCAAACAAAGCAACAAGTAGCTCTCCTGAGGGCATGTAATCTCAAATTGAATTGAACATGCACACTGTGATGCTGCTTGCAACACAGAGCTCTGTCTCCTCCTCTCCATGTGAATGCATCTCCCAATCTCCACCCTCTTTCCTTAGTCTAGACACATGCCATCCACTATTCAGAGTCTGTGGATCCCTCTGCTCTGTAGGCTAGCTGTGGCAGAGAGTTTTAGGATGAGGGTTTGTGCCAAGTATGCGTTTGCCTACAGACTGCAAGATCTACATCTGAACAGTAGAGCAGCTGACCTGATGGGGAAGAATTGATAGGTCTAACCAGCAAGAAAGGGAGTCGATGGTTGACTGTCAGTTGTTGATGGATGTTTTCATGAGGGGTCCGTCAGTGTGATCTGCTCTAATCTGATTTAAGCTGCTTAAAGAAGAGAGAGCTAGTGGGAGAGAGCGCGAAAAAAGAGGAGTGTGTTGCAAAGATAAACAGCCTGAGGGGGATTTGTGCCAAATTTCTACCACTGGAATTCAAGCTAACTGTCGGTGCTTGATTGGGCATGACGTTCTTCACTGTCAATCAACTTCTCAGGTTTAGATTCTTGATGTTTGTCCTTTCATGACTTCAGTGAAGACTTTCTGGTACCTCAACAAGACTTTGTCAACCAGTCTGTTTCTCAGAAATTTTGAATGTCCTACAAGCTGAGAAATGCAAAGTGGCAGTGTACTACTACATTTTTTCCCCCTTTTTTCAGCCATGCTCTATTTATGGTCTGCTGAGAGGTTGTTCAATGTGTGTCACTAAAATCTTCTATCCCTCTCTGGTGTTTTGAGAATATTTAATATCATCATCTCATTTTGAACTGGTCAGGTTATTTTGGGTGTCCATTTGGGATTGCTTCTTGCTTCATTGGGCACTATCTTTTTTTGCTGCAAAACTCTGATTAATCAAAATAAGGGCTTCTAATCTTTTCTTCATTTCTACAGAGGGGACTATCAACAACTTGTATGCAGATGTATTCATGCTTTGCCTGGTGATTTTGATTTGGTTCCATTTTCTTTTTTTCAACTAATATAAGTCTGGACTTTAGTTCTCTCTCACCTTTGACCCCTGAGCTTTACCATGCTGATCGTGTGGTGGTGCTTTGTGGTCTTGACCTACATGTCCATCTACCTCTCACTGTCCTTCCTGCACAGCTTGTTAGCTTCAGACAGAAGCGGGCGAAAAGCGACAGTGCGGGGACGGCGAAAAAGACGCAGAAGAGGAAGGGCCAGATTGTCTCGCAGAATGACAGTTCAACGCCAGACTGTCACATAAATTCAGCACATCTATCAACAAATGACCCAGAGCTGAATAGCAAGACCAACCATGAGGTAAATCTCTGATTGCAGAGAGATGATCATTAAATAATCTCAATAATGTAGTTACAGAGGAGACTGAAGAAATCAAATTTGTCTTGCTAGTTATTTTCATCACTTAGACTTATTTATGGCCAAGACTACCTGACTGCCCGTATTTGTTTAATTTTGTTGTCCTATTGTAGCCTTTAATAAGCAGTCTGTGCCCCCTGCTTGATAAATGTACATTAGAGAAATGGGTCACTAACCATCATGTTGCCTGCAGGCCATGTTGTCATAGTAACCTGCCCAGGATTAACTGTGGCACTGTTTACTGCCTCTTTAAAGAGAAAGTTCACTTAACTCAGTATTAGAGCTGTTTATTAGATATATGCTGACTGTTTTTTCTTTTAAAGGCTTAATTCTAAAACAATTTCATTCCTTTAGGAGCCCCAACTGCCGGAGGAATCACATGCTCAGCAGAACCAACAACCAAAGGATCAGCCTTCCACCCTGGAGCAAAACTGGTCCCCTGGGGAAGAGTTGAAAGAAGAGGAGCTACTTGTTCTTACTGGCAAAGAACAGCTCAAGGTATAAAGTCAATAGTTTTACAAATTAACATTTATATAGGCCATCACATGCTTATACTTGTTTACGTTGAACTATGTAATATTTCTGCTTTATGTTGAAATATCTGAGTAATATGTTTGTTTTTTTTACGTTAAACCCATTTTGTATGTGGCACACTTCAGTGAATTTATGTCTTCAAAGCAGTTCATTTTGGCTTCATTTTGGGATTGCGTGCAACAACTCTTGAGTTTAGGTATGACTAAATATAAATACCAAATAGGAAGAAAGATTTAATGTCATTAATGCATGTGCAACATTCTCTCAGCTCCAAGTAATAGGGCTATGGTGTCTTGAAGAAAAGTAATCAGTTGACATAGCGTTCATTCAGATTCTGGTGTTGGTTCTTAAAATCCTTATTTGGGACTGCCTTTGGAAAAATGTCTCAAATTATTTCAAATCTTTTAAAAATAGCTTAAATTTAATTCCTGGCAAAAAATGACTTGGTATAGTGTCACATAGCATGTTACATGTTGTAATTGGTTTTTGAATGAATGGTGTTTTATCTTTCATCAAGGAAGTGGGTCTTATTTTCTGTAATACCTGATAGTTGAAAGGTTTGTGTGATAGTCAGTTTTTTTTTTTTTAAATTTGCTTCTTGAGTTGTCTGTTGGACTGTTTAAGGGAGAACTACATGCTAATCTGGCTACACTACATCATAGGAATGTACATAAATGTATATTTGTGTGTATGTTTATACAGCTGACACTTTCTTTGAAATTTGCAGCAGTTACAGCAGGCGGTGGAAAAGCGTAATGAAATAATTGCCAAGCTCAGCTCCAACCTGCAAGAGGCCCTGGCCAGTAGAGATCAGGTACAGCTGGAGGCTCAGTCACTTGCTGGACAGATTCAGGCACTGCAGAGACAGCTCCAGCAGGTAAGTGATGCTCAAAGCACTGTACCATCACTTTGCACTTCCCCCTAACCATGAAACAACAGAAATATTGTCTGAATTGCTTTTCCCACAGACCAGTGTAGAGTTTCTACGTATCAAAAGTCAATCAGGGCCTGAGGGACTTAACACTTATCGACAGCAGCTTCAGCATGACCAAGATGCAGACCTCATCCTCAAGGAAGTGTCATCAGAGACCTCAGGAACTGGAGGTCCTGGACCCCATTCAGGTGTTAGAGGCTCCAGCACTGACAGTGACAAAGAGCCAGACTCTGTTCTGCCCAAAGTGCAGGCTGAACTGGAAGAAGAAAGACAGAAGAGCCAACGCATATATGCTGAACTAGCGGAGGAGATGGAGAAACACCAACATGTGCTTTCTTTACTGGAGAAGGAAAGAAGGAGCAGGGAAGAGGAGCAAAAAGAGAAGGAGGCACAGCTGCAAGATCTCCAGAACCAGTTAAGCCGAGTCCAGTCTCAGTGCCTTGAGATGCAGGAGTACAAAGACGAAAAGAACAAGCTAAACAGAGAAGTGCTGGAGCTAAGGAAAAGGCTTCAGGAGGAAGAAGATGCTGAGAGAAGATTCAGTGAGGAGTCGGCCAACTCTGCCTTTCGTCTCCAGATTCTTGAGGAGGAAAGAGTGAGACAAGAGGCAGAGATAAGGAGGCTCAAAGAGGAGCACAAAGTGGAGGTAGAAAGAGTCAGACAGTTGTTAGAGGAGAGGGAGAAAGAACTGAAGTTTAGAGAGGAAGAGGTCATAGAACTCAAAACTTCTAAGAATCAGCAGAACCGAATAAAAGCTGGTTTTAGCAATGATGAAATGGTTAATATAGGTGAGGCCAATCTAGAAAGTGGACCTGATCAGGACAGTACGAATGGATCAATACCTGGGGACATTATGATGGCGCGATACTTGTCTTCAGCTCCCCTTCCACACTCACAATCTTCAGTGGCCAATGAAAGCTTTGAACACCACAGTCAACTGGACAACTCTGCTGACTACAGGTTAGAAAACTGTGTGTTTTTGTGTTTTTCTGATTATGGGTCACTTAAATCCTAATTTTTTCTTTTCTTTACATCTCTTTATAGTTTTGAACTGAACAGTGAGGTGCTGGGAGATGAGCCTCTGTTGTCAATTTCAAACCGTGTCCTCAATGAAAATGAAAATCTCCATAGCATGTCTAGCCTGCAGTGCTATGTTCCTGGGGCTGATAATTCCAATCCTCAGTCACACTCTCAGTGGCTTCAGAACTCCACTTCTGCTGACCTGCAGATGAGTAGACTGTCTGAGCAGCATTTTGAGGGGACAGACCTGGAAAAAGAGCTGCTGAATCAGCAGTGTGGAGAGCTCCGTGAGGAGCTCGCCCTCAAGGATAGGGACTTGAATGTGTTGAGAGAGGAAGTCCTCAAGAGTGCTGAAGAGCTGGAGGAGGCCAGGAGCAGGTAAGAAATGTATTTGAGGCCTCTGGTTAGTTTTATTACAATTATATCTTTACATTAACGAAAATTTAGTAATACATTTTTCTTTCATGCAGCATCAGTTCATGTTTTGGTTTGCTCATAGTTTTTGAACCAACTTGATAAAAATTTTTTAATAACATCTTGAAACTATCTTTGTATGTTCAGGTGGGCCCAAGTAACAGAAGAGCTCAGGCAGGCTCTCTGTGAACTCGAAGAGGAGAAAGAGATGAGGAGACATGTTGAGGAGACAATGAACTTGAAAGCCCATGAACAAGACAACTTGAAAAACAAACTAAGTGCTTCAGTAGAAGAAAATGAAAATGCAATGTTAGGAAAAGAAGTTGGAGAAACACTCCAGCTCATCTGTGATACCTCTCCATCAGAGGTGGAAGATAAAGTGGTAGGGGAGCTGGAGAAGAAGGCTTTGCTCCTGTCTCATCAAGAACAGCAGGAGCTGCTGGTATCATCGCTGCAGGAGATAAAGCACAGTGCAGACTGTGCCAAACAGAGCCCTGAGCTCAGAGATGATAAACAGCTGCAAACACTACAGGTATAGCAGCAATACATTGGTTTGTGTTAACAACTTAATGAGAATATAAACATGATAATCTCTGTATGCAGTTATTTTCTCACAACCTGAATGGGTGGAAATATTATACTGCAGCAGTAAAATGCTTGTGCTAAAAGGCTTTAAGAAAGATTGAGGGAGTCAGTTGAGAAGTATATAATGACTTTCCTCTTTTCCCTCTCTCTAGGCCCGTTGTGACCATCTCATGTCAGATTTAGAGGAGACAAAAATAAAGCTCAAAACCACATCAGACCTATTAGATCAGAGGACTCTGGAGCTGGACAAAACATTTAAGGATTTGGAAACATCTTGTGCACAGGTTATAAATATACAGACAGAGGTGGAGAAATGCCAGAAAGAGCTTGAGAAGAGCCACAACAGTCTGGACAGTGCTGAGAAAGAGAAACATGAACTGGAATCTCAGATGAGACAATATCTGGCCAAACTGGAGGAGGCCCAGACTCAGATAGTGCATGAGAGGGAGGAGCACAAGAGAAAGGAAGAAGAGATGGATGACAGAATCAAAAAAATGGAACAAGTTTTAGAGGATGAACTTGAACAGTTTGAAAACCTGCTAAAAGCCAAGGATGTTGAGGTGAGATATATCATGAATTTATTTGGCAAAATCTACTGTAAATCAGATTGAACTACAGTGCCGCTATCTTAAGATCAACATGTTATATAAAATAATTTTTACAGTTGGCTGTGGAGAAGGAGAAATGGGAGGAAGAGAAGCAGGAGAAGGTGAAAGAGCTCCTTGACATAAGACATGTCATGGAAGAGCAAAGGAGGGAAAGGAAAGAAGAGGTGAAGGCACTTCTGGAAAAGCAAGCCCAGGCTGTGGAGGATGCTACAGAGAAGCTCAAGACATTACACGAACAAGAAATAAAAGACCTAATGGAAAAACATCAACAAAAGGTGGGCTTCACGAATTGCACAAGGTCCAGAGGCCTGTTATTTTACAGATTTATGATGGTATTCATTTTTTATATTGAATCAGTACGGTAAATATTTGTAGTTAAAACATCCTGGAGCCACATTTGTTTCATGTCCCTGACATCGCTTCACATTTTGTATTCATTTATATGTACACACAACATTGCATTTATTGGGATGATTGTATACAAAGCCCGATCAGTTTATGGTGCTGATTAAGAATAGCTCAGAAAAAAAATTGTATCATTGGGATATTTTTATTTTCCTGTGATCTGCCACACTCACCTAAAACAATTGTATTTATTGTGTGTTTCCTTAGTGAAACAATTATAACCATATAAAACCAATTATTTTTGAACATATTCACCATTAAAATAAAAAATGTTATTAACATGTTTATATGCATAGATTTTGGAGTTAAACAGCCACCTGGAGACAGAGCTCCTGATGCAGAAGGCCAGCATGGAGGAAGAACAGAAGAGACAGATCAGCTTGATCAAACAGGTATGTGACATGGGAGATTTCACCATGTGTCTTACTTAGAGTGCAATGCTTTCCTTATTTGACTTTCTTCACTTTTTGCAGTCTTGTGCTTTTTCCTATATTTTTCAGTTTCTCATGACTTCCATTCCCTGTCTTCCTCCTCTGCAGGTAACTGAACGACAGCATGAGAGGATGGTGTCAGAGCTGACAGTCAAACACAATGAAGAGCTTTGTCAGCTCAGGACAGAGCTGTCCCTGGAGCTGCGGGATAGCATGGAGGCCGCTCACCAGGCTGAACTGCAGCAGGCACAGGTATACTATTTAATTGTCCATAAAGTGTTGTAGTAGTCATTAATACTAGTATTTTGTAATTTTTAAGTTTTAGTAATCTAACCTTATCGACTTTACACAAGTTATAAATTGGTATGTGTGAAAATGGGATCTGCTAAATGCCTGACTCACTCACCAGACTGAGTATTCAGGAAAAGCTTTGACAAAACATACATTATACTTTCATTTCTGCTAGACTCAAAAGACCATTGAGCTCGAAGCCCTGCGTCTCAGCCTGACCACTGTCTACATGTCCCAGCTGGAGCACTCCCAGCTTAACCTGCAGCAGGAGCAGGAGTCTACTCTAACCAGCATCCAGGCCTCCCTGAAGGAAACCTTTGCACTGGAGAGTGCACTCCTGCAGGAGCAGCATCAGTCAGACTTGGACCAGCTCAGGCGACAGAACCAGGAGCAGCAAGAGAGACTGCATGAGCTGCACCAGCGAAACACTGGTGAGCCCAACCTAAACAAACAGTGTGCTC